>NC_031995.1:8483000-8527010 GCF_001879085.1 Nicotiana attenuata | reverse complement strand
GTTATTATTGAGAGGTTTCACTTTATAACTCATTAAAAGAAGAAAAGAAGAGCTAAACGCAATAAGATGACAGATGTCCAGTTGATCATAAGATTCCAAACTTACCTTCTCTGCATCACAGTCTACGTGGCCCAGCTTCACCTTACCCTCAAGGTTCTTAGCAGCTTTCTTCCACTCAGGAGCAAGCTTTTTGCAGTGCCCACACCTTAAGAAAGCCATTTAAATTTAAGACCTCGGTAAGTTAATAGAAACAGCACACCAAAGGAAAAAGGGTAAAGGGAAACAACACATAATCTAAAAGAAAGTAAGGGTGAGAAGGGTCTTCGGGAAGAAAATAAGAAAAGTTGGATGAAAGAGGTAACTTATGACTTATCCATCACATTCACATATACCTTTAGCATACGCGTCTTCAGAAACTTAGAGTAACCTTTTCGTACAAAAATAAACTCTAGTAAAAAGGTCCACCTTAAATGTTAAGGGTCTTATAACTTCCAACCTTATAGAGAAACTGAGATTCCCCACCATATAGTTTACCTCAGCTTCCAATGTCTGATACTTCTTCTCTCAGATTTGTGAATAGTTAATTACCTAATTATCAGAGTTTACATCAGGTGAAACAATGTCCTGCAGTTTCTTCCCCGAGAAACTGGAATCATAAGATTAAATAATGGGCCATGGAATTTAGGGGTTAATGATTATAACAACCTAGAGTCATTTACAGATCTTTACTCTGCACGGCGCCACCGCACTAGTCCTTAAAGACTAATTCAACTACTCAACTGAAACATTCAGAAATACTTACAGTGAATGGGTTATCATCATGTGAAAGAAAGAAAGAAACAGCATATATACACCAACAAAGAGGTCCTTGGACTCTTGCAAGTACAAATAATTTAGCGGCTGGCGATGAAGAAACTAAAGTCTTAACAGTTGAAACTTACCAAGGTGCGAAAAACTCAACTATCCAGAGATCTTTGCTCTTAAGCACCTTCTCATCAAAGTTTCGTGAGTTCAACTCTATTGATGCACTAGGCTCAGAACTCTGGGAAGACCCTCCTGTAGCTTTTCCATGTACTCGGTCCTTCAGCAGTGCCTTGATCTGTAAGCAAAGCAATTGACATCAAAACCTTTCCAGGTTTCGGATGAAGACTCAAGTAGGACATGGAGAAAGGATTCAAGATTATTATTCCATTGGTTGTGCAAGACATAATGATTAAAAGCTCGACAGGATGATTTTCAATCAAATAGGTTAATTACTACCAATCAAATGTGTAATGTATATAGAAAGTCATGCTTAAAACAAAGATACATTTGTCCAATCAAATATAAGGAGAAACCATAGAATCCGTTTTCTTGACAAGTAAACGGGATACAGCTTCACACTAGATATCGCCAAAAGGAATTTATTCATCTTAACACTAGATTTGGATCTGCCAATGCATTTTATCTAGTAATAAGAATATGAACGGCAGAACCTTTTGATTTGTTAGAGACAAAGGGATTTTACTGGAGCTGAAATCGTAAAAAGGGGAGGAAAAAGACATGATGCTAGGTGACTTTCAAGTTTTTTAACATAAACAAAAGTTGGAAAATAGAAAGCCCCGGTACAGACTGACTTTCAAACAATGTAAACAATGATATTTACCTGCTGCAATGCGAATTCCGCAATTGGTTTCGCCTCACGTGCTCCTTGGTAATCAACAGGAGGTTTTCCAGGTGCAAACACCTTGATGGTAGGAAATCCTTTGATTCCATATTCCTAAATCACAAAAACATGTGTCAGTTTTATCACTTCTGAATTTATCTAAAAGTGTGAAACAGAAAACTTAAGTCTGATAATTGTTATTCTGATGCCGCTTGGCATCGTCAAGTTTAAGAATAGTTCATTAATTGATAATATGCATAAACGTGCACCTAAAAAGATGTGAAAAGTGAGAGGTAGAGGCGTAGAGCCATGAAGTTTATCACTCAGCTTCTTCTTATATTCTATTAGATTTTAATCGTACTCAGGCTAAGAAAACTTTTAAGTTATTCTGTGTAGAGCTACTTTAGATTAGCTCACAATTCTCCAGGTATTATTTTCTTAGAAAAAAAGTTAAGCTACATACCAAGTCCTAGAAGCTTCAGTAACCACTGTGAAACTCAAAATGAAAGCAGACCAAGCGTAGAAAACTAAGAACAAGGTCAACGATTCTTTAACTTCATGGGTTTTAACTATTTCTACAGAATTAAACAGCCCAATAAAAGTAAGCTGGGCACATATTGCACTTCTATATCTGCCTAGCTAGATATTTTGGTTATGAACCTCCACCAAAAGAGGAGATTAGAAAAATTCAATTGAGGTAGTTTTATGGAGTACATTGATCCTATATGTGTGAATTTTATGTTTATCTCAAGCTTTGAAATATCTGTCTGAAGAACAGAACCCAAGAGATAGCAAGAATTCTTTTTTTCCTTTAGCTAATAATCTCCTCCCCTTTACTCTTGACATACCGTCAAGTTATATATATTCTGGGATGTTTCTATATCATGTTAAGGTTGCTCGGAATGCCTCAGTCATAATTACAAAGCTTAGAAGCCCAAAACTGAACAATTGACCATAATTCGAGCACCATCAATCGACGTTATATGAATCTTGGCACGGGTATTATTTGTTAAAGTGGAAGCATCTAGTATGAGGATGTGCATATCTTTAACTAACTTTTAGTGTATGAAGAATTTGCACAAAGTGGTCATATCATGTCACGCCCTTACAATGCATCAACAGAAATGAATGATTTCCCTGACACAAGGTTATTGAATGAAAGACATGCATCTCACCTTTTTATTTTTCGGTGGAAGACAACATGCATCTCACATTAACATGTTCTTTCAGTTTTATCAATCATCAGACCTCACCGTTCTTTTCGGCGCATTATCTCTCTTTTCAGCGCATTATCTCTAGGCCATAACCAATATCATTCAAGCAAGTTTCATCAATTCACAAATATTCTTAAGTGAACTCCGTGCAGATTTTAATAGAAGAATGTTAACCAAAGTGAAAGGTGAGTTTTTTAAAACAATTAAAGAGTTATAAGACCATGAATGTTATATGGGAGTGAATGTTGGGCAGCTACAGTCCAACACATCTACAAGATGAATGTTGCTGAGGTGCAGATGGATGTGCAGTCATACAGGACTAAACAAGATTAGAAATGACCATATTCGTGAGAAGGTTCTGGTAGCATATACAGAGGATAAAATGGGAGAAAGCCGCTTGAGATGGTATTGTCATGTTCTGTCGACCACCAGAACCAGGGTGAGGGAAGGTGTTAAAAAGGGAGGTATTGTTTGGCAGGACCTACAACTCCTTGGGATCCATGAAGACTCAGCAAAAGATAGGGCATAAAGGAAAAAGAAACTATTGGACAGCGATACCTATTAATTGAGAATATGTTTGAGTCCTATTAGCACTTTTATTTTACGTCCTATACTTTTCTAAGAGTGTTTAACCTTTCCAGATATTTATACATCATAGAAAAATATAAAGAACTTCTAGTACTTTTTGTTTTTGTTTTTGTTTTTGTTTTTATTTTGCATATTGGCCTAAGATTAATTTAAATGGAGCAGCATAGTCAGTGAGGATTCATATAGCCGACCTCAACTTATTTGGGACGGAGGCATAGTAATTGTTATTGTTGCTCATGTTTCAAAACAGAAAACACTACTAAAATTGATTTAGTAAATGAATATGCACCTTCAGATAACATTAACTTAACCATACCTGTGCAAGGGATTGGTGAGCATCGGCATCAAGAGCTGCTACGGTGGCAACACCTTTCAATATAGTAGCTGCCTTTTCCCAATGGGGTGTCAGAGCTTTACAATGACCACACCAAGGTGCAAAGAACTCAACTAAAACAATACCATTTGAATTTAGCACCTGCAATCACCCATTAAAAGTTCAAGATCTTTTAATAGCAATTTAAAGAAGCATGTGCCAATTACAGTAAAAAGCTAAAATCACACGGAAAAGGCCTACAAATCCTTGGAATCAATACAGACTTAGCTAAGGCATAATGGAAGAGGAAAATTCATATTGGTAATACCTACTAGCTGGGAATAGGTTTTAGACTTGGTAGAGAATTATGGTAAATGATGATGATGAGTTGAGCTAAATGAAAGGAATGAGGATTCATATAGCCGACCCCAACTTGCTTGGAACTCGGGCATTGTTGTTGTTGTAATCACCCATTAAAAGTTGAAGATCTTTAAAATGCAATTTAAAGAAGCTTTGTTGTGTCGATTACAGTAAAAAGCTGACATAAGGCAGTAAAACACCACGAAAGTAGGATATAAACACATTTCATAAATATTCATATGTGCACTAGTTTTAACCCAAATTTTTTTTAAAATTTTAATTGTTTTAATTTTATTTTGAGAATGCAATGGAAGTTTAAACGGATTGCTGCTTCTTTTTAACTCCGTGTCAATCATCCAAAACTAAAAATGTTAACTTTACAGTGTCAAGGTAGTCTACAGATCATTACCACTACCATATAGGAAAACAATTTCAGTAAACCAGTGCATTAAAGCTACTAAGGATAAATACAAAATCAATAATCCAAACTCTAGAGGATTAACAATGAGTCCAAATAACAAGAAAGAATGACATAATCAACGATCTCGCGTTTAGATACATACATAGATACCTTTTAACAAGACAATAAATTGATATAAGAAATTGGGTTATCCCGTTCAACTAAAATCGAAGTGAATCTATGTTTAAATTTGGGTCTTGAATGAAAATTGGAGAAAATAGGGAGGTGGAATAAAAAATACCTTAGACTTAAAGTTGGAAGGAGTTAACTGAAGAACTGGTGATGAAGGTCCGTACAATGCATTGGCGGTGGCAATAAGGTATACAACTATCAATAAAAGTGGAAAAAACGAAGCTCGATCCATTCTTTTCTTCTTTCGTCGTATCTGTCAAAGAGAATTTAGAGGTATTAATAGTGAGGGGTAGGAGTAAAAAAGAGAGAAACACCATGTTCTAATTTCTGTTGCGTGGCAATTACTACGTGGTATTAACCAATTAGAGTTGTCCATGTCAGCTTATGATGTTATTCCGGTTTCAGAGATCCAACACAATGACTCGACTCGATTGTTGGGGAAAAAATGGACGTATGAGATGTTTCCTTTTTTTTTTTTTTTTCTTTCAAGTAGAAAGTTCTAGATATTTTCACCAATACCTTGTTGTTTTTTTTAGTTTAGCCATTCAAAATTATTCTTATGCACCCTATCAAACTATCTCTTAGTATATGAAGTTTACTGAAGTGATTAATTTAGATTCGCACAGTAAATAGACCCTATTAAGGGAGGAAAGGACGTTTCCTAACGAATTTTCTTTTATTTTCAATATTTGAATTCGAACTAGTTAAAAGTAGAGAGACCTCATTATAGTATAGGTCCAAAAAAATAATTAACCTCGATGGGATCAAGCTAAAAAAGAAGTTTTTTTGGGATTGGACCTTGGATTAATCAATTAATTAAGAAAATTTTATCTCTTATAGCAAAGGTATATACACTCTATTTATTATAAACTAAAATTATTTTAAAATATTATTTTTTATAGCTATTATTTATATTTTATAGCAAAACATGTATTTATGATATACCCTACCATTGAGGTGTGAAATGCACTATTTATGTTTTTTCTCTCTTTTTTTTTTTTGCCGGATAACACGCGATTCTTTGTCAAAATCTCAGCAAAATTATTATTTTTTCTCTCTCTTCCTTCTCTCTCTTCGAGCAAAATACCTCCTTCAAATCTGGCTGAATCCTTCATTTTCCTCTCGTTGTTGTCTTAAGTTTAAGCATAGTTAATCTAAAAACATTCAAGTTTTTAAGTTATGAATCCCTCAGCTCCAAGTGATTATGTTTCAAAATCTCCACTGCTTGTTTACGGCGAAAAGCCAACAACTGGAATCCCTGAGCAGCAGCGAGCTATGCCCCTCAGTTTCAAGCAAATTGAAAATACTTCTACAGGTTCAGTCAATCTACATGTGAACATGAACGTTGGATGAATAATAGGGCAGAAGTTTTTAAATCGATGAATCATCAATTTCTACATAACTATGAGTCAGAATCGTCGCCTTCATCATCACTATTGGCTCATCCTTCTAGGTGAACAGATCTATCCATGGCTACGCCGGAGAAGATTTGAGGGATAGGTTTTTGTTCATCTTCATTTTTAGTTTTATTACAATGTATACAGTATTTTGCTTGGCCGAAAAATGCTATTTGCGGCGAACTTTCTTCTCTTCTTTGCTATTCAGTCACATACAATGATACAAATACATTGTAAATACACTCAAATGTATATTATTTTTGTATAAATATATTTTTTTCACTTGTATTTATGTGTTTCGAAGGTCTGTATTTTTATAATACAACCTAATATCACTGTGTTTTTTGATTTTTTATTGTTTGTATACAGTAGAATTAAATGTGGTGAATTGAATACAATAATGAATATCTGTGAATTAAATACAATGTATACAGTCAAATTTGAAAAGGTTCTTATAATTTCCGAATTTAAGGAGATGCAAGATATGATTTACTTTTTCTCAAAGTATGAGAGCGAATTCGTCAAATCTAAAGTTTGCTTGTAGATCTTTTGAAAATCTTCAAAGGTTTTGTTTGGTTAAATTTTTTTTAAGAAATTTTTTATTAGAAAAGATTGGTTGAGCAGTTTCTTTTTCAGCAAATATTTTTCATAACTTCTACTTACAAAGTTTTTAAAGACCTATAATTATTCAAGCACAATTTTGTTTTGAACATTGACCTCAAAAATATTTCTTCGACGAGGAAAAAGAATATGTAAATGCTACTGTATTGAACTAACAAGAAGAATTAACCATTATAGGTGTCCATCCAACCACCTATATTAAAAATCGCCCATGGATGTAATATATATATATATATATATATATATATATATATATATATATATATATATATATATATATATATATATATATATATATATATAAAATTCATATATAATAAGTATATAACTATGTACAGTTAATGTATAATCAATTTATATCGGTTAGAAAATTTAAATAGTAATTTGACTGCCTATTTGTGTATAGATCCTACTAACAATGCATTCGCTCTTGGGTTTAGCTATAGTTTGAACTTGTTTTGGGCTTCAAAAGGCAGGTACATAGAGGGGGAAGTGCACGGTTAGCCATTAATATCACATGTATTTACTTTTAAGCCACTGTTTAAAATGTCTTTAGTCTTTAGCTACTACTTTAATAAACTTTTACTGCCCGGACGAAAATACCCTTCTGCTCGTATCCTTAACTTTTGAACTTAACTTCAGGACTACAGGACTACGTGTCCTTAACTTTTGAACTTAGAACTCTAAGTTCGGGACTTCAGGACTACGTGTCCTTAACTTTTGAACTTAACTTCAGGACTACATGTCCTTAACTTTTGAACTTGTAATTGTAAGTTCAGGACCAAGTGTCCTTAACTTTTGAGCTTGTTAATCTAAGTTCAGGACCTATTGTCCTTAACTTTTGGGCTTCTTAGCCTAAGTTCATGACCTATTGTCCTTAACTTTTGAGTTTGTTAGTCTAAGTTCAGGACTTCAGGACCTATTGTCCTTTGCTTTTGAACTTGTAACTGTAAGTTCAGGACATATTGTCCTTAACTTTTGGGCTTCTTAGCCTAAGTACAGGACTTCAGAACCTATTGTCCTTAACTTTTGAACTTGTAACTGTAAGTTCAAGACCTATTGTCCTTAACTTTTGAGCTTGTTAATCTAAGTTCAGGACCAAGTGTCCTTAACTTTTGAACTTGTAATTCTAAATTCAAGACCAAGTGTCCTTAACTTTTGAACTTGGAACTCAAAGTTCAGGACCAAGTGTCATTAACTTTTGAACTTGTAACTGTAAGTTCAGGATCCATAACGTAGCAGAAAACCAAACGTTATTTGTATCTTTTCACAACAAAAATAATAATAATAATAATTGCAATTTACATATAAGATTGATGTCAAATTACACAACAGAAAGCTAATAACAAAAAGAAACAACTAAAAAAATAAAAGACTACAGAACCTAACCAACCAAAAGAAAAATAAAAATAAATAAAACTCAGAAAGTTTGTTTTCTAAAGTTTTCTGTTCTAGGATTGCAGCAAAGAACACTTCACGATCATCTCTATCCAGTTTAGGAACAACAACCCACTTTTGTTGCTTATACATCAGAATCTTGAATGCTTCTAAATAATCTTTCAATTCTTCCTTCAAACAGAAAAAGCTATCAATCCATTAAAGCCCACCGGGCCTCAAAACTCTATCAAAATCATACAACACAAAATCCAGCAACACAAAATCAATCCAGCCATCAAGAAACCTCGTCGTACGAATCAAATCTAATGTGTTATCAAAAAATGGTAGCCTCTGATTTATAGTTAAGTAAAGAGGAATTAGCCCTCAAAGAGCAATCATTTTGTTAAATGGTGCACCAAGAAACACTAAAGAAGAAAATCCTTCCGGCACAGTTCTTCTCCTTAACATGAAAGAGATAGAAGAAAGGGTAACACAATCTTTTCATATTAATTTTAATAGACTAGTGGCTACTATTGCTAAGCATTAAAAATGTTGGATAAAAAGTAAATACCACTTTAAAAAGTGGCTACCCCACACAATTTTTGCGCACATAGAGAGAAATGGATCCAACGAATTTTGGACATTACCATACATCCTTAGAGCAACAAATTGGGCCTTTCTAATAGTGTGGTGCGGCACGGGCTCACAGCTTTCAACATGGAATTTTTACATTCCTATGCCATATAGTAAACTATATTACCCTCCATGCTTAACTTTAATATAATTACCTTCTATATATCTAATTACCATTTATGTACCATTTTAGGATTTTAATGGTATTAATTAGTCTCCTAATTTTAGTCAACCGTATATTCCCACTCCCCCAAGTTTCTCTCTCCAAATCCCCATGATTTCCTCTTCAAACACCCACGATTTCCTCTTCTAAAACCAGCAAAAATCTGTAACCCCTCCAATATTGACAACCATTAAAAAGCTTTGAAGCTTTGGATTCGAATTTGGGTTTTCAAAAGACATTGTTTGTTTGGATTGGATGTTGTTGCAAAGAATTGAGAATTCTCTTTACGTCTCTCTCTATCTCGCAATCCCAAATTTCAGTAATATAAGAGGAAAGGAAAAGAGAGCAGTAATTCCACCATTGACAGCCATTAAAAAGCTTTGAAGCTTTAAATTCAAATTTGGGTTTTCAAAAATTATTATTTGTTTGGATTGGGTGTTGTTGTAAATAATTGGGAATATGGTTTGGAGTTTATATCTCAATTTTGAGGGGTTTTGGTGAAGATTAGACTTGGTTTTGGCTGAATTTTAAATTGAAACTCGAAGAAGAAGAAGAAGAAGACATGACATACATTATATTGCAGAAATTGTAGATAAATTGTAGAAAAATTGTAGACTGCTGTTTATTTATTTTTGAGCTTTGTGTTTTTGTGTTAAAAGTTTTGATGGGAGCTTGTTATTCCACTTCGTCTGTTTTGGAGCTAACTTGTGCAGATGAGAAGATGTTTTTTAAGTTATATATATATATATTGTTATACCTTTAAATTCAAGAAAGTATGGTTGTATGGAATTTAAAGAGGCGTGAATTTGTAAAATAGGTTGAATGTGAGGAATGAGTCAAATAAGACTCACAATGGCTTGTTTTCTACATTTATTCTACAATAAAACTGCATATCATTTGAAAAATTAATATGAAAATATAGAATTTCAATGTTTCTACAAAATTTCTACAAACTGTTCATAATAGAATTTATCTTTATTTTCATGCATGTTCGTCTGGAACACTAAAGTTACTTGATATGCCAACATCTCCCGTTATAGAGGAATACAACTTATCTATAATTTTCTACAACTTTCACACATTATTTCCACCCAGTGAAATACAATTACAATAACATAAAACTTACATACAAATTTTAGACAATATGTCTTTTGTATATTTTGTATCTGATTTATACATAGTAAAAATAATTTTCATACAACTAATTATATATTATACAACTTATCTACAAATTATCTACAATTTTCGTACATTATTTCTACTAAGTTATATACAACTACAATATAATACCACTTAAATATAATTTTTATACAACGTTGTTTAACTTTCATACAATAGTTAAATGAATAAAAGAAAAATAAATAAACAACAGAATACAATTTTCTATAATTTTTCTGCAATATAGTGTATGTCATGTCTTCTTCTTCTTCTTCTTCTTCTTCTTCTTCTTCTTCTTCTTCTTCTTCTTCTTCGAGTTTCAATCTGAAATTCAGCCAAAACCAAGTTTAATCTTCACCAAAATCCCTCAAAATTGAGATATAAACTCCAAACCATATTCCCAATTATTTACAACAACACCCAGTCCAAACAAATAATGATTTTTGAAAACCCAAATTTGAATTCAAAGCTTCAAAGCTTTTTAATGGCTGTCAATGGTGGAATTGCTGCTCTCTTTTCCTTTCCTCTTATATTACTGAAATTTGGACATAATTGCGTTTGATGTAGAAGAATTATAGAAGGTTTAGTCGTTTTTGATTTTGAAATCAGAAAAAAGTTTGAAACACAGTGTATCGAAAAAGCAGAGACGCTAAATTTGAAACGAAACTGACGAAGAAGATTAATGTGCGTGATCTGCGTTGTGGAAGATCTGGAAGAATATTTAATCCCCTAATTTTAGCGCGCCTAAATAAGGAAGCCTACAGCTACAATGATTCCTTATTTAATGAATTGTCTATATTTTGTAGAAATACTATTAGCATGAACGGTAATATGCAAACTATGAACATATTTGGTAATATAGTTTTCTATATGGTATAGGAACAAAAATTTCCCTTTCAACATTCTGAAATTAGTTCTACAATGAATCTAAGTTAATAACGAGGAATTTTCAGAAACCACTATTGTTTAGAGGCTATTAACTTTCTATAACTATAATATACACAATTACTTTCTATAGGTACTATTTAGTTGTTACGCAATTGTATTCGATGTATTCGCGTTACTACATTCATGAATACGGTAGCGGAATTTGCCTAAAAAATAGGGAAATCCAGCTATGCGACTATATTCGCTGTATCCGTGCTTCGCCTAAAAAATAGGGGAATCCAGCTATTTTAATAACGGAAAGAGGATCAATTAGCGCGTATCAGTCCTAATTTAACTCAACAAATCAATTCTACATAAATTTCGTTGCCACTGTGTTGTATTCTATGTGTTTGCGCGACTGTATTTATAAATACAGTGAGGTAATCAAGAAATAGGGTGTATACTGTTCTATTCAATTGACTGTATACACCATATTCAATTCACTATATACATTGTATTCAATTCATCGTATTTTTCTACTGTATTCAAACAACAAAAAATTACAAAACACAGTGATATTTGGCTGTATTGAAAAAATATAGATCTTCGAAATACATAAATACAGGCGAAAAAAATATATTTATACAAAAATACAATGTATTTGAGTGTATTTGTACATAATATAATGTATTTGTATCATTGTGTGTGGCTAAAATAGCAAAGAAGAGAAGAAAGTTCGCTGGAGTTGGCATTTTTCGACCAAGCAAAATACTGTATACATTATATTAAAAATTAAAATGGAGACAAACAAAAACTTGGCCCTCAAATCTTCTCCGGCGTAGCAATGGCCAGATTTGTTCACCTAAGAGGATGAGCCGATAGTGGATGATGACGCCGGCGTGGATTCTAACGACGACCACGATGATGACGCCGACGATTCGGCTGATTTGATGGAGAAGAGAGAGCATTGAGAATCTTGCTGATAGAGAGAGGGGAGGAAGGAAGAGAGAGAGAAAGAACATAATTGGCGTATTTCATGCCTCAATGGTAGGTATAAATAAATACCTGTTTTGTTATAAAATAGAAAAGGTAGTTATAAGTAATAATATTTTGAAATTATTTTGGTTTCTAATAAATAGGGCGTAATAATTTGCTATAGGATGTAAAATACACTATCACTATCAGTATATAAACAAAAAATTACACTATCAAATTGAGCTGACTTGAATTTCTTAACGCATCTTTGAAGTTCTTCTTCATCTTCATTAATATAATCTTTTAGTATGTTGATCCTCTAAAATGTTCAAAATCTCCAAAGCATCCTCAAATTATACCCTTCAATCGAGAGCGAGGGGCATTCTCTTACGTCCATTTGCAAGAAAGAAATTGTACATTAGATGGTTGTCTTGAAGAAATTATTTCACGTCATCTACACTTGATTCGCTAGTACCCACAGCTAGAGCGATTAAAACGAGTTGACCCAGACCGTCCATCTAAAAGCGGGAGAATTCAAGGGAAAAAAATATAAAATTAGTCGGTTGGCCGAAAGTAATTGTATTTGCTAGCCAAAAAGTATAGAAAATATGCATATCAAACATATATATACAAAAGATATATATAATATCGACTATTATTTTTAGTAACGGCTAAAAATATACATTTGTTAGAATTCAACGATTCGGTCCAAATAGACACTGACCTTCATTTGAAAGGGCCTTAAAAATATTAGCCCAACTAATTTCTCTGTGGTTGGCTCGCAGGCCTGCTATTATTTTGTAAAAAGTTTGAGCGAAAAAAAGATTTCGAAAATATATGATAAATATTGACGAGGTTTCAATTTCTTTACTCATTAGACATTTCATTCAAAGCACTAAATCTGTCAAATTTCAATCTAAAGATGATTCCCCAATCACACTACATTGCTGGAAATTCTGATGAAGCAATGTATATCATTTCTATTTGGTGAATTCTTCAAAATTTACAACAAAATATGTTGGAGCTGAAAATAGTAGTAGGACTCAGCCTGGTTAAGTAACAGGCCCAACTTGTATTTAGGCCCAAATATAACTTAAGATACCCAACCCAAATTGTATATATTAGTCAGTATTACTTTACAGTGTATATCTTTCTAGAGCTTCTCTCTACTACTGTTGCTAAATTAGAGTTCTTCAATCTATGGCTTCTCTCTGCTAAATCAGAGTGTTAACAAAATATTAGACAATTTATAAATTCAAAGAAAAAGTATTATTAACAGCGACTAATTAAGTTTTTGTTTCAAAAGTGTAAATAAATTAAGACTAACTAGACAGTCGAAAGCATAGATTTAACCCAAAAAAAATTCTTCAAATCGATTTGGCACAACGAATTACATATAATTTACAGATCTATGCATGTGGAAAATGACAAGCAAACTAATCATATTTTTTTCTCTATTATTTTACGGAATTAATAATTATTTATCTCTGTCTTTCTCAATCCTCCCCCTACCCTAACGAACACACACCAAAACACAAAAAAAAAAAGTAACTTAAATCCCAAGCAAGTGACCAGTCTTCATCGAAATCCCATTTGACTCTTTATTTTGGTAAGTCGTCTACCAAACACATAACGAACTAGGCTAACTACCTCTTAAACGTTTCGATCCAGAAGCTATTGCGAAATAGCTATCATGAAATCTCAAGAAAATAACGAAAAGATTGTATTTTCAATTTAGTAGCGGCAATTGACACTCAATCAAATAGGAATTCAAGTTTATAAACGCCGGCTATTGGGTAAAGCCAATAAAGCACATGTTTTATGCCCCTAAAAATTGGGGGGCCCACTTTTTATCATTAGGGTTATATATATATAGTATTTGGTGCAAAAAACACTATATATTTTTGGATACCAAGCATTGCAAGAATTATATTAAAACAACAAGTATTTATTTTCGGAGCAAGTTATTGCATTAGATTTTGTTATTTCAACTTTTTAGTATTATTTTTCAACTAAAATTTATTTTTTCTTGACATCTCTATTACGTAGGCACATAACAATACAAATGGTTGAAATAAGTTTATTTTTATTTTTTACAAAAAAGGTATTATCAAATAAAATGTATGAGTCCGGTTATTCGGAACATCAAAAAAAGCAGAAAGGTTGAATTTGTGAGAATAAAATATATATGAAAGCTATTTTCTTCAGAAAAAAAAAAAAATTAAGGCCTTTCATTGAAAATTGGTCTTAGGGCCCTATTAGTGTTGAGCTGCCCCAATAATTTGATAGAAATGGCGTGGGGTAGCCACTATTTAAAGTGATATTTATGGGGGATTTGCAGCCATACCCTATATTTATGCCACCTTTTAACCTGTACCCTATTTTTAAAAAACTATTGATTTCATAACCAACTAACAAAAAATCCGTAATAATATGACCATTATACCCCTTCCAAAACATAAAAAGATGCATCACGCATACCAGATTCAAAATTCCAGATCGCCTCCGTCTATCCTCCATCACTCCGTCTCTCCTCAGATCACCTCTCGCAAACCATATTTGAACGAGATTCAAATTCCAAATTCAAAACAAAATACATTGTAAGTATTCAAATTCATCTTCAGAATTGAAAATAGTTTTTGAAACTGATTGATTTCATGATATATGTTTTCTGAACATGAACTCTTCACTAATGTGCTGAATTTGCATTCTAAATCTGTTTCACGTTGAATACTAACATTCTAATCGACAAATTCAAATATGATGAAGTTTTCCACTGAATAATATTCGGAATTTTTTTATTTATTTGCTAAACAAGCTGAAGTTATTTAGTTCATACGTAAAAACTTCACAAAAACGAGCTGAAACATAGCTGCACTGGTTAAAAAAATAAAACATAAAACTTCAGCATGGATGCCGAAGTTTTATAGTTCATTTTTAAAAACTTCAGCAAAACGAGCTGCAGTTTTCCTCCTACACTGGTTAAAAAAATAAAACATAAATTAAAATTTAATATTCAACAAAAACTTCAGCATGGATGCTGAAGTTTTTTAGTTCATTTTTAAAAACTTCAGCAAAAGAGCAGAAGTTTTCCTCCTACACTGGTTAAAAAAATAAAACATCAATTAAAGTTTAATATTCAACAAAAACTTCAGCATGGATGCTGAAGTTTTTTAGTTCATTTTTGAAAACTTCAGCATAAGAGCTGAAGTTTTCCTCCTACACTGCTTAAAAAAATAAAACATAAATTAAAATTTAATATTGAAAAAAAACTTCACCTCTTTTGCTGAAGTTTTATAGTTCATTTTTAATAACTTCAGCATAAGAGCTGAAGTTTTCCTCCTACACTGGTTAAAAAAATAAAAAATAAATTAAAATTTAATATTGAACGAAAACTTCAGCATGGATGCTGAAGTTTTTTAGTTCATTTTAAAAACTTCAGTAAAACGAGCTGAAGTTTTCCTCCTACACTGGTTAAAAAAATAAAACATAAATTAAAATTTAATATTGAACAAAAACTTCAGCATGGATGCTGAAGTTTTTTAGTTCATTTTAAAAACTTCAGCAAAACGAGCTGAATTTTTTCTCCTACACTGGTTAAAAAATAAAACAGTCCGCGGTTTATTGGGCCTTTTGAGGTACTTAGGAGGATTGGGGAGGTGGCTTATGAGCTTGCTTTGCCACCCAGTTTGTCGGGCGTGCATCCAGTATTTCATGTATCTATGCTCCGGAAGTATGTTGGGGACCCGTCCCATGTATTGGACTTCAGCACAGTTCAGTTGGATGATGATTTGACTTATGATGTAGAGCCAGCAACCATTTTGGATCGTCAGGTTCGGAAGTTGAGGTCAAAGGATGTTGCTTCAGTGAAAGTGCGATGGAGAGGTCGGTCCGTGGAGGAGGCTACTTGGGAGACCGAGCGGGAGATGCGGAGCAGATATCCTTACCTGTTTGAGGCTTCAGGTATGTTTCTTGACCGCTCGAGGACGAGCGTTTGTTTTAGTTGGGGAGGATGTGACGACCCGACCCGTCGTCACGTGAGTTACCGCTTCGTTTTCCCCGTTTTCAGCTTCTTTATGCTTCATTATCCGTATCTCATGTGATCGAGTTGGTTTGGATTGGTTTTAGAAGGAAATGAGACACTTAGTTTCTTTAAGGAAAGTTTGGTTTGAAAAAGTCAACCGGATGTTGACTTATGATTTAGAGGGCTCGGATGTGATTTTCGGTGATTCGGTTAGCTTCGGGGGATGATTTGTGACTTAGGAACGTGATCGGAATTGGTTTTGGAGGTCCGGTGTAGAATTAGGCTTGAATTGGCGAAGTTAGTATTTTGGCGAATTCCGGTTGATAGGTGAGATTTTGATCCGAGGGTCGGAATGGAATTTCGAGAGTTGCTGTAGCTTCGTTAGGTGATTTGGGATGTGTGTGCAAAATTTCAGGTCATTCGGAGGTGTTTTGGTCGGGTTTTTGATCAAATGCGTGTTTCGGAAGTTTTAGAAGAACTTAGGCTTGAATCCGATGTAATTTGATGGTTTTGGTGTTGGTGGAGGTGTTTTGATGATTGGAGCAAGTCTGAATGATGTTTTAGGATGGATTGGCACTTTTGGTTGAGGTCCCGGGGGCCTCGGGGTGATTTCGGATGGCCATCGGGATGAATTTTGGACTTGTATCATTGCTGATATTTGTTGGTTCTGGTATTTCCGCATCTGCGGAAAAGGGACCGCAGATGCGGTTCCGCATATGCGGAAAGGGAGTCGCAGGTGCGAGTTTCTTGAGGAGTTAGTTTTTCGCAGATGCGGGCTTGGAGCCGCATCTGCAGTGTCGCAGATGCGGCGATGGAACCGCAGAAGCGGACATGGGCCATTGGGATTTTCCGCAGAAGCGGGCAGGTGTCCGCAGAAGCGGATTTAGACCGCAGAAGCGGTCCTGAGCAAATAGTAAAGCTCCGCAAAAGCGGAGGAATTCCGCAGAAGCGGAAACCGCAGAAGCGGTTAGAGGATCGCAGAAGCGAAAATGTCTGGACAAAAAGGGTTTTAAAAGTTTCATTTTGTTCCGCGAGCTAAGGCATTTTTCCACCATTTTTTATCATCCTTGAGAGCTTTTGGACGAGAATTGAAGGGGATTTCGACCGGGATTGATTGGAGGTGAGTCCTATGACCTAAATACATTATTTAATGGTAGAATCAACCTAGAAATTCATGAAAATTTATCAAAAAGGGGGAAGAACTAGGGCTTGAGTTTTGGTATTTCAAATTGGGTTTTGATGGGTCATTTGAGATCGAATTTGGGAGTTCTTGATATGTATAGACTCGTGGCGAGATAAGGAATCCGTTGATGTAAAATTTGCTGGAATTCGAGAAGTGGGCCCGGGGCTCGGGTTTTGCAAATTTCGTGATTTTCGATGTTTTTCGATTCTTTTCGATTGGGTTATGTTCCCTTAGCCTATTGTGATGTATTCGTTGTGGTTTTGATCAGATTCGACGCACGAGGAGGCCGATTTGAGAGGCAAGGGCATAGCGAGCTAGGATTTTGGCCGGCTTGAGGTGAGTAATGATAGTAAATGATATCTTGAGGGTTTGAAACCCCGGATTTGCACAACGTAGTGCTATACTGAGGTGAAACACGCGCTTCATGAAGAGCGCGGGGTTGTTTACTTCTGGGGATTGTGACTTGGTCCGTCCCGATTGACATTTTTACCTCGTATTTGACTGAAATGTATTTGTTATCAACATGATTTGGGCCTATTGCCATATTTTGGGCTTCATGCCGACTACTTGAATCCTTAGTGGATTTTTATCACTGTTTCCTCACTATTTTGATATACTACTTGAACTCAGTCTTGTTGATTATACTGTTTTACAAACTCAGCTGCTTTAATTGAACTTTGAGACTTTAATGATATTTCCACTGTTGTGTGGGCTGAGCACTACTATTTTATTGATGCCTGAGGGGCTTATGATGTTTTCTGAACTGAGTGAGGCCGAGGGCCATATATGAGGAGGCTTTCAGGCCTTGTGAGTGATGTAAGGAGGCTTTCAGGCCTTGTGAGTGATGTGAGGAGGCTTTCAGGCCTTGTGAGTGATGTGAGGAGGCTTTCAGGCCTTATAAGTGATGTGAGAAGGCTTTCAGGCCTTATGTTGATATAGCGCTTGGGCCGTAAGGGGCCCCTCCGGAGTCTGCACACCCACAGTGAGTGGGGGTACCCATATGATCTGAGAGTGAGCCCGAGGGGCAGATATTATGCTGAGTGACTGATACTGAGCCCGAGGGGCTAATACTGTTCTGAGCGATTGATACTGGGCCCGAGGGGCAGATTTCTACTCGCTATTTACTTGTTGTTTTATCTGATTTACCTGTTTTTAAAAAAAAAAAAGAGATTTCATTTGACCTTTACTGTTTTACTGCTTTAAGTGATTTACTGCCTGATATAGAATTACCTTGTGCACTTATGTGTTTTCATGCCTTCGGTTATTATTTATTATTATTACTCACTGGGTCGGAGTACTCACATTACTCCCTGCACCATGTGTGCAGATTCAGGCATAGCAGAGTCCACTCCTGAGCGTTGATTCCTTCCAGACCAGGCAGCGATTTGGAGTTACGAGGTAGCTGTTGACATCCGCAGCCCCTTGTCTCCCCTATCTTACATCATTCATGTTTTCTTCAGACTATTGTATCGGATATTACTCTTTGTATACTTATAGCAAACTCTGTAGTAGCTCATGACTTGTGACACCCCGGTTTGGGCTGTGTCGGGATGGTTTCCCTTGTTATTATCGCTGATTCTGCATTATTGACTATATTAAGCATGTGTTAGAATTGTTAATATTAATTAATTTCTTTAAAAGAGGTGTTTGCGTTGTTCTGGCTGGCCTTGTCTTCACGAGAGGCGCCATCACGACCGGGTTGGGAATTGGGTCGTGACAACGCCGCATTTAACGTCGTGGCACGACTCAGTCAACTTTACCACTTTTCTCGCTACTTTGATGATATGAACTGGGCACCTAGCTTGGAATCAAGCTTGTGACCACGAGCGATGGGGGTGGTAAGTAGATGATCAAGTCAAGCCTTAAATTTTTCATTTTGCACTTCGTGGCTCTCATGTGAGGAATGTCATTTTGCCTTCTTGTTCCCTCAAATTGTAAGATGTATGGTTGTTGCCTTTCTTCCTCGCAATCCCTCATTGACTCGTGTAGTTCAATTCCCATATCACCACACAATTCCAATGTTGAAAAATGCTTGGAATGTGACTTCAAACCTCCAACTTGCAATTTTTCCCGAATTTTGATATCCTCTTTTTCCCCCGAACTAGAGTCAATATCAACCATATTCTCATTTACACCAGTTGACTCTAATTCCATATTTTTCTTGGCATCATTAACACTCATGGAGTCGGTTGGCGGATGTTCAATTCTTGATTCCTCGAAGTAAAGCTCACTTTCTTCCTCGGAATTGGACTCTCCTTGGCTTCCTTCCACACTCTCAAGTTGGTGGGCATAGTGGGCCTCAACCAATATTTTCATTTGCTCTTCCAAAGTGTGGATATGTTCATCATTGTGAGCCAAGCCTTGTTTCAAGTCCTCGAGTGCAAAGTTGTGCTTCTCCTCATTTTCAAGAATGGTCTCCAACATGAGCATCATCTTCTCATCTTGAGCATTTGAGAGCTCTTCTTGGTTTTGATCAAGTGCCAAGGAAGGATTTCCGGCTTCCACATCTAAGGAAAATTCTTGGCTATCATTAACTTCCGAGGCTTTTTGGACCTCTAAAGCTTCAAGCATTTCTCCCATTTGTGAATGCAATCTTGCAAGTGCTAAGTCATTTTGGAGACTATTTTCCAAAAGCTCCTCCAAGGCACTTTGTTCTTTGCTTCCTCCTTCAATTAGGCACTCCAACATGAGCTTGAACTCTCCATTTCGGCCATGCTCAACTTCTTCCACTTCCATAGCCCTAAAATTTTCATCACAAAAAATAGAATCATCATAGCGGGGGCTTGGGGAAGGGAAGGACAAATAAGCACAATCATCCCAATGACCATTTTGAAAACCACACTTATCACAAATACTCCGCTCATGGGTTTGAGATTGTGCGCACAATCCACCCCCGGGAGAATTCAAACACTTTTTCCATGAGTGTGGTCCTCCCCAATAAGGACAAGGGTCATCAAAGTATGAACAACTACCATCCGACCAATTTTCATTAAATGATGCCATTTTTCAAAAATAAGAAAATAAACAAGAAAAATAATTACACAAATATTCACAAGTTTGGACCAAAGCACTTACGCTTATTTCTCAAACAACCTAAATTATGCCAAATTGTTCCCCGACAACGGCGCCAATTTTGATGACGTCCAAATCCACTACTAAAAAGTAAATGGACACGGTTGCATGCAATATAATTTACCCAACTATGAGTCGGGGTCGAATCCCACAGAGAACAATATGTAGGCGATTAGGAATGTAAGAAAATTATCACTTATCGCGCAATGCCAAACACTAAGAATTTGGTTTTAAAAGTGTTTATACCTAAATGCGAAAATGTAAACTAACCTAAAAAGCAAGTAAAATAATCAATGGCTACAAGTATGGTTGCATCGGGAATTACACTCAAGTAACGATCCAATGTATTTCATGATTTTACAAATATGAGCGAGCTTATGTTAATTAGCCACGGGTAATAATTCTTAATTAGCTTCTTTCGAAGACTAAAAAGACTTCCTAATTGAATTATCCCTAAAACAATTAAGAGATTAAGCACTCCCGGATATGGCTACAAGTAGTTCAATCCTATCCCTAGGTAGAATCTATAAAATGAGGGTTAACGCCTCAAGTTCTTGTTAATTAATCTTTCCCAACCCAAAATTATCTTTTCCAAAATTAATTCGGAGTTAATGGGCGAGTCCTAGGGTTAGCTAATCCCTTTGAAAACATTAAAGAACAAGAATAATTAAAATAATAATAACTCACTTCATAAAAGAATAAAAATTATTCAATACATAAGCACAACAAGGTATTTAATACACACTTTAAATATGAGTATTTCCATAAACAAGATTCAAGTATTGGAAATAAATACTACACACTTAAATATTCAATACAAAACAAGAAAATGAAGAAATAAACATAAATGGGTAAGAAATTCTTAACCACAAGCTTCAAATCTTCAAGACCCAAGTGTGTGTGCAAACCCTAGCTTCAAGACTTGTTCTTCTCTAGTCTAAGAACTCAAAATAAGCCAAATATGTTCAGATGTTGCCAAAGATACTGCTAGGTCGAGTATTTGTGGGTTTGGAAATGAGAAAATGTGAAATGCCTAATTTGCCCAGGTCTGATGCCCGTTGACCGCATCTGCTGATGAATCCTCGCAGATGCGGTTCCGCAGATGCGGATTTCTTATCGCAAAAGCGGAATGTTGAAGTTTGTCTGGCACCGCAGATGCGGACTCCAAAGCGCAGATGTGCTACTGCAGAAGCGAAAAATAACTCGCAGATGCGGTTCCTGGCAAATGATCCATCTCCGCAGATGCGCTTCTAGTCCCCGCAGATGCGGGATCGCTTCTGCGACAACTCTTCCGCAGATGCGGAATGTCACGACCCAAAATCCACTAAGGGTTGTGATGGCGCCGGACACTACTGTCAGGCAAGCCAACTAAAATACTTAATTAGATTCCAATTTAGACCATTTTGAAAACCCAGATTTTTTTCCCTTCTAATTTCATAAGTAAAGAGACAACTGCTTCAATTCAAATTAAATAATAAGCAATTAATACAAAATATTTCAAAACCATCCCAGAACCCAGTGTCACAAGTGCATGAGCAATTTCTAAGAAATAATATAATACAACATCCGTCCAGAATACAGTGGACAGAAAGTAAATACAATATACTAGAAGGCACTATACTAGCTGCGGGCCGCCTCGAATAATGCAACTCACCTAGTCCCCGAGTCATCCGTGCTGCTACGCCCAGTAGGCCACTAGAGTTACATATACCTGTGCAACAAAAATGCACAGAAGTGTAGTATGAGTACGAAAACAACGTGTACTCAATGAGTATCCCGCCTAATCTCGAAGAAGTAGAGACGAGATGTTCGACTTCGACACTTACTAATGATCCAATAATGATGTCAATAATTTATTAAATCGTGAACTCTTATAAACATGCTTTTTAATCCAATAGGAGGAAACAAGTAAATAATTATTTTCTTTCATATGAAGTTTTCCCAAAATTTCCTTTCATTATTTATCAAAATATTCTCAAGCCGTGAAGAGGCAATAGCAACTTCAATAAGATCAAGGCAGCAATACAAGCATGCGCAAATAACACCGTGGTACGTACGGCCCGCTCCAACAGAAAATAAACTGTGCACTGCCGAGGGTCGAACGGCGCGAACCATAGATGCATCTATTACCCCGCTCGCGAACTATCCATGCGACGCGGTCAACATAAAATAAACAATCACCCTGCTCGCGAATCATACATGCGACGCAGGCACGCATAGAAATACATGCTCAGATAGCCAAATTAAGAATTTGTCGGGGAATGTTTATTCCAATAAAAGCCAATTTTCCTTTAATGATTTAAGAAAAATGATGTTTTTTTATAGAAATTCATTTACCAATTCAATAGGATTTAAGCAATTCAAACTGTCAATAGCGTTACAAATATTCCAAGTACAACATGCTTTTTGGTCCTAGACTACCCGAACAATAGCATAATAGTAGCTACGCACGGACTCTCGTCACCTCGTGCGTACGTAGTCCCCACAAATAGGAGCACATAACCAATTAACTCACCTACGGGGACAATTCCCTCTTACAAGGTTAGAAAGGAGACTCACCTCGCTCCGAAGATCCATAACCGGCATTCCACGCCCTTCCGAAGACTCGAACCGATGAACAAAGCTCCAAAGCTAGCCAATAATGATACCAATCCATTAATATATACTCGATTATTTATTACAACCCAATTTATAACAATTCCTAACCCCGATCGAAAAGTTGACGAAAACGCCCTCGGGCCCACGTGCCCGGATTTCCAAAATTTTCGAAGAATAAGTTTATCCATAGAATCACGAACTCAAATATATAATTTTTTCTTAATTCCATACCCAAAGTCATGGTCGAAATCCAAGAATAGTAATTTTCTAGGTTTTCCCTCAACCCCCAAGTTTTCTACAATTTCCATGTCTAAATCCATATATAAACCTTGTATTTAACTCAAAACTAGCATAAATTACTTACCTCATGATGAATGACAGAACCCCCTCTTCAAAAGCTCCAAAAATCGCCCAAGCCAAGAGAAAAATGGGTGAAATGAACTCAAATCCCGATTTTTAAACATTCTGCCCAGCCCAGGTCCGCCCTTCTTCGCGTTCGCGACCTTCCGCTCGCGTTCGCGAAGGCCAGTCACCCAGCCCTTCGCGTTCGCGTAGGCCAAAGACCCCAGGCCCAGCTTTTTCCTTCTACGCGTTCGCGATCTCCTCCTCGCGTTCGCGTAGCAGCTCAGCCCACCCCTTCGCGTTCGCGACTTCCTCTTCGCGTTCGCGAAGGCCAAATCCAGTAGCCTCCCACTTTCCTCTTCGCGTTCGCGAGACTCCCTTCGCGTTCGCGAAGAAGGAAACCAGCAACCAGCAACAGCTTTTTACCCGAATTCGATCCGTTAACCACCCGGAATCCACCCGAGGCCCCCGGGACCCCAACCAATCATGCTAACCAGTCCCAAAACACATTACGGACTTGCTCGAGGCATCAAATCACATCAAACAACGCTAAAATCATGAATCGACCTCCAATCCAAGCTTTATGAACTTTAGAACTTCAAACTTCTACTTTCGATGTTTAAACCTATCAAATCACGTCCGATTGACTTTAAATTTTGCACACAAGTCTTATTCGATATTACAGACCTACTGCAACTTCCGGAATCGGATTCTGACCTCGATATCAAAAAGTCAACTTCCGGTCAAACTTCTCAAAAACCTTCAAATTTCTATCTTTAGCCAAATAACTCCAAAATGGCCTACGGACCTCCGAATTCACTTCCGATCGCGCTCCCAACTCCAGAATTACCATACGGAGCTATTCACAGACTCGGAATCCCAAACGGACATCAATAACACTAAAATGCACTTCAAGCCAAACTTATGAAATTTCTTCAAAAATGCTAACTTCCACAATAGGCGCCAAAACGCTCCCGGGTTATCCAAAACCCGAATCGGGCATACGCCCAAGTCCGAAATCATCATACGAACCTGCTGGAACCTTCAGATCCCGATTCCGAGGTCGTTACTCGAAAATCAAATCCCAGTTAATTCTTTCAACTTTAAGCTTCCGAAATGAGCATTCTCTTCCCAAATCAACTCCGAACTTCCCGAAATTCAATTCCGACCACGCGTACAAGTCATAACGCCTGAAATGAAGCTGCATGGCCTCAGACTGCTGAACGACGCGCTAGGGCTCAAAACAACCGATCTGGTCGTTACACGGAATCACTGGAGAGTTTTGCATTCTTTTCACCCTCTTTTGCTCAATTCCACTTCAATTCAATTCAAATCACTTCATAGCATCATTTACCTGAAAATCTAACAATACACACCATAAATAACCTCATATTATAGTTAAAGGACATAAAAGCTAAGGAAAAGAGACTAGATTGAATGGTAAAATCACCACTCATCAGTTACAAGCACAGAAATTAAGGACAGGTAGTCCTGAACTTAGAGTTACAAGCTCAAAAACTAAGGATAAGTAGTCCTTAACTTAGACTTACAAGCTCATAAATTAAGGACAGTTAGTCCTGAACTTACAATAACAAGCTCATAAGTTAAGGACACTTGGTCCTAAACTTAGAGTCGGAAGTTCAAAAATTAAGGACACTTGGTCCTTAACTTAGAGTTACAAGCACATAAATTAAGGATAGGTAGTCCTTAACTTAGAGTTACAAGCACAAAAATTAAGGACATGTAGTCCTGAACTTTGAGTTCCAAGTTCAAAAGTTAAGGACATGTAGTCCCGAATTTAGAGTTACAAGTTCAAAAGTTAAGGACAAGTAGTCCTAAACTTAGACTTACAAGCTCATAAATTAAGGACAGTTAGTCCTGAACTTACAGTAACAAGCTCATAAATTAACGACACTTGGTCCTGAACTTTATGAGCAGAAGGGTATTTTCGTCCGAGCGGGTAAAGTTTATTAAAGCATTGGCTAAAGACTAAAGACATTTTAAACAGTGGCTTAAAAGTAAATACATGTCTTATTAGTGGCTAACTGTGCACTTCCCCCAATAATTTTTTTATAGCAAGTAACAAGTCTTATATTCAAGATTACAAGTCTTATGTATATTTTATGAAGGTTTACTTGTAGATGTCTTTTTGGATGACGTAATAGTGAATTCTTTTTATGCTAATGGTGTATATAACTTAAACCCATCAAATAAGTGTTACCCACTAGTCTCTTATCTTCTATAAATTTGGTAATTTACCGGGTTAATTAATTCTATGATAGTTAATAAGTACATGTTAAATTAAGCTCTTTAATAAGTTTGTTTAGTCTATTGATCAAGCATTTTATTATGTCGCAAATTTTGGTGAAGGAGATGTAAAAAGGAGAAGAAAAAAAGGCAGAGATAAAGTTGTTATTTACTGAAAAAAATGACTTCCCTTGATTGCGCTATATTCCCATTTCCCATATAATACTTCGTGGAACACAGACTAATATGACAGAGCTTAATTTAATTTGTTGATAAAGATTACAGAAATAATTACTTAAGTGACTGAATAATTATTTTTCTATTTTAGTCCTAATTTTTTGTCTTTTTATGCTTCTTTACTTCACTATCATGTATTTCTACAAGTTGATGAAGGATAAATTGTCTAAGAAATTAAAGGAAGTAATACAAGTTGTTATAAAGAGGTCTGACCGTACTTTTTATTACTCCGTGTAAGATGATGTTGGCAACATAGATCTCTTTCGTTGAGTATCGTTGGAAGGAAGTGAAATTAGGAAAGAGATTTTCTGATTTATTCTATATTCTTTTCCTTATTTTTATTATTGTCCTCATACCCTCTAGCTGTCTGGTTTTTTAGTCTCAAATAAAAGAAAAATGTGATTTGTTGAGTAGTAGAAGCAAGCTGGTTTTGATACTTCAAGTGTCTTCCTACTCCCTCTACAAGTTTGAAAAGACAAACATAACAAGAATTGGTCCCTATCCTCAATCCTACCATCCAATATTCAAAGTCCTCTAATAAAGATATTTGAAGAGAAGATTACAATTAAATACAATTACCAATTGGTTTAAGCAAAAATAAATAAATTTGGTTGTGACATACTTGGGAATGTCAACTAAGCAACCAGAGGCGGATCCAGGATTTAAAGTTTATGGGTTCCTGTCGTAATCTCAAATTAGTATACATAATAATTGGGTTCGCAGTTAGATATTTATAAATATTTAGTGGAGTTTTTAATGGAAATAGAGAGTCTACGCAAAAGTTACTGGGTCCCCGAGAACCCAATTACTGCACTCTAGATCCGCCACTGTAAGCAACCACCTCTTAATGAAAATATACAAAAACAAACAAATAAATAATAATATTCCCCTTTACCATTACTATGCATAGAAAAAAAAATTAAAATATCATGTCAAATTTTGAATTTTGAATAAAAACCATCAAGTTTGACAAAATTAGTGAAATTTTGAATAGTAATATATTTGAATGTTCCAAAACAGAACGAATATCTCATAAAACAAAAAGCAAGGAAATAGTACTAGCTAGTCCATAGTAATTAACTATTTATGTTGGTCTTCTAGCAAAGGGATGTTTTCTCCACTATTTTTTTCCCCGGTCATTTCCGTGGGCAGATGATTTGAGTCAAGTTCTAACTTTTGCTAAGCTAGAACTTGACTCGCTATGGGATTTCTTTTAAATACATGCATATATAGACTTATGCGAATTATAATGGATTTTTTTCTTGTAGTACTCCATTTATAAATTAAGATGCTAAACTTTCGAAATTTAAAAATTACAGAGTGGTAAAAAGGTCACATGATTATCTTTTGTAAACTTTGAATGACAAATATACAAGTGGAAATTAAGGTATTCTAAAATCAATGACATGTTCTAGAACCTCACAGTTATGTAATATGCTGACAGTCTAGCTATTTTATTATCATGAGTACAGTAATTGTTGTTGAATTTATTCTCTGAGTTGTACCAGCAATGAAGGATGTATTCATGTTATCCTTGAATTTCCTAAGGAAGATTCCACGAGATAAAAAATTTGAAGAAAAAAAAAATCATAATTTTGTCCAATGAACTCCATATATCAAAATTATGTTCGCACTACGTAATTAAGATTACCAGGATATTGGATCGAAATGGATTTAAACGCAATGAAATGAAACAGGTAACTATATCAGTTTGATTGATGTATAGTTGTTACTATTTGTTTATCTTGCAAGATTATGTTGAAACTTGCTCAAATACAGAGATCACCAAGGCCTCTAACGGTGGAAGATTCTAGAAGGAAATGTGAGAAAGAAAGTCGGTGCATTGAGGAAATGTTCAAGCCACTGTTCTATTGAACTCTCTGCTTCGTTATATACAAGAAGCTAAGAAGAAGAAGACTAGTAAAACTGTAAAAAGACTAATCTACCCTTTAACTTATATTAACAGCTATAACTACCATTAGCTATCTAACTAATCAGCTTAACAACTCAACTAACAAACTAACAAGTCACATGTAAATCATGTGACACTACAATATGCCCCCTCAAGTTGGAGGGTGCAAAATGTGGAACACTCCCAGCTTACCAAGCAAATGAACATGTTGAGCTGTTCCCAAAGCTTTAGTCAGTAAGTCTGCCTGTTGCTCCTTGGTATTAACATGTACTGCCTTAACTATTCCTTCCTTGATCTTGTCCCGAATAAAATGGCAATCAATCTCTATGTGCTTGGTTCTTTCGTGAAGCACAAGATTTGCTGCAAGTTGGATTCCTGACTTACTATCACTGAGAATTGTGACTGGTTGAGTTATGTTCACACCCAACTCCTTGAATAGACCAAGTAACCATGTTACCTCAGCAATGCTGGCTGCCATACTCCTGTATTCTGCCTCAGCTGAAATCCTTGAGACAATTTGTTGTTTCTTTGACTTCCAAGAGATCATTGAATCTCCAAATTTGATGACATATCCAGTAATTGACCTTCTAGTATTCAGACATGCAGCCCAGTTAGAGTCACACCAACAGGTAAGAGTCTCTGCATAGTCAGACTTCATCAGAATCCCTTGTCCAGGAGCCATTTTCAATTATCTTACAACTCTTAAACCAGCATCCCAGTGAGACCTTTTTGGTGCTTGCATAAACTGACTCAATGCCTGCACTGCATAATTGATGTCTGGCCTGGTAATGGTAACATATAAAGCCTTCCTACTAACCTCTGATAAGCACCAGCATTCTGCAAAGGTGGATCCCCTGTGATTCCATTTGCTTGATCATATTCTATTGTTGTCAACTTGGAATTCACTTCCAATGGTGTGCTAGCAGGTTTGGCACCACTCAGCCCCATTTCTGAGATTAACTCCAATATGTATTTTCTTTGATTCAGCAACACTCCACCTTTAGATCTTAGAACCTCAATACCTAGAAAGTATTTGAGTTCGTCTAGATTCTTTACCTTAAAATTCTGATGCAGTATATCCTTGGCTTTCTTCACTAGTGTTGAGCTACTTCATGTGATGAGGAGATCATCCACATACACTAAAATGATTACTATTCCTTCTTGACTTCTCTAAGTAATGCTTCAGTCAGCTTGATATTCAACTGTCGAGAGGCCTGCTTAAGTCCATACAAGGAGTTGAGCAATTTGCACACCTTCTGCTCCCCTTGTCTTCTGAACCCCTCAGGCAGTTCCATGTACACTTCTTCATTTAGATCTCCCTGCAAGAATGCATTATAGACCTCCATCTGAAATAGGTTCCAACCTATTGATGCTGCTAGTGAAATGACAGATCTCACTGTGACCATCTTTGCCACTGGTGAGAATGTGTCATGATAATCCAAACCTTCCCTTTGGTTGTATCCTTTTGCTACTAATCTTGCCTTAAATCTTTCAACTTCTCCATTTGCCTTGAACTTGATCTTGTACACCCATTTGGATCCAACAGTGTTCTTACCTTCTGGTAAGTTTACTATTTCCCATGTTTTGTTATCCTATAATGCCTTTACTTCTTGCTTCATAGCTTCTATCCACCAGCTGTCTTTCACTGCTTCCTTAAATGTCAGTGGTTCTGTTAGTTGAGAGAACCTAGCCAAGTAGCATTTGTAGCTTTTACTAGTATGATCATAAGTCAGGTAGTTGGAAATAGAATAATTGCAGCTGGTTGTCTTCTTTGTTGTGACACAATCTTTCATCCATATTGGCTCCTTAACTTGCCTTGTAGACCTTCTGTCTGGTCTGGAAATTCCCTCATCAGCATTTTCCTGCCTGTTGGCTGAAGTCTCTGCACCTCCTTGATGTACATCACTTTGTGTACCTGCATGAACAACATCCATATTGTGCATATTTTGAGAAGCTTCCTGCATATCATCACTGTTTATCTCCTGCAGAGTTGGTAGATGCTCCAGTGGCTACATTTATGTTAAGTCTGGTCGACCACTTTCCCCATTGTCTTGTAGACTCATGTCTCCTGCTGTTGGGATTGATGCACTTCTATCAAGTGTGTTGTCACCTGGCTGTGTGTGTAAAGGTGAGAATTGCAGTATTCCTTGCTCCATGTGCTCCTGTGAATCATGTGATCTGCTTTCATCCTTCTTAGAAAAAGGAAACTTTGATTCCTTGAATATGACATCTCTACTTGTAAAGAATTGCTTTGTGGCAAAATCAAGCAGAATGTAACCCTTCTGTTTCTCAGAGTACCCCATGAGAATGGCTGCCTTGGTTCTCTCTGCAAACTTATCTGTTTTGACTAAATTTGTTGCATAACACAAGAAATCTATTGTTCTTAAATGTGCAATATTAGCATTCTTGTGGTACAACAACTCATATGGAGTTTTGCCCCTTAGAGCACTTGATGGCAACCTGTTAATCAAGTATACTGCTGTCTTAACACACATCCCCCAGTATCTGTTTGGAATTGAACCCTGAAACTTCAAAGCCCTTGCAGTGTCAAGTATATACCTGTGCCTTCTCTCCACTATGCCATTCTGCTGTGGAGTGTAAGGACAGCTGCTTTGATGAATTATACCAAGACCTGTTAAAAGCTCAGAACATTGTGCATTAAAGAATTCAGATCCATTATCTGATCTTATCACCTTAATCACAATACCAAACTGATTTTGAACCATGGCAATGAATTGCTTTATTGCCACTATTGCTTCAGATTTTAGCTGTAAAAAGAACACTCATGTATATCTAGAGTAATCATCCACAATTATTAGGAAATATTGTTTCTTATCAAATGTAGCAATCTTATAGGGTCCTCATAGGTCCATATGTACAAGACGAAATGCTACTTCTGTTCTAGACTTGCTTAATGAAAACTTCAATCTAGTCTGCTTTGCTAGTGGACATACCAAACAATTTTCATGTGATATTTCACTGTTTTTATCGTTTAAGCCTACTACATGTCTCATTGCTGATGCAGATGGGTGACCTAGCCTGTTATGCCAAACTTCACTTGAATCTCTGCTTGTCATGCTCACATCATTGAGTGCATTTATTCTGTTAACCAATCCTCTGAGTACCTACAAGCCTCCTCTTTCTTTACCAATCCCCTTCACCTTGCCATTCCAAAGATCCTGAAATACACAGCAATCAGGAAAGGAATTGGCATTACATTTCAGTTCCTTTGTTAACTTTGCTACTGAGAGCAAGTTAAACTTGAAATTAGGAACATAAAGCACATCTTTGATCTCTCTCTTGTCTAATAGAATTGCACTACCAATGTGAGTAATATCAGCTTGCTCTCCAGTTAGAAGATGTACTCTATCCTTATCAGTTTTCTTTGTGCATTTAACATCTGATAATAACTCTAAATCAGAGGTGATGTGATGAGTAGCACCTGAATCTACAACCCATTCCTTCTCCTGTGATTTTTGTGTTAAATTGCTCATCAGACATTTAACCTCACCTGCTCCTCCACTTGTTCCTGGACCTGCCATGTTTGCCATGCTTGACTCAGGATGTGACTCCTTGTTCAACAGATTTAGAATCTGATTGTATTGGTCATTTGTGAAGTAGTGATATCCCTTGTGCTCAGCAGCTCCAGAGGGGCCATCACCCATATCCTGCATAAAAGATGTACTCACATCTGCATTGTTAACCATAGCCATAGGTTCTCTTCTCCAGCCACCTGGTTTACCAGCATTACCACCATTTCCACCTTGCTTACCAACATTATGATTTTTCCATCCAGATTTACCATTATTTGTCCCATTCCAAACATTTTGATTTCCAGTGCCTGAGTTCTGTTGCCATTCACCTTGAGTCCTTGTTCCTTCACCATATCTCCTTCTAGGAGTATAATCAGTAGGATAACCAACAATCTTATAATAATTTTCCTTAGTATGTCCCTTAAGGTGACAAAAATCACATTGTAGGTATTGTCTCCTACCTCTTCCTCGTCCTGCTTGCATAGCTAAAGGCTCTATCTTATCAGAAGTTACAACATTCACTCCTATTTTCTGTTGAATCTTATCTTGAATAATCATAGCATAGGTTTGATTTAGACTAGGTGCATTTGTTTTCATAAGAATTTGTCTCCTAGCTTGGTCATATGACTCATTCAAACCAGATAGAAACTGCACAACTCTTTGTTGATGTAAATTTTCTGCCTGTTCTTTCGACTTTTCACAGCAATTAGGAAATGGAACCAAAAAATCATATTCATGCCACAATTCCTTTAATTTTGAAAAATATACTGAAACAGAATTCGTTCCTTGAGATAATGTAGCAATTTCACGGTGCAATTGAAAAATCCTAACACGATTTACCTTGTTGAATCTCTCTCGCAGATCTTCCCATACTAGATATGCATCAGACGCATATACAACTCCACCTAGAAGCTCCGGTGCCACATTGTTCATAATCCATGAGAGAACAATGGCATTGCACGTCTCCACTGTTCAAGCAGTTCTCCTTCATACGTACTTCTGCTGCATCTACCAGTAATGAAACCTAATTTCTTCTTCCCTAAAAGTGCTATTCTCATAGATCTGCTCCAAAACCCATAATTCTCCGAGCCTGTAAGCTTCACAGGTATCACGAGTGAGCTAGGATTATCAGAAGGTTCAATGTACAGTGGATGATTGTGATCAATCGTCACAATCTCCGGCACGGACGAATCAGACTTCGGCATGACTGAAAATTGACGAGCTTCAACATATCTCGATCAAACGATGATGAAAGCAAAAGAATAATTCAGAGATCTAGCGTGACTTAATCCAGATACGCTGCTCTGATACCATGCTCAAATACAGAGATCACCAAGGGCTCTAATGGTGGAAGATTCTAGAAGGAAATGTGAGGAAGAAAGTCGGTGCATTGAGGAAATGTTCAAGCCACTGTTCTATTGAACTCTCTGCTTCGTTATATAAAAGAAGCTAAGAAGAAGAAGACTAGTAAAACTGTAAAAAGACTAATCTACCCTTTAAATTATATTAACAGCTATAACTACCACTAGTTATCTACTAATTAGCTTAACAGCTCAACTAACAAACTAACAAGTCACGTGTAAATCATGTGGCATTACAATAAAACTCTTCCACAAGGATCAAATTAACATATTCTTTTACCAATTAATATTTTGACAGAACATAGAAATTGTCTTAATTGAACTGGATATATATATATATATATATATATATATATATATATATATATATATATATATATATATATATATATATATATATATATTGAAAGCCTTATATTAAGAACATGGTAAAAATATGCCCACATCTGATTTTCACAGCAAATCAATTAACTGATACAAATTCTCACTATAATTTGTAATCGCTAAAGTTAAATTGTTTGATTTGGTGTAAATATCGAATACAAATAAATATTTCAATATAATGCCATCTCTCCCTTAGCGAAGAAAAGGAAAAGAACAACGCAGAATGTGAAATATTGCTACCACAAATTGTCAAATGTATTAGAGAAAAAAAAAAAAAAGAAGTTTGACAGATGTAGTCCTTGACCAAACAAGCTAATTACTAGGTAGTAACTTGTAAACCCCATCGGAAACTTACTGGTAACAAAGTCCTATATTCCAATTAATAATTAAAGGTTGTGATTAGTTGGTTGGTACGTGTGAAATGACATACATTCATACAACAGTTTGATTACCTTATCAGGGTTGACCTCGATCCCTCACTGCGACACCAGGAAACCTAGATATTTTCCCGAGGCCACGCCGAATGCATATTTTTCGGAATTAAGTTTCATTTTGTATCGTCTGAGTATGTCGAGAGTTTCTCTTAAGTGGTCCATGTGATCTTCTTTCCTTTTGGACTTGACCAGCATGTCGTCTATGTAGACCTCCATCGTTTTACTGATCTTTGAACATCATTGCCATCAACCTTTGGTAAGTAGCCCCTGCGCTTTCAACCTAAAGGGCATGACCCTGTAGCAGTACGTCCCATGGTGGGTGATGAAGGTGGTTTTTTCCTGGTCCTCTTCTTCTATAAGGATCTGATTATATCCTGAATAGGCGTCCAAAAAGCTCAGCAATTCATGCCCGGACGTTGCGTCGATGAGTTGGTCGATATGAGTTAATGGAAATGAATCCTTGGGGCATGCTTTATTCAAATCTATGAAGTCTACGCACATTCTCCATTTTCCATTCTTCTTTTTCACCATGACCACATTGGCGACTCATTGGGGGTATTTGACTCTCTGACGGAGCCGTTTTACAATAGTTTTTCCACTTCTTCGCGTACTGCATCATTGATCACAGAGTTGAACTTACGCCGGACCTGCCTCACCGGGGGTTGAAATGGATCAACGTTCAGTTTGTGTGTGGCGATTTCCTTTGGAATGCCTAGCATATCTGCATGGCTAAAAGCAAACAAGCCCGCGTTAGTAGTTAAGAATTGACGAAACTTACTCGGTTCCTGAAGTTTGCAACCGATGTAAGCCTTCTTGCTGTGATTGTTGCTATCTAATTGGACATGATCAAGGTCTTCTATGGTCAACCCGGCGGGTTCGACCATATCGGGGTCTCTAATGATGTCCTCGCTATCATCACATATCGACCTCAACCCTGTTGATTGCTATGCCTCTTTTTTTTTTTTTGACCTTCGCTTGTTGGTTGACCGTGCAATCCAATGCGACGTGGTAACATTCCCGGGATGTGCGTTGCTCCCCTCGTATAAGATGGAAGGGATGACTCTCATGGTGTGTATCCATGGTCGTCCTATTATGGCGTTGTACGTGTTACATCCCGTACTTTAATATTAGGATAAGTCGTAGTAATCCATATGAGCTTATAGGGATTAAGACCATTCATGAGATTATAGAGGATTTGTGACTGTGTTATTATAAGACTCCGTAAGTTTAACAACCTTGATACCGTTAGATATTATGATAGTGTGGTATTTTCTTTTAAGTGGAGTATTTTAGTAAAAGTTTTATAAGTATAATTTTGGATAGTTACCATTATTACTATTTTCGAATATGGTAAATTATACTCATAATATGAGAAAGTTTATGAGATTTTCTTTATTGTAAAGATAGAAATTATTTTCGCACAAGAAAAGAAGGTTATCTTTTTACTATTTTAAGAATTAAGCGTACAAATTTTTTTACTCTTTATATGAGATTAGAAAAATTAAAAGTTGAGAAAATATGTGCATTTTCTTACATGGATGTTTTAATGAAATATAAGTGTGTGTATTTATTTTATATGGTACCACATGACCATGATAGTAGGGACATAAAGTATGTTAAAAGTGAGTAGTATTTTAAGTAATTTGAGATAATTCTTAATTATGTGGATAATTGAGTAATTAATAAATTTTAGTGGGAGATTAATTAAAATATTTGGATAATTGAAGAACACCACGTGGCAGCCCCTCCCTTTCAAAGTAATGACTCTTAAATCATATTACTATGTGGCAAAGTCTAAAAAAAACGTGAGTTCACATCAATAGCTGGTTAGCTGACCAAGGCTGTTGATAGCTAATCATTTTTATGCCATTAAAACCACTTTATAATAAAATAAAAAGATTTCAGATTGAAGTGCTGCTTGTGTGTTTATGGTATGGAAACTACTAAAATTGGTTGAGTGTATAACGGGCCTGAAAACTTTGCAGGCTCGGTAGGGCAGTGTTGTCAAATGGTACAAACCATGTTCGAAGAGACACTCTAATTAGAACTGCCATTAAAAAATCTGTCTTGGTTTATTTTACCTTATCATTGTCCTGGTTTTATTGAGATAAGCCTACAGTATGTGGAAAAAAAGCAAGTATTGGGAGAAGGTGAATGCATGCCATGGGTTGATTGGAGAAGATCAGAAGATCTAGGATTGTTTATGGATACAAGTAGATAGTTGGCCTTAAAGGTATGTTAAGACTATCCCTTATTTCTTTTGGCATGATCCAAATAACGATACGTAAACAAAATGCTATTCCATAAGTGGTTCTACTCTTAGCTGTTAAGGATGTCTATGTAACTCATTCCTGTAAAGTGATGTTCAAGTATGTTTAAGCATATTCCTAAGTCCTTAATTATATGCTAGAGATGTTAATGCTTATAATATAGTGATATATGTACATGCATCTTCATGCATTTACCACCGTGCTACGGCCGGTCGGGCAGTTACCACCGGTTGGGCAGTTATATATGATTATTTACCACCGGTTGGGCAGTCATGCATATTAATTTACCACCGAGCTACGGCCGGCCGGGCAGTCATGCATTTACCACCGAGCTACGGTCCGTTGGGCAGTTACGCATTTACCACCAAGCTATGGTCGGTCGGGCAGTCATGCATTTACCACCAAGCTACGGCCGGTCGGGCAGTTACCACTGATCAGTTGGGCAGTCATGCATCATACGATATGGATAATAGAGATAGTCTCAACGAGAAGCAGTATATTTATATATATGTAATTATAATAAGTATGCATTTACAGTGGCACTTCAGAGATTCAAGTTGATTCTTATATGTCTTTAATTAATGTTGACTTATTGTTACGTTTCAGTTCTGCCTTACGTACTCAGTTATTCGTACTGACGTCCTTTTGCTAGGAACGTTGCATTCATGCCTGCAGGTATAGATAATCAGTTTGACGAGCCCTCATAGTAGACGAGGTCAGCATTCAGCGAAGGGTCGGTAATACTCCACTTCATTCGGAGTGCAACCGAGTCTATGAGTTATCGTGTCAGAGTTTTGCTACAGACTTATGGGTAAGCCGGTACCCTGTTCCATTTGATGTCAAATAATCTTAGAGGCTTTGTAGACAGAGGTTCATTTTGTATAGTACGTCAGAGGCCTTGACGGCCCATATGTATACATGTTTAAATATGATGGTTCATGATACGGTGTTTGCCCACTTATAGTTATACATTACGAGTTATGGCCATGTTAGCCCATGATAGTTACAAAAGGAATGAGTCCAGCTAACTCGAACTATGTACGTTCTTGTTTTGGTCGAACGATCATGAGTCACAAAGTGGTTCGCTCGGGCCGGTGCAACATCGGGTGCTAGCCACGCCTCCCCAAGTTTGGGGCGTCATAGTACGTTGTGTCTTGGTACATGATATGGAATGTGGTTTCTAGAGTGACACCGCTTGCCAGGACGGGGAGTGTGATTTCTCTAGATGTTCGCTCAACTACATTGTTAAAACCTGTTAGTGTGATGCAATGCGGCACTATCTTATCTTCTAATTTCATTTGTGCAAGTACTCGAGGGTGGATAATGCACGCGCCGCTCCCATCGTCTATCATAATGTGTCTCACATCGGTATCAAGGGCATCATGGTGAGGGAAGACCAAACCATCGGTATCTGACTTATCGAAGGTGATACTTTCTTCGAGTTCGTCATACCGTTCGTAGGTGATCGACCGTTTGAGCTTGTGGGTTGTGGTGGACTTCACGCTATTGATAGAATTATCGTTGCCCCCGCCGATAATCATGTGGATGGTGCGTGTTGGCGAGGGTGGTTTCGGCGATCCCTGATGTTGTTCGCATCCTCTGGCAAAGTTGGTCCTTCCCTGGTCGCTCAGCAATTCTTTGAGGTGTCCCTGTCGAAGCATGTTCACGACCTCCTGTCTTAAGGCGATGCACTCCTCGGTTTTATGTCCTCGTTCTTGGTGGAACTCGCAAAGGGCATCCGACTTTCTGTTACTCGGATCTGACCTTATCTTTTGTATCCACTTCACCTTTGGTCCGAGCTTCTCCAAGGCGTAGACTATTTCTGTAGGTGACACACAAAAATTGTGAGCAGATAACAAAGGGGGCATACCTCTTTCGTTCTGGTGAGTTCCTGTTCTTGATCTGGGTGAGCCCTCTTCGTGGCGGGAGGAGGACGCAATGGCACTTCTGACATATGGTAGATGTCGTTCCCTGTTGGGTCGCGGAGCTGCGAGGTCCCTCCTGATTTCATTCCTTCGATCTTTTCTGGATTCGGCTTGTACCGAGGTCAATCGATGGGCCGGCCCATTGAGGTACAATCGCCTAAGCGGATATGTACCTGAAACGCACAAGGGAAACAATAAGTGATTGGTTTAAAGAAAAGGGAAAAAGAAGTAGTAGCTACTCAGAGTTCGAATCGGCATGATAGGTAGCGGCGCCTACGACACGAAGCTTTAAACTATGGCCAAGTTTAATATCAAAACAACAATCTCCATTGCTCAAAGTTTGCAAATTTGAACTTCCTTTGATGGTGCTTCGGTGCGTGAAAACAGGAAAAGAAAAGTGTGAATTGTTTGCTATGAGACGAGGCCAGAAGTTAATTGTTCTTGTTAACGAGGTTCTACTATTTATAAGTTTCTTGAGGCGGTAGAAGTATAAATCTTTTGGTGGGACTCAACTTAGACTTTTCTAGTATGACCTAAATTAAATTTGGAGGAGTTAAGTTGCTGTTGACAATTCAGAATCCTTGGGTTCATATGACTCCCCATTTTTTGGCGTTATCTGTGATTTTTTTTCTATCATGGTTAATGAAATCATATTGGAGTTTTACATGGAGTAGATCTCTACAACATCACAGGGGGATCGGGTCATTTTTTAAAACCAAAATCTTATCTAATGCAGTCATAGAATTGGTTAATTTTGTTGTCACACATTAGTTGCCATGCATTATGATTAATTTCAAATACATTGGGTTAGTGTATACTTCAAGTCAAGTCTTTAAAACTATAAATATCGACAAGAATTGAAGTGGTGGCCATTTGTAGACATATAAAATTTATTAAGTTTAATCTATACAAAATTTGGATTGAATCTTAATTTTATTTGGGTTAAATAATTAATTTGGACTTTACAAATTAAATTAGTCTATTTTATTATTTGCAAGCCCAAGGTCTATTTCATCTTAAGGCCCAGACTCATGCTACGTGTCAAGTGACATGGCATATCCAGTTAAACTCAAAGCCAACAAGATGACGCCACGTGTGAAATGATGTGGAAATCCCAGTCTAAAACAGTGACAATCAAGAATTGCGAAGTGTCTAAAATGACATGTCTTGGCCAATCACAAGAAAGCTTATCCAATAGCTTATGTGATAAGTTTGATGATTCACATGAGCCAATCGGAATCAAGCAAGAGAGTTCATATGTAGCTGGATTGTCCATCCTTTACCATTATAAGTAGAGGGGTTCCATAACTTTTTGGGGACATTCAGACTTGGAGAAGAGCATCTGCAATTGGTGAAGGCATCCACAAACAGAGAGATCAATCATCAAGTGCAAATTTCTTCAACAAAGGAGTGATCAACGGAGTTCTTCTCGGAGATCAACCCAAAACAACGAAGCACTGCTCAGTGTTCTTAGTGATTAAATACATCACAAGGAGGTCTGCATCATCTTACATTCGAGAAAGACGCTTCTCAAGCCCTCGAATCACGGAGAATTTCAAAGAGGAGAATCAAGGGATACATAGAATTGTACTCATAATATTCATCAATAAAATATCTTTTTCTTCATATTATTTTTGTTGCAGTTTATTTTTCGTACTACGAAAATTTATTGCGAACAAATTTTGGCACGCCCGGCGGGACCAAATATGCCCTTCATCTCTTCTCTCACGGTGAAAAGAATGTCGTGTCTTCTTTGCCGGTACTTCAAGCCTCGTCTACGACAATCTTGTAAGTCTACGCCCCGACAAGCCTTGAAGTATGGGGCATTTATAGACATCAAAATTTTATCGGATCAAATCCATATGAAATATAGGAAAAATCCTAAATTTAACATACTCTATCTGAAACCCTAACTTAGAGGCTACTCTACCTGAAATCCTAGATTGGAGGGTACTCTACCCAAAACCCTAGCTACACCTATAAAAGGGGGCCACATATTCCCTTTGTAAGCATCTCGAAATTTCATAAAAATCAATGGAATATTCATAAAGAGATCAAGGACATCAAATATTGTCTTTCTCAAAGCTACCAAAGTGATCAATGGATGTTCTTTCTTTTCCTGGAGGTCAAATACATCCCAAGGAAGCTCGCATCATTCTACGTCGAGTAATATGTTGGTTAAGCCCTCGAATCACGGAGAACAATCTAGAGGGAAGAATCAAGGGAACAAACAAAATTGTACCTGCATCATTTTATCAATAAAATTATGTTTCTTCATATTTATATTGTGGTTACAATTTATTTAAGTATCACAAATAATTTGTTGCAAACAATTCTACTTACAAAGTTTTTAAAGACCTATAAGTATTCAAACACAATTCTACTTGGAACAAATTTGAACTCAAAAATATTTTTTCAAAGAAGAAAAAGATTATGTAAATGCTATTGTATTAACAATGCATTCCCTCTCTTGGGTTAGTTGTAGTTCGAACTTGTTTTGGGCCTCAAAAGACATGCACATAGAGAGAAATGGACTCGATGCGTTGTAGACAATTACATACATCCCTAGAGCAACAAATTGGGCCTTTCTAATAGTGCGGTGCAGGCATGGGCTCACAGCTTTTAACAGGGGCTTTTGCATCTATACCCGATTTTGGGGTCATAATTGAACCTATACATACTTTGCAAAAAAGTTTGCAAGCGTACCCACTTTACGATCAACTTCAGACTTATGGGTCTGAAGTTATAAAAAATGCTTGAAGTGAAAAAATTGCACTTCAAATGCACTTAAGGCCAAATAGGTCTGAAGTGCAACCAATGGTTTCATGCACTTAAGGCTAATAAGTCTGAAGTGAAAAATTGCACTTCAGATGCACTAAAGGCCAATAAGTTTGAAGTGAAAAATTGCACTTCAGATGCACTCACGGCCAAAAAGTCTGAAGTGCAACAAACGTTTTCATTCACTTTAGGCCAATAAGGCTAAAGTGAAAATTTGCACTTCAGATGCACTTAAGGCCAAATTGTTCTGAAGTGTAACCAATAGTTTCATGAACTTAAGGCCAATAAGTCTGAAGTGAAAGCACTTCAGATGCACTTAAGACCAGAAGGTCTGAAGTGCAACAAACGTTTTGCTACACTTAAGGCCAATAAGTTTGAAGTAAAAAATTGCACTTCAGATGCACTTAAGGCCAAAATGTCTTAAGTGCAACAAACGTTTTCATTCACTTAAGGCCAATAAGTCTGAAGTGAAATTTTCCCAGAAACGAAAATTTGTTATTCGAATTATAACAATCCAATATACGATTTAATACCTAAATCTACTCCAAATGGGCTCAAATTTAAAACATAGCCTCCAAATATCATTAGGAACAAACTCGAATCATCAATTTTTCAAAACAACAATAAATCTAATGAACCCATTTTGCAATTAAGAAAAAAAAGAAGAAGAAACCCTAAGCAATAGTAAAAAATAAAACGTCATAACAACTCACCATTGTAAAACATCATAAACTACTTTAAAATATATTCACAACCACCATATAAAATCATTGTCACCCGAAGAAGGAGGAGGAGAAAGATGCCTGAAGTTGTTTAAAAGTGGGTATAGGTAAAAATAAATTAAAAAGTGGGTGGGGGCGACCAAATAGGTCGCCCCATGCAATTTTTACCTTTCAACAATCTCAACTTTAGTTCTATAGTGAATTCAAATTATCACGGCCAAAGATTACTTTTAGCCTGTGTCAGAAATTATTTACATCCGATAGTTGCAAAAGTATATAAAATTTATATATTTTTTGTATATAACATACAAAAAAATTACATATATATATATATATATATATATATATATATATATATATATATATATTCATCTATTATTTTGTGAGCGGCTATACAATGTTATTTTCCATTAAGTTCAATGGCGAGACTCAAGGAGGGGAAGGGGAGGTGAGGCTGGACTCGCAGGTCAACCTTAAGAGGGATGGGGAGATTAATAAAGATGTCACACATCGTATTGGGTCGGAATGGATAAAATGGAGACTCGCTTCCGGTGTTTTGTGTGACAAGAAGGTGCCGCCAAAACTTAAGGGTAAGTTCTACATAGTGGTCAAACCAACGATGTTGTATGGGGCTGAGTGTTGTCCAGTCAAGATCGCTCATGTCCAGAAGATAAAGGTAGCAGAGATGAGGATGTCGAGATGGATGTGCGGGCACACCTGGTTAGATAGGATCAGAAATGAGGTTATTCGCGACAAGGTGGGTGTGGCCCCTATTGAGGACAAGATGCGAGAAGCGCGACTTAGGTGATTTGGTCATGTGAGGAGGAAGAGCACAGACGTCCCCTTGAGGAGGTGTGAGAGGTTGACATTGGAGGGCCTACGGAGAGGTAGAGGTAGGCCAAAGAAGAGGTGGGGAGATGTGATTAGGCAAGACATGGCACAGATTCAGCTGACCGAGGACATGACCCTTGATACGACGTAGATACACGACCCAAACCATTATTCTTTTCTATTCATTATTCTTTTTATTACCAAAGCAAATAACCATACCAAATGCAGATAGCGAAAGAGATGAATCCGTTGTTAGGAATCATTAAATCCTATAAATGATTGTTCGGGTATATCGTGGAAATTTTTTGAAAGACAAGAATCAAATAATTTTCTGTGGTGGAACAAAATATCTCTCATCTCCCCCTCGAATAGATTCTTTCTTTTTTGTTTCCAAAGGAATGTTGTTATGTTGTTTTGAAGGGTGCACTAATCCCTTGAATCCGGTACCAACGGGTATCACCCGGAGGTCGATGATTAGGGTAGTAGAGTAGGTAGTCTAGAGTGTTCATAACAGTAGTATTGGCACACAGTCTCGCTTTCTGTTGGTAGTAGGTTTTTATGCCTAACCATTTTCTTTCATTGTTGATCACCTTATTGTCTTGTTATTTTTATTCTGCTTTTACATGGCTTTTTGGTATTGTCCCTTCTTGTAAATATTTTCATTAATGTGGTGCTTATACTTTCCTGAGCCGACGGCCTATTGGAAACAACCTCTCTATCCTCACAAGGTAGGGTAAGGTCTGCGTACACACTACCCTCCCCAAATCCCACGGTGTGGGATAATACTGGTATGTTGTTGTTGTATACACTATCAGTATAAAACAAAATGGCACCATAAAATTTAGTTGACTTGAATTTCTTAACACATCTTTGAAGTTCTTCTTCATCTTCATTAATACTCCCTCATTTCACTTTTACTTGGCACGTTTTGACTTTTCAAGCCCCTTAAGAAATAACAAATGAAATGCATAATTTACCATGATACCCATATTAATTGATGCATATTTTATTGGATTTGAAAAAAATGCTTTGAAATGAGTAATAAATATTGTGGGTATAATAGAAAAAAAAAATTGTCTTCTCTTGATATGCGTAAAGTGACAAACAAAAATAAAAATCTATTTTTAGTATATATGCCAAGTAAAAGTCAAGGGAGGTGTATAATCTTTAGTATGTTGATCCTCTAAGATGTTCAAAACTGTCAAAACATCCTCTAAAAGCGGGAGAATTCAGGGAGAAATTCAAAAATAGCCAGATTTACGAGGCGTCATTCAAAAATAGCCACAGTTTTAAAAGTAATCGAAATTTAGCCACTTTTCATGTACAGATAAATCTGAACGAAAACACTGTTCAAAATCCGGAAAAATACTCCAGTATAATATACTGAAGTTCCAGTATGATATATCGGTCCATAATATACTGGAGATTGGAGCACCGGTGCTCCAATCTCCAGTATATTATACTGAAACTTTCCGCGTGTTGGAGTTCCAACATAATATGCTGGAAGTTCATACACAGGTGCACCGATCTCCAGTATATTATGCTGGAACTTTCTGTGTTGCAGCAAAATAGTGGCTATTTTTCAATAACTTTGCAAACGCTGACTATTTTTGAATAACTAGTCCAAAAACTGGCTAGCACGTGCTATTTTTACCAGAATTCAACGATACAACCCAACTCGACACTGACCTTCACTTGAAAGGGCCTTAAAAATAGTAGCCCAACTCATTTATCCCCGGTTGGCTCGCAGGCTTTGCTCTTATTTTGTAAAAAAATTGAGTGAAAAAAGATTTCGAAAAGATATGATAAATATGGAGAGTTTTTGACCAATATTGTCCCTTATCTTTGAGGGTAAATCTATTTTGGTCCCTCAAATATGATCCTGAGCATATTTAGTCCCTTAAGTATACTAAAGTGGAGCACCTTTAGTCTCACTAACATAATGTGTAAAAAACTAACGGTATTACCCAACTCTGATTCATGAAGCAAATCTTCTGCTCTGAAGCAAAACGTTTCCTCTCGTTTTATTGGATAACATAAATTATCACTTGAATTCCTTATTTTTAGATAATGTCTTCTAAAATTTTGACCTTGAATATACCCCCTCCTGCGCCAGTTTTCAATGCGAAAATAACACTGTATAGCTGCTGTAAAAATAATAGCCGAAAAAATATATTAAAATTATATATTTTTATATATATATATATATATATATATATATATATATATATATATATATATATGTATATATATG
>NC_031995.1:8471344-8481939 GCF_001879085.1 Nicotiana attenuata | reverse complement strand
TGGAGAAAGAAATGAAATAGGGTTTCCATTGTCTACTCTTCTGTTGCAATTTTAAAAACTTGAATCTGGATTTTCAATCTAATTTGGGGCAGTAGATGAATTCTCAAAGGTGAGATAAAGCTAGAGAAACTTAGGGGGAGAAATGGAAGGCAAAAGAATTTGGCTAAGAAGAAAGCCATGATTTTCGAACCTTCACTCTTCTTTTCATTTTTCCCAAAATGGGGTGGTTGATAATTCTCTGGTCGTGACCAAGGACATCGTTAATATAAATATAACTTGGTGTTGATTATTCTTTAATACAATTACATGAAATAGGAAAGCCCTACACAACTTCAAGGGTATAATTGTCAACAAAAGTTTATACAGTTTTAGACCAAATACAAGTCTAAGTTATACATTGTATATCTGAGTTTTAATACAATCAACCAAACGCTCGATGAAAAACTTAAGTCACTGAATAATTATTTTTCTCTTTTAGTCCTAATTTTTTGTCTTTTTATGCTTCTTTACTTCACTATCATGTATTTCTACAAGTTGATGAAAGATAAATTCTCTAAGAAAGCAAGTAACACAAGTAGATATTTACCAGAAATACGTGTAACACCATGCATGTCATTTTTCCTTAATTAGGACCCTTATGGATAAGTGATTAAACACAATTCACTATTTTATATACTTATTACTATATATTACTATGATTTTGGCTAACTTTTCGAAAATATCCTCACATATGTATCGGTTCTGTCAAAAATAGTATATTTTGAAGAAATCGACAAAAATACGATAATATGGAAAGTCCACCTAACATAGCTGAAAATAAAAGCTGGGATGATGTTGGCATAGATCTCTTCGTTGAGTATCGTTGGAACGAAGTGAAATTTAGAAAGAGATTCTGAGTTATTCTCTTCCTTTCCTTATTATTATTATTATTATCCTCCTGTCCCGCTAGCTGTCTATTTTTTTAGTCTCAAATGTATAGTTTTTCAGTCTCAAATAAAAGAAAAATGTGATTGGTTGAGAAGTAGAAGCAAGCTGGTTTTGATACTTCAACTATCTTCCTACTCCCTCTACAATTGTTGAAAAACCAACATATATAACAAGAATTGGTCCCTATCCTTAATCCTAGTATCCATTATTCAAAGTCTTCTAATTAAGATATTTGAAGAGAAGATTACGATCAAATAGAATTAATTAAAATTTGGTTGTGACATACTTGAAGATGTCAACTAAGAAACCACCTTTTACCGTAAATAAAATATATAAATAATATTATTCCCACTTATCATTTATAATATTATGAGTAGAAAAAAATACCATGTCAAAGTTTAAATTTTGAATGAAAATCATACTCAAATATTATATACTAAATATTTTTGAATGTTCCATAACATAAAATGTTATTTTACGGTCATTCCCGTGGGCATATGATTTGACCATCCATCAACCATATAATAATTTATCTTTCATTCTAGAACGGTGGAGTCCACACCAGGTAGTTTGCGTTTGCACATCATATGACTAGTTCTAATTCTAATTATAAAGATTGACAAAACATAGAAATTGTCTAGGGCAGTGAATACTGCGTGTCGGGAATATAATTATGCACTGAGTATATGCATTTATATATGATTAGTTGCATGAAATGAAAATACATGGATTTTATAGCGACGAGATTAACATTCATTAAGGCCTTACAAGTATATTCACAAGCCCTACATTTTAAATATCGTAAAAACTTATCCATATCCGATTTTTACTCCAAATCAACTAACTAATATATATTCTTACTTTAATTTGAAACTGCTAAAATTAAATTATGTGATTTAGATGTAAACATCGAATACAAGCAAATATTCCAGTATAATGGCATCTCTCCCTTCGTGAGAAAAAGAAAAAAAAAGAAAAAGAACAACGACGCAGAATGTGAAGTATTGCTAATACAAATTGTCAAATGTATTAGAAAAAAAATTACTGTCAAATGTACGTAGTCCTTGACCAAGTAATCTAATTAGCTAAGCAGATGCGGATCCAGGATTTGATAACTACGGGTGCCATTGTCTTTAATAAAATCTACCACTAGTGAAGGAGATTGAATTAAGGTGTACTTTAAGCGGTTCGATCCGTTTTGAATTAATTCGGGTCGGGTTAGTTCGATTTACTTGAATTAATTCGATTCGATTTACACAATTTTTGGTGTATAAATAAATATGTGATCACCAAACCATATTAGTTTTGTTCATTTCGATGTAGTTCTCTCGATCCGAATCCTAGTGAATAATGTGAGTAAAAAACATAAAAGAAAATTATAAATTAGCAAAGACACCCCTTCAATCTACACGTAGCTAGATTAATGTTATGTTTATTGCTTCCATCATTTTAAAAGAAATTAAAAATTAAAAAAATAGGTGAATAAAGAAGAGAAAATTATTAAAATCACCTTCATACCAATTTTTGAAGGTCTACAAAAAAGGAAAAGGAAGCAAATATATAATTTAAATAAGCAATAAAAATGGATTGGACAAAGAGAGAGGAAGCATCAAGAATAATAGGAAATAAAATTAAATTAAGTCTTGATGCCGGGTCTTGCGCTTGGAATCTTGGCATTTCAACCATGGCACCCAATAGCTATTTTATTATTGGGTGCCACCTTATCGATAACTTACTGGTATCAAAGTTCTATTTTCCAATTAATAATTAAAGCTTGTAATTAGTTGGTTGGTACGTGTGAAATGGGATAATATCCCTACAAAGTTCGATTACCTTAATCAAGAAAATAGCCATATTCATACGAGGATAAAGAATGTACTTTAACATATATATAATATTTCACTTCTATTTAACCCAGAGGCGGCTCTAACGTAAGGTAGATGAGGTCCTTGCCTTAGGCTCCCAAATATTAAAAGCCCCAAAATAATAAAATACTACTAGTATATTAATATTACATAAAACAGATAATTTATACAATAATTATTAACAAAAGATTTCAATTTTTTATATTTTTTTAAATTTGCTTGAGGTTGTATGACATAGTGAGTAAATAATTACAAATTTCCTCGCTTATTAAATTAAACGGTATATTTACCTTCTCATCAATTCTAATTCTTTTTTTTATGTACACTTTTTTTCTTCATGTTTTTGACGATTTCACTCTTTAATTTCAACTCGGATAGATTCTCTGAGTTAGCTATTTCTTTTTGTCGTATTTGTTTGATCCATATATCAGAAAGCAAGTTCTTTTATGTCTCATCTTTTTTAGCTAAGAAATTCTCGAGGGCAGCGGCATAAGATTCGAATCGATGGATAATGAGTCCGCCCCTCTGCCCTTTTTCACTTAAATATCATGCTATTGTCCACGGGAGAGCTCGAAATCGTGATGTGAGCCTAACCTCATCACGTGTTGCACTCTTACCACTAGATCAAAGTCATGTAGGTTTCTTTTGTGTCTCACTATAATATGGAGTTTATGAAAATTTAAGGGCGTTTTTAAAGTATATTTTGGCTTTAGGCCACAAAATTCATTGAGCCGCCCCTGATTTAACCCCTTCTGTTTATGCCACTGGATTGTGATATATATATTATATATATCTCAAATGACGCAGACTAAGCATAATGAAGCATTTGTAAGCAACAGAGTGAATAACACTTACTTAAAAAAAAAAAATTATATTAAGTTAGTCTGGACTGAGTAAAAGTCCCTGCCCCTCTATGGGGCAACAAAAGATCGATAGCAGAAAAGAATACGTAGAATGCTAGCTTGTTACAAATGTCAATATAACCTCAACTACTTAACGACAATTGAAGCTACCTAATCTAAATAAAAGAAGCCTAAGAATAATCTAAATAAAAAAAACTTAGAAAAACAAATTAATAGACGAAACAGTCAAATTGAACGAAGATGTTCCTCAATACAACAAAATTCCTTTAAATTATATGTCTATCAGCTAAAAAGTCTTATTCAGTTTAGCACTTATTTGATGGCCAACTCAAGCTGTTCTATAACGAACCTTTGCGAAATTATTAATTATCTACAAATAATTTTCAAAACACATTTTTCAATTGCATGATCACTTTGCCTTAAACAAAGTCTTTCACGCAATCGTGGAAAAGTTTGGCAAATAAATAGATATATCAAGACCACATAATAAGGAAAGGGAGCTTAGGAAATTAAGATGAAATACGTAAAATTTAGCTAGCTAAGACATAGGATAAAGAATTCCAAAAAAAGAAGAAGAAATAATGAAGAAGAAAACAAATAATTGTATTACGTACATTTCTTAATTAGAAAATACTGACGCCTGTGGCTTTTGTAGGTGTACAAACTCCTCCTTATTTAAAGGCATTCATTTCTCATTTTCTCTTCACCAAATTCTTCAAGGTCTAGCCTTACAATTGAATTGTAGTATATTTCTTTTTTGTAAATCAAATGGGGCATCGGGTTTTCTTGTTTGCTTGCACCATAATAGCTCTTCTAGCTTCTTACTCCTCATTGGCTTCAGCTGCAGTTGTTGAGCATTCTTTTCATGTACGTAGTAATTATCTTCTTTATTTCCCATGCAAATTAAAATAGCTAGCTCGTCAACTCTTCATAGAACGACATTACCTTGTTTAATTTCGGGTACGGATCTAGAGGGTCTGTTATGGGTTCATATGAATTCAATAGCTTTTTCCTAGACCATATATATATATATAATATATATATATATATATATATATATATATATATTAATATATAATATATATATATATATATAAAATATAAGGGCAGTTCGGTGCACAAAGCAATCTCGCGTTCACGCAAGATCAGCCGAAAAGGCTCCCACAGGGAGGTGTAAAGTAGACAGCCTAACGCTGATGCCAAGCATCAGTGGCTGATTCCACGGCTTGAACTGACCATAGGTCAGCACAGAAACAACTTCACCATTGTTCCAAGGTTCCACTAATAACAGTGGACCCAGTTATTTTTATAAGTGTTTTATTTTGAGGTTACTGTACGATCTCATAAATTTCAAATTCGGGAAGAAATACGTATAGCAATTCATTTTCTCATGAACTCTTAGCTTAAACCCTACTTCAAACTATATATCCTATTGCATTTTCAATATACATACTACTCCTACTAAATACTCCGCACACACACACATGCATGGAACTATTTGTTCTACTTGTTGCACCTCGTCTAATTTGAATAGTTATGAAAAGTGGCAAACGAGAATTACATTTTAATAGAACTTCTAATTAATTAATTGTGATTTTTTTTTTTTTATGATATTGATTGTTTACAGGTGCAAAACCGTACTATAACGAGACTGTGCCGCAGACAAGTGATCACTGCTGTAAATGGAAGTCTTCCTGGTCCAACCATACGTGTAAACGAAGGGACACCCTTGTTGTTCATGTCTTCAACCTTTCACCTTATAATCTCACTATTCATTGGTAAGTCCTTCAATATTTTAATAGGAAAAAAAAATAAACACGTAGTTTGTTAAAAAAAAAAAATTGAGAGAAAGAAATCAAACAAATAAAACCAACCACTTCTTTTTTGTTTTGTTTTTTGGTTTCATAATGTTACACTCGTGTAAAGTAGTTGATTTTCGTGTCTAAACAATCACAAAAATGCTATTACGTTAACATAAAAAAGTCGATTCAAATATTCAATAATAGTAGTATAATATATAGATAGTCAGTGATCTTTATTTAATATATCTATGGAAACTATCGCTATCAGCACTATCACCCTCCAATTAGTTAAAGAAAAAGAGTTTAACAAAAATAGTAAAAGCAAAGGGAGTTGAACTTAGATAATCTCATTTCATATTCATGGAATGACGTGATTAATAAAAACTAATTAATGCAGGCATGGAGTTTTTCAGCTACTGAGTGGGTGGGCTGATGGACCCGAATTTGCGACCCAGTGCCCGATCCGACCCGGACATAGCTACACCTACAAGTTTAACGTAACGGGTCAAGAAGGGACTCTTTGGTGGCATGCACATGTTTCATGGCTTAGAGCCACGGTTCATGGTGCACTCATTATTCGACCCAAAAAAGGAAACTCTTATCATTTCCCTAAACCTTACAGAGAAGTCCCTATCCTCTTAGGTAATTTCACCTTCTTCAAATTAATTCTTCAATTTCTTAGTATTTTATAGAAATATGAGACTAGAAATATTTATAACTATGAGTTTACAATTTCTTTTTGTTTAAAAGTACTTCATTTGGAATAAAGTTGAAAAATGATATTTGGAATTTGAAATTATATTTGAACATGCATTTCACTTTTTGAAAAGATATTGTAGTTTTGTGAGTGGGAAAAAATAGTTTTTCCGAAATTCTTTTTTTTTTTTGAAAAACTAATTTCCAAAAAATCTCCAAAAACATACAAAATTTTATGGACAAACGAGTCCTTAGTAATTCTTTTGTTCCACTTTATGTGATGCAATTACCATTTGGAGTGTCAAAGAAATTTTTCTTTGACCACTTATTTTTGTATCGGTTAAATATTTTAAATTGTTAATTATTGTGATTCATAGTACTTTTTAAGTAGTTTCTAAATATGTGAATTTTATTTATTTTTTTAAAAAAACTTAAAGATTATGAATTTTCACCGAAATTTAGATATGATTGACTTTTGCATTCTGAATCGCATCACGTAAAGTGGGACGGATGGAATAGTAAGTAGTAACTCATAGAGATATTTTTGCTAATGTATTGAGCTACGTACTGCTACAAGAATTGACAAATATATGGAGTGAAATTTACCTATAGATAAAACTAGCAAATGAAGAAGTATGTTGATTTGTTAATGCAGGAGAATGGTGGAATGCCAATGTTGTGGACGTGGAGAATGAAGGACTAGCCAGTGGTGCTGCACCTAATAACTCTGATGCTTACACCATTAATGGATGGCCAGGCGATCTTTACCCTTGCTCTGTTAATCGTAAGAATTACATACTAATCAGATTTTCTTAATTAATTTGTGATTTTTTTCTATTTTCTCTTCTTGCTAACTTGGATTTTCCGTTTTTTATTTTTATTAGAAACATACAAGTTGACAGTGAAACAAGGGAAAACATATCTCCTTCGTATCATCAATGCTGCACTCAATAACCAGCTCTTTTTTAAGATCGCAAACCATAAAATGAAAGTTGTCGCGGTTGATGCTGCTTATACTGATCCTTACATTACGGACGTAGTCGTCACCGGACCAGGTCAGACGACCGACGTCCTCTTGACGGCCGATCAAGCGCCGGCGTCGTACTACATGGCGGCTAACCCCTACGCTAGTGCAGCCGGGGTACCATTTGACAACACAACCACAAGAGGAATTATAATATATGAAGGTGCACAAACATCAAATCCAATAATGCCAATTTTACCAGCCTTTAATGACACGCCAACAGCCCATAAATTCTTCACCAATATAACTGGGCTTGTAACTGGGCCATTTTGGATCCCTCCACCTCGTAAAGTGGATGAGCACATGTTTATTACTATTGGGCTGGGCCTAACTGCTTGTAATAGACCAGGAAATGCAACATGTGGAGGCCCAAATGGACAAAGATTTGCTGCTAGTATGAACAATGCATCTTTCCAATTGCCTGACAAGATTTCAATGTTGGAGGCATTTTTCCACAACGTGAATGGAGTTTACACTACTGATTTCCCTAACCAACCACCACTGAAATTTGACTACACAAATTCTAATAATAGCATGAATCCTGCTATTATAATGACTACAAAGTCTACTAAAGTGAAGAAAGTTAAGTTCAATGCCACAGTTGAGATTGTGTTCCAAAATACTGCTTTGATTGGGATAGAAAATCATCCTATTCATCTGCATGGATTTAACTTCTATGTCTTGGCTCAAGGATTTGGAAATTATAATCCCGCAGTTGATCGGAAAAAATTTAACCTTTTCAATCCTCAAGAACGTAACACAATTGGTGTTCCAGTCGGAGGATGGGCTGTCATTAGATTCCGAGCTAATAATCCAGGTACATATATAATGCATTCATTAACTTGATATTGAAATTATATTCTTGAATCGATGGTCTATCAGAAATATCATCTCTACCGACACCAGGTAGACCCCACTTATAGGATCATATTGACTATCTTGTTGATTTTTTAGGTGATGATTGATTGTTTTAATTGTTAATTTGGAAATTGTAGGTGTATGGTTGATGCATTGTCATTTGGATGTTCACTTGCCTTGGGGATTAGCTACATCTTTTGTTGTTGAAAATGGGCCAACACCATCAACTAGGCTACCTCCTCCACCACCAGATCTACCTAAATGCTAGATTATTTCCTTTTTATTTATTTTTATTAGGATACCAGAGTGTGATTATATGATTCTTGGTTTGTTTCATTCTTCCAATTGTATAAGCGAGTCATTTGTTTTTCTGGTCATTCTTTGACTTGTTAAACAAACATGGTTGTATTTAGTTATCATCATTCTTTAAGATTTATGTTAAGTGTAATGTATCATCCTTGCCTGAGATTGCTCTTTGATTATGAATAAAGTTACTGTCTTTGGGATTCCTGCTAAACTCGAAGTAGTTAAATTGCTTTCAACTCTCTTTTATACATTTCATTGCCAGATAAACGAAAGCCTTGATGTAACTGGTAAAGTTGCTGCTATGTGACCAAGAGGTCACGGGCTCGAGCCGTGAAAACAGCCACTTGCAGAAATGCAGGATAAGGGTACGTACAATAGACCCTTGTGATCCGGCCTTCCCCGGACACCGCGCATAGCGGGAGCTTAGTGCACCGGGCTGCCGTTTTTATTGCCAAACAAAGGGAAGCTTCGATTTTCTATAGATAAAACTTGGGTGCAGACTAGCAAAAACAGCAGTAGCAAGACTGCATTGTAGTAGTCCACTAAGTATAATTTCACATCAGAATCCAAAATCCAAATCAGCTACTAATTCCACTTCCAATAGGATATGATCATAGAAATTGAATTTCATCTAGGGCCATCGTGCAACATTATTATACTTAAAGAAGTTCTTTTGACATGTGATGATTTCAAAATAAAAGAGGAGAATGAGCTGCCTCTCGAATTCAGAGAAATTTTCTCAAAAACCCATTTTGGAGCCAACTCTTATCCATTTCTACCTTTTTTTCCTTCTCTATACGAACTACAGATTTCAGAGGTGGTCCTTTCAATATGAAATTAATTGAAGGATTCAACAAGGCCACAGGCACCTCAAATTCATCTGTCTTTTACACATAAGAGATCTAAAAAGGTCATTTTCTTTATTTTAAAACTGTAAAGGGGCATTATGTACAAATAGCACACTTAGGAGCATGAACGTGCAAAATTTAATAACCCCTCATGCTTCCTTCTCCTTATTCAAGAATGCAACTCCCCAAAGAAAAACAATCTCTTTTTTAAAAGAGATAATACATAAATTACCCATCAACCTTGTCCGGAAAAATCATTTACACACCTTAACTTTACTGACGACATATGTCCCCCCTATTCTTGTTTGGGGTGAATTTAAGACCACCCTAAATGGTGACGTGGCAAAGAGAGTAGCTTCACTCTCCCAATCTCGCGTGTAAGAGGGAAAAATTTTTACTGTGTGGGCCCCTTTTTCGTTTACTTCTTTTTTCTTATTTTTTCTCTTTTTGTTTTGTCTCTCCACCTTTTCTTCTTCCTCTCACAATTGCAAAAATCATTTTTTTTTAAAAAAAATATTTTTTTGTAAAAACATATTTGTAAAAATTGATTTTTTTTTTGTAATAACAGAATTTTTTTTTCAGTTTTTAATAAAATATTTTCGTTTTTTAAAAACTGAAAAAATATTTTCAACAAATTATTTTCGCTTTTGAAAAAAGTTTTTTTTCTTCATTTTTTCAGTTTTTTAAAGATTTTTTTTGCAAAAAATGGAAAAACAAACTTGTAAAAACTAATTTTTTTTTTGTAAAAACAGAAAAAAATCATTTTTTAACAAAATATCTTTGTTTTTTAAAAACTGAAAAAATTATTTTCAACAAAATATTTTCGTTTTTGAAAAATATTATTTTTATTTTTTCAGTTTTTTAAAANTTTTGAAAAATATTATTTTTATTTTTTCAGTTTTTTAAAAGAATTTTATTTTGTAAAAACTGAAAAAACAAATTTGTAAAAACTATTTTTTTTTTTGAAAAAACTGAAAAAAAAAATCGTTTTTAATAAAATATCTTTGTTTTTTAAAAACTGAAAAAATTATTTTCAACAAAATATTTTCGTTTTTGAAAAATATTATTTTTATTTTTTCAGTTTTTTAAAAGAATTTTATTTTGTAAAAACTGGAAAAACAAATTTGTAAAAACTATTTTTTTTTGTAAAAACAGAAAAAAATCGTTTTTGAGCAGATATTGACACGTGGCGCGCGTGTACTACACACCCCACCACAAGACTGACTAAGTGTTACCAATGGGGTATTAAATTCACCCCAAACAAGAATAGGGGAGACATAGGTCGCCCGTAAAGTTAAGATGTGTAAATGATTTTTCCGGACAAATTTGATGGGTAATTTATGTATTATCTCTTTGTTTAAAATAAATTATCATCATCACCCAAGATTTCAGGGTGAAGGTTTTAG
>NC_031995.1:8464337-8471324 GCF_001879085.1 Nicotiana attenuata | reverse complement strand
GGGGACAATCCAATGCAAGTCTTATTTGACATCTTCTCTACTCTACTGCAATAAGTAAAAATGGCCATTAAAAACTCATATATGTCCAATGGTGGGTCGCTAAATTTCTCTATAATGATGTTTGGAGGTTAAAGATTTAAAATCCTCGTTGATAATAAAAAATGAGCAGTCCAATGACAAGTTGTAAACAAGAATAGTTATGAACATTTGGCATACTATACAGCTAACCTGTACTCTAGTAATTTCGGTAGAACCAAAAATTTGCCATTGGAACTCATTTTGTCAGCAAAGGTAGGGATTTCTCCTCAACGGTGGGAAACAGATGCATCCTTTGGCAATGCTTCTGATCCAGTTAATAGATTTTCTGGCGATTTAGGCCTTATTAGTGGTCGTCGTAAAAACCTGAGTGGCCATCTTTTAGGTTTTATCTGTCCCAACAGTTTCATCTGCTCCCTTCTAAACTTTCTGTTAGCATACCATTTTCCACCTCGCCAACCCAAGCCATACCTGGAAGCAAAGGCACAAAAAGCAAATCAAAGGGTGTATTGAAGCAGGTTCAGAGTCCTTACAGATTTTCCATCACAAAAGTTACTAAAACTATATAAAGAAAGAACACCGCATACCAAAAGAAAAGAATTATGGTGAGAGAGGACATGACAGCAAGTCATGGAGAAGAGGAATCAGCATCTTCATTAGCATTCAGCAAGTTAAAATTGGATCATTTGATGGCTAAGAAAACCACATGTACTGGAATTTGGACCATGAAATTCAATGTTCACCACCATAAGTCAAGAACTAAACACAAATCCCATGTTGTTTTTCCTAGGTAGGTTCTTTTGCTCTCATTAAAGGATATTCAAAAGGCGAGTCTGTTTCTCAGACTATTGTTCACTGAACAGTTTTCCGAAAACAATAAGAAAGTAACTAAAAGTATTCATCAACGAAAAGAGTATAAAATAAAAGTAGAACGAGGCAAGGAAAACTACATGAAGCATGGCTATTTTACTTGTAATAAACCAGCTGGGTAAAGGAAGGAAAAAAGAACAAAACAAAGCAAGAGCAAGTTAACTGCAACAGAAGAAAAATTCACAAACCCAATAATCAGTGTGGTTCCAGCAGTTGCAACACAAGCTGGTAAAGTAATGGAACCAGACACAAGCTTCTTAAATTCAGGGTCTTCAATTTGATAATTATTCTTCATCTGCCAGATAGAAAAGGACATCTCATATAGTATGCAATAAACAACAAAAGGATTAGCAAAATTCAAAAGAATTCCTCGTGGAACGTAAGAAAACCAATGTGCTCCACAGAAACTGCTAAAATAAGACCGGACACGTGTGAGGACCCAAATGACTTCTGCTCATATCAGCCACTTCGAACACGTGAGAGGACCCAATGACTTCTGCTCATATCTTCCCACAAGCTGAAGCTTCTGTAACCTATCCCATAACCCCCTTTAAGTGTTACCCAGCCCCAATCCCCAAATTCTCTTTTGTTAGCACTTCTTTGCCCTTTTTCCATGTTCTTTAAAATTAGTCACATGAAGTATTAATATCTCGGTACTCTATTGCCATTTGCAGAACACAATGCCAGACCTTCAGAGTCCAGAAAATGAAATTTCTTAAGCTAACCTATTAGAAAGAGCATTATCTAGCCAAGCAACAAGGAACCACTGATTGTTTTGGAGCTGAATAATATGTTGACAAGGATACACAGGAAAATGACGTATATATTGATGTTCAGCTACTCAAAAATCTATGCTAACTTTTTAAGTTGGGATAATAAAGAAACCCCTGTGGGTTAGCCGGCCAATCTCAAGTTGGTGCACAGATTTTGGAACTCGTGGGAGCATGGGCCCGCCCCTCTAACCTCCTCCTACTTTTAGTCAGCAGAGTCAAATTCATGACATCTACCTACCATTTCCGTGGTGTACTTCTTTTACCATGAACCAAAGCAATGGGGGCAATAATCTATGATAATTAGTTCGTGGATTTTTGTTTTTATTTTTCATAGATAAGTACAACCAATTTGTAGTAGTTGAAAGCAAACAAGTGGGGATGGTGGAGGATGTTGGAGAATGAGTGAGTGACCAAGACAGGTACGAGAACAAACTAGAAACAGATGAATGGAAAAATAATAGTTGCAGGGTGACAGAGAACAAGATTAGCGATGGAGCAGCAAGAAGAAGTGATTAATGGAAGAAAAAGAGATAGTCTTGATGGGTCAAATCTTTGACATTTGTAATCTTCAGATTACTTTGCCAGCCCAGCCCTCACTTAGTACTTCTGCTGTTCTGCATGCCCACTCATTGACATTCCTATAAAAAGCGCCGAGTTACTTATGCTGGGTTTTCTAGGAGGTAGGTCGCACCGTAGGCCACTAGGGAGGTGAGTACACAAGCTGGGGAACATACAAAATACTAATTCACTCCAGTCCGTACTCCATGCCATGCTTAATAATAATTGAATCTTAAACAATAGAGTCCATATCTATAGAGCGTACAGAGAGGTCAAATTCCAATTCTTGTCTCTATTTACACATTATCCAAAGAAGACACAACTGCGCCACATCTTCCCATTGCCCTGGGCTATAAAAGAACGACTTTGAAGTTTGGCAGGATACTCGATTATCAAATAATTCTAGGTGGTAATAATTTTTATTTTCAAACTTCGTGTCTTTAATTACATTAATTTGTAAGGGAATATTATCGAAGAATTAATCTCAACAGTTAACACCACATTTGCTACTAATCCTACTCTATTATAAACCAATTTACATCTTTGTTTGCAGACGACATCTTTGTATTTGTGATGCTGAGATGTCTTAACTAACATATATGCAGCAGGTGTTTTTGTGGTTCCAAGCAATATCGGGAATAGAGATATAATTTACAGCAGAGTGAGATTATTCCAGTCGGAAAAGTAGACAGCATTGCACAATTAGCACATCTGTTTAATTGTAAAATGGGACACATTTGGCGACTTATTAGGATTGCCCTTAGAGCATAACATAAAGACTGCAAATTTGAGAACAATAACAGAAAAAGTTGAGAAGAGGTTAGCAAGGTAGCAAAAGAGGTACCTGTCATCAAAGAGAATCCCAACATATCACATGTCTCTTATGCACGCACCATTTATTAAGATCTAAAAGTTTGAGAGGCTTCAAAGGAAGTTAATGTGGAACATCATGGGGGGATAAGAAGACTTCAGTAGAAACATCAATTTTAATGTTGAGAAGGGAAATGTAATTAGTTTTTTGGAATTAAAATTAATGCGGCAACGACAAACTGAGAGTTGTCTTCGCAAATATCTATAACATATGGAGCCAGAAGGAGACGACTACATCTATCATATCTACAGAGCAGAACATGCCTGAGTTCTTTGGGACTTGAGGTTCAAAAGGAATTTATAAGACGGGAGATAGTTATATTCTCAAACTTGATGGAATTACTCTATAAGCATGACATAAGACAGGCATAGTAGGACACTTGGAACATGGAAGTGAACAGAAAGGCAAGCCGATCTTTTCTGGTAAAGTTCTATTAGGACAGACAGTTCTTAAATCTATCAATTTGGATTCACAGAATATTGATAGAAGTATGTTTTTTCACGTGGATAACAACAAAGAAGGGCGCGATTCTAAATGGGAAGGAAGACAACATGTGTCAACAGGTGCTTCATGTGCAAACGATCAGGAGAAGATGTGGATCACTTGCAACTGACTGTGAGGTAGTAAGTAGGCTGTGGTGAACAGAGCTGAACTGGTTAGAATACGGTGATGCATAGCTAGGTTTTCGTAGCTACAATAAACAGTCAAGAACTTGATACATAGCTAGGTTTTCAGAAGAAGAAAGGAGGCGTAGAGCATGGGATGTCAACTCATTTGGCTCTTATGAGGGTACTCAGAGGGAAAGGAATTCTGAAGGGGTAGAAAACGAATCTGTATGGTTGAGAGCTGGTTTTTGTGTTTTGGCTAACTTTTGGTGCACCCACGAGATTCCTGTTAGTTTACTAATTTGGTAGCTTTCTTAGAGAATCATACTTGTGGATGTTCTTTACTTTTTTGTATACAGGGTGTTTTCCCACATTAATTAATTATCTAAAAGAACTTACTCCATTCTAAAGTCTAGAATGGATCATTCCTCTCAACATAACCTATGAATCACAAGCTAACACCGCCACCACCACCACCACCCCTTGGCCCATTCCTGTATAGCACTCCAAACAAATTCCCTTGTGTAGTACGCATCTTATTCTTTTGAACAGAAAAAGCTAGAAAAATAACTGTGGGACAACATTGTTCTGCAATGAGAACTTACAGCTTTCTCTATAGATTCAAGACGATGTTCAACTCTTGATTGATGAACGTGCCGTAAAGTATAACCTGCAAAAGTTTGAGATCCGCTTGAATATTGCATTCCAAAAGTATCTAGGGAAAGGAGAGTAGCCAATATAAATATACAATGAACAAGAGATTAAATGCATGCACTTGTAGCATGTTTTCACCAGATAATTCTAAAGAAAAATCCAATTTTTGCACCAAATAATTCACAATATAGAAAGGATTCAAACCCAGATAGCATATCATATAAGCAGACTAGGGAGAAACTCTTGCGGAAAAAAAAAACACTTGATACCTTCAATGAAATGGTGCTCTGTGAATATATAAGAGAAGCATCAAGCCATCAAAGAATTGCAAAGCCAGACACAGTGAAGTTGGAGGCAAAAAGTTACTTTACACATTTTAGCAGATAAGTCATATGAGCATGTCTGATAACCAACCTTTAAAATCTCATTCGCTCAACTGTCAGCTGATCATTTAATGTGAAATAACATTATCCCAGATCGGCCGGATATCAAAACTTATTATTAAGCCATATTCAATGGATCAGCACTCTCGCATATTCGAGAAAACACTCAAGTATGCTCGCAGTCAGCTCGATTTATTAAAAATCAAAATTTTAACAGTGTTTATATAGTCAATAGACATATATTCATTTGTCAAGAAATGGAGAAATTATATGAGTTAATTAACAGATGAGCACGTTGGAAAGCAGAACGCATTTCAAGTTGCAAGCATAATGGTGGCATTATGCTTGCAACTTTACATTGGACGGTTAGCATTTACTGTTTAAAATTAATAAGACATTGTAGTTGATACTATTAAGTAGCTGAAGTTCTTCTCGTTAATCAATCCGTTCCAGTTGGTAGATCAGTCGATAGATAATTCTGGCCACAAAAACAGACAGTTATACGCATTGCAAGTTGCGATACTTTGTACATAACTCGAGGCTCAAGCAGTGTGTATTATGCATAGAATGAATTAGACTCTCCAAACTTCCCTCTAGCTCTTTCTTCATTTTCTCTATAAATGATTTGATTTTGCATATGAGTACAAAGAATTTTGTCAATAACACCTTATAAGATAAAGAATAACTATTCTCTTACACATCAAAACCTTTTCGGGTGGCAATTCATTATACAGAAAATGGAAAACAATATAGAATTTCATAACTGAAATAAATACCCAAATCTCCAACAAGAATTGGAAAGCAAGTCAATGAAAATCTATGAGGACAAAACCATACAATAAACATACCGAACCATGCTGTAGCAACTGATGCTATAGACGTGGAGATTGTAAATACCACTTTATGCCTCTCGAATATATCCTATTTCCCAATAATATCATACAAAAAAAAAATTATACTTCCGTGATTAAATGTGTTTATGAAAAAAGAAAAACTTAAACAAAACTTCAAAAGAAAGATTGTACCTTTGTTGAATAAAAGGTGTCTTGAATAGCAGACCAAGAATTAGAAGCTTTTCTTTTCAACTGAGGCACAGTAAAACGGTTAATAATTGAGGAGCCAGAGGTTCTAAACCGCTGCAAACCCCTGTACATATACATGGCTTCCACCAAATTCTGCAATTTTAGATTGCAAATTTTAGGAGAAATGGGTTTTTGTTCTTCGTACTTACTTTGGCGGGTGGGAATTTGGACACAGTTAAGATTGAGGTTATTAATGTTAATTGCCTCGAGTTGTCTTCACTCTACAGCAGCTTAACAATGAGTGATTAACTTGTGGAAAGGGAAAAGTCCATTTGAATAAGAGCCGTCAATTTAGGGTTTGGCTGAGGATATTGCATCTGGGCCGTATATTTCAACTTTTGGATTTGACAACATCTTTTTGGTATTTATTATCGAGCATCAAATTTGGTATTTGGATGCTGCTTTTCTTCTTCTTCTTTTTTCTAAAGAAAAAAAATTAGATTGTGGAAAAAGAAAAAGGGATTGTTTATTTGTGAAAATTGTACTCATGCCATTAAGATTTCATTTGCGTATACTTAGCAATAAATTTTTGCAGGTTACCTAATCGTATTTGCGATTAGCTTGGAGTCATGTGTAAAGTTAAAAAACTATATTTTCAATTATTCCAACAACAACAATAATAAATGATATTTTTAATTATTAATAAATATAATATATTGAAAAAGCTTAAATACATGCTCCTACTTTGTACCCCCAACTTGTACCCAAGTCCTTGATACATCCTCCTCCGTGGTAAAAGTTTGACACAAATATTTTTCCAATTGTGTCTTTTATGCACTTCGTTAGTGCTTCATTATTTTTCCGAATAAATATATATATTACATCTCAATAATGTTTTGATATATTTTAGCAAATTTAAAAATAAGAATAAAATATAAAATTACACTCCGGATTGCCAAAAAAAAATTAATTTAAAATGGTTCAAACTTGTTAAATATTTAAGTGAATATCAAAAGTATTCACTTTTGATCAAATTAAAAGGACCAAATTGATTCAAGAGTATGTTTAAGGGACTATTTTAAACTTATCCGAAAACTAAGTGATCATTTTTGTTATTTTCCTTTTTTTAGTTTCTTCAACATTTTTTTTTTGGTTTCCCACCCGATAGGGATGGCAATGGGGCGATGCGGGTGCGGGTGCGGGGCGAGTTTGAAC
>NC_031995.1:8416085-8464317 GCF_001879085.1 Nicotiana attenuata | reverse complement strand
TGCGGGGCGAGTTTGAACGTTGGCGGGGCGGGTTTGAGATTTTGCGATTGCGGGGCGGGGCGGGTTCAATTTTTAAATTTAAAAAAAATATGCGGGGGCGGGGCGGGGCGGGTTGTCGACCAAAAGACTGGACTATGGAGAAGTACTCTTCAACCTCAATTTTAGCGAAACATAAAAGTATGGCCAATTAGTAATTTCCAAAAACATAAACACGTAAAAAGTTTGGCTTATGTAGTAAAAAATCACATTTAAGTCTAGCTTTTTAAAAAACAAAAAAAAATTTATTAAGCAAAAAAAAAAAATGCGTGCGGGGAGGGGCGGGTGAACGCGGGTGAAGTGCGGTGCGGGTAGATGCGGGTTTAAATCCTATGCGGGGCGGGGCGGGGCGAGTTTAAATTTCGCAGGGTCCAGACAAAACCCGCCCCGCACCCGCACCATCCCGCCCCGCCCCGCCCCGCCCCGCCCCGATGTCCGGTGCCCCCATTGAAGCCCCCACTATATTCCGATTGGCGCCGCACAGGGCCCTTTGGGAAGCGCTTTCTACCGATGATTTTTCCATATCCAAGTTTGTCCAACATTGTTCCATACGTTTTGGTTTCCCCACATTTTCAGCTGCCGCTGAAATAGAATTGTTAAAGACGAAGAAGAATAGTACGGAAAGATGAATGCTCCAGATCGTTACGAACGATTTGTCGTTCCTGAGGGGGTTAAGAAGTAACTACTCTATTTTCTCACTATATAGTGTTAGTTAGTAGTACAATGGGTTAACAATTTTCTTAATTTAATTAGGGTTTAGTACGAGAGAGACACAAAGATCATAAATGCAGCTACTTTCACCATTGAAAGAGAGGAACACACTATCGGAAACATTCTTCGCATGTAAGTAAAACACACTTTGGATTGCTCTTTTTTCTCTATTTGTGTTAAAGTTTCATTCTTTTCTTCGAACCTTTCCTGCACCGTTGTAAAGCCCTGATTTTTTGGTAATATTCACTTGATTGTTGAACATAACAGGCAACTGCATAGGGATGAGAATGTACTATTTGCTGGATACAAGTTGCCTCATCCTCTTCAGTACAAAATCTTGCTCAGGGTTAGTAATATTCCTATATATTCTTTTGTTTGTGCCTGTTTCTTCAGCTTTTTGTGTGTTTTTTTGCTCGTATAATTGCAGTGCATTTAAGTGCTCGTTTGGTTGGTTGGTATGGGGAATTAATCACGCTATAAAACTCCGCATTGCTTGTACATTGTTTGGTTACTAGTTTGTTTTCCCTCATAAATAAATAATACTTGTATACATTATGCGGGAATGTATGTATTTTTTTTATGTGGGATAGGATGTGGAATAACAATATTAGCAATACATAGATTAAACATTCAACACAAGATTTATCTCAACCTAAATAATTCCTAATTCCTGCATAACTTCTCTTTGAACCAAACAACCCCTTAAAGTAAGCAAATGTGTATAGTTTTCTATGTGATAATTGTGAGTGCAAAAAAAAAAAAGATGGCTTGGAGCAACTAGGAAATGTCGTAGCTTGTTATATTGCTCACAAAGGATAGCAAGATGCATGAGTCAAGCTAGTTATGTTCTAAAGGTGCACGTAACAGAAAGAAGGGCAGTGAGTATTCACAAACAAGGATGAATATGAGAAAGATAGGATTGTATTCACTAGATAAAAACCTGTTCCTATTACTTATAAGAGTAGTTGAAGAAGCTGAACTGATTGGGGTGGGAAAATAAAGCTATGGAAGCTGGAAAGATGTGTCATGCATTTAGTATAGTAAATTGGAAGGGTAATTTCAGTGGCCCGAAAGGAAAGTAATACGGTTACATTTTCAGTGCTTGCTAAGTGCAGATAGCTAGTGTATGGTTTTCCAGCTAGTTGATCGCTTTGGTGGATATTCCTCTGCAGAAATGACCAATTTAGATTTCAAACTGAGAAGTGAGTAGCAAAAAAAAAAATCAATTATTGACAGTTAAAAAGATTCTTTGACTCCTTTTCCTCATTCCTGTAGAAGCTTTCACGCTTCAAGACTCTCCTTACGCTATCTTGCACCTTGAATATGACTTTAACAACTAATAAAAGAGGAGTTAAATTTAAATGGAATATTTTGAGCGGGTCTTAGATGACTGCAGAATAGACTATAAAAATCATGTATTACGTGTGACAAGACAAGATTTAACGTTGTAGGTCGGTCATAACTCAAACGAAAACAATGATTGTTGGTTTTTGAATTACTCACATAAACAACGATGAGTAAAACAGTTGTAAAGCTACAATCTGGTGAAATATACAAAGGAAACAGAAAAAGAAAATCACTAGAATGTCCTTATATATATTAATAAAAAAAAAAACAATATAATGTCTCCTATTGCATAGGAAGTCTACTAGAGCCAACCAGCAAAGCCGTTCCTGATAGACCATACAAAATCGGGGCAAATCACTTCCTCCCACGCCAAATCATACTATATAACATGCAACTGCTTCTTTTGCTAGAGGGCGACTAGAGCAGTTACCTTACTGAATTAACCACCTCCATTTATTACAGTGTGCTGTCCACTATTTGTTTAATTTTAAGCATATTAATGGAATGGTAGGAAATAGTTGTCAGGTGATTAGATAATAGGTTGTTAGTCTTGCAGTCCTGGTGGTTGAGTTTTTTATTTGTTAGTTTTATTGTAGTTTTTGTTAGTAGCTTATTTGATTTGTTAGGTCTTCACTATATAGTCATTTTTCAGAGTTTCTGCATTATAAGATTCCAAGGTTGTATTTTCTTCCGTAGTGTAGGAAGAATAGAATCTTTCTTTTTTTGAGAATGAAAAAAATTGTGAATATTTTCCCTGTCCAGGGGTGTACGTCCTGAAATGGTTGCTGCCAAAGCAATCATGTCTTCTGCATTATTGTTTCCGCTGTATTTCTTGTGGACTTGTATAGAATCTCTTTAGGTTCTTATTTGTCTGTTGGATACTATGATGTTTTACTGCAATCTTGTTTGTTTTATGCACTTCGATCTCTGTGGATTTGACCTATTGCTTTGTTTGATTTGTAGATTCAAACAACAAGCCAGTCCTCACCTATGCAGGCATATAACCAGGCTATAAACGATCTAGATAAGGAACTTGATCATCTAAAGAATCAGTTCGAGGTACAGTTATCTTTTAATTTCTCTAGCTTGTTTCAAGTAGATGTTGTCTATGTACTATAATATGTAACCAGCATCAATGCAGGCATCATTTTTGGCTTCGGATTTCAAGATGTTCAATAATGTTTGATTGTCATAAGAAGAAAAAAATCAAAAGAGTTAAAATATGTACTTAGGAAGTTTTAAATATTTGGAAAATCTAAATAGATAATCCAGCTTTATTTTTGCAAGGTTACCTTTTACTTGAAAAAGTGTATGGTTCTTTAGTACTTATTTCCTTTTCTTTTTTTTGGTTGGATTAGTTATGGTTCTCGTTCTTCAGTACTTAAGATGAAGCATTAATTAAAAATCTTTTATGTATGTTTTCTTTATTTTTTATATGAAATACTATGGTTCTACACGGGATGGACGCAAAGTGTTGAAAGCATCTGGAGTTTAAGCTTTTTTACCTTCTTCTTGAGAGACAAAAAATGGTAGGGAAGATAACCTGTTAGATAAACTCTTATACTGAAGCTCTTACAGTTTCTTGTCTCGAACTTGCCACTGATTTAAAACTCAATTTAAAAGCTGAAATAAGAGATTTTATAGTGATGGCTATTCTTCTAGAGTTCCTTAATACTTCTCAAAATGGACAGTTAGGTCCTATGACAATTCTCCTGGTTGAAAATTCTTGAGGGGACAGCTTGCACTCAAAGAATCTCCCTACTTTTTCCTTTCCTTTTCAAGCACCGTCATGCTCAGTTTAGTCTCGCCATGAGTGTCTTCCCTTTTGCCACCTAATGATCCAAAAAGTTACAAACCCTTGAGCAAAAAAAAAGATACCAGTTACCTTTTTCTCCTTCCTCATTGCTATTAAAGGGGGACGACTCCACTTATTTGCTAAAAGTGAGCCTGTCCATAAGCTGCTCAATTACCCCTGGGAAAAGCCCCATAGGTCTTGAAACTTTGAGAACTGAAAAGCGGTGACCATGGACTGGATTGTCGTTCTCCGACCACTTGCTTTACTTGTTGGTCATTGATGTTATAGGAAAGACGAACAATATTTATAGACTCCATTGCAGAACATACGAAAAGGTCAAAAATGATGAAAGAGGAGAGGTGAAAAATCCTATTTGTTGGCCACCTTTTTCTTTTTCTAAAACATTTAACTATGAGAATCTTCAAAATCTAGCCATATAAACAGGAAGATTGAACAAAACGATCATTTTATCACCATATAAACAGGAAGATTGAACAAAACGATCATTTTATCTCTAGATCTACCATGACAACAGTTAGACAGAAGAGAGCTTATTGAATCTAGTTGCAGGGGAGAGCTGAAATAGAGGGTGAATGAGAGCTGTTGCCAGGGGAAGATCCGCTGGCTAGTCTGATACTAACCTAAGCCTTCTAACTCGGGGGAGTTTCTAGAGAGAGAAAGTAGAGAGAGGTGACTCATGACGTGTCCTTGGCTATTAAGCTATGATTCAACCATGTGAGAGGTTCTTGACATGTGATTTGAGAGGATTAATGAAGAATTTGCTTTGTGAAGTTTGGATATTAGAAGAAAGAAAACAAAAGTGAAATTAATTCTTTACCTTTTATCTTTGATTCTCTAATCACAAACTGTTTGTTGATTAAAAAAACATGATCAGGGTGAAAGCTAAATAGTAAACATGAGTGAACCCTAACCCTGTTATAACTAATTAGAATACGAATCTCATCCACAAACAATCCTAGGGAAGCTTCAAAGCAAGCCAAAAATTATCTTTAGATATGGTCTAGTCCCCTCAGCTCAGTTATGGGGAGGGGTTGCTTATTCACTTCTCTAGCTGATTCTATTGTTGCAGAATCAGACACCATCATCAGGGGACGCTATCCTCCTTTTCCTTTTCTTTTTTTCTTTGTGTTTCTTCCACATCACCCTTTTGCTTTCGTAATAGCCTGGTCCATCTGGTCATTGTATGGGAAAATATTGCTTCATATTGACCTACTTACTATTTGGAGAGTCGAATTCCTTGGGAAGAAGAAGCTTTATAAATGGGCTAAAAAACTTCCTAACAGGTAGGAGTGTCCAGCTCATAAGTTTTGAAGTCGCTCTATTGGCTTTATCAGGTTTTGTCCATGCATCAGATTTTGCATTTTCATTTTCACACGGTGACAAGTGAATGATTTTTACTTGAAACATTTCTGTGGTCGTTCATATTATGATGCTTAGTTTGTTCTCTTGACTGTAGGGCGAATTGGCCAAGCACTCGAGGAATTTTTAAGCCATTTGACAGTGATTTTTGGTTCTAAACAATGGTGCCTCGTACAGTTTCCTAGTTCTATGTAGGTTAAGGAGTTTGTTTATTCAAGTCTTCATCTGTATATATGTTCAACCAGCAACTACAGTTTGGCTTGGCAGTAGCCCAGGCTTCGATTTAAACTATTTGCTTTCAATATTGGCAAGTTGTACTTTGAAAGTCTGCTGTATGCCTCAAGTCTATTTCTGGTGGTCTTGAGAAGTACCTTCTTTGTCTTGGATCTTTTCTTTAACATTATCTTTTGCATCAGACTCAATGTTTATGTTGTAATAGATGGAAATATGTAGAAATTATATCGATATAAAAAGTACAGGTAAAGTCAAGTTGCTTCTCTTCGTCTTCATATTTTTCTCTCTAATCTTTTGTGTCGTGTAAACCAATAAGGTAATCTTATAGGCGATCAGCAAAGCTGATATCACGACCTTTGGCAGGCTTTCTGTATCTTTTTTGTTTTTGTTTGATTTTTATTATCTTATAACTATTAAATTTTAATCAAGTTTCGAATTTTAACAATAAAAAAAAGAAAAGCGCTCCCACATTATATAGAGGACTGAAAATCATGTTGGAAGAAGGAAAGGAAAAAAAAAAAGCAAAATGAGGTATTTTAGAATACCTCTTTTTCTTCTCATTCTCCTTCTCCTTCCAGCCTTGAACTCTTGACCTATTGGAATTGAGAGGAATCTCTCAACCACTAGGACAAGAATGACTGGTGTCTTCCTAGCAACAAGCAAAATTATTTATTTATTTAATTCGTAATATAAAATGGGCCAAGCCACCAAGTTTGAGAATGGTCCATGTTCATGGAAAAAAAGTCCAATATTGAGTGAGCAGTGTCTTTGCGTCATTGGGCAAATTATTAAGGCCCAAACAGCTAGGCCCACAAGGTAGTGAACACCTCATGTTTTGGGGAATTTGCACAAATAGGACACTTCGATGTCACTATTAATTTTTTGACCCCTCTTGTCCCATGGACAAAACTTTAAGTTTAACAAGTGTTGCTCCTCGCTTGCTCCATGGCAAAACTTTTGATTTGTCATTAAAAATTTGCCTATGGGGCAAACGAGGTCAAAAATCAAAACCATCAATTTCAAGGTCATCGGGTGTAATTTTCTGTCAAGTTTATCTAAACAATATTTCAGATGAAGTAGATATCATCTTTATATCCTATCTTTTTGGTTCATAGTTAGCATGTAATTTGTTTGAATATATAGGTACTTGGTAGTCTATAAATTAAAGCGTTATGAGATCATCTTAGTTGATGGGAAAAAAAGGAAATCATCTTAGTTGGTAATTATTCAAAAATTAATCCTTCTTGCTAATGTAGCCATCTTATAGTCCATACTCCATGCTCCATACTCAACTCAAACTTGGAGAAATTTGAAATTTATTGCACAGCCTTTTCTTATAACCAAGTTCTTTAATTGACTAGTAAATTCCAGAACTTTAGTGTTAGTTCTGGGGCTTTTTTTAATTTTAGCCCGCGTCAAAAATTATTTATATTCGGTAGCCAAAAAAGTATATAAAATTTGTATAATTTTTTTATATAACATATAGAATGTGTGTGTGTGCGCGTGCGTGCGTGTGTATACATATACACACAAAAACTTTATATTTTTTCAGCTATTATTTTAAGAGCGGCTATACAGTGTCATTTTCCCTAATTCTTTCAATTCATGTCCTCTATAGCAATGTTCATTTTTCAATGGTCGTTGATCTTACCAAACATTGCAATCATGCACATTTCATACCACGGGTTGCGGGTAAATTGGAAATCGTAAGAAATTAACAATTGTTGTACTTAAATGTGTTAAATGATTTATTTCATAATTTCCTTTTACATCTATTTTTGAAGTTGCTCTAATAATACTACCAATATTTCTTTTCAGAACTAATAAGAAGGGTGTAAAGATTCAATTGTAACAATAGTAATCAAGGGATTATGGTGATTTGAAAACAACTTAAGTGAAAAAGAGAAGTTTAGCACCAAAATATTGAAGTTTTAGTAATTAATTTTGTTTGCTCAAAAGTTATCACATATCTTATGAGTATAAACAATATAAATAAATCACGGGAAAATCATAGCAAATCGTAATAATCCATTGGACCAAGCGAAGAACATGAAAATAAGTACTCAAGGTTAGGGGGAGAAACATTAAAAGCCTTTATTGATAGTATTGGTTTGGTCTGCCTCTCCATGAAGAGGTTCAGAGCCTTACAATGGTGTTTTCACTTCCCATAAGATGGGTATGTTTTTCTCTTCTCTCTCTCTCTTGTCCATAGTGGTGAAGAAGCCGCCCCCTTTTTCTAGGGTTCCCTCTCTGGGTATTTATAGCTGTGGGCTTCGTGAGCTGGCGATAAGTGGCCGTGACCACGTTGGGATCTCGCCTTTATGGTGGCGGATAGGCCATGGCCCTGTCGATCGAACCAGATGCGGGTTGAACATCGTCAATTCTGAGTGGTCGTGCCATTAATTAATCATGAATTATATTAAAACGGGATTAGCCTCGTTAATTATCGTGGGATCGAATTCTGACCCATACAAATTTCATATTAAAGCTTACTAACTGGAACATATTTTAATGAATTCTACGTTACTTCAAGATGAATGGAAATGGATATCAATATAAGTTTAGAGATATATTCATAAGCAATCAAATTATATATATAAAAATAACACAATCACAACATTTACTCGATATTGAAAAATAAGAGGAGTAAACAAATTGTCGATCGATGGATATAATACAGTTGAAGGTTTCTTGGTTGGTAGGTGATGAACTGAATTTCATAACTCATATTCAATCATTTGGTATTATCCTTTTGCTCAATATTTATTTGAAGCGGTAGGGATTTATTGAATATCATAACTCACATTCAATCATTTGATATTATCCTATTGCTTAATATTTAATTGAAGCTTATGGATTTTTGAGCTATATTGTGATATAAATTATGGTGTTTTGATCATTACGTGTCATTGCTAGAAAAAATATATTGCTATTGAATACTTTAGGCTACCCAACTTTTTAAATTGTGAGACCAAAGTTACGTTGAGTCCATAAATATATTTTTATTCTTTTTATTGCAACTAGTCCTAGAGTAAGCGCTATGCGCGTGTACCCCATTTGAGTAAGTATAGATTTTAAGAAAAACACATAAATATTTATAGTACAATTATATTTGAGTTATAAAATAAAAGTTAAGAAAAAATATAAGTTTTTGAAAATGATGATTACTGATCATATATATTTAATTCAATAAAGCAAAAAACTTCCCATAGCAGTATTCAATTCGTCTAAATCTATGTTATCAAACTTAAATTTATTCAACTTTATTAATTTTAGTATCAATATAGAATATATTCTTTTAGGAATTTATATAAATGTAGAATATAATCTTTTAGGAATTTATTATATATTCTCTCTGCTCCTTAATAACTTTTGGCCTCTTTATTTTGGTATAAAATAAGCGTCATTCCGTATAATCAAAGAAGAAATTAACTTTATTTTTTCAAAATTTGCCCTTATTTACATATCTCAATGTGTCAAGTTAACACTATGCAAACTTTAAGTAAGGGTAATTTAGTCAAAATATCTTTTTTTAGGAGTTATAGTATTTTTTTTAAGGAATGTGCCAAAGGCCAAAAAGTCACTTATTATGGACCGAAGAGAGTATTAAATCTTTGTTTTCAATCTTTTATGCGAAGTTCCATCCAATTTTGTTATTCTTATAGTTATGGTGATTATTCACTTTTTGGCCAAATAATATAGCACTTTTTAAATTATTATTAAAAATGAAAATACTAAACGAATTAATGGGCCATTTTGTAGTAGCTTGGAGAAAGCATGGGATGAACAGAAATTACATAAAAATCTCTAAACGTAATGGAACTGAAAATTATTACGGGTTCGAGGATTCACGGGAAGGCTAAATACATACGGAGATACTTAAAGTTGGCATGATTTTCATTTAGACATCTAAACTCAAGGGTATTCCTATTGAGCACTTATACTACCCGAAACTTATTCTAATTTAATCACTTTTTGCTGAGTTGGCATATAAAGTGAGTTTCACCCGATATAGGCGCGTGAAGACCCCAAAAAATAGATTTTTTATTTTTTTATTTTTTATTTCCTTCTTATTCTCCCTCAAAAACAAAACACATCTGCTAGTTGTCTCTTCACTGCCGGAATCCGGCGAGAGAAACCGGCGGCCTCATCCTCTCCAAAAAACCAACGAGCCCTCCTCTTCTTCTTCAACTCAAAGAAACCAGCTGCACCCCATCTCCTCATCTCCAGCCGCCGCCGTAACAAATCAGGCTGCTCTAAGAGACTTACGGCCACCACGCTGCCGCTGGACTTCATCGCCAGCGGCTAGCGACCCATCTCCAAGACCATAGCCGCCAGAACTCCAACCCAGCCGCCTCTTCATCTTGCTCAGGTCATCGCTGGCCGGTGAGAAGCAGTCGCACCCCTTTTTTTCTCTCCACCATTGATTAAAATTGAAATGAAGAAGGCTGAAATTGTTGAAATTTTGTTGCACTGATTTGGGTATCAAGACGCGTTCTATTTCGTGGATTATTCCGTCCGGTTTAATGATATCGTCTGGGCTAGTGAGAATCATGTGGAAGAGGAGAAGCTTTTGGAGGGATTTGAGATTCCCTGGTTCAAGCAAGAAATTGTTGAAATCTTGTTGCAAAGAACTGCGACTAAATGAAAGCCACCATTAATGGCGTCTTTAAAAAGCTTGAAGGTTTAAAATGGGTTACTTGATTTGATTAAAGTTTGGGAAATTAATATTGGGGTTGTCTTCGGGTCGTTGGGGAATCTTTAGCCGAAGTTATAACAAATTTGGAGGAGTTTCTCTTAAAAATTTGGATTAACATCGTGCTTGGAACAAGAACACACATGAAAATAGTAAAGAACACCAAGACCACTAATTATTTTATTTATTAAATAGATTTAACATAGATTTTTTTTTACTCAAAATAATATATGTCCTTTTTTTATTCGTCTTTCGTCACGTCAGCAGCGAGTGCATTGCACAAACTTTGTAAGTTTGGCTGATTGTCAAAGAAGTGCTCAACTGGAATAAGTTTCGGGTAGTATAAGTGCTCAATAGGAACACCCTTAAGTTCAGGTGTCTAAATGAAAATTCTTTCAACTTTAAGTGTCTCCGTATGTATTCAGCCCCACGGGAAAAAGAAATTCTCTTTTGTAATTTGAAAGTGAAATAGCAAAAAGAATTTTTTGTATTTCATGTATTTTTAATAAGGTAAGAATATATAAGTAGAATATTACTCAATTTAAGTTTTAAATATTAGGAAATTTTACCTAATTAAAATAAAGAAATAATTAATAATTAAAATTGTAGTCGACTTTAAAGTTCTAAATATTAGAAAAACAGTTAAATTATAAATTTGTCCAATATAAATTTTATTTTTAAATGGTAAAAAAGACGAACGATATTTCTAAGAATCTGCGTGCTTTTAATATAATATAGATATAAATAGATATTTACGGAAATGTCTTCCGCTCCTATTGCAATGACGTGTTCCAGTGTTTCTATTTTATACTCATCTTTTATGCTAATCATCCTCAAGATCTTTATACATTTGATTTATGTAAGAGCATAAACATGTTATTTTTGCATAAGTTTATTTTACATATACTAGATATAAAGTACGCGCGTTGCGCGTGTACTTCATGCCAGTGAGTATAATTTTTTTTTAAAAATACACAAATACTATTAACATATGTAATTGAGTTATACATAAAATTGAAAAATCACAAGCTCTTGAAAATGATAAATATTGATAATATATGGCCAACTTAATAAAGAAAAAATTACGTACATCACATAAAATTAATCTAATGTCTTATCATGATTTTGGTATAGAAATTGTGCATTTGTTTTAGTTGCTCACATCAGAATAATATGCTAACTTGTACTCAAATATATCTTGTAACAATATTATATTCTTTATTGCCTTAAAAAATGATTTTTTTTGCTCAAGTACATGATATGAATTTCATCTTATTCCTTACCGAAAATACAAAAAATAAAAAAAGACTCCATATTATTAGGTTTAACTATCATACGAACAACTTAATCGGATGGGTGTTGTTTAAACCCAACTACACTTGTTTTTAGAAAAAATAAAATAAAATGATTACCATAAAAAATTAAGGTAAAAAAATTAATATTTATTATTAACTTAATAAACATGAAGGTATCGTTATGTAATATAATTCTCAAAATGTATAAAATCTATTAAACATTTTCTGTATTGTGCATTCAGATAAATCATTATAAAAGTGTTTGCAATATCTATTTTTATACGCATATACATTTTAATGTTTTAACAATATTTAGTGATGGTATTTGAATTCAACTGACTGGATATCTTGATTCACGAATAATTTGTTGAAACATGATCATTTTAATTATTTGAATGGCTTTATCATGAGAATCTTACTATTAGTATTGATATTTGTCATGAGTTCATAGTTATATTAGTAACTAAAGATAATCATGAGCCTAAAAACATACGAAGTATAAAAAGACAACAAAAATCCTAAACCAGGAAATTCTTTTTTAGAATTTCAAGCTTTCAAAACTAAATTCAAAATAAAATACATAACTAATAGCGTTTGAATCTTTTGATTTAAAATTTTAAATAATAAACGTACTCTTTGTCCCTCAAGTGAGTTCCACACCCATCAAAGAATATATAATTCATATTATCTCAATATGAAAAGTATGTTAGTTTAAATGAGGAAATAATTTAAATAAGGTAAACTTTTATTATTTTTAAAGTCCTAAATATTAAGAGTTTTTATATATTTTTAATAAGGAAAGATTTCTAGTAAAATTAAATGACTATTTCTAGATATTAGTGGATAATTAAATGACTATTCCTAAATATTAGGAAATTAATTAGAATGACTATTTTGCCCAATGTGAACTCTATTTTTAAAGGGCAGAAAAGACGAACGACATTTCGCTAAGGGCCTTCGTGCTTTTAATATAGTACTAGTTACTACGTACGTGCGTTGCACGTAAATTTTTAGTCAGAACTCTTATGTGAAAAAAATAACTAACTAAATTTAGTAACAAATTATTTACACGATGAAATGATCATTGTAAAGTAATTAACATGTTAAAAATACAACAATCATTTAAATACTAAAATATACTTGAATTCAAAATGATATCGTCTTAACCTACACAGAAGATCAATTTAGTTAAGTAAGAAAATATCTCTAATTTATAGTGTATAAATATTCATTGTGTTAATATCATATCTAATAATTCTCTATAGATGACGTTTTTTGTGTATATTTTCTATAACTTTGGATCTCTCTCTTAAAAGTTGTAACACCCCGTAAATTAGACATAGGTATGAATGAGTTAAGGGAGTAGTAAGGTTATATTTTGAGCATGTGAAGTCTTATCGAGATGATTATGGGTGAAAATAGTTGTTTCAAAATCAAGATGGAAAGTGAGGTGCATAAGATTTGACAAAATCGACTAAGTTTGCAGAAGGTCTGTATTCCATCAGTGTTTAGTGAAAATGTGTAAGGAACTAGGGAAAACTCAAAGCATGAAAGTTGTAGGCCTTTGAAATAGCTTTCCAACGATATATTATGGAGCCCGTACGGATCTCTGTGCAAAAAGCTATGTGCGTTTTACAGAACAGTACGCAATATGCGCGCCGGTAGCGCGGCCGCGCTAATTTTGAGGCAGTGTGACTGCCGTTTAGCGCGGTCATTAGCGCGGGCAAGCCTCCAGTAGCGCGGGCGCGCTAGTGGGGGATCGTTTTAAAGCTATATTTCGTCCCCCACACCCCCAAAACATAAAAACTTGCTCTAGAAAGTAAAGCTCTCAAAAACCTAACTCCTTAAGGGTCCCTCCACCACCCAAGGTAAGTTCTAATGGTGATTCTAAGTTAATTTCAATTTTCCAACATCTTATTAACATGGGTAAACCCCCTCCATATCCATTTAGCATATTCAGTCATTGGGACATCATTGTTTGAGGGAAGGAAGCCTAGAACTCGAATTCAAAGGTTGAACGTCCAAAAGGTAATATCTTCCACCTCCTAATTGATTCTATCATTGAATTAATGGTTATAGACTCTAGTTCATGAGATATCTGAGTCTGATTGGTTTCCCATAGAAAAGCATGAACGGTGATAGGTTTGGGTTGTTGATTGGTTATTATTGGTTATGGGTGTTGATTACCTTATGGGTGATAAAGAATAATGTTGATTATAACCATTTGAGACTTTAGAATTTATCTAGGAGCAAAAGAATGAGTTATTGGGTGTAGAGACACCATTAATAAGGACTATGAAGCTTTATGTCACCAAGTGTTTGAGAAAATGCTTAAGTGACCAAAACATGAGAATTATTGCTAATATAGAATCCCTTTGACTTGTATTGATATTAGATTAAAGTTTGAAAGGGGTGGCGAATGTTGTATTACGCTCAAGAGCAGGAAGTTAAGGTATGTGAGGCTAACTCTCTATGTTGGGAATGTTAATGATTCTCCCTACATTACGTTTCTTTTACCACGTTATCAATTGCCTCAGAAATATAGCTAAGCCTAGTTCCTTGAATAGTTGTAGAACTTCTATTCTCTAGCTTCGTAACTCGTTCATGACTTTCATTCTGAACGTTGTGAGCTCAGTTCGTATTCGATATAGACTTGGGTTTGATGTCCCTAAGTCTCAGTATAGCTTACTCAGCACGTCATAAACAGTTGAAGTTTCAGTGTTCATAACCAGTTCAAGAATACATGTCTCATTCTAGTCCTATTCTGTATTCCAGTATTATGTCACTCAGTAGGATTCAGTATTCCAGTATTATATAACTCAATATGATTCGGTATTCCAGTATAATGTAACTCAGTGTGATCCAGTATTCCAGTATCATGTAACTCAGTGTGATTCAGTATTTCATTATCATGTATTACAGTTTGATTCTCAGTTCTTGAATGTTGAACACCTGTATTTGGGACCGAGGCTGCAGTTTATGCTTTATGCATCTTTGGGCCTGAGGCCGCAGTTTACGCTTTATGCATCTTTAGGCCTGAGGCCGCAGTTTATGCGTTATGCATCTTTGGGCCTGAGGTCGCAGTTATGTATACGTATACTTGGGCCCGAGGCCGCAGTTTATGCTTTATGCATTTTGGACCTGAGGTCGCAGTTATGTATACGTATACTTGGGCCCGAGGCCGCAGTTGTGCACATATATATATTGGGCCTGAGGCCGCAGTTTAATATTCAGATAAACAGGTTGTTCACCATTCAGAAGAGGGAGTATTCATATCCTTACTTCCTTTATTCAGTTCAGTTATCAGTTATCAGTTATCTTTTCAATTATCGGTTCAGTTATCAATTATCAGTTATCTTTTCAGTTATCAGTTCAGTTACCAGTTCTCACTTCAGTTTCAGTTTCAATAGTTATCATTTCAGTTATCAGCTTAGTTTCAGTTTCAGCATTTATAGTTCTTTCTTTCAGTTGCTTTACATACCAGTACAATTCAAATGTACTGACGTCCCTTTTGCTCGGGGCCTGCATCTCACAATGCAGGTAATGATTTACAGGTTGATGATTCAGAGCGCTAGGATTCTCGTACTAGCTGTTTGGTGATCCCCAGTTCTTTCGGGACATTATCATTACTTTACGGTCTTTCAGTATTTACAGGCAGTCAGTGTTTTCAGTACTTCATTAGAGGCTTCATAGACTAGAGTAACAGTTAGACAGAGTCTCAAGTTTTTTTCATGTTAAGCTATATTTGCTACAAATACATTTCAGGCATTGTATTAGCATTTCCGTACTTTGTTTTATATCATCCAGACTTTCAGTATACCAGCATGTGTTAGTTTATCTTCCGCATTCAGTATGTTATGATACCACATGTTGATTCAGCCAGCCAGTTGGTTCGCTCGGTCACATGTAGTCAGGCACCGAATGTCGTGTTACGTCCAGGCCCAGGTTCGGGGCGTGACAAAGCTTGGTATCAGAGCACTAGGTTCAAGAGTCCTAGGGAGTCTTTGAAGCCATGTCTAGTGGAGTTTCCTTTATATGTGTGTGCCGGCCACTCATATAAACGGTTAACTACCAAGACATCCAGGATTGTCTCCTTTCTTTCTACTCTAGATCATGCCATGAAGCTTAGAGCAATAGGTAACCTTCTCTTCCTATCGAATTCCTAGGGTATTGAATGCCCAAGCGCCGGGCAAGAAAAATCCAAGGTTCTAGAGAGGATGATTTCCCATTGGAATATAATTATAGAGTACAAGTTAGTAACAAATGAGACTTGAGAGGATGTTGGAAGTGGGATGCAATGGATAGTAGTACAGATTAGAGCATGACCTTATCAGAAAGTACAAAAGCAGTTATCATGTTTTATGGTTACCAGTTTATCTCAGTTACCAGTTAACGGCCTTTCAGCTAGCAAGTTTTTGGTTATTCGGTATGCCAATTATCAATTATTCAGTTACCAGATCTCTAATTTTCAGTGTATCAAAATTTTGGTGACTGGTGAGTATACAGTGATGCATATGGGTTCTCAAAGAAAATGCAAGTATCAATGATTATAGAGAAACCTTCGCATACGTTAGGTCTGGATTAAGACCGAAGTCTCACCGGATGGCGGAAGAAGTGATTTATTAGATAATGATACACTCTGAAGGATAAGTTTGTGTATGGTAGCGTATTCATATGTGTTTTACCTCAAGAAACAATTTCATTTTTAATTTTTGGAAATAGAGCCACAAGTTGGATGATGATAGTTCAGATGTCAAACCCTAATATTGGTCACTATAGTTTTGGACAGAAAGGAGCCTACGGGTAAAATACCTAGGAGTTAGAAATATTTATTATTACCAAAGATGTGATTTCGTACAACTCATGCAAATGACTAGAAGATATGATGATAGCATGTGGTTAGTAAAAGAATAATAAGTAAGTTTTGAGTTGATACAGTGAATTAGCACTTTCAGCAGAGCTAGTAGAGGTACAATTTGATTCACTTAACCAGGTTAACTCTAATGAGTGGATGACAATTTGAAATACCGAACGCGTGTTAGAACCCAAAGAGTTTAAGTTAAACTCGAAGTACAGTAGCAGTGGGAAAATCAGTTCGGTAATGAGGGAAAATTATATAATTACCACAGGGATTATGTCCAGCATGTGTAAGAAACATGAAGTGAGTAGAGTGATCACCGAGTTTAGTTATTGACGATAAAGTGATCACAAAAAACTATAAAATCATGCCCAGTTATGTATTACGAGGGTAGTGCCATTGCATGAGACTCTAGTCTTCGGAGTACTGGTTAAAGACTTAGCTCACAACAATTCTATAAGTGTTTTCGGGAAGTTCTTGAGAAGAAAAAGTGTGGGAAGTATAACTCATGATTGAGGTAGATAAGAGAACTCTGGTAAAAGAAGTTCACCAGCCAAGATAGGAGTTCGACTTCAGACTCTAAAGATGACGGAGTTGTTGTCTAGAACAGGACTTGTTCCCCCTTAGTAGCCATTGAGAAGGAGAAACAATTTGATGATCCCTACGTGTTGCAATTGAAGAGGAGATTCACAAGTATAAAACGATGGCTTTTGAATAAGGGGGAGATGATGGTACTCTGAGGTGCCAAGACAGATTGTGTGTTCCATACATAGATGGACTTAAAGAGGGAAGATCATGTTAGAAGCCAAAAATTCCAGGTATTCTTTCCATCTAGATTCCCCAAATATGCATCATGACCAAGGAGATTTATTGGTTGAACGACATGAAAAAGAACGTCGCAGACTTTGTGGCCAATTGTCCGAATTGCTAGTAAGTGAAAGTCGAGCAGTAGAAAGCCTAGTGTTTTTATCACAGAATACACATATGTTGATTGGAGATGGTAAATATGAAATTTGTAACAGGATTATCTTGCTCATTTTAAAAGCATGATTTGATTGGATGATTGTAAATCGACTTACCAAGTCAACACACTTCTTGCCAGTAAAAACTACAGATTCAGTAGAAGATTATACCAAGTTATACATTCAGGAAATCGTCTGATGTATGGGACTCCGTTGTTCGTCATTTCGGATTGTGGTGCTCAATTTAAAATGAACTTTTAGAAGTTCTTTCAGAATGGATTAGGCACAAGTTTTTCATCCTCAGAAAGATGGCCAGGCAGAGTGCATTATTCAAACAGTAGAGGATATGTCGTTGATGTTAAAAGTAATTGGGATGATCACATTCCTCTCAACCTACCATTCTAGTATCAAGATGGCACCGTACGAAGCTCTGTATGGGCGAAGGTGTAGATCACCAATTGGTTGGTTCGAAGCTGGAGAAATGGAGTTGTTAGGACCCGATTTGGACTATCAGACTATAGAGAAAGTTAAGTTGATTCAAGATCGTTTGAAGAAAACTCAGAGCCGCCAAAAGTCCTATTCGAGCGTGCGTCATAGAGACCTAGAGTTTCAAGTTGATGATTGGGTGTTTCTGAAAGTTTCCTTATGAAAAGCGTTATAAGATTTGGGAAGAATGGGAAGCATAGTCCCTGCTATATTGGGCCATATAGATTCTTGCGAAGGATCGGTCAATTAGCCTATGAGTTGGAGTTGCCAGCATAATTAGTGGTGGTACAGCCAGTATTTCACGTGTCATGTTATGACATTCAACTTTCCAGCACTCAAATACTCATGCCAGTTCAGTACTCAGATACTCATGTCAGTTCAGTACTCAGATACTCATGTTAGTTCAATACTCAGATATTCGAGTCAGTTCAATACTCAGCTACTCATGTCAGTCCAATACTTAGATATTCATGCCAACTTAGTACTCAGATATTGATGTTAGTTCAATACTCAATTATTCGTGCCAGTCCAATATTCAGATATCCATGTTAGTTCAACATTCACGTATCTATGGCAGACCAATATTCAGTCAATGCAGTAGTCACTCAGTTCAGTATCGCAACAGTTCTGTAATCATGTATTCATTCAGTTTGGTAAACAAGTGTTGTGACGACCCAACCCGTCTTCACGTGTGTTACCGCCCCGTTTTCCCTATTTTCTATTTCTTTTGCTTCATTATCAGTGTTGGGTGTGAACGAGTTAATTCGGAGTGGTTCTAGAAGGAAATGAGACACTTAGTCTCTTTAAGGAAGGTTTATTTTGGAAAAGTCAACCGGACGTTGACTTATGTGTTAGAGGGCTCGGATATGAATTCCGATGATTTGGTTAGCTTCGGGGGATGATTTGTGACTTAGGAGTGTGATCAAAAGTGATTTTGGAGGTCCGGAGTAGAATTAGGCTTGAATTGGCAAAGTTAGAATTTTGGCGAATTCCGGTCGATAGGTGAGATTTTGATCTGAGGGTTGGAATGGAATTCCGAGAGTTTCCTTAGCTTTTTTGGGTGATTTGGGATGTGTGTGCAAAAATTCAGGTCATTCGGAGGTGTTTCGGTAGGGTTTTTGATTGAATGCGTGTTTCGGAGGTTTTGGAAGAACTTAGGCTTGAATTCGATGAGAAATGATGGTTTTAGTGCTGTTTGAGGTGTTTTGATGATTGGAACAAGTTTGAATAAGGCATTGGATCATGTTTGTGTTTTTGGTTGAGGTCCCGGGGGCCTCAGGGTGATTTCGGATGGCTAACGGGATGAAAAATTAAAGTTGGAGATTGCAGATCACATCTGGTATCTGGTATTTCCGCATCTGCGGAAAGGAACCGCAGATGCGGTTGCGCAGATGCGGAGGAAAAGGTCGCAGGTGCGGAAATGGTATTGGTAAGGAAGAACCGCAGATGCGGAGGGGAATCCGCATCTGCGAAGCCGCAGATGCGGGGATGAGGTCGCAGAAGCGGACAGTGGGGACTTTGGGAATTTCCGCAGAAGCTGAAGAAGGCCGTAGGAGCGGAAGTCGTAGAAGCGACAACTGGACCGCAGATGCGGAAACAACTGATCAGAAGGGGTTTTTATTTCCTTCGCGAATTTTGAAAGAGTTCATATTTTTCACTTCGGACTGGGAGAGTTTTTGGGCGATTTTGAAGAGGAATTCAAGGACTTCGATCAGGTAAGAATTCTTGGACTTAGAACACGATGTTATGATGCAAATACATGGAATTAGACTGAAAAATCAAGGAATTAAAGGTCGAAAATGGAGGTTAGGGCTTGAAACCTAAGAGAAACAAAAATGGGAATTTGAGGGGTCATTTGGACTCCGATTTTGGTGTTCTTTATATGTATAGACTCGTGGCGAAATAAGCAATCCGTTGATGGTAAATTTACTGATTTTCGAGAAGTGGGCCCGGGGCTCGGGTTTTTGCTAATTTCGGGAATTTAACTATTTTTCGATTGTTTTCGATTGGGTATTGTCCCATTAGCATATTGTGACGTATTCGTTGTGGTTTTGGTCAGATTCGACGCACGAGGAGGTTAATTCGAAAGGCAAGGGCATAGCAAGCTAGGACCTTGGCCAGCTTGAGGTTAGTAATAAATGTAAATGCTGTGTTGAGGGTTTGAAAGCCCGAGTTTGCACAATGTAGTGCTATGTGAGGTGACTTGCACGCCAGATAACGGGCGTGGGGTAGAGCACCGTCGGGGATTGTGACTTGGTCCGTCCCGCTTAATAAAATTACTACCTAATTGATTGTAGTTTTGTGATATCCTTATAAAAATGGATTAATTGTCATAATTGGGCTTCGTGCCAAATACTCAAATCCTTGAGGGATTATTTTTACTGGTTTCTTACCATATTTCTAGATATTGAACTCAGTCTTGGTATTTAACACTGTTTTGTAAACTCATCCACTTTTTCTCAGAACTTGGAACTTAAATAATATTTTTAAATGAAGTTTGGGCTGAATATTTTTATATTATTGTGCCGAAAGGCTTATGTGATTTTGGACTGAGTATGGGATCGGACTGCACGCCGCAGTGGTATGATATTGATATTGATATGAGGCCGAGGGCCTGTTTGATGCCACGATAGGGCTTATTATTGTGCTTGGGCCGTAAGGGGCCCCTCCCGGAGTCTGCACACCCCTAGTGAGCGCTGTCGACGTTAAATAAATGGAGCGGGCTGCACGCCGCAGCGGGGTACTGGAGAGTACCGGTTTATGTGTTGCATTGCATATTTAGTTGTCATTTATTCTTAATCTGATGTGACTTTATTATAATTGTTTTCAACGTTTACTGTATTATGCTATTGGTTCACGTTGTTGTATTTATAGCTTTGCTTTGTGTTTATTTAGGATTTCTTATCCTCAAACTTTATTTATATTTATTACTTTCTGAGTTGGAAGTACTCACAATACTCCCTGCACCTTGTGTGCAGATTCAGGTGCACCCACTGAGGCTGAGTGAGATCTTCTCTGCCTAGCATCACACTCGGCAGATTCAAGGTAGCTGCAAATTGGGGTTCGCAGTCCTGATCTTCCTTCTATTTTATTTATTTGTTTTCCACATTTCTAGAGAAATATTTTGTAGTAGGTTATTACTCATGCATTAGAGGCTCAGACTTGTGACACCAGATTCTGTGGGCTTGCTAGTATTTTATATTTTGGGTTTTCGAATGTTAGCATTTAATTCAGGATTTCACATTTAACTTGGTAATTTAGTTGTGAAAATTTACTTATATCACTGTGATTAATCGGTTAAGGTTGTAGAAATAGTCGGGCTTGCCTAGCAGTGTGTTGGGCGCCATCACGACCGGGGTTGGGTCGTGACAAGTGTTTATGAAAGTTCATGTTTCCACCAGACCCGTTTAAGGTCCGGAGTTAGCAGAAGTTACAGTCAGGACAATCATTCGAGGACGAATGATCCCAAGGGGGAGATAATGTAACACCCGTAAATTCGACATAGGTATGAATGAGTTAAGGGAGTAGTAAGGTTATACTTTGAGCATGTGAAGTCTCATCGAGATGATTATGGGTGAAAATAGTTGTTTCAAAATCAAGATGGAAAGTGAGGTGCATAAGATTTGACAAAATCGACTAAGTTTGCAGAAGGTTTGTATTCTATCAGTGTTTAGTGAAGATTTGTAAGGAATTCGGGAAAACTCAAAGCATGAAAGTGTTAGGCCTTTTAAATATCTTTCCAACGATATATTATGGAGCCCTAACGGATCTCTGTGCAAAAAGTTATGTGCATTTTACAGAACAGTATGCGATATGCGCGCCGGTAGCGCGGCCACGCTAATTTTGAGGCAGTGTGACTGCCGTTTAGCGCGGTCATTAGCGCGGGCAAGCCTCCAGTAGCACGGGCGCGCTAGTGGAGGGTCGTTTTAAAGCTATATTTCGTCCCCACACCCCCAAAACATAAAAACTTGCTCTAGAAAGTAAAGCTCTCAAAAACCTAACTCCTTAAGGGTCCCTCCACCACCCAAGGTAAGTTCTAATGGTGATTCTAAGTTAATTTCAATTTTCCAACATCTTATTAACATGGGTAAACCCTCCATATCATTAGATATTCGATTGGGACATCATTGTTGAGGGAAGGAAGCCTAGAACTCGAATTCAAAGGGTTTGAACGTCCAAAAGGTAATATCTTCACCCTCTAATTGATTCTATCATTGAATTAATGGTTATAGACTCTAGTTCATGAGATATGAGTTGATGGGTTTGATAGAAAAGCATGAACGGTTATATGTTTGGGTTGTTGATTGTTGATTATTGGTTAAGGGTGTTGATTACCTTATGGGTGATAAAGAATAATGTTGATTATAACTATTTGAGACTTTAGAATTTATCTAGGAGCAAGGGAATGAGTTATTGGGTGTAGAGACACCATTAATAAGGACTATGAAGCTTTATGTCACCAAGTGTTTGAGAAAATGCTTAAGTGACCAAAACATGAGAATTATTGCTAATATGGAATTCCTTTGACTTGTATTGATATAGATTAAAGTTGAAAGGGGTGGTGAATGTTGTATTACGCTCAAGAGCAGGAAGTTAAGGTATGTGAGGCTAACTCTCTATGTTGGGAATGTTAATGATTCTCCCTACATTACGTTTCTTTAACCACGTTATCAATTGCCTCAGAAATATAGCTAAGCCTAGTTCCTTGAATTGTTGTAGAACTTCTATTCTCTAGCTTCGTAACTCGTTCATGACTTTCATTCTAAACGTTGTGAGCTCAGTTCGTATTCAATATAGACATGGGTTTGATATCCCTAAGTCTCAGTATAGCTTACTCAGCACGTCATAAACAGTTGAAGTTTCAGTGTTCATAACCAGTTCAAGAATACAAGTCTCATTCTAGTCCTATTCAGTATTCCAGTATTATGTCACTCAGAAGGATTCAGTATTTCAGTATTATGTAACTCAATATGATTCAGTATTCCAGTATTATGTAACTCAGTGTGATCCAGTATTCCAGTATCATGTAACTCAGTGTGATTCAGTATTTCATTATCATGTATTGCAGTTTAATTCTCAGTTCCTGAATGTTGAACTCCTGTATTTGGGCCCGAGGCAGCAGTTTATGCTTTATGCATCTTTGGGCTTGAGGCCGCAGTTTATGCTTTATGCATCTTTGGGCCTGAGGTCGCAGTTTTGTATACGTATACTTGGGTTCAAGGCCGCAGTTTATGCTTTATGCATTTTGGACTTGAGGTCGCAGTTATGTATACGTATACTTGGGCCCGAGGCCGCAGTTGTGCACATATATATATTGGGCCTGAGGCCGCAGTTTAATATTCAGATAAACAGGTTGTTCATCATTCAGAAGAGGGAGTATTCATATCCTTACTTCCTTTATTCAGTTCAGTTATCAGTTATCTTTTCAGTTATCAGTTCAGTTATCAGTTATCAGTTATCTTTTCAGTTATCAGTTATCAATTATCTTTTCAGTTATCAGTTCAGTTGCCAGTTCTCACTTCAGTTTCAGTTTCAATAGTTATCATTTCAGTTATCAGCTTAGTTTTAGTTTCAGCATTTATAATTCTTTCTTTCAGTTGCTTTACATACCAGTACAATTCAAATGTACTGACGTCCCTTTTGCCCGGGGCCTGCATCTCACAATGCAGGTAATGATTTATAGGTTGATGATTCAGAGTGCTAGGATTCTCGTACCAGCTGTTTGGTGATCCCCAGTTCTTTCGGGGCATTATCATTACTTTACGGTCTTTCAATATTTACAGGCAGTCAGTGTTTTCAGTATTTCATTAGAGGCTTCATAGACTAGAGTAACAGTTAGACAGAGTCTCAAGTTTTTTTCATGTTAAGCTATATTTGCTACAAATACATTTCAGGCATTGTATTAACATTTTCGTACTTTGATTTATATCATCCAGACTTTCAGTATATCAACATGTGTTAGTTTATCTTCCGCATTCAGTATGTTATGATACCACATGTTGATTCAGCCAGCCAGTTGGTTCGCTCGGTCACATGTAATCAGGCACCGAGTGCCGTGTTACGTCCAGGCCCGGGTTAGGGGCGTGACAAAAGTGAAATATATAGTTGTCCATCTTTGAATCACCTCCAAAAAGTATTACTTTTTCTCTATTGTACTTTGACATATTTGTGAGGGTTGTCTCAATTATTTTTAAAGTTCTGTCAAATTTACCTTATGACGTATATAACCGAGTAAAATTATTACTGCTTTATCGTATTCAAAGCAATAAAATATTGATATACACATGTTCTGATTAATCAAGTCCATGATTAAAGATTTTAGAAAAATATATATTTTAACCCCAAAAATAATAGCAGATAAATATTTTTTTATATATATGTGCATTATATATATAGTATACATATTTTATATACTTTTTGGCTAGTTAATACAATTATTTTCGGCAAAGCGATGAATTTTGTATTTGTCTGAATTTAAGCATTGTATACTCCATGGTTATTTCATAAATTGTAAAGAATTTTGATTTTTGTACATTTTCACTCAAAATGATCACCCCGCTCCTCAAATATAACAAAAAATAATAGTCATATCCATGCAAGAAAAATAATTACATGTGGCACCTATTAAGATGATTTTTTTAACATATAGCTTAACATTGTTGAGAAGTTTTTTTTTATAATTTCTTGAACATATTTAAAAGTAATAAAATACATGATTATCACATGAATCACATAATTGCGTCGAGTTCACACCTTTTTACTTGAAAATATTATCTAAATTTAAGAAAAAGTATAGGATAACTTTGAAAATCATTCCATGTCATTTGGATTCCATGATAATTTACGAAAAAGTATAGGATAACTTTGAAAATCATTCCATGTCATTTGGAAAGTCCCAGTTGATTTTCACATTCTATATGAATATCATTTTTGCTTCTATCGCAGAGCCGATCCAATCATTGCGTTCCACTTATTTTAAATTATTTTTAATCAATTATCACACATAATACATTGATAATAATATTTTAAAGTATTTTGCTTTTTATTTGAATATACATTGATGTAAATCTTGAATTGGAGACAATTCATGGCACATGAGCATCTAATGAAAATAACCAATCAAAAAAAAAATTGTTAAACTTCGATATATAGGAGACTTGGACGAACTTGTTCTAGAAAACCTAATCTAACATCCATCGATTTTCTTTGAGAAATTTGTAAAGGAATCAATTACTCATACTAAAGTAGAAATAGATAAATTAAAGAGCACAATCTCATCTTATTATTAGAACCACTTTATTAGTATGAAAAAGAAAAATATTCATATAAAGTTGCCCCTATAACTTTGTATCTTTTTAAATTAGATTTTATATTTTAAAAAAATTGTCATTTAATTATTTTATTATTATTTAATATTTTAACAATTAACTCAATTATGTGAATTATGTAGTAACTCCTAATATTTAGGAACACAAAATATATCATAAAAGATAGTAACTTAATTTAGTTTTAGCTTTATAAGAACTAATACAAACTAATAATATAAAGGGTAGTAAGACTTTTCCACTTTGGTTAAAATATTATAAATATTTTTAGAGCATATTACTAATTTTTTTGTTTTAGTACGTGCCTTTTTTTAGTACATGCCTTGTTATAAAGAATTGTAATTAGGAACTACAATTCTTTTAGAAAGAAAATTATGAACGTACTTTTCAAATTCAAGTAGGATCAATATTGTGGGGTCGGGCATATGTAGAGTTTAAATCGGAGAGAATTCCATTATTAGGTAATTTACTATTAGATCCTTAAATTATATAAATATTTAAAGGCATAAAAGTCGTCAATATTTTAGGGATATTATAGTCGTTGAACATTTAGTATAAATTATTGGTGCTTTTATAATAGATATAGAATATAGATAGATAGATAAGAAAATTAAAAATTAAGGACAAAATACAATGACAAAATTAGTTATTTTAGTCGTAATTCTTTTTAGTCATTTACTCGTTGATCGATATTTATATTGGGTGCTGAATAAATCCAAATTCATATCACGTAAGATTATTAAACGAGAAACAATTTCTACTTAGAATAGAAGAATCTTATTTATCTCATCGTAATCTTTGGTTGTAATCTTTGGTGACAGTTGTAATATTTCATTTGGCATTTCGGGTAATCCATGGCTTAATTCCATATCCACCAAATTAAATTATTTATAAAAATAAAAAAATAGCAAAAAAAATCAGGCCAGGGGATGAATCCCTCTTTCTCCATTGCCCATTTGCCCTCTTCAACATACACCCCCCTCCCCATTCCTCCGCCCCCGTGTTCCCCCAAACAGATCTCCCAATCCAAATTTAACAAAACCTAATTTCAAAATCTTCTTCTTATGGATAGCCGGCAAGAAAATTGAAAAATCCCCACTACGGCGATAATAGCTAAAGATCAAATATTTACGCCAAAAAGTTGATTTTAATCAATCGGCGATGCGCCATCGGAAGTTATCGGAGGTAAATAGACCAGGATCTGACCTCCTTAAACAACCCGAAACCGATCCGCCTCGTTATCGGGGCGTACGTAAACGGCCATGGGGCCGATTTGCTGCGGAGATTAGAGATCCGATCAAAAAGACTCGAGTTTGGCTTGGCACCTTCGATACAGCTGAAGATGCTGCACGCGCTTACGACGATGCTGCACGCGCTCTCCGTGGACCTAAAGCCAAAACTAATTTTCCTAATTTAGCAGCTATAACAACACAACAGGATAATAATCCTTATGGATCGAATCAATTTGAGCTTTTTCCTAATTCGAGACCGGCTTCTAGCAGCATGAGCAGCACGTTGGAATCTTCTAGTGGGCCTCGTGGATCGGGTAATAAGCTGACCCGGATGAAAATTCCTCGCCCGGTTCTTCCGCCGGAAGATTGCCGCAGTGATTGTGATTCTTCGTCTTCGGTGGTGGATGATCGTTGTGATATCGATCAAACGTCATCGTTTTTGCCTAAACAACCTCTGCCGTTTGATCTGAATCTGCCACCTCCATCAGATGATGTTGATGCTGATGATTTACATGTCACCGCCTTATGTCTCTAATTATTCACTCTTCTGTACGGTGATGTATGTTTGTTGTTAATCAATTTGATGATGAAGAGAAAAAGAAAAAAAAAGGCTTTTTTTTCCAGTTTTCTTTGTTAAAGCTGCTTACTTTTTTTCTTCTTCAAATTTTCCTCGGGAAAAAATGATGTAAAACCCAAATGGTGGATATTGAGAAACAAAAAAATGGGTTTTTTAGATTATGTGTAGATTAGTGTACTACTGAGTCACGATACGATCTGTATTAAGAAAGATTGTATCTGTATTTGTAATCTGTACCACAAACATTGGATCTGATCTTGAGTTATTCTCCTATCTCTTGATCTAGTTTTCTTTGCATTTTTTTTATTTTGCCCTTTTTGTATAAAGAAAGTTGGAATTTATGATAAAAAGTTATACTTACTCAGCTTCATCAGAGTCATTTTACGAGTTCATTACAGTTAGCACATTGGAGATTTTCCTCTATTTGTTTAGGTATGTGTGTATGTGCCATCTTTCTGTACCATCACTAGGACTAATTTTTATGCCTCAGGATTATGAGATGTGCACACAGTTTTCATCATCAGTAGCGGCAAAATGCAGGGAAAATGGAGGAAGTAATAGATTAAGCAGTAAAATAGATGAATTAGTTGTGGGAATATTTAGCAACAGAGAAAGAATAACATCATCATACATTCATACTGTATAGTTTGTGTCCTTCATATAAGTAGACTGATCCTTTTATATTAGCAGTAGAAAACCTTGTATTTGGTGAAGCAAAGAAATATTGCTTCCTGAGAAAATACGCCGGGGAAGAATGATGAGGATAATAATTATAAAGCAAACCCTTCCCTCAACCCAACCCTCGAAAGGAAACAAATTGTGGTAGAGAGGACGATCTATGTGAAAAATAATAATTGGACCAGCTCTACAGTCTCTCTTTGTTACCTCATCTGTTGTTTTGTGATGGACCGCGCAACTGCCCAGCAACAGAATGACTCAACTTCCGAGTTCTGGCTGAATGAGTTGTGAGGTCTGCTTGCCGACATCCTTAGCTTGATTGAATTTCAGCTGGCCATATTTATCAAGCTTGATTAGCAGTGCTGATCTATCTCCAGATGGAATGCTTCATTTTGGTATTCACATAGAGTATGGAAATCGTTCTTAAGGTGAGTCTTCATTTTTAAAGTGAAATGTATTTTCAAGTATGTGTTTTTCTAAGTTAGCCTTGTAAATGTCTGTGTCCAGATATATTGCCTGATATATGGTGTTCTGAGTGGATTTTTTGCTGAATTTCAACTACTTTTGTCACTGCGGTAAAATTTAAGCATAAAAATCTCTGACCTAATTGAAAATATATCAAGTTTCCTATGCAGAAAGATTAGCTGAAGTTAAATTTCTAGAGTTGGACAAGAATTCTTTTCTGTTGATTTTTAAGTATTTGTGGTGAAAGTTAGTTAGTTGGCTGTTGTTACTATTTCGTTTTCCATTGTTCTTTGTCATAACTGCTGTGTTATTGCTTTATTGAGCCGAGGGTCTTCCAAAAACAGCCTCTCTACCTTCACAAGGTAGGGGTAAGGCTCGCGTACATACTACCCTCCTCAGACCCCTCTCGTGGAAATACACTGGGTATGTTGTGGTGGTGGTGGTGGTGAAAGTTAGTACTGCAAGATAGATACGGTTTTCTGCTGTTCTTTTTAGATTCTTAGCCCAACCCTCCCCCTTTTCTCTCCTCACTCTGTGTGTGCGAATGTGTGTGTATGCATGCATCTGTGATTATATTCGCCAAAGTCATTGACGACCATAGATGGATTTGATTGTGTAGTCATGTTGATGCTGAACTTATTTTTCGAAATCAATGCTCGTGAAGCCTGAGACTCTATCCAATTATCGATACTACTTATTTTAAATAGTATATCTTACTTACCTGCAACGTAAGGATGCACGGAATAGATCAAAGTTTAATAATATAGACATCTTGCTCTGTGGTCTCCATTCTTCAAGCATTCATCCCCCAAAAAAATATATTAGCTGAGATTTTCACCCTTTCGTGTTTTTGCTCTTTTCAATATTGAGGTGTACCTCAGATATCTTCTTGTTTTAGGTAATTCTACTGCTTTTCTGGAGAGATTCTCATCTCTTGCCTTGGGAACATTTGGTGGTTGCTCCCAAGTATGATATTCAGTACTTGGTGAAGCAGTGGTCACTGGAACCTACATTTCTTACCAGAGAAAGTAAATAAAAGGCGCTTGTATACTGTATTCTCTGATATACTTAGGTCATGTATCCAACTTTAACCAAAATTGTTTCTTATATGTTATTATATTTTCTCAAAAAAGTCAGGATGCTATGATGAACGTTCAGTATTGAGCCACCAGATGTCTAGGGTTAGGACATTCACCAACAAGGATCCGTAACATGGTTGGCTGTTGATCACGCCCAACTATGCCTTATAAAAAGGACTAAGCGGTTGTTGTAAATATAATCCGGTTTACAAGTTTGGAGTCGAATCCCACAGAGAACTAAGGCTTAGCTACAGTTGTTCACTATCACCGAGATATTAAGATTCCTAACTTATAGATATTAAGATTCTTGTGTTTAACTAACTAAGTAACAAATTAAAATAATAAATTAACACTAAAGATACTACAGGTTGGAGAAAAGATTAAGGAGGTCTAGAGTTATGAGTTCCCCAATTGTCGAAATCCTTCCCGCTATGTCTTCTATAATTTCGCCTAAGTATTCTCTACCGATCATGAGCGCTCTGCGTGTTGCAATTCTCTCCCGAGTAATTACGACAATTTATTAGACATACTCTCCTGAGTTACGCTAGCTGACTTTAATTACAGCTCACTTAGATCGCACCCAAGGTTTCGTTATCCCTACTCCCACCTTTAAACCCTTGGTTATTTATTCCTCACATACATCGGGAGTGATGTTGTTCAACAACTACCTAAATATGCACTCTCTCCCGAGTAATACATACTAAATAGGCACAGCTAATTGAGGGCCCTTCAATCAACCACAAGAATAATATAGTTGAACAAATAGAGAAAATACTACGGCTGAATGATATAAAAACATAACAAGAATTTATCCTTCAAAAGGTTCCATCAAAACCTTAGATAACAAATTAGCTATTCATAATAGTATGTAAAACTACAATACTAAAAGTCATAACCAACAATGAAAAATAGGAAGAGGAAGGAAAAACTCGTAGAAGAATTCCCCGCCTTGCTCCTATTGTGTCTCTGCCTCCTTAGGTCGAATCTGTGTCAAAAATATGTCCAACCTGCTCAAAATACCGTTTTTTCATGTATATATACCAAGTAGGGTTGGGCCCAAGCAATTATACCATCTTCAATGTGAAAAAGGACAAGTTTCCAGGCCTGGACTAGCGCGGGCGCGCTAGTGACGGCGTTAGTGGCCGCGCATATTAACAAGTGCACTGCCTCAGTCAGCGACCAGGTCCGCGATTGCGGTTTCGACCGCGTTTTTCACCCTGTTCCGTTTGAAATTTGAAAAAACGTAAAACATGAAAAGTTGTAGCCCTTTGAGTTAGCTTTCCAACCATATATTATATAGTCCAAATGGAGTTCTGAGCAAAGAGTTATGTCTATTTTTCTAGACAGTGCGCAATATGCCTACTCGAGTCTTCGTTTGTTCTTAACTATCAAAGTTGACCCCTGACACGATTCCGGCTTAATTCCTTGGACTTTTACTTAGACTTCAAAGCTCCAAATCACTTGAATTCATTCCATAACATCTATATAGCTCGGAATCACTCCTACAAGGCATAAAACACACAGTTAGTGCAAAACACTAGCGATTAAAGCTCAAACTCAATTAAAGTGCAGTAAATTTGAGTGTAATAAGCGACTAAAATACGTAATTATAGCCTATCATCAGCTGTCTTCTTCTTTCGTTATAATTTTTTAAAAACTGAAAAAGATTGTTTGGGCATGAATTTGCTTTACTCTGTTACAACACATTGTGAATATAGACCATCACTACAAGCAGAGACTTAAATTCTCTCATCTTGCCATGCTGTTTTAGTTCTGTGTATGTTATACGAGGGCTAAGTTGGCAAAGAGTCCTGTTCTTGTTTCCAACTTTACCATTGTAAAAAGATGATGATATTGCCTTCCCTTGATTGTTGAATGTGAATTCATCTAATCTTTTGCATCTCTTGAACTGGTTGACTAATACTGATTTTGAAGCGTCTCTTTGGGTTTTGTTTTCTTTCTATGTCCATTGACATTTCTCCTTACACCCGGAGGCAGATGCACGTTTAACGAAGCGGTATTGCGTGACACCGCTGTATTAATATTGCGAGGAAATAGATAAGTAGGAAAAAAATGACACCATTTGACATAAATTGTGTCTTGGTGTGTTGGTTATGTGCTTAATTTTGCTTTAAGTGGTCTGAGGTTCAAACCTTAACTTGCACTTTTTTTTGCAAATATTTGAGAGAGCCGTTGTGGTTTAAAATTGTGATGAAGTAGAGCTGAACTCAAGACCTTTTCTAACTTAACACTCAACAAAACCAATAGACTAGGGTTATTTTTTGTCCAAAAGTATGATAATTAAAGTTATTATTCCAATTCTTCTATAAATTTCGACACCGCTTACAGAATTTCCTGCTTACACTTGTTTTTTTTTTTTGAAAACAGGTCAAGCAACTGGGAAACGCTTCAAGGGATGTTATGTCTCCACTTACCTCAACCTTGGTGTTCAATGACATCAACAATCTAACATCAAAAATCCAAAATGTGCTAAATCCGATCCGATTCGATCCATGCACAACCCTAATTACATTATAAAGCATACCATCTAGGCCGGTCGTCTATATATTTACTTTACTAGTTTTGACACGCGCATCGCGCGTGTAACCCATATGAATGACAAAATTAAAACAAAGTTATATTACTAAAAATGTATTTGAGTTATAAAATTAAAAGTAATTAAATTCTTAAAAAAGATAAATATGATCTTATAAAATTAAAGAGACAAAAAGTATTTTTTGTATTCGAGTTCCAATCGAGAGTGAGGAAGTGTGTTAGATTCCTCAAGTCCACATCATCGTTTTGAACATTGAAGATGGACCAAAATGCCTTTGTATTTTCTCAAATGCCCAATTCGCATTCATAATGCTTCCTTTTAGGGAGGCAGATAGTGATTTTGATAAATTAAAAATGAAAAGATAAATAATTTTCAATATTTTACTGGTAAAATAAGTATGCATAAGGGCATTTCAACTTATCTTACTTTAAAATGATCCTAGCAATTCATTGAGATACTTTCAATATTATATTTTGAAAAATTTAATGATCCAGTCAATGTAAATAGATAACTTGCAATGCACTCCACGAATTGGATTTGCATCTCAAAACGTGAAATTCATTTTTAGTTTTCACAGAGCAGTATGGATTGCTCACAATTAGTCAAATCTTTTGCAATTTATAGAGAAATATATTTGACTATTTAAAGTTTGAAAGTAAAAATAAGAGGAAGAGAAAAAAGAGAATAGTAACGGAATAAGTTGTTGGATGAAATTAGGCAAACAAAATATTCAAAGCGACTCCTCAAATTCTCCAAATATTTTACAAAAATGAAGAGAATATTGGTTAATGTAATTAAGTTTGCTAATATGCTTATTTGTAAATCGGTTATGGAATTATAAAAGCTAGCTCTTTAATGGTGATACTATAACGATCCGGTCGTTCGTTCTGAGAGTTATAGCCCCATTTCCCCCATCTATGCTTATTTATGTGTTGTTCAGCTGTGTTGAGTTGTATCGAGTTGGTAGGTTTGGGTTCGGAGTAGTTTTGGAGTGAAATGAACACTTAGTCTCTTAGTTAGAAAGCTAAGTTAGAAAAGTCAACCGGATGTTGACTTATGAGTAAACGAATTCAGATTTGGATTTTTATGATTCGATTAGCTTCGTTGGGTGATTTTAGACTTAGGAGTGTGTCCGGAATATAATTTGGAGGTCCGTGGTAGAATTAGGCTGGAATTGGTGAAAGTCGGAAGTTTAGAAGTTCTTAGGCCTGAATTCGAGGTTGATTTGGTGTTTTGGTGTTGTTTTGGGTGTTCCGGAGGATCGACTAATTTCGGGTAGTGATATATGACTTGTTGGAATTTTTGGTTGAGGTCCCGAGGGCCTCGGGTGAGTTTCGGATAGGTTTGGGTTGTGTTGCGCTCGTTTTTCTTATGTTTCGACGTCGTTTCTTCAAGCATAAATGATATCATATTGAACAAACGAGTTTTCTTTTTTGATTGAAGCATTAGATCCGTATCGTAATTACGGACCCGTAGCAAAAAGAATGGTCGAATTTGGACATCGTATGAGGATTTTATGGTCATTTTACTAAGAATTAGGTTGCCAGATTTTTCAGATTAATTACGAAATTGCCATTGCGTATTTAAAAATCTGCACTATTTGCAAATATTAAAACCAACATATCTCATTCATTATAAGATCAAATTCAGTGATTCAAAAGCCTAACTTGACTAGAATTTCACAAGGAATCCATTGGAGCATAAAATATGAGTTTCGGGATCGTTTGGCACGAGAAACGAGGCAGAATAGCTGGCAGAATAGTTGACAGAAAAATATATAAAACTAGGGTTTGTTCATTCGGTCATATTTTGAGTTGGGAAACTCGGATTTGGAAGATTTTGGAGGCGATTTTTACCATATGGATTGGGGTAAGTGTTCTCTACTCGGTTTTGATTATAATTTATGAATCCATCTTCGCTGTTGGATTTGATTGATGATTTCAAAGTGAAATTGAGGAAGTTAGGGTTTGAGTTTTGGAGAGTTTTAAGTGAGGATTTGAGGGACCAAACGGAGTCCCATTTTGATGAATTTTATATGGTTAGACTCGGGAGAGGACGAGAGTTTGATTCTGCCATTGTTGACTGGTTTCGAGACGTGGGCCAAGGGGCCGGATTTTGGCCGATTTCGGATTTTTGACCTATTTTTGTAGTTTTTATAGTGGAATTCGATTCTCTAGCCATGTTGATTATATTATTTTGATTATGGTTAGAGTCGGAGCTTTTGGAGACCGAATCCAGAGACGAGGGCATCCCGGAGTAGGATTTTACGCTGTTGAGGTAAGTAACAGTATTAACTCTGGCTTTGAGGGTATAAACCCGGAGAGATTGACATCATTTGATTGTTTGGTGGTGATACCCACGCTAGGTGACGGGCGTGTGGGTGTACGCCTCGAGGGATTGAGACTTGGTCCGTCCTGTGAGGCTGTGAGGCCTAATGGCCATTATCTGTGTTTATGCATTTACTTGTTGTTAAACTTGTCTGCCTTCATGTTAGGTATCATGCTTAGGCTTTATTCATGCTCACATTAATTTACTCAGTCATAAAAATTATCGTAAATGTTTACCTCCGCCTCTATTATTTGCTAATATGCTGTGATACTTGATGTGGGCTGCGTCCCCTTATTTGTTGATGATGGTGAGGCTAGTGAAGTACATGATTGAGTGAGACCGATGGCCTGATTGTGAGGATATTAATACCATAGCGCGTGAGTTGTCCGCGTAGCGCGTGAGTTGACCGTCCGGGTCCAGGTATTGATAACATAGCGCGTGATTTGTCCGCGTAGCACGTGAGTTGACCGTGTGGATCCAGGTATTGATATGATGGCCTGGCTGTGAGGATATTAATACCATAGCGCGTGAGTTGTCCGCATAGCACGTGAGTTAACCGTGCGGGTCCAGGTATTTATACCATAGCGCGTGAGTTATCCGCGTAGCACGTGAGTTGACCGTGCGGATCCAAGTATTGATATGGTAGCACGTGAGTTGTCCGTGCTTAGCGCTTGGGCTTTGGGAGCCCCTCCGGAGTCTGTACACACCCCCAGTGAGCGCAGAGTGTTGAGTGTTTTGAGTGTGTTGAGTGCTGAGTGCGAGTGATGAGTGATGGAGTGACACTGCGGTGAGGTTGTATTTATTTGTGCTGTTGCTGCATTTATTTGTTAAATTCCTTTGTGGCATTTACTGAGTTATGGAATTTACCTGTTTATTTTTTTAAAATTGTGAAAATAAATAATTGGACAGTTTTACTTAGCTCGTCACTACTGCTCGGTTCCTTAGTTAATTCAGTTACTACTGAGGTGGTTGTACTCATACTACACCCTGCACTTTATGTGCAGATCCAGGTGAGTTAGAGCGCGGCGATCGTTGAGTTCAGGCCGGCTATCTGTGGAGATTGCAAGGTAGCTGCTAATTTCGCAGGACCTTGTTACTCCTTTTGTCATTTCTTCTTTTGTACAGTTAGACAGTTTATATATCTTAGTTCATAATTTTAGACACTCATGACTTAGTGACACCCCGATGTTTGGGACTCGTTTTCGTATTCTATATTATTTATATTTAGAGTTGGTTTAGTTTATCGGGAATTAAATTATTGGAAATATTTTATTAAATTCTTATAATCAAATTAGTAGTAATATTTTGGGAATAGGCTTGCCTTGTAACACGATAGGCGTCATCACGACCATGATTAAATTTTGGGTCGTGACAGATACATGCATAGAAGGTTAGAAAAAGTTAATTTGCGAAAAATAAAAGTTAACCAATAAATCACAAATGACATAAATAATTCTTATTAGCTCATTATTTAGCAGCAAAAATAAATGAAAAATACAAGATAATTAACGTCTAAACTTTATGATTTACAATAAATTTACGTGTTGTATTTTCAATTGATGAAGATCAAAGGGTTGCCAACTTTGTCATTGTTTCAATTAAATATTATCTTTTTAATTAATTTTTATAGAATGTATATTTACATCTTTATACAAAATTATATTTGAAAAAATATTATGTTGAAAGGTATTATAGTCACTCAACTTTATAGGGTTATTTTGGTAATTCAATTCTGAACTTTGGTCTTCGTACTTATAATATATACTAGTTTCTCCGCACGTGTGCTGCACGTGTATGCCGAATCATATAATATCAAGTTTTTTAACATAGTATCAATATTATTAAAATCAAATTTTGAATAAATAATTATGCATAGGATAAGGTATAAATTTCTATAAATGGTCCCCGTAAATCATCATATATTGACTTTGAAAGTTCATCCCAAACAAACACTTAACTCTGCAAGCAGACGATTAGCTTAAACAAACAACATATTATGTGGTTAAACTGGAAAATGAACTCATTGCTGATGTATTCATAAAAATAAATGCATGTCACAAAACCGTTTAAGTTTGTAATTTACATAAAAAAACTTTGTATGCTTAATTAACAAAATAATTAATTTGAATTATCTTATTTAGTAGAAATTTATTTAAAATATCTTATTTTGATGTTTTTTTTTTTTGCAGGATTTTCTTTTCTTTTGAAATTATTAATTTATTTTCTCAAGATTTATCATTATAACATAATTTTATAGGCTATTTGATTTATAGAGAACTTGAATATGAAAATAGCTTTAAAATACAGATAATCTGAGTAGTAATTATTTATTGCGAGCATCAGAACTTTTTTTGTGTGGTTATTTTCTTAAAGAAAAAAGAAAGACCACCGCTTTTGACACATACCATTTTATATTCTAGATCTGATTTTAAATTCAAGAAAGTATAAAAGTTGAACTTTACTACTTGTTGGTTAGTCTCAAATCTGATTGTTAATAGAAAATAGTTGATGTTTGAATTTAGAGATGAACGATCTATGCGTAAAATAGTTTTTAGTTTGAATTTAAAAATAAATGACTTATGCTACAAAAATGCAAACATTGCATCGCCTTGTCTAAAGCTAGTCGAAAAGCATTGTCTAAACAAAAAAAAAAGGGACACACAGTAAGAGAAGAATACCTTTCAGTTAGGGGTGGCAATTTTGACCCAAAAAATTGTAACCCGCCCAACCCGCCCAAGGTTGTATGGGTTGGGTCAGTAACAAAAAAGCCAATGGGTCAAAATGGGTTGGACCCATACTAACCCGTCGGAATATTGGGCCCAAACGTGTAAAAAAAATTATAGCCCAACGGGTTAATACATAGACCAGCCCAACAGGTCAAAATAAATGTAACAACCCGATCGGTCGTTTCGAGCCCTAGCGCGTCGTTCAACAGTCTGAGGCCATGAGCGGCTTCATTTCAGGTGTTATGACTTGTACGCGTGGTCGGAATTGAATTTCGGGAAGTTCGGAGTTGATTTGGGAAGAGAATGCTCATTTCGGAAGCTTAAAGTTGAAAGAATTAACTAGGATTGGAATTTTGAGTAAACGACCTCGGAATCAGGATGCGAAGGTTCCAACAGGTTTGTATGATGATTTCGGACTTCGGCGTATGCCGGTTCGGGTTTTGGATAACCCGGGAGCGTTTTGGGCGCCTATTGTGGAAGTTAGCATTTTTGAAGAAATTTTATAGGTTTGGCTTGAAGTGCATTTCAGTGTTATCAATGTCCGTTTGGGATTCCGAGTCTGTGAATAGCTCCGTATGGTGATTCTGGAGTTGGGAGCGCGATCGGAAGTGAATTCGGAGGTCTGTAGGTCATTTTGGAGTCGTTTGGCTAAAGATAGAAGTTGAAGGTTTTTGAAGAGTTTGACCGGAAGTTGACTTTTTGATATCAGGGTCAGAATCCGATTCCGGAAGTTGCAGTAGGTCCGCAATGTCGAATATGACTTGTGTGCAAAATTTGAGGTCAATCGGACGTGATTTGGCGGGTTTCGGCATCGAATGTAGAAGTTTGAAATTTCAAAGTTCATTAAGCTTGGATTGGAGTGCGATTCAGGGTTCTAGCGTTGTTTGATGTGATTTGAGGCTTTGTGCAAGTCCGTGTCGTGTTTTTAGACTTGTACGAGTGTTTGGTTTGGAGCCCCGGGGGCTCGGGTGAGATTCGGGATAGCTTCGGAGTGATTTGCTAAGAAACAGGATTGCTGGTACTGGTATGATCGCATTTGCGATGCTTGGGTCGCAAATGCGACCTCGCATTTGCGAGGTCCCTTTCGCATTTGCGAGCCTGGGCGCTAGGGGGAAAGTTCGCAATTGCGAAATGTGGGATGGGAATTGCGAGGCTGTGATCTTCGCAATTGCGAAGATTTTTGTCGCAAATGCGACAAGAGCAGGGGCAGGCTAGGCTTCGCATTTGCGAAGCTTTTGTCGCAAATGCGACTTCTTCGCCTGGAGCTGTGGCTTTTTATTCCGAGACTTAGCCCATTTCCCACTTGGCCTTAGGCGATTTTTTAGAGCATTTGAGGAGGGATTTCATCATCATCAAAGAGGTAAGTAATTTCTACACATCATAAGTTAAATACATGGATTATGGGTAGATTTAACATGTGAAGATTAAGGAAAATCAAGGGTTTTAGATGAAAAACCTAGAATTTGGTAAAAACAAGATTTAACCACGAAATTATTAGGGAATGGAGTAAAAATCATATAATATTGATCCTTATGTTATGGGTAAACTTTATCTTCGAAAAATTTCGGATTCCGGGCACGTGGGCCCGAGGGCATTTTTGTCAACTTTTCGATCGGGGTTGGGAATTTCTATAAATTGGATTGTAATGAGTAATTGAGCATATATTAATGGATTTGTATAATCAGTGGCTAGTTTTGGAGCGTTGTGTGTCGATTTAAGTCTTCGGAGGAGCGTGGAATGCCGGTTATGGATCTTCGGAGCGAGGTGAGTCTCCTTTCTAACCTTGTAAGAGGGAATTGTCCCCATAGGTAAAATAATTAATTATGTGCTCCTATTTTTGGGGGCTACGTAAGCACGGGGTGACGAGAGTCCGTGCGTAGCTACTATTATGCTATTGTCCGGGTAGTTAGGACCCAAAAGCATGCTATACTTGGATTATTTACGAACCTATTGATAGCTTGAATTGCTTAAATCACATCGAATTAGTAAACGAATTTCTAAACAGATAAAACTTTATTTTTCTTAAATGGTTAAAAGAGGATTTGTTTTCATTGGATAATTACTCCGTGTGGACTTCTTGATTGACTGTCTGTGTGTTTATTTATGGAACGGGCCGAACGCTTCGGCAGATTAAATAGATGCATCTATAGGCGCGCCGTCGACCCTCGGCAAGTGCACGGTTTATTTCTGTTGGATCGGGCCGTCGCCTCGGCATAATATGCGCATGCTTGCATTGCTTATCCTGAAACTTATTAAAGTTGATATTGCCTTTTTATGGCCCGCTATAAACTAATAAAGATAACGAAAAGTAAATCTTGGAATTTCCTTATTATTTGAGAAGGTGTTACCTGTTTTCTTGCTCTATGAGTTATAATTACTAGATAAATCCATGTTTTCCTCACATCTTCACCATATTATTATTGGACCACTAGTAAGTGTCGAAGTTGACCATCTCGTTTCTACTTCTTCGAGATTAGACGGGATACTCATTGAGTACACGTTGTTTTCGTACTCATACTACACTTCTGTGCATTTTTGTTGCACGGGTATATGTAACTCTAGTGACCTACTGGGCATAGCAGCAGGGTGGATACGAAGACTTAGGTGAGCTGCACTTTTCGAGGCGACCCGCAGTCAGCCGAGTCTCTTTCAATTATCTGTACTTATTTTCTGTTCAATATTGTGTTCCGGACAGTTGTTGTACTTTATTTGATTTTTCTTAGAAATTGCTCATGCACCTGTGACACCGGGTTCTGGGATGGTCTTGAAGTATTTTGTATTAACCGCTTATTATTTAAATTTGATTTGAGATAATTATCTTTTAAATTGCTAAATTTGAAGGAAAATCCTAGATTTCAAAAGTATTAAAATGAGAATTTGATTAAGTAATTTGGTTGGCTTGCCTGACAGCAGTGTCTGGCGCCATCACGACCCTTAGTGGATTTTGGGTCGTGACAACATGGTATCAGAGCACTAGGTTCCTAGGGTCTCACGAGTCATGAGCAAGTCTAGTGGAGTCTCGCAGATCGGTACGTAGACGTCTGTACTTATCCTCGGGAGGCTGTAGGACTGTTAGGAGTGCTTCCCTTCTTGATTCCTTATCGTGCGATTTGATCCTTGGAGGCGTATGCCTTTAATTCATTCCTACTCAATCTTATGCGATACGAACCGCTTGTTATAAATCAAAAATTGAAGAACCGTAATGGTACTACAGATATGATACGGGATGTTTCTCCCGGTATAGCTGATCGGATTATTATCTTTGCTTTATGGAAGAATATTTTATTGTTTTAGCCCAGTAGCGGTACTTATGAGGGCTCTGAGGCTAGGCACAAGTTGTCATGATGCTTATGAACAATTGTTCCGCTATATTGATATGATGGTAGGACAGTTGCCTACTTGTCGGGGCGGTGAATGACTTGATGGGAAGTTTACTCAGTGCACGATCTAGAGATTCGATATTTTTTTTTTTATTCCCGGAAAGGGGAAGGCAACGGGTTGAGGATGTTCGAGTTTGGGTTGATAGGGTAACAAAACTCAGCATTTGCGAGCGTGGTGGAGTTTTCTTCTATAATGAGGTGTCGTTGTCCTTATTGAATGTACTAAATTCGCCGGCGTTATGATCTTTTACAATTGCCCTTGGAGCAGGATATTGCGGGTCAGTATCAAAGAAGCGACGGTTAGAGATCGCGGGGTGCGGCGGTTCAAATGGAACCGGTGTTTCTAAGGATGACGGCTCGAGAAAGATGATCTTCAAAAATGTTTAAAGTTAGTAGCGATTTGTGGTTTCAAGTGCTACAAAGTTAGATTTCATCTAAGGCAACAATTGAGCAGCAAAGAATGAGGAAAGATGTTTGGGAAGTGTCAGGCGGTGGCTAAAATTTCTAGAAGGCCAAGTATAAGGAGCAAAGGGCGAGTAGTCGATTAAAGGGATGAGTTCCGCCAAAGTGGGAGAGTGACGGAGTTGCATATGGGCATTGTGGTAGGATGACTACAAACCTTAAGGAGGGTTTGAAATGATTTGAGAATTTCAGAGATTTGTGATTGGGGTCTACGGATTTAATTTGAAGTATGGACTATTATGCGGCAGGAGATTTGATATAACGGGAAGGAGCTGCTTGAATGAAGAAGGATACAACATAACTTTGAATTGGAAGAATGTTGCCGCACGTTTAATTGATGTCCACGAGGGGTGAATGGACTCGTGCAGCTAGAGAGAGAGCTCGGACTCAGGATGGGTTATTGATGTCTTAGTGATTGTACCTCGTGCAGCAGTGTTGTAAGATGTCGGGAAGTGATTTCCACAGGAGGGTTATTTCTTGTGAGCAAGTTAGCGGTCGCGTGGTTGGCGAGGCTTCTGCGAAGAATTCTATTGGTTATACAGCAAAGGGATCGGTCGTGCGAATGTTGTTGATGATTCAGAGTATAAAAAGGGGTTTTGCAGAAAGATTCCGAGAATGTTGACGGTTGATTGCGCAAGGTTATGCCAATAAGAGATAAAGAATCCCCGTGATTTCCAGAGTTGTGTAATAGTGGCTTCAAGCTAAGTAGGAGAGCCCCACTGCCTATGATGGGGTTGCATGGTTAATTACTTGCGAGTTTTCTGGTTATTAGCATATTGATGGGCTATTTCAGCTACGGGAAAAGACCATAAGTGGTAATTTGAGCAGAGGAATTATTAAAGGTGGGCTATCGTGGGCCTTATTGGCCCATGTTCAGACTTGGGGAAGGATTCAAGATTGTGTTTGTAAATATGCGGGTGCCAAGGGAAAGGATTCTGCCAGGTGCATCACCAATGGGGTATTCATGTGCTAGAAGATTTATGGAATTGATTATATTCGGGGCCAAGTCAGAGCGGGTGGCTCTCAACAACGGTCCTAGTGAATTCAAAAGATAAAGTGTGATGCCTAATGATTTCGAGCCTATAGATACGGTTTATAATCGAGCTTGATAGCAGCCTATGAGAAGAGGCACAGAGTGTTCTATGATGTTTCGACTTGCAGTGTAGAACTTGAGAGGAAAATGAGAAGAGATTTCGGATTCGTAATAGGATTAGCAGAATGGGCATATCAGTTGAGGATGCGAATATGCGCGCAACGAAGGTATGAAGTAGTTCGTGGGATTCAGGACATCATGGTCTCGTAATTCAAGGTCACTCGAGATGAGTGCAGATGGAGTATGTTATGTGTTGGATGGAGTTAGTATTATTTCTAAGGCAATCAAGGATAAATTGGAAGAAGGTAGATTGATTAGCCATAGTGGAATTTGGCATATTGGTGTTAGTGATCAGTTCCTTCAGCGTGCTCAAGTTATGCAAGTGATTTGTGATGGTACGTGTGAGGCCTGTCGGCCGCCGTAATTGATTTTATTCAGAGGTATTCCACTGTTATGGCATGTTGCGTATAGGCGGATCTTGGAAAGGTTATAGTGGGGTTAGACCACTACTTAGAGATTTGCATATTCTGCGGTCATGAGAATTCACCTGTGTGTTGCCATGGTTCTCCTGAAGTGAGTTAAGTGGAAAGTTTTATATGATGAAGTGTTAACCTAATAGTGGTTCCTAATCTATGATGGAAAGCGTGTTCTATCGTATGTTGGCATATTAGGTGCAGTGAGTGGTATGGAATTTGAAGTGGAGATCAAGGTAACAGTTCGGTGTGGACAAGGATGTCGCGAGCTCAGATGAGCAGGAAAGGAGTGTCGATGTTTAAGGTAAGTTGGTATTGTCTTCAGCGTCACCTGAGATCGGTGTTTTGTGAAAAGGGCTTTGTATCCTGGTTAATGATTCTTGATCACTTTTCAGCGTTAGTGCGGCCGGTGGTTTGGAGGTAAGACCCAGTTATTTGTTATGGTAGGTTGTGGGAGTGTGTCCCACAGGAAGATTGTATAAATGTGGCATGTAGTCACTTGATTGATTAAAGATTTAAACCGAGTATGAAGGTTGTAGTGATTTCGCTAAACTGAGAATTGATGCCTAGAGGGCACTCGGATTCTGAGTTGTGACTGTGGATGAGTACTCCGGTTATGACGGTTGTTCTTGTGTGTTATAAGAAGGGGGAAGTTAGTATGGACCTTTGAAAGGTTATTGGCCTAGTTTGATACGGTCAGGATCGACTTGAGGTCGGTGGATGGATTTAAGCGTGAATATGGGCCCTATGTCAGGCCAGTTGTGTTCATTTAAGCAAGCGTTCCTTATGGAAGAGCAGTCGGGGTGTTATTTGTCGTCAGCTATTTCGTGCAATGATATATACATTATGTCGTATGAGTTGTGAGACGGCTTGGTAAGTTTCTTATGTGTTGAGATTCCGCGTAGCGATGATGTTATATGAGCAGGATGGCTCTTGAGATTTGGATCGGGTATCGCACCTCAGTTGTGCTTGAATCTCGTAGCCTATAGCGCTATCTGTTCCCTTAGGGATGGTATTATGCACCTAGCGTGTTTCTGACCAATATTTGGAATTTTGTTTTAGCAAGCAATTTAGCTCGACGTATATCTCATTATGTGAGTTCGATGTGTGGATCGGGTGGCACACCACCATGGGTATGTTGTTTGGATCGGGTTGCGCGCCGTAACAGTGTGATGTTCGGTACAGTTCCTCATATTTGTTTTTTATGTGTTCTGTTTCCTATTTTCCGAGGAAAGCTCATATTAGCTGTGCGCCCACGTCGCATGTATGATTCGCGAGCGGGGTAATTGAAATTCCTTTTCAGAGTTCATTTTCCTTTTTGTATCGCATTCTAATTGGTAGCCTATTGGCACATTGTGGCATCATATGAGACTTTTAGTCATGTCGGGATGGCTTATTGCCTGAGCAGTTCGTACTGGTGAGACGAGATTGTTGGATTTAGGATTAGTGCAATCTGATTACGTGAAATATATTAAGGAGCAAGGATCATTATTTGGTTCAGAATGTGGTAATGTTTCTTGTCAGAAGTATAGACTCAATGATTGGTTGACTCGGCAGTTGATTATGAATTTCTGCACATCTCTTCCGTCGTGGCGGCATTGTAAGAGTTAGAGTAAGACCTGTGTATGTCATGGGGTACAATGGGAGCATCAGATTCGTGGAATTTCAACTAAGTTGATCAAAAAATGTTATTGTGGTCCGGTGAGTAAAGTGATGCAAGGTGTGAGTTCAGCAAAGTTATGCAGTCATGTTTGGGTACAGCGTGTAGTGATTGACATGGTGATCGTATGTTGGGAACAGGTCGGGCATAGAATTTCGGATGTGGGAATTGGGCTCTAAGGCTTATTTGCTTGAATAAAAGGGAATATCTTCAGAATTTACCGAGCTAATGTGCTCAACTAAGTTGTGGTAGCACGGGGAGGTGCATGAGAAGTTAAACAGTGATTTCAGAATACTTCAGTGTAGTTCTCAGCACGTTCGAGGACGAACGTATGTTTAAGTGGGAGAGAATGTAACGACCCGACCGGTCGTTTCGAGCCCTAGCACGTCGTTCAGCAGTCTGAGGCCATGAGCGGCTTCATTTCAAGTGTTATGACTTGTACGCGTGGTCGGAATTGAATTTCGGGAAGTTCAGAGTTGATTTGGGAAGAGAATGCGCATTTCAGAAGCTTAAAGTTGAAAGAATTAACTAGGATTGGACTTTTGAGTAAACAGCCTCGGAATCAGGATCTGAAGATTCCAACAGGTTTGTATGATTATTTCGGACTTGGGCGTATGCCCGGTTCGGGTTTTGGATAACCCGGGAGCGTTTTGGGCGCCTATTGTGGAAGTTAGCATTTTTGAAGAATTTCATAGGTTTGGCTTGAAGTGCATTTCAGTGCTATCAATGTCCGTTTGGGATTCCGAGTCTGTGAATAGCTCCGTATGGTGATTCTGGAGTTGGGAGCGCGATCGGAAGTGAATTCGGAGGTCCGTAGGTCATTTTGGAGTCGTTTGGCTAAAGATAGAAGTTGAAGGTTTTTGAAGAGTTTGACCGGAAGTTAACTTTTTGATATCGGGGTCGGAATCCGATTCCGGAAGTTGCAGTAGGTCCGTAATGTCGAATATGACTTGTGTGCAAAATTTGAGGTCAATCGGACGTGATTTGGCGGGTTTCGGCATCGAATGTAGAAGTTTGAAATTTCAAAGTTCATTAAGCTTGGATTGGAGTGCGATTCATGGTTCTAGCGTTGTTTGATGTGATTTGAGGCTTTGTGCAAGTCCGTGTCGTGTTTTTAGACTTGTACGAGTGTTTGGTTTGGAGCCCCGGGGGCTCGGGTGAGATTCGGGATAGCTTCGGAGTGATTTGCTAAGAAACAGGATTGCTGGTACTGGTATGATCGCATTTGCGATGCTTGGGTCGCAAATGCGACCTCGCATTTGCGAGGTCCCGTTCGCATTTGCGAGCCTGGGCGCTAGGGGGAAAGTTCGCAATTGCGAAATGGGGGATGGGAATTGCGAGGCTGTGATCTTCGCAATTGCGAAGATTTTTGTCGCAAATGCGACAAGGGCAGGGGCAGGCTAGGCTTCGCATTTGCGAAGCTTTTGTCGCAAATGCGACATCGCAATTGCGAGCCTGGAGTCGCAAATGCGACTTCTGCGCCTGGAGCTGTGGCTTTTTATTCCGAGACTTAGCCCATTTCCCTCATTTCCCACTTGGCCTTAGGCGATTTTTGAGAGCATTTGAGGAGGGATTTCATCATCATCAAAGAGGTAAGTAATTTCTACACATCATAAGTTAAATACATGGATTATGGGTAGATTTAACATGTGAAGATTAAGGAAAATCAAGGGTTTTAGATGAAAAACCTAGAATTTGGTAAAAACAAGATTTAACCACGAAATTATTAGGGAATGGAGTAAAAATCATATAATATTGATCCTTATGTTATGGGTAAACTTTATCTTCGAAAAATTTCGGATTCCGGGCACGTGGGCCCGAGGGCATTTTTGTCAACTTTTCGATCGGGGTTGGGAATTTCTATAAATTGGATTGTAATGAGTAATTGAGCATATATTAATGGATTTGTATAATCAGTGGCTAGTTTTGGAGCGTTGTGTGTCGATTTAAGTCTTCGGAGGAGCGTGTAATGCCGGTTATGGATCTTCGGAGCGAGGTGAGTCTCCTTTCTAACCTTGTAAGAGGGAATTGTCCCTATAGGTGAAATAATTGATTATGTGCTCCTATTTGTGGGGGCTACGTACGCACGAGGTGACGAGAGTCCGTGCGTAGCTATTATTATGCTATTGTCCGGGTAATTAGGACCCAAAAGCATGTTATACTTGGATTATTTACGAACCTATTGATAGCTTGAATTGCTTAAATCACATCGAATTAGTAAAGGAATTTCTAAACAGATAAAACTTCATTTTTCTTAAATGGTTAAAAGAGGATTTGTTTTCATTGGATAATTACTCCGTGTGGACTTCTTGATTGACTGTCTGTGTGTTTATTTATGGAACGGGCCGAACGCCTCGGCAGATTAAATAGATGCATCTATAGGCGCGTCGTCGACCCTCGGCAAGTGCACGGTTTATTTCTATTGGATCGGGCCGTCGCCTCGGCATAATATGCGCATGCTTGCATTGCTTATCCTGAAACTTATTGAAGTTGATATTGCCTTTTTATGGCCCGCTATAAACTAATAAAGATAACGAAAAGTAATCTTGTAATTTCCTTATTATTTGAGAAGGTGTTACCTGTTTTCTTGCTCTATGAGTTATAATTGCTAGATAAATCCATGTTTTCCTCACATCTTCACCATATTATTATTGGACCACTAGTAAGTATCGAAATTGACCATCTCGTCTCTACTTCTTCGATATTAGACGGGATACTCATTGAGTACACGTTGTTTTCGTACTCATACTACACTTCTGTGCATTTTTGTTGCACAGGTATATGTAACTCTAGTGGCCTACTGGGCGTAGCAGCAGGGTGGATACGGAGACTTAGGTGAGCTGCACTTCTCGAGGCGACCCGCAGTCAGCAGAGTATCTTTCAGTTATCTGTACTTATTTTCTGTCCAATATTGTGTTCCGGACAGTTGTTGTACTTTATTTGATTTTTCTTAGAAATTTCTCATGCACTGGTGACACCGGGTTCTGGGATGGTTTTGAAGTATTTTGTATTAACCGCTTATCATTTAAATTTGATTTGAGACAATTATCTTTTAAATTGCTAAATTTGAAGGAAAATCCTAGATTTCAAAAGTATTAAAACGAGAATTTAATTAAGTAATTTGGTTGGCTTGCCTGACAGCAGTGTCCAGCGCCATCACGACCCTTAGTGAATTTTGGATCGTGACAATAAATAAAACCAACGCGTGTTCCTCTTTAATTTCTCAGAAGACGCAAGTTAGACAGACTACTCCAAGCTTTTTCCTCCTTGATTTCTTAGACGAATGCAAGGTTAGACTACTCTTTTTGGCTCTTCAACTCTATTCCCATCCTCTTTTAATCTTTTTCCTTGATTCTTTTTCTTTCAAAGTGTTGAATTTCATTTTTTGTGTGGATTTTGTTATTGTTGGTGAATTGGGTGTTTGAAGCTACTATTTATTTTTTATTTAGGGTTTATATGAGCTCATAATTTAAAATCTTTGCAGATAATATCATCTCTTTTTATCTTTCTATATGCTTTGCTTTAAGCTTTGAAAGTGTTCTTTTTACTTGGTTAATCAAGTAATTCAACTATAATTAAGTGGTTAACTTGGCAATTTATAATTCTTGTTTGGCGTTTTATCTCGGAGGAATAAGATTTGATTTTTAGAATACTGAAATTGTATTAAATAATTTAGATTTTTGTTGAATTATTTTGTTAAACTATATGTGAGTTGTGGCAAAACAAGTAAACAAAAAAATTTGAGAAAATTTCATGTTACAATGGTCTGTTGGCAGAGAATTGAATTCAAAGTTCAATAGGAAGAAACTAAGGAGGGAAGTTGGGTCAAGTTGGCGGGTTGGGTTATGACCCGCTATTTGACCCAACTTGACCCGACCCATTTTGACCCAAGCAAAATTTGGGTTGGGTTGGGTTTTAACCCCTTTAATGATCTGACTTGGTTTGACCAGCCCAAATTTGACCCAACCCGCTCAATTGCTATCCCTACTTTCAGTCATAAAGTTAATGAATTTTGCAGAATCACTGATGAGACTAATTACTCGAGTGCGTATTTTTAAGTCACTAATTTCTGCTTTAATTGTATATAAATACATACTTATTTATTATCAAGTTAGAAGTTAGAATCATGCTTCGTCTTCTATTCCTTTGGAATATATCTGTGTAGTTTTGTGAAACAAAGACTTTATTTTGATTTGAATCACAAGCCAATTGTTTCTCTATTCTAAAACATGCCAACGGTTGAAAACAAAATCAAATGGAATCGGTAGAAACTATTTTGAGCATTATTAATTAATTGAAGGGTTACATCCATTCAAACAGATTTGGTATATTAATTTAATTTCTAAAAAGGTACTTACATTATTTTGGGGATATTTTAGTAATTCAACATATATATA
>NC_031995.1:8367163-8416065 GCF_001879085.1 Nicotiana attenuata | reverse complement strand
ATATATATATATATATATATATATATATATATATATATATATATATATATATATATATATATATATATATGATTTAATTGGTTTCACCAACGTTCGTAGTTCCTATTTATTTCTCTGATCATATAGAGGATACATTTAATTCACTAGAGTTAACATGTCAATATATGTTTGGTGAGAATTAACCAAATGAACGGACCTCTGACTAGGGTTGTGTCTTTGGATCGGATATTCGAAATTCGAACCGATCCGCTCAATTTCGGATTTTGGATTTTGGATTTCGGATTTTGGATATTTGGATCGGATTCGAATTTTGTTTATTAAATTTCCGAATTTTCGATTGGATTCGAATTTGTATAGTTTTAACCCGATCCGATCCGATCCGAATTTATTAGGGCAAAGTATAAATACTAATTTTAGTTTTAGGGTTAGGTTAGTGATGAACTCTAGATTCATCTCTGAGCTATGGTGATGAAGGCTAGAAAGAGGAAGAAACAGATGGGAGTAAAATGAGTTGTTATGCTCTGTTTCCACTAACTCAACTAACAAATGGAAGAGTACTGTACATTTATACTAATCCAACTACTTAACTTCCTAACTATTTCTGACTACCACTTATCACACCACTAACTTATTTTATATAATTAGCTGTACACAGCTGTCAGTAATGCTTGATTCAACACCCCTCCTCAAGCTAATGGTTGAAAGATATCTTTCAACTTTAGCTTGGACATTAGGTAGTCATGCTGCACTCGACCAAGAGTCTTTGTTAGAAGATCAGCCTGCTGTTCCTTAGTGGGCACATGATGTGTTTTGATCGGACCTTGCACTAACTTCTCGCGAACAAAATGACAGTCAATGTCAATGTGTTTGGTTCTCTCGTGAAATATAGGGTTGGCTGCTATTTGACTAGCAGCTTTGCTATCACAATTAAGAGTTATGGGTAGCTCAACATCCACCCCTAACTCTTCGAATAACCATGTAAGCCATGTGAGTTCAGCCACTGCTGAGGCCATGCTCCTGAACTCTGCTTCTGCAGAACTCCTTGCTACAGTTTCTTGCTTCTTTGACTTCCACGAAATCAATGCATCCCCAAACTTCACCAAGTAACCTGTAACTGATCTCTTGGTCTGTAGACATCCTCCCCAGTCTGAGTCAGAAAAGCCTTCTAGTTTACCTGAGTCTCCAGATGGCATTAGAAGACTAAGCCCAAGAGAACCTTTGATATATCTCACTACTCGCAATGCAGCTTCTATGTGTGACTGCTTTGGTTTGTGCATGTATTGACTTAGAACTTGCACCACATATGCAATATCCATTCTGGTCATAGTAAGATACAGTAATCTGCCTATTAGCCTTTTGATATTTTCCAGCATCTGCTAACAACTTGTCTTCTACTTCAAGAGAGGACTGATTATGAATGAACTTGTCATATTCTTCAGATGTGAGTTTTACATTTGCTTCCAAAGGTGTACCAGCAGGTTTTGCACCACTAAGACCCATTTCTGCAATGAGTTCCAAGGCATACTTTCTTTGACTCATCACAATGCCTTTAAATGACCTAGCAAATTCTATTCCAAGGAAGAATTTAAGTTCACCTAAGTCTTTCATTTTGAACTTCAGCTTTAGGTCATTTTTGGTTTGAAGAATCAATCTTTGACTGCTCCCAGTTACAAGTAAATCATCCACATAGACAAGCACCACTATTAGCTCAGACTCCACTTTTCTGGTGAACAATGAATAGTCAAAGTGACTTTGAGTGAATCCGAGCTGTAGTAAGGCATCTGTTAGCTTCTTATTCCATTGTCTAGGAGCTTGTTTAAGCCCATAGAGACTTATGGAGTTTGCAGACACTGTGCTTCCCCCCTGGCTAGCAAACCCTGGAGGAACCTCCATGTAAACATCTTAAAGTAGGTCACCTTGAAGGAAAGCATTGTGCACATCCTTTTGAAAGATGGCCCAATGCTTGGCTGCAGCAATAGCAAGAACTGACCGGACAGTAACCATTTTGGCTACAGGAGAAAAAGTCTCAGTGTAGTCCAACCCCTCCCGCTGGCTATATCCTTTGGCTACAAGCCTAGCCTTGTACCTTTCCACTGTACCTGAGGAGGTATATTTCACCTTGAACACCCACTTACATCCAATGGGAACCTTCCCAGGAGGCAGATCAACCACTGTCCAGGTGTGATTATCCTCCAATGCTGATATCTCACACTTTATTGCCTCAACCCACTTGGCATCTTTGACAGCCTCAGTGTAAGACTTAGGCTCCACAATGGCTGAATAGGCAGCTAAGGCAGCCCCAAAAGAAGGTGACACATTGGCATAACTGACACAATCTGATAATGGATAACAACAATGGGCACTTCCTTTACTAGGAACAATATAGTCCTTCATCCATATGGGTGGCCTGCTGACCCTAATGGACTTTCTTGTGGCATCATGTAACTCAGCATCAGGAGGAACAGAAAGATCATGGACTGTGGAATCATCAGCAGCAACATGATAGGCAGGAAGAGCAGCAACAGGGGAAAGAGGTATAGAAGGACCAGCTGAATGGGGAGAAATAGGAGAAGAAGGAAAAGAAGACACAGGTTGGAACTGAATATCTGCAGGGCTACTTGATGGAATAGCTGAAGTATCTAAAACAGGAAATAAGGAAGAGGTAGAAGAATTCAAGTGCTGAAAAGGAAAGATATCCTCCATAAACACCACATCCCTGCTGATATGAAACTCCTTTGTGTGAAGAACAAACATTTTATATCCTTTTTGTGTAGCAGAATAACCAAGGAAAACTGCAGGATATGCTCTAGGAGCAAATTTGTCAGGTCTTCTAACTGTAGAGACATAGCCTAAGCATCCAAAGATTCTCATATGTTGTAAAGAGGGTGAATGCCCAACCAGAATCTCAAAAGGTGTTTTGTTGTGAAGAACAGTTGAAGGGAGTCTGTTGATGATATATACAGCAGTACTCACACATTCTCCCCAGAACCTTAATGGTACTGAAGTTTGAAATCTGAGTGCTCGAGCAACCTCTAGAATATACCTATGTCTCCTTTCAACAACTCCATTTTGCTGAGGAGTATAAATGCATGAACTTTGGTGTATAATCCCCTGAGATTGTAGTAATTCTGACATATAAGAATTGAAGAATTCACGCCCATTGTCAGATCTGAAAAACTTAACAGATGTTGAGTGTACATTTTTAATCATAGCAAAGAAAGACCTCAGAGCAACAACAACTTCAGCTTTAGTAGGTAGAAGGAAAATCCATGTATACCTAGAGCAGTCATCCACCAAGGTCAGAAAATACCTTTTTCCATCATAGGTAGGGACTCTATAAGGACCCCAAACATCAGCATGAATTGTATGAAAGCATGATTTTGAGGATGTAGAACTAAGAGAGAAAGGTAGTCTTGTTTGTTTAGCTAAGGGACATATTGTACAATGTTTGTCTTTACTACTACATTCAACAGACTGAAAATCATAGGAGCCTTTTAGTTTCTACAAAGTATCTAGGGGTGCATGACCCAATCTCTTATGCCACACAGCTATACTCACTACTTTATTTGGAACCTTTACTGTATTTACAGAGTTTATTTGCCTTGGACCATTCAAGATGTCTGCTACTGAACCTTGACCTTGACTTTGTAGTGCCACTGACTTCTTTGGAGTAGAGTTGAATACATACAGTCCATCTTCCTCTTTACCAATCCCCCTCACCTGTCCATTGAAGAGCTCCTGGAAAATGAAGAAATCAGGGAAGAACATAACAACCCATCTCATTTCCTTTGTGAGCTTGGACACAGATAGAAGGTTGTATTTGAAGTCAGGAATATACATCACATTAGACACTATTAGGTCCTTAAGGAAAGCAACAGACCCTATGTGACTAACATGAGTAACACTACCAGTAGGTAAGTGAACTTTTCCACCTTTGCTATCAACTGATTTAGCATTAATCAACAAGCTAGAATCATTCACCATATGACTTGAAGCCCCTGAGTCTACAATCCATTTTGTCAGAATTTTAGTAATATCACCACAAAATGGCATACCTGCTGCCATAGCAGAGCCACTGCACTCAGGTTGCTTTCCTAGAAGTTGAAGAATCTGGTTGTACTGGTCTTGAGTGAATTGAGGAATTCCAGTTTGAAGACTCTGACTTGTTTGCTGCATCTGCTGCACCTGTGAGACTCCTGCAAAGTTAGCTGTAGATCCTACTTGTGCAGGGCTAGTGAAGTTATCAGACACATAGTTGCCAGCATTGGCCTGAGCATAGTTAACTGTATTACCAAATCCACCCTTCCGTTTAGACTTAAAGTCTTGTGGATACCCATTCAATTTGTAACAAGTCTCCCTAGTGTGGCCTTTGAAGTTGCAGTAGTCACAGTGTAGGTTGTTTCTCTTGGATCTATAGCCAGAATTTAGGTGATTTCCTCCTCCAGATTGACCATAACTAGCACTTGCATTTCCTTTGCTACTAAACAAGACTGTCATCTCATTTCCCACATAGCTGTGATTTTGTCCATGGTTTCCTTTTGCATTCAGCTGAATTGAAGCTCCAGTTGGTGTTCCCTTGTTGCTGAATAAGGCTGTACCTTCATTAACTTCAGAAACTTGAGAGGACTGGGACAGTGCTCTTCTGCTTTCTTCAGAGATAATCATTGAGTAAGCCTTGTTTATGGAATGTCTAGGAGACATATTCAAGATCTGATTGCTTGATTGAGAGTATGTTTCATTTAGACCCATAAGAAACTGTAACAACCTTTGGTACTCAAAGTGCTCAACATATTTCTTCGATTCTTCACAACCACACCCAGGGCAGGGCATAAGAGCATCAAACTCTGCCCATAGTTCCTTCAATTTTGAAAAATAAGCAGACACAGAAGACAGTCCTTGGGCCAGAGTTGCAATTTGTTTGTGCAGATATAACACTCTAGAACCATTGACCTTGTCAAATGTTTCTTTGAGATCCATTCACACTTTGTGTGCACTTGAAGCATAGACCATGCCACTTAGCAATTCAGCACTCACAGAGTTCATAATCCATGATAGAACTATAGCATTATATATTTCCCAAAGTTCATGAAGAATAGGAGGGAATTTTTCTTTCGAATATCTTCCATCTACAAACCCTAGCTTACTTTTGCCTAACAGACTAACACGCATAGTACTACTCCACAAAGTGTAATTCTCAGGTCCTGTGAGCTTGACAGAGATGAGAGAACTACCTGGAGTGTCACTTGGTTGCAGAAACAGCGGATGATGCTGATCGATCACCGGTACAATCACTGGTGCTGCCGCTACCTCTTTTTGAGTTGATCCATTATCTTCTCCAGTAATCGCCATTGCCAACAGAAATCTAGATTGCACAAATGTCAATTGCTCAAAATCGATCTAACCCTAAGTTTGGGAATCGAAGCAATTGCTCATGCTCAAATGAGTAACTAGCAGAAACAATTAAGGAAGATGAATCTGGAGTTAGACTCGAGTGATATAGATCATTAACTCAAGCTCTGATACCATGATGAACTCTAGATTCATCTCTGAGCTATGGCGATGAAGGCTAGAAAGAGGAAGAAACAGATGGGAGTAAAATGAGCTGTTATGCTCTGTTTCCACTAACTCAACTAACAAATGAAAGAGTACTGTACATTTATACTAATCCAACTACTTAACTTCCTAACTATTTTTGACTACCACTTATCACACCACTAATTTATTACATATAATTAGCTGTACACAGCTGTCGGTAATGCTTGATTCAACAGTTAGGTCTTATTTCATTTTCTCGTTCTCTTCTCTCATTCTCTCAGAGACTGCTGCTCATTTCTAGAGACGACTGCTCGTCACTTCCTCTGTCTCTTCTCTATGTTCCGACTTCCTATTATCGACGACGACCGGACTCCTTGACGACGGTAAGACTGACTCCTTCTCTCTCTCCCCCCCCCCCCCCTTTTCTTAGAGCTTAAAGTAAGTGTTTGTTCTCTTTTATTTCATGGATAATATCATGAAATTGATGAAATAAATTAGGGAACGGACTGCTACTAAGCCTTATTTGGGTGCATGTATCGGTATTCGGGGCGTTTGGCTTTAGGAACTGCTAAGAAATTAGTTTTGATTTGTTCTGTAGCAAAGCTTGAAGACTTCATTACTATGTTCTGCCCAGTTCTGCTTATGTGCTGTTGACATGATACACATTTACTAATCCTCTCGTTTTTGACAAGTGCAGTGTTGCTGAACTTGAAAGCGTGCCAGGATTGAGTGGGATGGCCGTAGAAGTTGGAACTTGGAACTCTTTTGTGTAATCTATCAGAGCCTGTTTGGAAAGTCAACCTTGAAAATGGATTTGTGTGTAGTTACACAGTTTGGCACGGAATTGGGTGTAATTGGAGGAGTGTAATTACACTCTCCAATTCTGAAAGGGAGGTGAATTGGTGGTAATTACACTGTGTAATTACAAGGTTGCTTTTTCAGTTTCTTTCCTTTTCGTTTTTATTTCAATTTATTTTCTTTATAACTTTTTATTTATATTATTTTAATTATTTTAATTCTATTTTTACTTTTTAATTTCTTTTGAAATTTTAAAGTATACCTTTTTGTACATTATTTATCTTTTATTTATCTATATTTACTTCTTGTGATTCCATGTAATTGCTTATATTTTATTTTTTGAAACGACACCTCCTAATATTAGAAATAATGAGTCATTAACAAACTTGGCATATAATGAGTGATGCAATTAAAGTGGAATTTCGTTGTTGAATGTGATTATAAACTTATCATGTTTCTTAATCTTAAGTTGCAGTGGAACTTACTATTATTATGTTAGAATTTGACATATGTTAAACTATTTTTTTTTGAATTTTGAAACTGTGTTATATTCATGGTTCCAATTTACTTGTTTATTTAGTTAGAATTGATAATTTAGTTTTGTCAAATATTTGAATAATGTCATTGTAGACAATAAATTTGCGTCGAGAAAATAAAATCAAGACCGAAAAATATCGCAACAATCATAGTATTTTATTTCGAATATTTGAGTGTTACAATCTCTATGAATCCTCTGATTCTCCTTTCCAATAGTAAATAAATTCAAGGGCCTTTGAGCTTGATCTTGAATCTATGTTTGTTGTTACGAACGATGATCTTGTTCTTGAGCTTGAGCTTGATTGCTTGAACTTGAACTTGATTTCTTCTTCGTTCTTGAACTTGAACTTGATTTCTTCTTCGTTCTTGAACTTGAACTTGAAGCTTGAAACTTGTGGAGGAATTTGCAGTGTTTGATCCACGAGCTCTTTCTTGCTTCTTGTTATAACTTCTGGTGTCTTTTCTGAGTTATGAAAACCCCTATTTATAGTTGTGGAAGGGAAGAGTCATGATAAGAACAAACTCTTTCCGACCAATCAAATTGAAGGGTGACATGGCCGCATTTGATTGGCCAGAACATGTCACTTGCACACGTGGCACGATTTCATTGGCCTTTCAGTGTGACTGGGCATGCCTTGTCATTTTGACACGTGGCATGATCCTATTGGCTCTTCCGCTCGACTTGGCGCGCCACGTCATTTGACACGTGGCACCAAACTGGGCCTCTAGGAAGATGTCATCTTGGGCTTAGTGAAGTGGGCTCATCACTTTATCCCAGTTAAATGGGCTAGCCCAATGGATTAAGGTATTTATTTANTATATTGGACTTATATAATTAATTCATTTATATATTAGCCCATATATTTATTTGGACCAATACATCTTGAATTTAAAATATAGTCCAAATTATTTTACATATTCAAAATTCTAATAAAATTTATATGCCTACAGTTATGACATTATATTTACAAAATATTAATTTATTTGATCAAACATGAATTCCATTATGTCCTTACAAAACGTATATTTTTATTTGTAGGTATCTAAACTAAATATTATTAATTTAATATATATAAATATATAATTTTTATAATATTAGTTATAAATATATGGTTACTAAATTAATGTATATTCACGAAAAGTGTACATCTTAAATACCAAATATAATATTGTTTATATTTATAAAAATTTATAGGCATATATTTATTATATTAACTTTTAAGTTTTGATAATTACTTAATTTAAAATTTAATCTAATTGTGTAATAACACTTGTGCAACCAAACAGTAAATTTGTAATTACATTATGACAAACAAACATGTCGTCGTAATTACACAACTGTGTAACTACTACCCTAGTAATTACATTAATTTCAATTACATGGTGGCTTTCCAAACAGACTCTTAATGAATTCTTGTTGAAGATTTCAGTTTATTAGACATGATGTTCATGGAGATGTTTGCAGTTGATTCCCCAATTTAAAAAGAATGATAGGGTTCAAATAACTCCTTTACGATGTGCTTCATGTCTTACCATAATTTGGATTGGAATGACTTAGTAAGTTGTTAAAATTGCAAACAGCTGATAATGATCTTGGGTAGAGTTGCAATTCTTTTATCACTCATGTTTATTACCAGGAAGTGAACCAAGGGTGTTTGCCTAACCACCAAATCTGTTTGTCTAACCACAAATGGAAAACGCAAAAAGGAATAAAAGAAAAAGTCCTTAATCATACGTACAATTCGATCCGAAAATCCAAAATATTAACTGATTCGAACTTTAAAATCCGATATTAATTCGAATCGGATTCGGATTGCATTTTATAGAATCCAAAATCCGAAATGTACTAACAGCTTGTTTGGATGGTTGTTCCCCGTTGTATCGTATTGTGTTGTTATCCCAAAACAATGTTTGTTTTGATTGTTTCATTAAAATTGGTTGTACCGTATTATTAAATCCATTGTTCCGGAACAATGAAAAGTTCCCTTTTTTGAAACAACTGATTTGGTGTGGTGGGATTGTTTCCTATAATTCTTTCCAATTATGCCCTAACTTATTACTCCACAATTCTATTTTACCCTTTACCTTTTTTTCTATTTTAACTCCAAATCTCCAACCTATAACCTATTTTTTTCCCAGAACTTCTGCCGCCAACGTTAAAGGTGTTTTAACGCCTTGTGTTTTATATTTTCTCCTAATTTGCTTTTAACTCGATTCTAATTAGCTATGCTCCTTTGTTTTGCCTTCTTTTGTCTCGCTCATCTGTTCTGCTTTCTTAAGGTGTTTTACCTTCTTCTGTTTTGTTTCCTAAAATTATTTGTATGCATAATTTTTGACAAATTTAATATTTAAACAATTGAGGGTATTTTAGTAAACTTATCAGTTACAGTACAATACGATATAGTCAAACCAAACAGTAAAATATTATTTAACAATAACAAACAATACAATCTATCCAAACATTGTATTCATAAAACGATACGATACAATACATTATAAAACGATGGGGAACAATGATCCAAACAGAGTGTAAATCCGATCCGATCCATGCACAACCCTACCTCTGACTATCGTGAACTTTCTTATGTGAGAGACTTGCACTATAAAAATAGAGAACTAGAACCGACAAGCGTTGTGGTGGAGTGGTAAGTACTCCCTTATTCTTAACCAAAGGTCTCGGATTCGAGCCCTCGGGTATGAAATCATCTTTGTTAGGGAGCGTTTTACGAGTTTTTGGCCAATATTGTCCCTTATCTTTGAGGGTAGGTCTATTTTGGTCCCTCAAATATAAGCCCGAGCATATTTAGTCCCTTAAGTATGCTAAAGTGGAGCACCTTTAGTCTCACTGACACAATGTGTTCAAAAACTAACGGTGATACCCAACTCTGATTCATGAAGCAAATCTTTTGCTCTGAAGCAAAACGTTTCCTCTCCTTTTATTGGATAACGCAAATTATCATTTCAATTTCTCATTTTTAGATAATGTTTTCTAAAATTTTGACCTTGAAAATATCCCTTTCTGTGCCAGTTTTCAATGAGAAAATGACACTGTATAGCGCTGTAAAAATAATAGTCGAAATATATATATATATATATACACAAAAATTANGCTCTTCCGATCTAACGGCTATACAATGTCATTTTCTCATTGAAAACTGGCACAGAAGGGGATATTTTCAATGTCAAAATTTTAGAAGACATTATCTAAAAATGGGGAATTAAAGTGAGAGGAAACGTTTTGCTTCAGAGTAGAAGATTTGCTTCATGAATTAGAGTTGGGTAACACCGTTAGTTTTTGAACACATTGTGTCAGTGAGACTAAAGGTACTCCACTTTAGCATACTTAAGAGACTAAATATGCTCAGGGTTATATTTGAGGGACCAAATAAACCTACCCTCAAAGATAAGGGACAATATTAGTAAAAAGCTCAGCGTTTTACCCCCAATGTGGGACTTTTTTGTGCGAATCCGAATTTAATCGGGTCCCAACGTGAATATGGAACCATGTGAGGTAAACCAATAATAATAATAATAATAATAATAATAATAATAATAATAGAGAACTTATCTCATTACCCATGGGATCTAATGCTTGGTATAGTAGTAATCAATAGTACATCCTAAGCAAATACAATGTGCAAGGAGGAAATGAAAAATAAATAAATCTATATATATATATAAAGGAGGGCAATGAAAGAGTGATGTGGCACCTCTTATATGCAAGGAACCCTATTTATCTTTTTTCTCAATTTTTTGCTTTTTATCCTCATTTTTCATCATAAAAAACAACAAAAATTTAAAGCTGCCCGATTATCTCTTTCCTTATTAATGCTATTTGTTATTACTTCCCTGAAATCTCTCTATTTTCCTTGTATTGCTTCCGTTTTCTTCTTTTTGGAATGAATTAAATATACAATAGTAAGAAAATATTTTCTCACCATGGTCTCGTCGACCTCCTGGGTATATGTATCGATGGTGTGCTCATCACCGCATGTAGTGTCCTCAAAGATGGGCTGAGACGAAGACTGCATAAGAAAGTTACAATTAATTAATGGCAGCGATTTAAGGAAAAGAAAATAAATTGAAATATTAAAGTCATACAAACATACCGCATGAACTGCCGGGGACGATGGATAACTCAACCTGCGCCCGCCATCCACGTCCCGGGCAGGCCGACCCTCAGCTGCGGTAGATGTGCATGCGAAGTACTGATCTACATCCCCGTCGAATGTACCCATGATCGACAATGCTCCTGACCGGGTGACCTGCGATGCTGGCAAAGATAGCTGAAGGCTATATGAAGGCATGCTGCTGGAAGGCTCATCTGCATGAGGGATATAACCCTGCTGGTCATCTCCAAAGCCCCCAACTCCGAACTCCTCGTCATGTGCATCGGCAGGTGGGTCGACAGGTACCTCAACGCCCCCTTGCTGGCCACCTCCTCGGCGTCCCCTGCGACCCCGTGGGGCAGCCCTGCCTGGTGGGGGTCCCCTCGCTGGTGCCCTACCCCTGGCTCGTGGGACTGGCCTACCCCTCTGGTAGGCCCCTGGAGCCACATACTGAGGCTCATGGTCTAACCTCTCGGCATCTCTCGCCTGCAACAGTGTCAGACGAGCCATCTGGGCCATCTCCCGACCATACTCAACCACTTCAGGGATGTCCGAACGGTGCTGCATCTCCTGTCCCGACTGGTAGATGCGATGAAGCCCAATAGCCTGTGAAACATTTCAAATAGTAATTAAATAACTCTATATCACAATTATAAGATATTAATAAGTCACAAAAACATACCAGTGCCTCATGCCTCCCGGCGTACGGTCTGTAGCACTCGCCAAGTACACGGGGTTCCCGATCATCAATCGGGTATGGCGGCGGTACCACCCATCATACAGCTGAATAGAGGCCTCCTGGAAAACTGTAGGTGGTAGCGGGATGCGCTCAGCTTGGTCCTCCCAATAATCTATCTGCTGCTGTAGCCACCCAACATACTGTCGGTCCATGTTCGAACGGTCATCCCGCTGATAGTGAGTCGGCTCCCATCCAGGCTCCCTCGGTATAGCCTGAGGACGGCCAAACTGTCGAAGCACACGCTCCGTGGCATGATACTCAACAAAATCCCAGAAGATCAACGGGATGGAGGTGCTCCAAATCAACCGGCCGACTGAGCAACAAGTGGGTAGGTGACCAAGCAACTCGATGTTGTATGGCGTCCAGATGAACTACCAATAGTAACATAAAAATGAGTATGCAAAACACAACTCAATTTAAAACAACCAAGTATAGGTACATATTTACCTGTCCGTCCACCAACATATCTAACACATCTCTAAGAAGGGGGAGATTATGGTGAGCATCCGTCCCTCGGTAGTTCCCATGCCGGAGAATCCACCTGATAGCTAGAGGGAGAAACGGATAATCCTGACCGGGCGGAAGTACTGGTAGAGGTGGCTGCAACGGCATGATCCGCTGCCAGGCCCAAACCTAAGATAAAATGTTGATGTAAATTTATGAGTCATTTCACGATATAGAATTTGGGGTAACAAACAATGTATTCGGAAATTTTTGCACCTGAAGGAGGGGCAGAAAACCACATATATCAACCGCTGGACCTACGCTCGCGCGGCACATGCTCCTATAGAGATACGCCAGAACAGTAGCACCCCAGCTGTACTGGGGTAGCTCATCCAGCTGCTCAAGACAATGAAGAAAGCGCATACTCACTTTGTTCCCCGAGGTGTCCGGAAACAAGACACACCCGAAAAGCAGGAGCAACGCCAACCGAGTGTACCGCTGAATCCAAAGATGCTCTGTCTCGTGGGTAATATCTGGGTGCAATACCGCCATCTGATCTCTAATGAATGATAAAGCCACGCGACTGCCACCCCGGTCACCCTGCGGTCTCGAACCAGTCAACTGCCCCATCATGTCCGCCAACTGTGCACGTGTCATCCCTCTCCAGTGGTGGGGCAGTGCGAAGGCGCGCCCCTCTACGCGCAGTCCATATAAAACCTGGACATCCTGCAGCGTGATAGTAGCCTCTCCAGTGGGCAAGTGAAATGTATGCGTCTCCGGTCGCCACCGCTCTACCAAGGACGTGATGAGCGACCAATCAAGCTGCATCCGTCCAAGCTGAAAAATGGTATATAATCCCGAAGTCTGGAGGATCTCTACTACGCGCGGATGGAAACGATGCTCCGCAATAAACTCCCACAAATCATCAGGCCTCCTGGGGCGGAGAGGCTGCATCGCTAGCTGTCCCTCCCAAACATAGGATGACCTATGGTCGCCCTGCAGCACTAGTAGCTGATCCTCGGCAGGTCCAGGATGCGCAGGCGGAGGAAACGCCATGTCGTCTACTATAATTTAAACAAAATTAATTGTTTGTGTTAGTGTAATAAATTAAATTAAGTATGATTTTTGAAATTGGAGATAATAGTTATGTATGGGTTCCAGGCTTGATTTTTGACGCCCGGTGCCACCGAATAATTCTTAATTATTATAAGTCTCAATTTCAACATTTTTAGATTTTTATTAACTTAATAAATTAAATTAAGTATGATTTTAAAATTGGAGATAATAGTTATGTATGGGTTCCAGGCTTGATTTTTGACGCCCGGTGCCACCGAATAATTCTTAATTATTATAAGTCTCAATTTCAACATTTTTAGATTTTTATTAACTTAATAAATTAAATTAAGTATGATTTTTGAAATTGGAGATAATAGTTATGTATGGGTTCCAGGCTTGATTTTTGACGCCCGGTACCACCGAATAATTCTTAATTATTATAAGTCTCAATTTCTACGCTAAAAGGCTCTACATTTTACTACGCTAAAAGGCTCTACATTTTACTTCGCTAAAAGGCTCTATATTTTACTTCGCTAAAAGACACTATATTTTACTACGCTATAAGGCTATACAATATGAACATAACATCAACAATACAAATAAACAAAATAAATAATATTATTTAACACAAACAATCAAGTAGCATTTTTGGTCACAAACATAACATAAATTCGGATATCAAATAAATCAAACCGGGTATATAAAAGAAACAAAATTAAACACTAACATAACAAAAATTCACATGGAAACATACTAAACAATACTAATGCATGACTATATGAGTTTCGGCATAAACTAAATTGAAATACCTCGATGTAAATATTATTGAAATCGAATTTTTGCACCCGAAACACGCAATCCAAAACTTCTTTTGTGTGTGGGACCTACACTCTTGTTCTTTATGGGACGGATGGGGCCGAAATTTTTTTTTTTTTAAATTGTAGGCGGGGTGGGGGACCAGAAAACTTTGAGTTTGATTTTTTAATGGAGATCGTTGTCTGTGGGAAGAAGACGACCCGTTTTTTATTAGGGCAGTTCGTAGTTCAGTACAACGAATTGTAATTCGCAGTACTGTACTACGAAATGTCATAAAAAAATTATTTTTTTTAAAACTGCGAAATGCCTTAACGGCAAAAAATCCGTTAAGCCAATTCGCAGTATAAAACTGCGAAATACCCATTATTGTATTTTTTTTTTTAACATCAAAAATGTATTTTATGTTCAAAAAATTATTAGTTAAGTTTTGGACTCATTAATGCATGGCCCTTTTCCTTCCAATTCTAGCTTAAAATGCAAATCAGTTGTCGTTTCCCTTTCATAGGCATTTCCTCTTCTCTTTCATTGCAATACCCCAATTGGTATGAATCTTATAATTCCTTAGGGTGAAGATGTTTTTGAATCTCTAACATCAATGATATGGTAAAAAGATAAAACAGTGAAAGAAAAGAGGGTTGCTCTCATCAAGGTAAGTTCCAGTGAATCTGTGTAACACAAGTTGTACTGAATTTTTATTTGTACTTGAGCTCAAATATGACTACACAATAATATTTTCTTTGTCAACTTATATCCGAAAACTTAGATATTTCTTTTCTTCTCTTTTTGTTCCTTATTTTTTTTTCTTTGCAGTGAGAACTGAGAAGCACTGTTGACGTATTGGTACTTGTTCTACTATTTGGAAGGATACTATATGTACATTTTTGCTCAAGTTAACCATGCGTCTCTTATATTAGATAGAAGTCTTCCCCATTTCTTTTGGAATGTAAATTTGCCTTTATGATGGAAGAGAGCTACAAGATCCCTAATTCTCTGTCAACATGTTATCGACAGATTAATTTTCAGAACTCAAAATTTTAGAGTATTATTTTGTGTCATCTTTTAGAGGCTGAAAAAAAAGTACAAATTTTGAGTACAAATGTAATTTCGCTAGACGCAAGAAGTCCAAGATCGAACTCAAAGGTGGCCAGTCAAACTTGAAAGGTAGTAGTAACATATTTAATTATCTATGGTGTCATCGTCATCCAAGAGTCCTAAAGATGGTCTTAGGAAAGGTGAACTGACACTTTTCTCATACCTTTATGTACATTTTGTTCATATTTTTGTGACATTTTAATAAGATTAGTTACTCATTTCGTTAACCCAAATTAGGACCTTCATTATAGCTCCATAACTTCTGATAGAAGCGAAGAAGGAAAAAGGAGGAGATATCAATAATAGAATATCCATAAAAAAGAGTAATTACCCAATTATTATTACTGTATAATTAGGGATTTTTATTTTCTAAATTGAATATTTATTTATTACTATAAAAAATGACATTAGCATATCATTCAGTTTTAGATAAATGGCAAACGGTACCATCATCAAGTATATCATTCAACTTTATGTATTGGAAAACAGTATTATCATCGATTTTAGGCTTTTACATTTTCATAACTAAAACACCATCATATTTTCTTACATGATCACCTAATTTTCATTAGATAGATCATGAAAGGCTTCATTCTGCAATTCAAACCTTCAAACTCATCAAAGTGTACTAAGATAAATTGTTGCAAAAGAATTTATAATATTATATTTTTGTTAACTTGAAATAACATTTGTTGATACAAAGACATGCTACTTACATGTGTATTTTATGATTCTGAAGGCACTGTACTTGCTATGTATCGAAAATAAATACTTCAATAAACAATTTGCTTAAATACTTCCAGAAAAATATAATATATGCCTACATTTATTGGGATTTAATAATATGATGTGAGAAAATTTGTTTGTAATAAAGTGGTAGTTTAATAGTTTTATTATTGACTGCGCGAAGGGCGGGTAAATTTTCTAGTTATGTATATAAAAGTGTATAGATTATACAGTATTAATTATCGATTTGATTCAGTTTCATTCGAATCATCAATTTTCACTGCCTGTAATTTTCACTTGTCAGTAGCGGTGAAAGATAAAAGTCTCTTTCTTTTTTCCTAATTCTCACTTGACCACGCCGCAGTACTGTTGAACGCTCCTCTTTCCCCTTAATTCAAGAAAATCTTTATTCGATCCCAATTGCTGTTTACTCGAATTCCTCTTTCTTCTTCAATTTAATTCATTTTCAGGGTTTCACTTTTCTCTCGAATTTTCCCGGAAAAATTCATGGATGCATCTTTAACTCTGTCTCTTTCTCACACCAATTCCGAAACGCAAGACCTAATTGGTTCTTACTTCTTGGATCAATGGCGACTTAAATCCAAATCCGCCGCCGCTAAATTCGAATCAGTACTGAGCGAAGCAGAGAAAACTCCATTAATGGAAGTAGAAGAATCAGAAGATGAAAAAGAAGAGTTACCTACTGAGCTGGATACTTTGAATAGTTCCGGTGGGTTTTCGATTGTTGGGCCTGATAAACTTTCAGTCCATTACCCCAATGTGAATCTTCATGGACATGATGTTGGAGTTGTTCAAGCTAATCGGCCCGCTCCTTGTAAACGCCTCGTTTATTACTTTGAGATTTCTGTGAAGAATGCTGGTGCTAAGGGCCAAATTTCCATTGGTTTCACTTCCCCTGGCTTTAAATTGCGTCGCCAACCTGGGTATTTTCTTGTTCTTGTACTGAATTGCTCTTTTATGAAATGGAAAGTTTTAATTAAAATGTTTTTATTTTTTACTTGAATGGTGTTTCTTACATTTCATTTTCGGTTTCAATTATAATGTGAAAGCTTGAATCTTGTCCTGAAAATATATAGGATCAATCTAGTGGCAATCTCTCTATGTTTAACCAAAGTTAAAGAGAATCTTTATGATCATAAATATATTAATGGACATCAAAGGGTAATTAGCTTCATAATAAAGGCTACCAAGAAAGGCTAATGTCAGTGAAGGCAGTGGGCAGAGCTACAATGGTGCTTACTACACAGTAAATCCACTTAATATGTGTACATAGTTTATCCATAACTCAGTAATCTGCCTTTTCTATAATATAGAACCCTTAAACACAAAATCCAGCTCCGTCTCCAGGCAAGCACTGTACTGCTAGTGAACATAGACCAAACTTCAGCTTCTTTTGACTCTTGCTACCTTTAATAAAGTCGGAGAAAACCCTGCTTCTTTGCTGATAATTCTAATATTCTGATCAATTATTGAGTTTTAATGAATTGCTATGATATGAGAATTACTGTTGAACGTTGACAAGAGTGGGATAGCCAAGCTTTTAACTCTTTCGCTTTCACACCGTATGAGTCGCGAGAAAGAAGCGATAACAGTCTTAGTACATTGTTATAAAGTACCTAGAGTTCTAGAGGACTCATACGGAATAAGGTAAGTTTCTTAGTTATTGTACAAAAATTAAGAATGTTACACATTATTATGTGAATTCTTTGCCAAATTAAATGGAGTGGTAAAGATTAGAACTATTTTCACTCAGTTAACTAGACATGTATAATGAATCTATACACATTATAATGGAGCCTAACACAGCATTATTGGTCTTATCTGTGGCTCCTTGGTTATTTGTCTATGTAACATAGACTGAGAAGAATTGCATAGGAGTGGCATTTTGTTGTTCGATCATTGTCTTCCATTCTCACTCTATTTTTTATCTTTCTATGTTTGGCAGCTGGGATCCAAACAGTTACGGATATCATGGTGATGATGGACTGCTTTACCATGGACAAGGAAAGGGAGAGGCATTTGGCCCGACTTACTCAACAGGTGATACTGTTGGCGGTGGAATCAATTATGCTTCTCAAGAACTATTTTTCACGTAAGATATTATCTGTTTTTTACCTTTTCTACAAATATGTTCATGTTAGATTTCTGGATGATTTTTGTTGAGTCTATAGAAATAGTCTTGCTGTTTACATTATAATTTCTGGATGAGTGCGGTCTTGTCGCTTTTATTCCAAAAGCAAATGCATCTCTGCTTTGACTCAAGTATTTTCCTATATGAAATTCTCAGGAAGTTGTGCTTTATATTTTTAATGCCAGGAAAAATGGAACTATTGTAGGAACAGTTTTCAAGGATGTAAAGGGGCCATTATTTCCTACAGTTGCGGTGCACAGCCAAAATGAAGAGTATGTAGATATAGCCTTATTATCTGTACCTTGTATTTGTTTTTTAATTTATTATTTATCTCATATAGATTACTCTCTATGAGCTAGGGGTAAGGTCTGGGTACACACTATCCTCCCAAGACCCCATTTATGGGATCAAACTGGGTTTGTTGTTGTTGTTGTTGTTGTTATCTCATATAGATTACGGGTGGCAAAATTCATCTTTACAAATGTCGTGCTTCCGGATTGGTTTTTCCTTTTTTTCATTTTTGGTTTGGGGCTATGCATCTGGTTTGCTGTCATCTGAATTATTGATAAGATGACCTTGGAACCCTATTCACTTTATGTATGAAATAGTTCTTTATTAAAATTGTGCTGACTCGCGATGCAATTTGTTCTCCATTGTTCTCCACATCCTCTAATTATGTTGCTTTTAGTGTGGTCCTTTAACCCCATTCCTATCCCTCTATTTTCCTTCTTAAATATAACAATGTCGTGAATATATCGTAAAGTTTCATTTCTTTGATGCTACCTTTGATTATTAAAATTGGAGTTTAATGAACTTGCTACACTTCAAAGAGTGTTGCTTGTTCAATAATATGTAGAGTCTTGAGTATATAGCATTATTGAGCATGCTACCAAAACCGGACAATACATGCCATGGGCTTGGGTCATGACAAATATGGCATTAGAGCTGAGTCTCCATCAGTACGGCGTGGGGCAAACCTCAACGACCAACTGAGTTTAGGCGAATCCCACATCTTTGAGAAGATAACGGGGCATACCTCAGCGAGGACGTTGAGTCACAAGGTGGGTGAATGTGATGTCCATGACGGAGGGCGGGCTGATGAGAGCGGGTCAAGTAGGTAGGATTGACAGGCTTCTAGGCTGTCAAGTTTCTGAAGAAGTGGTGCACATGTCACCTTAGGCAAATCCCATATTGGAATGAGAGAGGAAGTGAAGAGCTTTATAAGGCATGACACAAACTCACATGGTATGTCGCTTTTGGGGCTCGATGTAGCATAGCCCGAAAGACAAATCTGTGCGGGCCTAGGCCCAAAGCGGACACTACGTTCCGTGGGCTTGGGTCGTGGCAAATATCATGCTCTCGATGTGGGAAAAATAAATAAATAAGAAGTATCTTTCAAGTTATTTATATCTTTTTCACTGTGATGGAACAATCTCTTATTCCTTCATCCCCCACTATCCACAAATTCACATCATCTAATTCTCAAAACTACCAAACCATGTTTGACATAAATCATCAAGAAAGGATGTCCCTAAGTTCTTGAGGGGTTGGAGCTATATCTTGCTATTTGAACTCTGCTAAGCATGAAAACTCTTGCTATTTTGTACCTTATCAAAAGGAAAATCTCGCTACTTGTGTGTGGCTGTAAATAGGAAATTTCATGTCGTAGATATTGTTTCTTAGTGCATACCGTTACCAAACTACATTTGATATACGTGTAATAATGAAATATGATTAGTCAAAAAGAAAAAAAAGATCTGTGGTTCTATAGTTAGTTCTAGTTGATTCTCTCAGCAATAGCTTTATTGATCCTTGGTTAGTTTGTCCAAACTCTGACTTAGTAGTATGCATCATCAAATTTAGCATTTCTGATTTCTTGCAGTTCTTTGTAAATCTTACTATCACAGGGTTACCATCAACTTCGGGAAGGATCCATTTGTTTTTGATCTTAAGGTAAAGGTTCTTCTTGTTTATTAAGTTAAATAGTTCTCCTTTTGCTTTACCATGTGCCATGAGCTGGAGGTAATAGATGTAACTGTGTGTTTTACCTTCCCTGGTTGGGCTATGGTTGGTCTTCTCTCCTATTAATTATGCATGTAATGCTATGTGCTTCCATTTCCAAGTAAATCTCAAACAGACAGTAGATGCTGATTTTACCACTATTTTATCAGCCTTAGATAAGACGAGTGCATGTTTGTACACTCATCTTTCTGCCTTGGGGTAAATTATGGTCTGCAGCAACTTTTGTTTTTAATGATAAGTACTATTGATGTCACAAAACAAACAGCACTAAGAAAGCTGAGATTACATCCAAAATAGAAGAAAAGGAAAGAGAAATATAAGAGAAAAGAAGACCCCCCAAAAAACCTTGCTATACAAAAGTTTTTATCATCTGTTGCAGGGGTTCAACATCATTTACCCATGCCATTTTACACCAAAAAGAAATTAAAAAATGGACAATCTGATAGAAAATAAGTGGATAAAAAGCATGATAGCATACATTAGTATTAATCCCTCGTGGTTTTTGCCTTCTTTGGTTAGGCATATGAAGCACAGGAAAGGACAAAGCAGCATTCAACTATTGAAAAATTGCCTATACCTCAGAATGCCAGTTATGGGTAAGTACTTCCATTGTTTGATTGTTATCACCTTTGTTTGTTTGGGAGTTAAAATTATAGTTTTTAAATAGAGAGAAGTGGTCCTATTAGTAAAGTTAATATTTGGCTTAATTTTAGAACTTAAAAAGAAAAAAGCTAGTCCTACATTTTCTTTTCCTAGTATAATATTCAGGAAGTAATAAACAGTGAAGAGAAAGAAGTTTTTGATCTAAGAAAGTGGACAGCATTTTAGAATGGAGTAATGGACTAACGAAGTAGGACGGTGATGAAGCACATTGAAGTTATTATATCTATTTTCTTCCAGATAAAGGAGTGCATCTTTTTATAGTCTCAATTTAGAATTGAAGTGATGGGTAGAAAAATGAGGTTTAACACACACGGAAGAACAAGGAGAATGTTGATGCATTTGCTCTACAAACATTTTTCTGAGTATATATATGCATATTGAATGTGTAATGGAACATCTGTATTTGGCAACTGTATCTTTACCTTGTCACATATCCAATGATGGTTCTGATAAGGTTTTGGTAGGAATATGGGGTTGAATGAGTTTCAGACATGGCGACCTGTTTAGGTTCTGTCATCAACTAAAATAACCAAAAATTCATAGCAGATTCCATTTTTTTTCTATGAATATTTTGTAATTTTCTCTAAACTGTATAAAAGGTTAATGCACAAAAGAAACTGTTACTGCTTACCTTTTCAAAAAAAGCAAAAAAAGACGAAGAAAAATGTTCAAAAGACACTGTTCATTATTGTTAGAGCATCTATCTGGAACAGCTGTTTGTTGCGTGGTGAGGCAATTAATTATCTCATACACTTTGTAAAGATTTAGAGAAACCAATGTATCAGTTCAGATTCAAAATTGTATTAGGGCAGGGTTGGCATTTTTGAGAGAGAAGTTAAACATTCGTGGTTTAAGAGATCTTTTTGACTAGTCACGTGGTTTAACTAAAGATTTGTGGATTTTAAATGATGGAACTAAAGGTTTAAATGTGCTTAGTCAGACAGCACGTGGAATTCTTCGATAAATGGAAGACCAAAATCATATTTTATCATGATAGTCGAAATCAAAGATAATGAAAGAAATAGTGGTAGACTAGTAGTATATCTTTCATGAGCTACGTGAGAGAATCTTCTAGATATCAGGATGAGTTTGCGGTTTAGATATTCGAGATTTGGATTCCCAGGAGTGTGCAGCTATTCATCAATTAGATTTGATGATTTTCACCCCATATTCTTCTGAATCTTAATTCTGACCATGAAGAAAAGGAGCGGCAAAGGTTTTTAGACTGTTGAATTAAAGGATTAATTAAAGCACTTCGGTTACAAGTGTCAATCTCTTTGTGAACATTGCAAATCATTACTGTTAGAAATGCATTTCTTTTCTTGTTGACGGGTTTTCAACTTCCAGAATTGTTCGCTCGTATTTACAACATTATGGATATGAAGATACGCTGAGAATGTTTGACATTGAAAGTAAAAGTACTCTTCCACCCATCTCCTTTGTTCAAGAAAATGGCTTTACAGAGGACATGAATATGTATTCATTAAATCAAAGAAAGGTTCTTCGTCAGGTATGAAATGTGGAAGCATCTTTTTTCCTTCATGATGATGTTAATGTATGATGCAAAGATGCACATGAGACAGTAGTCACTTGGTTTTTATTGCTGTCGGTGCCTGCAGGACCACTTTCTTTTCCCTTTTTTCGGTGACTGGATTGAGACTAGCTGATTGATCATCTTTTACTTCTTTTATTTCCACTTTTACTGGTCCTTACCCTTGTAAAAGAAAACCACGGAAGAGATAATGAAAAGAGAGAGAAAAAAGAAAAATTGGGTAGGATTAGTTACTATTTGGGATGGGTAGAAAACGAAACAGGTAAGTAAGAGTTGCTCTTTGTTTGGAGAGAGTGAGAGAAGATCTGTTGGCTGCTGGAAAGACGTTTTATGTTGTATATTATCATCTCCTTTATGTTATGCATACCAAACACAAAGGGCTGGATATTGTTTAACTCTTCTCTCATTTTCCCTTTGTTACATTGGTCCCAAGAAAGATTTATAAGGGCATTCTTCAAAAGGATACGAAATTTGCCTTTTCTTGTTGCTTATGTTGTGTTTAACTAGTTTCAATGTTTGATGGAAATGGAAATAACTAACTGAACAGTTTGTTAAGATGAAGAAAGTCATCTGGTGAAATACAGTTACTGGGTCCGGAAGGAAGTGAATAAGAGAAGTATTATATAAGCTTTCGGCAATGTGGTAAACTAATGAATTAGGAAAGATGAAGATAATATTATTAGGTATCAGTGGCTACTTTTTTAAGTTGTGAATTCCCAGTTTGGAATTCTATTAAAGGTTGTCTTTGTGTGATACTGTTCAAGGAATTTCATGTTACTTGTCTCTTAGTGGTATTATTAAGGATAATTCCCTTCGCACAAGCAGCTTCCTTTCTCTCTTTAAGGTTTGTATTAAGATCCTTTAATCAATATCTTTTTCTCACTTCATGTCTTGACGGAACAGTACTTTAATTTTTGGATGATATTCTAGATGGTCTCTTCTTTCAACTGCTTCCTCGTAAGAAAAAAAATTTATAAGGTGGAAGAAAATAGGAAAAGAAAAAAAAGATGTAAGCTTATTAGTAAATGGCAGCTTTGGTACGCTAGATTTTTATGGCTATTTACAAGTGAAGGAACAGCTTAGTGGTGAAAACCCTACACTTCCGACCATAAGTTGGCTGTTTGTCACGACCCGGATTTCTCACCCTCGGGGGTCGTGATGGCGCCTACTATTGGGAGCTAGGCAAGCCAAACATTAATTACTTTATCATTAATAACATAATCCCTTTTTAACAATTATCGGCAATAATATAAAAGCAACAAAATTAAATGATACGCGGAAGTCTTAAATTATAGAAAACTGAATAGAAATGCGGAAAATTCAACATAGCCTCTACCCAAGATTGGTGTCACATACTCACGAACTACTAAGAGTGCTAAATACAACCGTTTGAAGAAAATATAACTGTTTGTCTCGAAATACATGAGATAACAGACTGAAATAAAAGATAGAAGAGACGCCGGGCCTGCGGACGCCTGCAAGGCTACCTCGGTGTCTCGCTGGACTGAAGGCTAACTCCCGCGCTACTGCAGCTGCTGCCCAACACCTGGATCTGTGCAAAGAGCACAGAGTGTAGTATCAGCACAACCGACCCCATGTGCTGGTAAGTGCCTAGTCTAACCTCGGCGAAGTAGTGACGAGGCTAGGACCGGACTACCAATTAAACCTGTGCAGTTACATAATATGCAACGGAAAGTAAAGCAGGAATAAACAAATAAAGATGGGAGGGGGAAACATGCTGCGGGGGGTATACCAGTATTAACAGTAAATCCAGAGTAACAATCTAAGGGCAGCTTAGAACAAAGAAACTAATATCCAAAATAAACACACTTGTATCAATAATTGTTGCGGAGCGCAACCCGATCCCAATATATAACAACACTGTTGTGGCGTGCAACCCGATCCATATCATTTAGCATTGTTGCGGCGTGCAACCCGATCCACAAATATCATTTAGCATTGTTCGTGCAACCCGATCCACAAATATCGTTTAGCATTGTTGCGGTGTGCAATCCGATCCACAAATATCGTTGTTGCGGCGTGCAACCCGATCCATATCATACAATGCACGGCAACACCCTTCGTGCTTTATCACTCTTCCTCACCCAAACAACAATCACGAATAAGGGGCAAGAAAGTAAACAAATAATGATAGAAATCCCGGCAAGGGAATGCAATTAAACTACTAAATCCCGGCAAGGGAACAATATCAATAAATTTCCATGTCCCGGCAAGGGAGAAAATCAACAAAACAACAAAACGTCCCAGCAAAGGGAATAAACCAGTAACTCCTTCTCTTTCTTTCACTTTCATCTCATAATTCACATTACCACTCGAGCCAACGCTCCAAGGATTTAAATATCTCATATACCTTCACAATTTGTATTTCAACTCGAGCCAACGCTCCACGAATTTCAAAGATCACAATTTCCTTTCACATACTCTTTACAACATATAGAAATCATCAATTAAGTATGGAAGCTATAACAAAACCCGGATATTCGCAATATAAGGACTCATGGTCATGCTAGACACCAATGTATAGATACTCGTCACCATGCCTATACATCGTACTCGACAATTAGCAAGTAGCAAATAAGACTCAACTCCTATTCCCTCAAGCTAAGGTTAGACCAAACACTTTCCTCGATGCTTTGAACACAACTCAAGTCTCAATTATAGCTTTACCCCTTGATTTCTCCACCAATCCGCTCGAATCTAGTCCCAATTTACTTAATTACATTAATAAGTGCTAAATGAATCATCCCCAATGCATGAAAATAAGTTTTTCCAAGTTTTACCCAAAAAGGCCAAAAATGGCCCCGGGCCCACATGGTCAAAACCCGAGGTTCGAACCAAAACCCGGTTACCCATTCCCCCACAAACCCAAATATGTAATTTGTTTTGAAATTTGAGGTCCAAATCCCCAATTTTTGAAAAACCTAGGTTCTACCCAACATACCCAAATCTCCCCATTAAAATCTTTGATTTAAAGTTGAAATTATGTTAAAAGATGTTAAGGAGTGAAGAAAATGAGTTAGAAGTCACTTACCAATCGTTTTGAAGAAGAAGAATCGTTGGGAAAATCGCCTCTTATGTTTTTGGGTTTTTGAAAAGTGAAAAAATGACTGAAATTCCCGTTTATTTATACCCTTCGGAAGTCCCCTGCGCGGACCGCGCAAAAAGCGATCGCAGCCGCGCTGACCTACTTGAAGACCTGCTGATCTCTGAAGTACCCACCGCGGACCGCGCTGGCCCCTCCGCGGCCGCACGCGATTTCTCGCGGACCGCGCTGGAGGGTTCAGAGTCTGCAATATTTTCCTGAACCTGCAACATCTGGTATTTTAAGCCTAAGGCATCCCGGAACCCACTCGAAACTCACCCGAGCCCTCGGGGCTCCAAACCAAACATACACACAACCTCAAAAACATCCTACGGATTTATCCGTGCGATCAAATCGCCAAAATAACATCATATACCTCAAATCAAGCCTCAAAGCTCATGATTTCTTCCAAATTTTTCATAAAACATCAAATTTCCATTTTTAAGTCCGAAACATGTCAAACGACGTCCGTTTTCAACCAAACTTTACAGAAAGTGTTTAAACCACATATAAGACCTGCACCGGGCGCCGGAACCAAAATACGGGCCCGATACCAACACGTTCTAATTAATTTTCATTTTCCAAATTTCCTTAAATATTTTCAGAAAACAATTTTACTCAAAAATTCATTTCTCGGGCTTGGGACCTCGGAATTTGATTCCGGGCATATGCCCAAGTCCCATATTTTCCTACTGACCCTCCAGGACCGTCAAATCACGGGTCCGGGTCCGTTTACCCGAAATGTTGACCGGAGTCAAATTTACTCATTTTAATATCAAATTTTAGCATTTATCACAGAATTTCATATTTAAGCTTTCCGGCTACGCGCCCGGACTGCGTACGCAAATCGAGGCGACAACAAATGAGGTTTTCAAGGCCTCGGAAGCACGGAATGAGTAAGAAAACAGGTGATGACCCTTTGGGTCGTCACACTGTTTGAATTACCTAGGGAGTACAGCGGGAAAGGACACTGTTGGATTCCTTGGGTTGTTTTTTTTTTGGGGGGAGGGGGGGGTTACCAGATAAAAAGAAGGTTCCTATGACTGTTACCTTTTGGTTATTCTTCTCACGTTGGAGTGTTTTCTCTTTGACAACGCAAAGTTAAGTAGTTAACACATGAATATAGTCTCTGGCCAGATCTAGTATCCAAAACTTCCGTTTTGCCGGACGGTTTAGTTGACGAACAGCCAGTAACTTTCTACCATCCATTGCTGTTGTCTTCTTGCTAAGTACTAGTTTTGGACTTTTGGTTCAATTATTTTCAGATCTGCACAAAACAATGTAATTAACTCTCCTCCCCACGCACAGTCCAAAGGAAAAAAATAATGTGGTGCTTTCCGACGTCCTTTTAACCCTCCTACCTTGGTCTACGTTGTTGTCATTTTGCTGACATAGAAATGATACTTACAGGAATGTATTTTTTGTTTAAACAGCTAATTCGAAGTGGTGAAATTGGTGATGCCTTTAAGAAACTTAGAGAGTGGTATCCTCAGATAGTTCAGGTAATTTTTCTGTTAGTCGATGTTGTGGAACATCATATGATTGTAACTTCATTCACCTCCCTTTACCTTTTTGCACAAAGATGCTGTGGAACTTCCTTACTTGATGTCAATTCATGTAAACCTTTGCAGTTTTAATTATCAACACTCTACTTTTATTTTCTACTCTAACTTTGTTTTTTTCTTTTACCTTAGGACTTAGGTTTTTCATTTCTTGACATTAGTTTAATAGATATATATGCTTGACGATCAATCTATTCTTTTCTAACATTGTGAATATATTTAAGATGTACATATGGAGTATGATATTTTTTTGTTTATATCTCCATATTATTTCTTGAACTTCACCTTTGAACTACACTACTTTTCAATAAGTTGAAATTTGCTCGCTATTTACCTTGAGTTTTGATGAACTCGAATGCCATTCTTTTGTTCACAATGTGGCGAAGAATTTGTTTCTTTTTTATTACGGACAACAGAATTTGTTTCTTTTTTACTTACCTTTCCTTTCCTGATAAGCTGTTTTATGCTCTTTAGGATGGCACATCAGCTATATGCTTTCTGCTTCACTGTCAAAATTTTATTGAGCTAGTACGGGTAAGTTGTTTGTACACATGCTTCTGCTGCTTCATGTTTCTTTCTATGTATAAAACTTGTAAAGAATGATTCAATGATATGAAGAGATGATGCTGCAGGACAAAAAGCTACAGCATCCCATAGAAAGGTTTAATTTTTTCAACTTGGTGGTGAAAAAATTAGTTTAAAATGACATTGAGAAGAACTTAGTCTCATGCTAATGACTAGGCAGGTCACAAAAGCTTTAAATAAATAGACGTAGAAATAGTGGTGCGTGCAAAAGAAGAAAACTCAGGTATGTGGCAAAGGGGGGTCAACGGGCCAACAAAAGAAAATTTCTATATGCAAGTAAGAACTCATTATGAACAATCCAAAGAAAAAGGTAGACGTGTTATGCAATTTGTAAGCAGTTCATGTGATATAGCTAGTTTGCTTCCTATCTGGTGCTTTACCTTATCAAAAAGTAATATTTTGACTGGTTATTTGGCAAATGGATTATATTTAGATAATACAGTTTTGGGCCGTCCGATTTGAACCCTATTTGTGTTGAAGGAGAATTAGATGTTCTGTTAGTGATCTAATTGGTAAGGCCTACCTGAGTAGTGCGTCTCTTCTGAAGACAAGCCAACAAATTACATTCTTATACAATACCAGAATGAGTGTAGGAATAAGATAATTCGAGGATGCATCTAACCAATGTCAACGGAAGCGCCAAAATATTCATTTCTTTGGAGATACATATATGCTTGTCTTCAGAATATGTATTTCATTAGTGTTTTATGGTGCCGTGTAGTCATATAAATTAGCAAACAATTTGAAGTGCTATGTTCTATCTGTAGGCTGGAAAGCTTGAAGAAGCTGTGTTATATGGAAGGACTGAATTTGAAAAATTCTACAAGTTGGGAGACTATGATGACTTGGTCAAGGTACTGAAGGAAATTCTATTAACCCTTTTGTGGCTGTGTTTACTGATTAGGATCGTACTAGTTTGAGCAGCCTATCACTAACATAGTGCTGGACATTGCAAAAAAAGTCCTTATAAAGTTTTTCCTATTTACAATAAAACAGGCCATTACAGTACTGAGCTAATGAACTCTACTATTTTCTCCTCTCATATATTTTGTATATAACACCAGGAGATAACACATTTACACATCTAAATTTCAAAACATGTACAGCAGTGACATTTCTGTCATAGCATCTTTGGGATTTCTCCTTGCTTTGTGCTGGCCAGCACCTTCTACGTATCTGGATTAGAGAACTCAATAGTTACTCTTACCATAAAATGCGTTAATTTTACAATGCAGAGAATGTTTAAGCAATCCTTATTATGTGTTTTAGCATCTATAATCTATGCTGCTCGGACTCTCCGAAAATATCCCCGGGTGTGTGTCGGATCCTCCAAAAGTACTGCATTTTTGGAGGATCCGACACAGGTGCATCAACATCTTTGGAGAGTCAGCGCAACATAGTCTATAATCTTATCCTCAGCAAATATATTTATTAATACTGTTTCTCTTTCCCTATCCATTATAGGATTGTGCTGCTCTGCTTGCATATGAACAGCCACAAAAATCCTCTGTTGGGTATCTTCTAGGAGATTCACAGCGAGAAGTTGTGGCTGATGCTGTCAATGCAATGGTTTTATCAACGAACCCAAGCGTGAAAGATTCAAAAGATTGCTTACATTCATGTCTTGAGAGGCTACTCAGGCAGCTAAATGCTTGCTTCTTGGAGAAGAGGTCTTTGAATGGGGATCAAGGTGAAGGTTTCCATCTGCATAGAATACTTAACAGTGGTAGAAAAGGCTGAGAGTTAAGTCGGTTTGTATTCCTTGTCACTCCCGACCCATGTATATACACAACTAATAGTCTTTCAAGTCACTATCTGGAGAAATGCCCCCTGGTGACCAGCACACATGCTGTGTAAAGTCGTATGTACTGCCTTTGATTCGTAATAACTATTCATTTTCTGGAATACTGGGTTGGCTTTGTTTTGGCATCAATTCATGCCCCCACGACAGTAAACCTTCAATAGTTCGTGCACATTGAATGGTCAAATTCTCTGCTTGGGTATAATGCCATCCGAGGTTCTATGGGATAGCTTTTGTACAGATGAATTTTTCAAATTTAGTATATTGTTGTTTTGCCTAAACTGGCTCTACATGTTTTATTCGAACAACTCTTTGGAAATCAGATAATCATGGTTCTGTGTTAAGTTTGAACTGATTGCAAGTGAAGGAGTTTCTGTAAGGACTTGGAGCAGCTGCAATATGCGCGGTCTCATCACTAGCTCTCCAAACAATTGTTGTATCGATAAAAGTATATGTGAAGTCTTGATGGTGTATTGATGGGAGCATATTGATGTCTGAATATCAGAAGTTTTACACACTAGAGCCCCATACTGACTTTGTTAATCATAGCATTGTTAGTGCGATCGAGCGCGGGCACGTTTTATTGGGCATTCTGAATTTCCGTCATTTCATGCAAGTCTTGAGAACTGAAGAGGAACTTGGATGAGGGTTTTCCATGCAGCAATAGGCATGCTAATGCCTATTGAGCACATTTGATTCCCAACAGTGTTGGACTCGGTAAGAGTGTTTTTCTAAGAGGATATGTTTAAAGGGAGCTGTGGAGCAACGGTAAAGTTGTCTCCGTTTAAAGTATAGGTCACGGGCTTGAGTCGTGGAAACCACTAATGCTTGCAGCAGGGTAGGTTACCTACATCACACCCCTTGAGGTGCGGCCCTTCTTCGGACCTAGCCTAAACATAGGATGCATGATGCACCGGGCTTTTAAAAGGGTATGTTATGCCGGATGAAAATATGCGTGTATACTACTTGACATAAAGCCGTAAGAATTTATCAATAATCAAATTATATCTTAATCAAAAGATGAAGAATTAATATACTTTTTTTTCTCGGAGTATTTCGGTACATTGCTAATGCAAAGATATGAATGGACCAAAGGTTTAACGGTGAGAAATTGAGCAATTCGACACACATACAATTTGGACCTTTTCCTTTCGAGAAATTTGGGTTAGACATGATCAAAGTTAACACTTTCTTGAGTCATTCTCCAAGTTGGCAATCTTATTAGCAAATAAAAATAACTTTAATTTGTGAATATTCATGAAGGCAATTGCATGACGGACGAATTTCATTTCAATACTATATAGACCAAAGCTTCCTGGTGTTTAACAAATCAGGCGCACCAAATTTAGGCCAAAAAATTGACTATACAAAAGTCAGTCCTAAATTCTAAATGGCTATAAGTAGCTGTACCAAAATTCTATGCCCTTTAAACAGTGATATTTTTAGCCTAGTTACGTCCAGAAAACTGTCAGAAATAAGATGTTTTGCCCCTTGTTAGACGACCTAAAAGTGCTTGACTAAAGCCTCCACAAAATTTGGAGCCAGAGTATTATACTACCCAAGAATTTACAGCATGTGCAGTTGAAAACTTCACCAACTTCAACAGAAAAACATTGAGTCACTGACATTCATGTGCAACCTGGGCAGTTCGGTAACCGAGGTGCTCCCAATTGATTTGACGCTGCCGTGTCCTGAAGAAGTTTCGGAGAGATCTTCGAACTTCACAAACTGTGCAAATTGTTGTGCTGCTAGATGTGCATATCGGACAGGAGCCACTGCAGCAACAATGAAATTAGATAATATGCTAACTTTTGCTAATTCTGTAATTTAAGATGACTGATAACAGTTTCACTATCACATGCCTATCTATGTCTCTTAATATTTCAATCTCTCCATAGGAACAAAAAAGAAAGTAATGCAAGCATAAACAGAATTACCAATAGAGGTCGCAGTCGTGCTCCTTTGATATCTGAAAGACAGCAAAAGCATTATCACATTAAACTTGCAAATTCATTCATAACTTATAGATTGCATATCAGATAGCTTACACATATGATAGTGAATGTATGAGATTTTGCAGGACATCAGGTGAGAAACCAATCTCATCGAGCAATACATGATAATGTGCAGGTCTAGTTGTTCCCTGTTGTAAAATTCATAGACAGACTAGCTCAGTTCAATTTGTTTTCATATTGTTGAAGCGCTGAAGGAAGAAACTCAAAAGCGCAGGTCCTATATGCCATGATAAATAGGTCAACATCTAGGAAAACCCCAACGGGTAAAAGGATCTGAGTAACTTACTATCATTCCTGCATGTGCACACATGAAAAAGTCATTATTTCTTGGATGCACAATGTTTGTGTCTACAACAGTACCTGAGGGAGAGAGACAGTGTGTTTTAGAGACTACTTTAGAACAGATCACTTGAAGCAGAACAAAGGATTTGCTGGAAAGTTAAAGACCTGGTGGAACATTTTCAGGTGCACTAGCTTGAAACAGTTTCGTATGGTGATTTTTTTGTGCCACGATCAAGGTGAACTTGGGGATGTCTCCCTCACCAAGATGCTTGTATGCCTGCTTTTGGAAAATGACGTATTAAACATACCAGGAACTAATAACTGATGGACAGCATATAGAACTCAGATCCTAAGAGATGCCTAAATTTAAAGTATTATTACTCTATTCCAGAGCATTAACTGCAAAAGTTCAGTGCGTTAACTGTGGATATTCCATTCCTTTAAATGTTTTTGTCATGAAAAAATTAAAGTAAGAAATTAAACATCTCCACAAGCAAAAAAAAAAAAACTATTTTATGATGCAGTGTTAAGTGAGTGCATTGGAATGGCAGAAGGAAAAAGACATTTTTCAGATAGATGGACATTACCTTGATCATTTGATCTAGCTCAAGGTTCAGAACTTGACTGAACTGTGATTCACTGACGCCATCCCTAACAAAGGAAATTTTAAGTTGATTGCAAATGGCTAGCAATATAATATTAATGAACAATCATCATGTGATTGCAAACAAAAACTTGAAATAGGACTGCTATACCATTTCAAAATTATAGGACTGCTATAAAAGTCACAGCCACATAAATTGTAATACTCTGCCAGAAGTACAGAGTACAATGGTTAAAATTCACCTTCTCGCCTGATACCCTTATATAGTTGTGAAATTCCCCAATCGCCAAAAATAAATTGCATATCATAAGGACATAATGTACTATTTCAATCTATCCAGGTAAAGATATTTTGTTCTATCAAAAGGCTCTCAAGATTGATAGGATATGAAGATGACATCTAAGAACACAGATCTGCAACTCGCATCTTCTCATTGGAGAAACTGTAAGATTTTGGATCTGTTTGTCTCCAGAAAGATAGGCTCCAACTTTAACATTGTATAGTGTGCTTTATGATACTCATTCTTATTAACTTTTTGTTTTAAATATGGTGTACCCATGCCAGCTTACCCGCCGCACCTTGACTAATCCACCAATGTTTATATCCCACTTCTCTTTTGGTCGACGGAAACAGTTTTCCAGAAAAACTACATATATGTGGATTCAGTTTCTTTTTTTTATTATTTGTTATGTGGAATTTGAAACAGTAAGATGTATTTTTTTTCACCAAGGCTTATATCTAATTCCTTTCCAAATATAAAGCTAAATGTGGGGCTGAACCAACAAATTTTTATATAACTTTAGCAGCTGTCATTGCTCATATGTGGAACAGCATCTGCAGCAGACTTCAGAGATAAATATTGGAATACCTGAAGACAATAATTTGAGCTGGTTTATGGCCGTTACATGTCCTATAGAAGTCCAGAAGCAGTTCTCTGCAGCACAAGTAAATTTGTATAATTTAAGTGCTTCTATACATAGGTTGTCATAGAAACTTGACATATTATAGGCTATAAAGATGCACCCCATGATTCCTTCATCGTCTCCATTTGGTAAAGGCTTGTATAAGGATTCTATAATTTCTAACTTTGGAGATTGACTACGGACAACTGCCCTGTACTTGGATATTAATGGCCAATATAAGGATCCCACAACCTGGAAGAACAGTGATAATAAGGCAGAACAAATCAGTCGCAACGCTATTGACAAAAGAAAAGAGAAAATATTTTGGGGAGAAGATCAACCGCAGCAATTGATGGAATATCTGATTGACCAGGAGATCCATGAGAGACATCCATGCCCAGAATCATTGTTGGAGTGTCCTGAATATGCGGCAGATAAGACGCATGTTCCATAGCCAACAATGAATTGGTCCCTCCAAGCTATTAAACACAAGCAAAAAAGACTATCCTAGTTCAGAAAAACTGAAAACAGAAAAAAATCCAAACTGTTGATCACAAGTTCAAAAGACTACCTTTGCATTAATTTTGAGAAGCACATTCGTTAAATATTGATCATTGATCCTTAACGGAGAGATACATTGAGTAACAATTCCCAAGTCAGTCAAGCTTTTTTTCTTCCAAGGTCCTTGACATTATGAAATGTATAAGTTAGTATAGGATATTGAAACCAAAGCGAGCGGGTCTAACATAGTAATTAGTATATTACCATATATCTCTGAGTTTTTTCGCTCTGGCAAGACACAGAGAAGAAAGTCAGGAGGGCCAGGAAGTCTAGCTATTATCTCTTCGAACATCTTTTCTACTCGAATTACAGGCCCAGCTCGCCTATTCTGGGGATCCTCCTCAATGAGTGTATGTGGGCGCTCAAAATGCTGATTGACAGGAAAAGAAGAATTTGAACCCATAATTTATCGCAACAAAATTAAACAATGAACGAGGTACATGTAGCTCTACATACAATGCCTTTGGTCCTTCCACAACTAATAAGCTCCCTCGAAAGGTGACTTGTATCACAACGGGCAGAGAAGTTGACCACTGCCCAGCGTTCAATTCGTGCAGGGGTCAAAAGATGCTACAAGAAAGGAAAAAAAAAGGTAGAGAGAGATGGAAGGTATGGTTCAAACGAAAAACTGCAGAAAACTTCTATAACATTTTCACTACAGTTGGTTAAGTCTAACAATAGAAACTTTTTTTCATTTTCACAAAGATTATCCTCAGATATCGAGAATAATGAGGATAAATTCATATCCGCCATCCCTCCTCTCCTTCATAGTCAAGTTCTCAAAAGGTTGATCCCCAGGTAGTAACAAAATAATAGAGGACAACCACAGACGATTATTTCCACCTCTCCTTATATTCGCTGTTAACGCGCCAGACTGCAAGGTGATATTATGCGGTTAAATTGTACCTTGTTATTAAAATTCCATCGGCCGTTGCGGGGAACGACCTCTTCGCCATTACCAACCTTCAACTAGAGATTGTAAGATAATATAAGTAAAGTCAGAAAAAAAAATTAAATTTTAATGAACACCGTTCAAGATGTATAGATGCTACCTTTGGAGCCTCAAGGACCCTGCCGTTAAATTGAATGAGCTGCTTTTCTATTGAGACTCCACAAGTGGCAAGAAGGGGATCGTCATCATAGCTGTAGTCCCTGACAGCCTGCCAAATTTCCAGTAAGGTACAGAGGCAAAAATTAAAAGGACCAGCACAGTCAAACCTGCACCAACTTACTTCTGTTATAACTTTAATTCGTTCTCGAGGCTTCTGCCTTGATTTTTCAACTAAAGATGCCCGCTGCACTGATGATAACGCTTTTGTGTATCTTTGAAGGGAGACCAAATAACACAGCTGAATATTAAGGAAAGAAAAAAAGTTGGCTCTTGGAAGCTGGTTTAGTTAATAAGGGTCCAGTCATGTAAAAAGAAAGAATAATAACTCTGCACACCTCCAGTGGCAGATAGTTTGGTCGTTTCGGTTTTCCGACATCCAGGCATGGCATATAAGCAGAGTTTGAAAGTTCTATGTTACGGTGTTTAGTGAAGTACTCATAAACAGTTATCTCTATGGTCTCTCCTCCATTATCTGGGCCATCACCATTTTTTACTTTCATAGAAAATCTATTAAAAAGGCAACAAAAGTAGATGTTACATATTTCTGAGTAGTTAGTAATAAATACACAAGACAAATGGACACTCACAACTGTTGATTGCAAGGTCTCTCACTCAGACCGACAATTTTGAATTCCTTGTTGCTGTGCTTAGCTTTAACTCTCAGATTCTTCAACATTCTTTTTGCCTGTATAAAACTGGAAGTTAGTGAAGCGTGGAGAGCTGAAAGAAAGAAGAGTTTTAGCGTGCAGTTAGATATTACTCACTCTTGCCCAATCAATATAACGAGGCTCCTTTACATTCTGGTTAGTGAGCAAAAAGTCGATTACAGGTCCAGGTGATAGGATCATAGTTGTAGACACATCTACAACCAGGAAGTAAGCAGAACTAAGATTTATAAAAATTATAGAAGTAAGACAGCTAGACTGGAGAGTTTCTAAGTACTACCCATGTTCAAGGTCAATCCATCAAGGGTTGGACGAAAGCTGGAATGGAGCCCCTTACAACCCATTACACCCCCTCCAACATCTGTGAAGTTCCTTGAGTCGTCATGAAAAAATGACTGTTTAACCAAGAGGCATCCTCTGTGACCAACATGAATATCTGGATAAGTTTTGGCTCGGGAAAAGATTGACGGTCACCAGAATAACAGGGAATTACCTATTAGCAGCTTGTTGTCGCAATATAATGTCCAGAACCCTCAATGCATCTTGAACATTTTCCGCATCAGCTCCTTGAAGGGCAAGAGAAATGGACTTTAATGGTATTTTAGCTGCAAAGTTGATCTCCACCAGGAAAGCTTTTGAATGAAGAGAATGCTTAGATCTTTTACTAGAGTGATTGTTGCTTCCATTATCTGAGGGGCTCTCACTAGCACTACAAACAAAGTATAACATAAGCTTAAGGTACATTATAGAAGCCTTAAAGTAACTGCGACAATAGAGTTAAAGATTTTTTCAAGGATATTACTGCTTTGCACTAGACTCTTCAACAACCACCGTGAATTCCACTTTGTTGCGTGGCAGAGGTCCCACTGTGTACAAACTCTTCTCTCCATCGTAAGCAAATTTCTTCCCCGCAAATTCAGATGAGTATGTTTCGTGAATTTTATCTATGATTTTTCTTCCAATCCGCTTGATGTTAACATCCCTCTTTTCATCACAAGTTATAGAGACCTGTAATAGTGCAACACAGAAATTTGGTTAAGTGCATGGGGAGCTTCAAAATGACTGAAGAAGGACTCAATAATTAGCAATCATACACTGTATTGGTAAAATATTTCATCAGGACATTTGACAGAAACTTTTAAGTGGTTTGCAAGCAAAGCAATCCCTCGTCCAGATGTTCCATTCCCAGGCCTCGACATTACAGTACGCTTGGGCTGATCAACTCTCTCTGGCTCCGCGTCCAACTCTATAACTGGTGGTGCAACTGCCACAGGTGGGCAAAAACTCTCTCTTCCCTCACTTCCTTCCATATTTCAAGTGGAACAGTCACCTAGGAGAAATTTTTATTAGCTGGATAAACGCCAAAAGAAGAAGGCTACTGAAATCAGAGTCCTTTCTAAACCGTCTCCTTGATCTATACCCCTCTATGGATACATCATATGCGCACAACTACAAAATTTAAGCTTGTTATAGTTTTTTGTCTGACAAGAACAATGTAGTTAGAATATATATCAATCAACCAACTACACCTCAATTCCAAACTTGTTGTGGTAGGCTATCATACGAACATGGGTGGAGCTAGACTATAGCTTACGGGTTCGGCCGAACCCAGAAGCTTTAGTCGAAACTCTGTATTTGTCTTAATAAATTCATTGAATATGTATGAATTATTAATTTAGAACCCGATAACTTAAAAAGACTAGAATCCCTAACCCATAAACTTCAAATCCTAGCTCCAACTCTGCATATGAAACCATGTATCTCATCCACTCTACTCAAATCAAGTTAATATTTATTCTTCATGAAAAGCAGTACACTGTATGCAAAGTAATTTATGGTCAGATCGTTCAAACATTATGAAGACAATAAGTAGAAACATCAAATTACAAGCAAAAATGTATTCAAATTTTTTAAATTCATATATTAGAAACTTTGAACATTGAAAGAATAAATCACTAAGAAAAATGCCCAAAAAGAAGTGAACGAGTAAATATGCATTTAACACTGTATCAGAGTGAATCTTTTCTGAAACTGAAAATCGAGAAACTTAATTGCATGCGGACTAAAATAGGTAAAATTGAGCAATTAATATATAAAAAAAATACTAGTAAAAGATCAAAATATTCATTAAAACAAAATTAGTACACAATGCACATTATCAAAAAAAAATTATAATTAGAAAACTAGAGAATGTAGAAGAAGTAAATGAAAACGGAGAACAGAAAGTTAGATAAATTTCACCTTAGGTGAATGAAACCGGAATGGCTATTCTCTGTTAGGGTTTCCGGAAGCAGCGATTCAGCATATGCTTTTTGGAAGTTTCTGGAATTTTTTTGCTTCTCCACTGCTCTCACTCAGTACCAAGTCGTCAGTGAGAAAGTGGTGAGACAATGGAGGGAAAGACCAAATAGAAAAAAGGTCTTTGAGCCAATGCTTTGCTTAACGCCAATTTCCTTCTTTTTCTTTGTTTCTTTCTGCTTACTACTACTAAACGCTTATTTGCGATCACAGCCGTCCAGTTTTCAGAAGATTTGAGTTTTCTATGATTGTTAGTAGATGTAATTTTTGGATGGTAACTCAATTTTTATTTAATTTTATTAAAGTTTATTAAATTATTTTCTATATAAAAAGGTTATTAAACTTTGTCTATGAATCACAAAAAGTTACTAAATGATATTTTGTACCATAAATGTTAGTACTTAACTTGCCCAAAGTTATTGAATTATTTTTTAATAACAAAAAGGTCATTCTATTTTGCCTGTGTATCATAGAAAATTACTAAATAATTTTTTATAATAAAAATATCAGTTAACTTTACCAATGTATCATAATAAATGTCTCCTTTGTTTTCTTTACTCACTTTCTGTGATAGTTATGCAAAGTTATATAACTGTGATAGAATTACAGCCCTCGTCACTTGGCCTAACAGTCCAATCGAAAATGGCCCAGATTTGAAGTTCTTATCCGATTTAGCCCATGTTGTATATAACTTGAAAGAAACTTTTCAGTCTTTAGCCCATTATTAAAGACACACTTCTGGGGTTTTTATTATTTTCTTCTTTCTTCATTCCCAGCACACCAAATTCTCTTCCCACCGCCTCTCGCTTCTTTCTTTCCCCTCATCCTCTCTTAACCTAGCCCCCACTATTCCCCCTCCCCTACCCCCTACGGAGTTCTGCCATCAATGGCTCGAAGGCTCAGGCTCCTCCTCCGTCGTCCAAGCCCGCCAAGTCTGATGGTGGCAAGTAGAAGAATATTGAAGATTTTGAAAAAAAAAATAAAAATATATAAAAGCTCTCAAACTTGATTTGCACCAAAAAATAACCACTAATTTTGGAAGATTTTGAAGTTTGAAACTATGGTCATCATTGTTATGACTTTGAAGTCTCGAATCTGAAATTGGGTATATCTTGTATGGCTGTTGAATTCCGAATTGTTGGCGCAAAATTGTTAACCTACTAACGAGTTGAATCATCCAATACCTTCTACTACAACTCGAAGCTTGGATAAAAAATCATAACTATCTAGCAGTTTGTATCAACATTGTATAATATTGTATAATTATGTATATGGATATACAAACACCTCTTATACACTGTTATGCATGTTTATACAAGTTGATACATTATTCACAGTAAGTGTAGTGTTGGACATACTATGTTTTCTAGTGAAAATATTATATAAGTGGTGTTTATATACACTTATACAATATTGTATAATTATGTATAATTGTGTATATTTGTGTATAATGTTGTATGATTATATATTTTTTCAGTTTATAAGGATGTATATACATTGTCAGTGTATAAGAGGCCTCTATGGAAGTTTGGCACTTCCTTCTCTTCTTCTTTTCGTGTATGTGCTGTATGAAAAAGATCTTGTACGCGTTGGAGGGATTTTATAATTCATTTACTAAGTTTTAATTTTTCTTTTATCATGTTGGATTGCTTCAGCAATTGCACATAAAAGTGTTTGAATTTCTTGCCTTCATATAATATGTATTATTCAACATTTTTGAGTTGCGTTGTGGCTGATTTACATTTTTTTAATCAAATGCTTAAGTATGAAAGAAAATCAAGAGAATGAAAACAACTGGTTGAATAAAGAGGGAACAATAACCGTAGTTGATTGAGTGAAATAAGCTGTTTTTCGAGAATTAGCCGATTATTTTTGGGCTATATATTTGCAAAGTGGTATCTAGGCTATTATATTGCAATTCAGGTGTGTGAGTTGTACTTATGTGAAATTATCCCTATAACTTTTTGGTTACAAAAAGTAGTTTGGCGACTTTAGTGATACTTAAATAAAATTAAATGATATTTTCGTTATAATAAAGGAAATTTTACCTCCTATAGCAAATGTATACATTCTATTTATTATAAATCATTATTTTAAAATATTATTTTCTATAACTACCTTTTATATTTTCTAGCAAAATAAGTATTTATGGTATATACTACCATCGAGGCATAAAATAAGGCATGAAATACGCTATTTATGTTTTTCCTCTCTCTTAGACAACTGGACATACCTATTTTTAAGGTGATTGGCGCGAACACATATGAATACATGCGCATACAGCTGGACTGCCCTGATTTTAGGCGTTTTTACTGCTGTATTCATGAATACAGCAGCGCGAATACATGTGAATACATGCATGTACATATGGACTGCCCTGATTTTAGGCCCTTTTGGTTGCTGTATTCATAAATACATGGCGCGAATACATGTGAATACATGCGTGTACAGTTGGACTACCCTGATTTTAGGCGCTTTTTACTACTGTATTCATGGATACAACAGCGTGAATACATGCGCGTACAACTGTACTGCCTGATTTTAGGCGCTTCTTGTTGTTGTATTCATGAATAAATGGCTTAAATACATGTGAATACATGCGCATATAGCTGGACTACCTTGATTTTTAGGCGTTTTTTGCTGTTGTATTCATGAATACAGTAGCGCACATACAGCGAATACACTACCGTAACAATTGAATAGTAGCTACAGGAAGTAATTGTGTATATGGTAGCTATAAGAAGTTAATAACCACTAAACATTAGTGGTTTCCGAAAAATTTAGCGATTTTGTCGTAACAAATTGAAGCGATTATGAAATTAACCTTTTTAATTATTTTTCAGTTTGTCTTCTTTTTTAATCAAATGTTTGGATCTAAATACATATATGATTATTACATCATGGTCTCTAAATCTTAACACTTAATAATTAAGACTATTTTTTCCTTAGCATAATACTGTCTGTACTTAATTTTTATAAAAAAAGAAGATATTTAAATATTATATGCACGAAATATTAGAGAAAATTTTAATTTATGTGTGTTCTAAAAATTGTTTGCTTGGCGAAGCATGCTCTAACAACTAGTGGCAGTGATAATTAGAAACTATAGTTATATGTCGTCACAATTATGTGATGATGGCTGATAATGATTGTGATTAGTGAAGGTGATTGATAGTAGTAGTTGTATACTGATGAGTGGCAGGAGTTATAGCTGTGTGGTGGCATTGATGGTGGCTGTTGGTGATGGAGGTGACGATCGCCGGAGAACGCAAGTGTCAGGGATAATGGGTAAGTTGAGGTGATTGATTGTGGTAGCGGGGGTGGTGGCAATTGGTGGAGATAGAGATGGTTGACGATAGTGGCGGTAATGACAAACGTGATTGATGGTGGTGGTGAAAGTTATAGGTTGTACAATGGAAATAATTGAGTATAGTAGCTGGTGATTGAGTAATTACATATTGAGGTTATTGATGGTAGTAAATAATGGTGGTGTTAATGGCTGTAACACTATGTATATATTTAGATGATTCAAACCTATTAAAAGTAAAGCAATAGTTATAAAAATGAAATGCATTCACTGGATTAAAATCTGAATGATTCTAATTCAAAACTCTATTAAGTGGAAACAAATAGAGGTTTGTCATAATTCTCGAATTTGCTACGCTACTTAATTTGGATGCTAGTAGCACAACAACATAATTGAGGTAGAAATTTAAATTTTGTCGCTACGAGATAGCTTGGAGGAATGACCCAACATTATTATTGAGATACTTATATTAGTCATTAATCTCGGGCATTATAATTAAAATTGCAATATAATAACTTTAATTTATATGTCTTTGATAATGGTAAGCTACACTTGTTACTTGTTAGTAGAAAAATTACTTACACCAAAAGGGAAGACTTAAAATATTGTGGCCCAGAGGCACCGCCTGTGGCCGTATTGTATCTTTCATTTTGTAGGGATTAATCGGGCGATTTGCAGCCGTACCTTATTTTTATGCCACCTTTTAACCTATACCCTATTTTTAAAAACTATTGATTTCGTAACCAACTAACAAAAAATCCGTATTAATATGACTATTATACCCCTTCCAAAACATATAAAAGATGCATCAATCATACCCATATTCAAATTCCAGAGTCGTATCTCCTCCATCACTCCGTCTCTCCTGAGATCGCCTATCGCAAATCATATTTGAACCACATTCAAATTCAAAATTACAAAATACATTGTAAGTATTCAAAATTTGTTTCATGAACTTCACTGATATGCTGAATTTGCATTCTAAATATGTTTGACGTTCACTTCTAACATTCTAATCCGACAAATATGCTGAAATTGTTGGTTTATTTGCTAAACAAGCTGAAGTTATTTAGTTCATAACTAAAAACTTCATTAAAACGAGTTATATGAGTGTTATCATTGTTTATTTGCTAAACAAACTGAAGTTATTTAGTTCATATTTAAAAAATTCAGCAAAACGAGCTGAAGTTTTCCTCCTACACTGGTTAAATATTAAACATAAATTAAAATTTCATATTGCAAAAAAACTTAAGCATTAGTTGCTGAAGATTTTCACGTAATCTGTAAAAACTTCAGCAATATGAGCTGATGAAGTTTTCCTCCTACACTAGGTAAAACAAAAAAACATAAATTAAAATTACATATTGCACAAAAAACTTCAGCATAGGTGCTGAAGTTTTTTAGTTAATATTTAAAAACTTCAGCAGGAAGAGCTGAAGTTTTTCAGTTAATCTTTAAATACTTAAGCAAGAAGAGCTGAAGTTAATCATTTCCTCTGCTATTTTTCGATTTTGAATAGAATTAATATAAAAAAAATGCACAAAAAACTTATAACAAAAACTGAACATTTTATTAAACATGAAAAGGATAAATTAACATAAATAACAAAATAACAAAAATAACAAAAAGAAAAACTAATTGTCCATATTATCATCATCATCGTCGCCGTCACTACCAGATGGACGAGCATCTTCATCAGCAAGATTATCAAATCTTGCATACATCACAAGCGTATCAAGCTTGTTGTTGATTTCTTCCAGCTCCCTGTCGTACTTGTCTATGAGCTCATCTAGTTTCACCTCAAAGGCCTTTATAATGTCTTGCTTGATTTCTTCCACTATTTGCCTGATGACAGCATCCATTTTTCTCCTTCTTGTATTTTATGTCTGCTAAAATATATGTGTTTGAGTGAATAAACTCTCAAAGTATAGCGTGCTTTTATAGGGAAAAATAACTTCTGCATGGTATATGAAAAGGCAAAGAGGAATTTTAAACGTTGTCTGAAGAAAAGCGTGCATGAATGTGGTAGGAATGAAATTATTACACTAACACATACCCCCAACGGAATATAATAACTACTTTAATTGTCTTTATTATGTTCACTCCTGTGTACTATGCAATTAATGCTGAAACGTGCTCAAGTTTGTTGAATTCATTTTCTAAAACTTCAGCTTAATGTGCTGAAGTTATTTAGTTCATTTCTAAAAACTTCAGCACATGATAAGCTGAAGTTTTTCTCCTGCACTCGATAATTTTTGTCCTAAAGCTTTTTCAAATAACTTCAGCTCAATGTGCTGAAGTTATTTAGTTCATTTCTAGAAACTTCAACACTTGATAAGCTGAAGTTTTTCTCCTGGACTAGATTGTTTTTGTCCTAAAGCTTTTTCAAATAACTTCAGCTCAATGTGCTGAAGTTATTTACTTCATTTCTAAAAACTTCAGCACTTGATAAGCTGAAGTTTTTGTCCTGGACTAGATAGTTTTTGTCCTAAAGCTTTTTCAAATAACTTCAGCTCAATGTGCTGAAGTTATTTAGTTCATTTCTAAAAACTTCAGCACTTGATAAGCTGAAGTTTTTGTCCTGGACTCGATAGTATTTGTCGTAAAGCTTTTGTTTATTTAGTGTATTTAGTGATGAGCTGAAGTTTTTGTCCTACATTTGACACTTTTGTTATGACTTTTAACCAAAACTACAGTCTACAGGATGAATCCGATTTGCGTTGTTATAACTTTCAATGGGAGTTGGACTCCTGATTTCAAATACTTGGATCATGATACAAAACTTGTTCTACTTAATAAGCACATATCATTCAATAGTTTCCTGAAGAAAATTAGTGAAGTTGCAAATATTGATTCAACCAGATATGTACTAAAAGTATGGTTTGATATCAAACTAAATACAAGCAAAGGAATACTTGTAACTTCAGATGAAGAACTCAGTACGTGTATACATTTGCTTACAACTGATTCAGCCTACAAGAATTGCCATTTCGTCATCGAAAAAATACAACCTTCAGAATCTGCAGCATTCAACCAATCTCTTGCATATGCGATAGATTCAGAACCTGAGGCTGACTATCAACATGAAGTACGACAGCCAATAATGGAAGTAGACAACGGGAAACAACCTTCTAACATTACAGCGGCTTCAGAATATATAGTGCTGCCACAATTACCCCCTCCTCCAATAAACTTCATACCAGTTGTCGATGACCAAGAAGAAGANGACAGAAAATAGCCTAAGGGGAATATAGCTAAGAATAATATGATGTACGAAATGAGAACCAAGAGCAGGTGACATTGAAGTTTTAGGGAATTGAGTTTTAAGTTGGTTAGATTTATTCAAATCAGAACTAGAAAGTACCATGTTAGTGAATTTGTATACGAAGTGGCTATTATTGTGAGATAAAAGATATGACAGTTCCCCCTTCACATGATGTGACTATGTGTTTAGGCCGGAGGTTTATAGTCTGAAGTGATTTTGAAGTGTATAGAAAGTTTGGGGCTAGATATTCCAATTTTGTTTAAGACAGATGAAATTTCTCTAAGTGTGATCCATGTGCATAGTTCAAAAAGAATAATAGTGTAAGGCAAGAGAATATGGTCAGATGATGAGGGAAGTTAGGATAAACCTTATGCTCCACTTTAGTTATTCAAAGCAGAGCAAGAAAATATGATGCTAGCAGGGGGTTAGTAAAAGAATAGTAAATAATTTGAGTAAATACAGTGAATTAGCAATTTCAGCAGAGCTAGTAGAGGTAAGATTTGATTCACTTAGCCGGGTTAACTCTAGTGAGTGGATGATAGTTTGAGATACCGAACATTTGTTAGAACCCAAAGAGTTTAAGTTAAACCCGAAGTACAGTGACAGTGGAAAAAAATAGCTAGTAGTAAAAGAGCAAGCAGTAGAAGAATAGCTTTTAGGAATTATCGAAATGTGGTTTCTCCATGATTGACAATGTGAGCAGAGTTAGATTATTAAGATTGTGTATGATAGTTTTGAATACATTAGCTTTCCTTTATGTGAATAATTTAGTTTTTCTAGCTCAGAAGTAAGTTGGAAGATGAGTCGTTATTGGGGTAGAATGGAAGGAATTGCAGAAAATAAGGAAAGTTATTCGGATCCCAACAAAAAGAGAAGGATCCGCAAGTATAAGATCTTTGGTCTAAGGGGTGATGTGAAAATTTTCAGTAAGTCCAGTTAGAGATTTGACACCCAAATAGTTAGCATGGAATATGAAAAAGAAAATCAGTTCGGTAATAAGGAAATTGTATAATTACCACAAGGAATAAGTCTAGCATGTGTAAGAAACACAAAGTGAGTAGAATGATCACCGAGCTTAGTTATTGGTGATAAAGTGATCATAGAAAAGCTATAAAATCATGCCCAGTTATGTATTACGAGGGCAGTGCCATTGCACGAGACCCTTCCGAGTAGTGGTCAGAGACTTAGCTCACAGCAAGACTATAAGTGTTTTCAGGAAGTGCTTAGGAAGATAATCAAGTGTGGGAAGTATAGCTCATGAATGAGGTAGACAAGGGAACTATGTTGAAAGAAGTTAACTGCTTAGCCAAGGTAGGAGTTCGACTTTCGGACACCAAAGATGGTGGAGTTGATGTCTAGAACAGGACCTGTTCCTCCTTAGTAGCCGAAGTGAAGGAGAAACGGTTTGATTATCCCTACTTGTTGTAGCTGAAAGAGGGGATTCACATGCATAACATGATGGCTTTTGAACAAGGGGGAGATGATGGTACCTTGACGTACCAGGATAGATTGTGTGTTCTAACCATAGATGGACTTAGCAAGGGAGGAAGATGATATAAGTCCATATGTCCAGGTATTCTATCCACCCAGGTTCCCCAAACATGTATCATAATCTCCAGGAGACTTATTGGTGGTACGACATGAAAAAGAAGGTTGCATACTTTGTGGCCAAGTGTCTGAATTATCAGCAAGTGAAAGTCGAGCAGCAGAAAACCAAGTGTTTATCTCAGAACACACACATCCTTTAGTGAAGATGGTAAATATGGACCTTATAATAGGATTATCTTGCTCAGTTTGAAAGCATGATTTTTATGGCCGAAGGTGTAGATCACCAATTGGTTGGTCTAAAGTTGGTGAAAGGGAGTGATGGGACCAGATTTGGTCTATCAGGCTATAGAGAAAGTTAAGTGGATTCAAGAGCATTTGAAGACAACTCAGAGCTACCAAAAATCCTATTCGAATGTGCGGCATAGAGACCTAGAGTTTCAAGTTGATGATTGGGTATTTCTGAAAGTGTCGCTTGTGAAAAGTGTTACGAGATTTGGGAACAAGGGGAAGCATAGTCCCTGCTATATTGGGCCATATAGATTCTTGCGAAGGATCGGTCAATTAGATTATGAGTTGGAGTTGCCACCATAATTAGTGGTGGTACAGTCAGTATTTCACATGTCATGTTATAACATTCAAGTTTTCAGTACTCAGATACTCATGTCAGTTCAGTACTCAGATACTCATGTCAGTCCAGTACTCAGATACTCATGTCAGTCCAGTACTCAGATACTCATGTCAGTCCTGTACTCAGATACTCATGTCAGTCCAGTACTCAGATACTCATGTCAGTTCAGTACTCAGATACTCATGTCAGCTCAATACTCAGCTACTCATGTTAGTCCAATACTTAGACATTCATGCCAGGTTAGTACTCAGATTACTCAAATATTCGTGTCAGTTCAATATTCATTTACCCATGTTAGTTCAGTATTCACGTATCCATGACAGACCAATATTCAGTCAATGCAGTAGTCATTCAGTTCAGTAATCATGCATTCATTCAGTTTAGTATGCAAGTGTTAATGAAAGCTCATGTTCCCACCAGACCCATTTAAGGTCCCGAGTTAGCCGAAGATGCAGCCAGGACAATCATTCGAGGACGAATGATCCCAAGGGGGAGATAATGTAACACCCCGTAAATTTGAATCAGTTGTGGATGCACTAAATGAGTATTAATGTGATGGTTATCGATTGGTTATGATAATAAGCGTACGAGGCATATCATAAGTGATTTGGGGTCATAGGAAAGACCTAAGTCTAAGCCAAGTTGGAAAATTACATGATAGACTAAAATTCTAAATGAGCACGCACAAGACTATACTTTGGACGAGCATATCTACATTTATATAAGGTATTATGTGATTCACAACCTATCAAATGAAAGATCTTTGAGTTTAGTTTCTAACGCTTCAAACCGTTCGTCATTTGGACATTCCTACAAGAAGTTATGACCAAATTACTAAAGACATACCACCCAGTTATTTTGGTGGACAGCGAAGCGAGCTCGCTTCGCCAAAGTAGACGCGGATTTTTGTCTTCCCTTGAATGCAATGGACAGCGAAGCGAGGACACTTCGCTAGAGTAGACGCGCCCCAGTCCCAGCTCTTTTAAGCCAATTTTAGGGTTCATTTTTCCCTATTTTCTTTTGGACGAATTTTGGGGTCTTCTCCCACCCTCTCAAGACCTCCAACCCCTCCCATCTTCAAGGTAAGCAATTTTAACTTGGTGTGAAATTCCATCATTCTTACACTAGTATTGATGAAATCTACTCATAAAACACATAGATCTTCAAGAAATTCCTTCAAGAACTCAAAGGAGGATTTTGCAAGATTTCTTCCAAAAGGTAATCCTACACCCTTAGGCTTACATGTATGAATTTATTATGGGTATATGAGTGTGGATTAAGTATTGGGACTCTTGGTGTGGTGATTAGAAGCCATAAGTTCCTAATATAAATACACAACTATTATAGATATTGAAAGATGTTTATTTAATGGAACTTTATTGGTTAAGGGTGTTGTTTACCTTATGGGCGATAAAGAATAATATTGATTATAAACATTTGAGACTTTATAATTTATCCAAGAGCAAGAGAATCGGTTATTGGGTGTAGAAACACCATTGATAGGGATTATGAAGCTTTATACTCACCAAGTGTTTGATAAAATGCCTAAGTGACCAAAACATGGATATTGTTGCTAATTTGGAATCCCTTTGAATTGTATTGATATAGATTAAAGTTGAAAGGGTTGGCGAATGTTGTGTTATGCTCAAGAGAAGGAAGTTAAGGTATGTGAGGCTAACTCTCTATGTTTGGGAATTTTATTGATTCTCCCTACACTACGTTTCTTTTATGACATTACTAATTGCCTCAGAAATATAGTTAAGCCTAGTTCCTTGAATAGTTGTAGAACTTCTATTCTCTAGCTTCATAACTCGTTCATGACTTTCGTTCTGAACGTTGTGAGCTCAGTGCGTATTCAATATAGACTTGGGTTTGATGCCCCCGAGTCTTAGTATAGATTACTCAGCATGTCATAAACAGTTAAAGTTTCTGTGTTCATAACCAGTTCAAGAATACATGCCTCATTCTAGTCCTATTCAGTATTCTAGTATTATGCAACTCAGTATGATTCAATATTTCAGTATAATGTAACTCAGTGTGATCCAGTATTCCAGTATCATATAAATCAGCGTGATTCAGTATTTTACTATTATGTATTGCAGTATGATTCTCAGTTCCTGATTTTAAATCCCTGATTGTTGAACACCTATATTTGGGCCTGATGCCGCACCTAATGCTTTATGCATCTTTGTGCCTGAGGCCGCAGTTTATGCTTTATGCATCTTTGGGCCTGAGGCCGCAGTTTATGCTTTATGCATTTTGGACCTGAGGTCGCAGTTATGTAGACGTATACTTGGGCCCGAGGCCGCAGCTTGTGCCACACACACACACACACACACACACACACACATATATATGTATATATATATATATATATATATATATATATATATATATATATATATATATATATATACATATATA
>NC_031995.1:8284511-8367145 GCF_001879085.1 Nicotiana attenuata | reverse complement strand
CCGCAGTTTAATATTCAGATAAACAGGTTGTTTATCATTCAGAAGAGGGAGTATTCATATCCTTACTTCCTTTATTCAGTTCAGTTATCAGTTATCAGTTAACTTTTCAGTTATCAGTTATCAGTTATCTTTTCAGCTATCAGTTCAGTTATCAGTTATCACTTATCAGTTCAGTTATCAGTTATCACTTATCTTTTCAGTTATCACTTCAGTTTCAGTTTCAATAGTTAACATTTCAGTTATCAATTATCAATTCTCAGTTACCAGCTTAGTTTCAGTTTCAGCATTTATAATTCTTTCTTTCAGTTACTTTATATACCAGTACAATTCAAATGTACTGACGTCCCTTTTGCCCGGGGCCTGCATCTCACGATGCAGGTAATGATTTACAGGTTGATGATCCAGAGTGCTAGGATTCTCGTACCAGCTATTTGGTGATCGCCAGTTCTTTCAGGGCATTATCATTACTTTATAGTCTTTCAGTGTTTACAGATATACAGTGTTTTCAGTACTTCAATAGAGGCTTCATAGACTAGAGTAACAGTTAGACAGAGTCTCAGACTTTTCATGTTAAGCCATGTTGGCTACAAACATATTTCAAAATTGTATTAGTATTTCCGCACTTTGATTTATATCATCTAGAATTTCAGTATATCAGCATGTGTTAGTTTATTTTCCGCATTCAGTATGTTATGATACCACATGTTGATTCAGCCAGCCAGTTGGTTCGCTCGGTCACATGTAGCCAGGCACCGAGTGCCGTGTTACGTCCAGGCCCAGGTTCGGGGCGTGACAACCTACACATGATGGTGGCCAAAAACCAAGGAACGTACACAAGCATAAAAAGAGATGCGCAGAATAGGTAAGCAAAACAATACTAACCATCAGCCTGAAGTTTCAAATGTTCCTATTTGAAAAACTTCACACCTTATGATTTGTTTTCTTTGTGTTTCACTATACAGATTTGCTTACATGTTCTTTGCTCCTGCGGCATCAGTAGCTAGTTGGTCCTACTGTAGACCCGTTATTGCAGTAGATGCAACGTTTTTAAAGTCCAAATATCGTGGTGTTCTATTTGTTGTTGTATCAAAGGATGCAAACAATCAAATCTTTCCTCTATGTTTTGGTGTAGCAGAATCAGAAAATAATGAGGCATACATTTGGTTCTTCGGGGAAATGAGAAAAGCAATTCAAGTCCGTCATGAACTGGTTTTCTTGTCAGATAGAAACCAATCGATTGCAAATGGGATTAGAAAAGTTTTTCCTGAAGCTCACCATGGTATCTGCCTCTATCACTTTGAGAAAAATTTAAAGCAAAGACATGCAAAAGCCACGGTAATAAATCTTTTTCAAAGTGCTGCAAGGTCATACAAACGTGAAGATTTTAATCAGTTAATGTCCCAACTCAAAAGTATTGACAAGAAAACATACAATTACATAATAGAAGAGCCTCCCGAGAGATGGGCTCGATCGTGGTTCCCACGCCGACGTTATGATATGCTAACAACAAACATGGTAGAATCAATGAATTCCGTTTTACTAAAAGGGAGAGAAATGCCTATTTTAAGAATGTTAGATTTCATCCAAGAAAAGTTGGGAGAGTGGTTTTACGAACGGAGAAAAAAGGCAAATGAAACTTTTCACAGAGTATCAATATGGGCAGAAGAAAAGATGACTAAGAAGATGGACTTGGCTTGCAAAATGTTTGTGAGTATATTTATTAACTTCAGCTTTTTATATGTGTTGCAGTGATTTACTTCTTACATTTAAAAAATTTCATACTTTTTCTTTTTGAAGGAAAAATACACTAATATAGTTTGTCTTAATTTTTTATTCCTTGTTAGGTGTTCAACCTTGACTCAATGTTGTTTAGAATAAATAGTGAAGGAATCGAATTCATTGTGGACTTAAAGAAGAGAACTTGTGACTGCCTGAAATTCCAACTTGATGAATTGCCCTGTCCACATGCAATTGTTGCTATTAATAAGAGATATTTGCAGAAATCTGATTACTGCTCAAATTGGTATTCAAGGCAAACATGGTTGAAAACATATGAAGGACATGTGAATACCGTGGGAGATCAAAAATCATGGGATATACCACAAAATGTACAATCTGAGATCACAAAACCTCCCGATGTAGAGATTTTACAAGGAAGAAGACAAAAGAAAAGGCATATACCTGTGACTGAATCATCAGTACCATTCAAGTCTACCAAATGCAGTCGATGTAAACAAATTGGGCATAACAGAACAACTTGCTTGTCTTCTCCAGCACCTCATCCATATTCCAAGAAACACACTGAAAAATACTCCAACCTTCAATAATCCTTGGTCTGAATTTAGACTTTCTTTATTGTATGACATAATTGTAATGTGATTTTTTTCATAGGAATAAAAAAAATAAGCTCTTGGACAATTTTATATACTGCTAAAGTACAAATCACTCATTTTTGTTGCGCAGGCTTACAGGTTTGGTTGCATTTTAAAAAAGTACGCAATGACTTTTGCGAGAAAAAACTTCAGGTTACAGTATGTGAAATACATATCCTTAAACCAACACACACATACACACATACAAACACTCACAAACACACACATACGCATACAGCACACAAAAAGAAACGCATGTACAAACAAAAGCTGCAGCATCTCTAAGCTGAAGTTGTAGAAAAAGAACTTAATAAAAAACTAAGTATCATACTGCAACTAATAAGTATAAAGCAAATACCAACAAATAACAAGGATAATGCTAATAGAAAGCTAAGAACAAAAGTGTGACAATTACATTGATATAAAAAGAGGTCAGAACAACACACAAATTACAAACAAAACTTCAGCTCTATGGGCTGAAGTTATACAAAATGAACCTAAAAAACTTCAGCTCTATGGGCTGAAGTAAACAAAAAAGCATAGCATTGAAACATAAAAAAAAGATTACAAACACTAACAATCATTACCATCATCATCATCATCATCACAGTACTCCTCAATTTCTCTAAATATCTCATCATCATCACTATCGGAGATAACTATGGGGTAGTCGGGCAAAAGACCACTGAATCCAAGAAGATCAATCTTCAACTTGTTGAATTCATCACGCAGCTGACTTTGTTCGACGATTACTCTATCCATAAGAGGAAGAAGAGTCTTCAGGTTGTTTTGCAGCTTGGAATAGTCGTTCCAGCTGGGAAACTGAAAACTATCAAACTGCTGCACAACCTTGTCGAACGAGGTTGAATAATCTCCACAACTACGTTCCATGTTAAGCTTGTTCTGGAATTGTCACGACCCAAACCCCGCTCCGGTCGTGATGGCGCCTCTCGTGAAGACAAGGCCAGCCAATCAACCCATATCGCCTTTTCAGAAAAATAATTAAACATTAATAAACAGTTAAAAATATGCTTTAATGACATAATTAGCGAAAGTACAACCCGACACAGCCCAAACCGGGGTGTCACAAGTCACGAGCATCTATTAGAGTGTGAATACAGTTCAACAAGGTCTAAAAATTTCACGGAACAGGAATAAAGAACATAAGAGAGAGAAGCGGTGCTGCGAACGCTGGCAGTCACCTCGCTAAACTCCTATAGCTCTGCCTCCAATCAGCCAAAACCCACCATCGGGTGAATAAATACCTGCATCTGCACACGAGGTGCAGGGAGTAAAGTGAGTACTCCAACTCAATGAGTAATAAAGGTAAATAACAACTGAGCAGTAAGAAATCACGTAAAGCAACCAACATGCTGTATAGAAGCAGTGTACAATCCTTTGAGAAAGCAGTGAAGCTGTGAAATCCTTAGAAATATCTTGGCTCAGTTTAAATCTCTTTTGAAAATGATCTTTTCAACAGTTACGAAATGATTTCAAAACAGTTAGTGCCGATAAGCACAAAAGATCCGCCCCTCGGGCACAAATACCACAGTATAACAGGTAAAAAGGCAAGTAAATATGCAAGATGAGCAAATAAAAGTTCGCCCCTCGGGCAATATCTCAAAATAGTACCAGCCCATCGGGCACACTCTCAGAACACTCTCAGATCACTCTTAGAATAGTATCATATAGTAAACGCTGTGGCGTGCAGCCCGATCCACATCTCGCTGTGGAGCCCAGCCCGATCCATATATCACTGCGGCGTGCAGCCCGATCCATATATCGTTGCGGCATGCAGCCCGATCCATATATCGCTGCAGCGTGCAACCCAATCCATATATCATCGACGACGCTCACTGGGGGTGTGCAAACTCCGGGAGGGGCCCCATACGGCCCAAGCGCAATATCAAGCCACCCCGTGGCATCATCACTCGGCACTCGGCCTCACATCAATCGGCACTCGGCCTCACATCACTCAAGCCACCTCGTGGCATATAAATGTATCTCAGGACCTTGGCCTCATATCACTCAGCATATCCTCACATATGGCCCTCGGCCTCACTCAGTCCGAAAATCATCACAAGCCCCTCAGGCATTAGTAAAACAGTAGTTCTCAGCCCAAAACATCATTAAGAAATATCATTTGAGTTGCAAATCTGAGTAAAGTGGCTGAGTTTGTAAAACAGTAGACATCAACGGGACTGGGTTCAAGTAATAAGTCAAAACAGTGAGGAAACAGTGATAAAAAATCCCCGAAGGGTTCAAATAATTGGCACGAAACCCAAATATGGCAATCAGCCCAAATCATGATGATAACAAATAAGTTTCAGTCAAATATGCGGTAAAATCATCAATCGGGACGGACCAAGTCACAATCCCCAGTAGTAAAGGACCCCATGATCATCATCCAGCGTGTGTCTCACCTCAATATAGCACTACGATGTGCAATCCGGGGTTTCAAACCCTCAGAATATCATTTACAATCATTACTCACCTCGATCCGGTCCAAACTCTAGCCCGCGTTGCCTCGCCCGCACGAATCGACCTCTGGATGCTCCTAATCTAGCCACAATCAGTACATAATCATTAAAATATGCTAAGGAAGCGAAGCCCACTCGAAAATATCCAATTTAACATCAAAATCCCGAAATTGCTCAAACCGGCCCCGGGCCACGCTTCGGAATTCGACGAAACTCACAAATTCGACAACCCATTCAACCACGAGTCCAACCATACCAAAATACTAAACTCCGATAACAATCGCTCCAATCTTCAAATCTTATTTTCAAATCCCTAGGTCCAAATCCCCAATTTACACCTCAAAAACATGTAATCTAGTTGGATTATTCGATGATAATTCAATATTATGGAGTAGAAATGATCACAAGTGACTTACCTCAAGATTTCCCATGATTTCTTGCTCAATAATCGCCCCAAGCCGTGTTCTTTCACCAAAAAAAGGTCAAAATGAGCTAAAAATGCAACAGCTTTAATAAACCTGTTCTGGTCGCTAAAAGACTCATTCCCGTCGCTAAAAGTGACAAATCTGGTCGCTAAAGGTGCGCACCAGATCCTGCTGCACCAGCAATATTTATTTTCACTAAAAAGGCTCTAACTCCACCATACGAACTCGGAATTCGATGATTCTTGTTCCTATGAGTTAAAAATAATGATACAAATATAGTCCTTCAATCGAAACTCAATTCGGAGCTCGTTTGCTCAGTGCGATATCTATTTCGCTCGTTAAACAAGTAACTCATGATTCGCGTCAAAATCAAATTTCGATCTCTAGAACTAAAAATGGACCTTTGGATCATTACATGCTTATAATCAAAACGCCAAAATCTTCCAAAAACTCTTCCAAAACATATCCGAGCCTCATGGGACCCCGACCAAACATGCCAACACACCCCATAACATAATTCAAACTTGTTCCAACCTTCGGAACGCTCAAAACAACATCAAAACATCAAATCACCATCGGATTCAAGCCTAAGAATTCCAAAAACTTACGAAATCCGAATTCGATCAAAAAGTCTATCAAACCTCGTCCGAATGACCTGAAATTTTGCACACACATCCCAAATGACATAACGAAACTACAGCAACTCTCGGAATTCCATTCCGACCCCCGGATCAAAATCTCACCTATCAACCGGAAAACGCCGAAATCTCAATTTCGCCAATTCAAGCCCAAACCTTCCACGGACGTCCAAAATGCATTCCGATCATGCTCCTAAGTCCCAAATCACCTTAAGGAGCTAACCAAATCATAGAAATTCCGATCCGAGATCATATACAATCAAGTCAAATCTTGGTCAAACCTTTCAAATTTAAAGCTACAACTAAGAACTGTTCTTTCAAATTCATTCCGATTTCCGTGAAAACCAAAACCAACAATTTACATCAGTCATAATACATCACACCGGGCAAGTCATGCCCGAGAACTGGCGATCAAGGTGCCAAAGCTCAAAACGACCGGTCGGGTCATTACAGGAATGATTGATTGGCATAGAGCTTTGGTCTGATTCTCTCCCAATCGGCCTTTATTTGATCCCACAAAATCATAAGATCAGCCGCTGGTTTGTTATTGTACCACTCACACTTCAAAGCCTCCCACTTCTTCATAATTTCATCCATATTAGGCTTCCCACTTCTGCTTGCACCAGACATTTTTTCTTTAACAAAAGCTGAAAGACTAAGGATGAATATAAATTTAAAGAAATATGATAGAAGTCTATGAATGACTATGAAATTTTCAAAGTGAAGAGATTGTTAATATAGACAAAGAATTCACCTAATCAATTTAATATCTATAAATGTAAAAGTAACTTTTCAGCTGTTTTTACTGTTTTACGTTCAGAGAAATTGAATGAAACAAGATAAGTAGGTGGTAAAAACAAGGATGTGGTAAATGCAAAAAGAAATGTAACTTTAGCCCTAGTAAAGCCCACAGTTTTTCTATAGTAAAAAAATAACTTCAGCCTGAAAAATAACTTTTCGGATCATTTACTATATAGTCAAACAAATTTAAATGAAAGATGAAGTAGTTGACAAAAGACAAAAAGAGAAAAACATGCTAAAGTTTTTCTCTTAAAGCTTTTTCAAAAAACTTCGGCCCAATGTGCTGAAGTTTTTTAGTATATTTCCAAAAACTTCAGCACCTGATAAGCTGAAGTTTTTGTGTTGGATTGAATAGTTTTTGTCCTAAAGCTTTTTCAAAAAACTTCGGCCCAATGTGCTGAAGTTTTTTAGTATATTTCCAAAAACTTCAGCACTTGATAAGCTGAAGTTTTTGTGTTGGATTGAATAGTTTTTGTCTTAAAGCTTTTTCAAAAAACTTCAGCACTTGATAAGCTGAAGTTTTTGTGTTGGATTGAATAGTTTTTGTCTTAAAGCTTTTTCAAAAAACTTCAGCACTTGATAAGCTGAAGTTTTTGTCCTGGACTCGATAGTTTTTGTCGTAAAGAATTTTCAAATAACTTACGCAGAAACTCCTGAAATTATTTAGTGTATTTAGAGATGAGCTGAAGTTTTTGTCCTACATTTGACACTTTTGTTATGACTTTTAACCAAAACTTCAGCTTAAAAAGCAAAAGTTATTTACTTCATCCTCAAGTTTAGCATGCGGAATTTCAACAAAAATATACTTAAAATTCATGAAAAAAGACACAAACATATTTGAATCAATCCAAGTCACATAATTCACACAAAATAATGTATATTCACAAAATTCAATTTTGTTTTCTCTTACATCCTTGGAAAAAAAGAAAAAATTAGTTCTTTGTTTACAAGTTATTCTATATTCAAAAAATTCACAGAGTGTCTTCATATTCTCCATAGTCATGTCCTAGTTGCTCTTCTTGGTTTTCTTAACCACATTCCATGAACCTTCACTATGTCTTCCACCAAAGCGTTTTCTGTCAGACACAGGTTGACGAAGTTTAGTACTATAATTTTTGTAGCAACTACCGTCTTCTTTCATAAGAAGAAAACAAGAATATATTGGCCAAAGACATGCTTACTGGTGTGCATCTGGGAATTCGTGGGAAGCAAAGATAGTGAAGGAGAAGTCCAAAATACTTCATATGTGACGGAGACTGGCCACATCAAAAACTCGAGCCCCAGGAAATTTGCTCTTTTTCCTAAAAGTTAGATTTATCAACTAGTAAAAAGAGCAAATTGTCCTGGTGCTCGAGTGTTTGATCTGGCCACTCTCTTTCACATATGAAGTATTTCGACTTCTCTTTCACTATCTTTGCTTCCCACGAACTCCCTGCTACACCCAATAAGCATGTCTTAGCCAACATTTTCTTGTTTTTCTTTGAATACAAATTTAAAGAAATATGATAGAAGTCTATGGATGACTATGAAATTTTCAAGTGAAGAGATTATTAATATAGCCAAAGAGTGCACCTAATCAATTTAATATCTATAAATGCTGAAGAGATTGTTAACTGTTTTTTGTTCAGAGAAATTGAATGTAACAAGATAAGTATTTGGCAAAACAAGTAAGTGGTAAATGCTAGTAGTTGGTAAATGCAATAAAAAAAATTACTAAAAAATAAGGCAACAAAAGTAGGTGATATAGGTGATAAATGATAAAAAGTAGCTAGAAAATGCAAAAAAGATAAGTATCAAGTTAAAAAAAATACCAAAACATGCTAAATTTTTTGTCTTAAAACTTTTTCAAAAAACTTCGGCCCAATGTGCTGAAGTTTTTTAGTATATTTCCAAAAACTTCAACACCTGATAAGCTGAAGTTTTGGTGTTGGATTCAATAGTTTTTTTCTCAAAGCTTTTTCAAAAAAACTTCGGCCCAATGTGCTGAAGTTTTTTAGTATATTTCCAAAAACTTCAGCACCTGATAAGCTGAATTTTTTGTGTTGTATTCAGTAGTTTTTGTCTCAAAACTTTTCTAAAAAAACTTCGGCCCAATGTGCTGAATTTTTTTAGTATATTTCCAAAAACTTCAGCACCTGATAAGCTGAAGTTTTTGTGTTGGATTCAGTAGTTTTTGTCTTAAAGCTTTTTCAAAAAACTTCGGCCCAATGTGCTGAAGTTTTTTAGTATATTTTCAAAAACTTCGGCACCTGATAAGCTGAAGTTTTGTGTTGGATTCAATAGTTTTTATCTTAAAGCCTTTTCAAAAAACTTCGGCCCAATGTGCTGAAGTTTTTTAGTATATTTCCAAAAACTTCAGCACCTGATAAGCTGAAGTTTTCGTATTGGATTCAATAGTTTTGATATGACTTTTAACCAAAACTTCAGCTTAAAAAGCAGAAGTCATTTACTTCATGCTTAAGTTTTTTCAAACAAAAATGTACTTAAAATTCATGATAAAAGACACAAACATATTTGTATAACACAAAAAGTGAATTAAAAAAGTAATTAATGTATATTCACAAAATATAAATTATGTTCAACCAATCGTCTAATCAAAAAATTCACACAGAGTCTCTTCAAAATCTCCATAATCATGTCCTTGTTGTTCTTCAGGAGTTTCATAGCTGCTATCTTTTTTCCACTTTCCATGAGCCCAAAGATTGGCAGCCAATTTTCTCCTGAATGTCAATGACTGACTTTGATCAAAATTGAAGACATCTTCTCTATTCAACCGCAAATCAATAAACTTAAGAGCAAATATACCACAATCAACACTGCAAAAAACACATGAAAAAGAAATTGAAGAATAGTTAACACACGGGCAAAAAATAATAAACATAAGATGCATGGTAAAACATATGCGAAACACGTACCTATTAGTTTGTTGCGGGGTGTTCATCCACATAATTTTGAATCTTTCCACAGGACTTTGCCCATAATATTTATTATGTGCCCAAAATTCAAGAATTTCAGACAGTGTGGGATCAACCGGGCATAAATTTTGACATGTTCAATCACACATTCGTATGTTACATTGCCCATGGAATCATACACAGATATAATTTTATCTTCAAAGTCCAGAATTCCAAAAAAGTAGTGCATAGATTTCTGGCCCGTCCTTGGCTTAAGTCAAAATGGAAAGAATACTTTTTTGGCAGATGCCCATGATATACCACAGGAAAGGTCGAGCCCTTTTACGTAGTTGGCCACCTTTTCATTCGTTGATTCTTCCTCATACCAACTAAAGTCCGTAAGTCGCTGAATAACCGCTTCTTCTTCTAATTCTTCTTCAAGCTGTTGTTTGGATATCCTCTTTCTCTTTGATTTGCTCTTTTTTTTATCCTCCATTCTCTTTTGCTTCCTTTTGTTAATTATCTTCATCTTTTCTTCTGAAGGATGAATACCATCCAGAATAGTCATATACTGATCGAAAACTAAATCTGTTACTGCACATCTTGCTTTTGGATAACGTGGAAGGTGATAGCAATATTTTTTGCGCAAGTAATATATGCCCACATCAATATGCTACAAATGAAAAACAACAAATGATAACATGTGAAATTACCAATATGAAGTTTATAAAAAACACATTACACAACTACAAACAGAATGACAAAAACTTAAGCATATTCAGTTTGAAGTTTTAGCACATAAGCTAAAAAACTTCAGCAGTTTACTATGAATATAGCTGAAGTTTTCCAAATTACAGTGTAAAAACTTTACTATAAAAAATAAGCTGAACTTTTGGGAAATACAGTTCAAAAAACAAACTTAATAACTTACTTCATCCGAAATATCAAAGTCAGGATCTATAAGCTCGGTAAAGAATGATTTCGTAATATCAACTCCAGCTAATCTGAATGGATTGGAATCATATTCACTGGCATCCATCTCCAACCACTCTTTAAATCTTTGCATCAATCCACTGTCTTGTTTAACATAATGGAAGGGACACCTTCTTGTATTCTTTACTACTTTCCAATCTTGACCCCTTTGCTTTTTTTATGAACAACATAAGGAGATCTCAACCAAATACTCTCCATACGAATCCTTTTCTCTTTTTTATCTGGTTTTCCTTTTGCTTGCTCTACCTGCTGTTCCGTCACAACTAACTGCTGCTGTTCAGCAGCAGGGGGAAAAACTACAGCCATCGTGGCAGATGCTTGACCAACTCCCTGCTGTTCACGACGTTCTTGTGTCTCTTCACGAACAACAACAGCAGCAGAATTACCTTCTGAATCAGCCCCTTGTGTACTACCAAGTGAAAATGAACATAAATTGAAGTTGGGGATATCACTGGTGTCACACATAGGAGAACTAGAAATCTTCCTTCTCTTAGGTTTTGGAAGAAGTTCCGATGCATCAGATGAGATCTGCAAAAGCAAGGAAAATATAAACATAAATAAAACTGATAGAGAACACATATTAGGCAAAAAAACAGCTTGTAATCGAATTGCAGAAAATAACTACCTGGTCTAAGTGTTGCGACACAGATGGTGTTTGCATTCCAACAAATCCTGTATCAAAAAAAAATAATTCTAACTAAATTTTATAAAATAATACCAACACACTTCACATCTGTCTGCGAGGCAACGGGTGTGAATATATGTATTTCTCCTTTTTCATATTGCTCTTTAAGCTCACCAAATTCTTTTTGAGCTGCCTCGGGTCTTTCTGAAAAATCATTCAAAAATATAAAAAAGAAAATAAAGTATGTAAAATTTCAAACTGTAAAAAATATACTTCGATCAAATATAATAAATTCATGATCTATAGAATACCTTGACGTTTGTCTTCCGTTGTGGTTTCCCTAGGCTGCATGCCTTTGTTGATATCAGCATTTCCAGCTTCATTCAATTGTGAACCAACGTCGAGGACCATTGCAGTATTCTCTGGAAGGTTTTTCTCAACTCTACCTTCATTCAATTGAGCATCATCGGAGAGTTTTTGAGTTGTGTCAATTGAAGCACAACTAGTTTCAACTTCCACTGCATATTCATAAAGAGGGGGAATAGATCAACTAGTTTTTCTATAAATAAAACATAGAAAAAATTTATACCTGTACTAAAAATTTCACTACAGGATATTATAAAAAAAACAGTTAAAACTTCAACTCTAAGAAGGCTGAAGTTAGCCAGTCACAAACAAAAACTTAGACAGTTACAAAAAAAAACTTCAGCTCTAGAGCTGAAGTTCGACAGTTACAAAAACAAAAACTTCAGCTCTATAGCTGAAGTTCACCAGTTACAAACCAAAACATTCACCAAAAAAAATGCTGTAGTTTTTACAAAAAACACAAACACATGAAACAAAACTTCAGCTCCTATCTAAGGTATCATTGAAATATTATAAACTTCACACTTTGTACCTGTAGTAACAATTTCCTGTGTATCACCACCTAGAAGTTCTTTGCAAATAGCTAGTAATCCTCGATACCGATCGTCTTTCCTAATAGTGCATACAGGTGCTTCATCTCCATCACCAAACAAATTTTCCAAAGCACAACTCGGTGCATGTTTTTCAGTGGCAACAACTTGATCATCTGCACCTTTCTCAGTTGTTAACTCTTCATCATTTCTATCTTTACTCTATCTTCAAACACTAGATTGTTCCTCTCCACCTTGTTGTTCAACATGTTCATCGCCTTCAACAGCCGCTTCGTTATGTGTAGCATTATCATCTGCGGCTTTACGCAATGCATCATGAGCAGTATGTTCTTCAGTCTCAACAACTTGATTATCTGCACCTTGCTTGCTTCCAATATTCTCAGTTGATAACTGTGCTTCATCATTTATATCTCTGCTCAATCTATCAGCACTGGAACGTTCCTCTTCAACTTGTTCGTGAACATGTTGATCGCCTTCAAAAGCCGATGGATGTTCGTAACAGTCGTTCATCCTGTCATATTCTCGATGATTACTCAAATCAAAATTGCCATCGTCCATTCGATTTGATTTGTTGACAATAGTAAATAACTGTTCACACTTCTCATCGAAATATTCCTAGAAAAAAATTACTAACAATGATTAATCTGAATAACATCAGCACAAATAAAAAGACTTCTCTATAAATTAGCTTACCTTCACTTTTACAAAAACCGCATCCACAATAGCAGTTCGCTCCTCCTTTTTAAACTTATCGAAAACTTCGTTCACGATCGTGCTTCTCTCTTTTTCTGCATGCCTTTGAACCTCAGTCATTAACCTCTAGAATAGATACACAAAAAAATTCAGATATAGAAGAAAACTTCAGCTCAAAAAACATGTTGTACTTTTACAAAAACAAACACAAAAAACTTCAGATCAAAACTTACAGAGCATATTGTCTCAAGTAATTCATTGTCATCAAAGTCAGATGTAGAAGAGGTAGAACGACTCTGGGTACGAGATGCTTCGCCAATAAAAGCAGTTCTATTCGGTTCTTTTGATCGATTCCGACTACGTGGTGATTCACCAATGACATGAGTTCGATTCGCTTGTTTTGATCGACTCAAAGTATGTGGTGATTTACCAGTGACAAGAGTTCGATTCGCCTCTTTTGATCGACTCAGAGTACGTGGTGATTCACCAGTTGAAGGAACCGCATTAACTACCTTTGAACAAATCCGGATGCATGGTAATTGCCCAATTAAAGGCATTGAATTCAATTCCTCTTCTATAGGAATTATATCCAATACCCTAAAGTTGCGATATCTCTGTTTAATACAAAAAAGTATATTTTGAGGAGAAAAAACTAATACATCAACATATTAACACAAAGACAAAAAAAAGGTAACTTACTTCATGTTTACTGAACATATAATAAAGTTCGGGAAATTTAGGCTCTCCCACACATACATAACGTAACATCCTGGGGACTTGAGGCGTATCAAGGTACTCATCCTCTCTTATATACTTCTCCCGAACATCTAGGAAGCGCTCATAGAACCAAACACATAACGGTTATGGAAATCCACCAAGTTTATACTCAGTTGTATGGAATTTGTTCTGCTTGTCCAATACATGTTTCAGTGAATAAATGAGCTTCTCATAAGCCACATTACCCCAAGGATATTCAGCACAAACCTTATCATCTTCAACAATAGATGCATACTCTTCTGCCACACATAACTCGATATTTTTCCCAAACAGAATAGACTCTACAACAAGAATTTCCATAAGCTTAAATGCATCATCATCACTCTCGCATACGTGTACATGATTCACAACATTCTTTGGAATTTCATTGCGAATCATAAAACTTCGAATATCCTTCAAAGTCACACCCTTTGACTTACCAAAATAGCGCTTCAGAAGATTGCTCTCTCGATTAATTGGTTTTTGAACATTGTGTGCTGTGATCCGCAAACCACACATAATGTGAAAGTCTTCAAGGGTGAAGGAAACATCATGCCCAAAAATCTTGAAACTAATGGAGTCTCAATCATTCGTGAATATTCGAGAAAGACATAGACAATGAACCAACTTCATGCTGCATTGGAAATTCTCCATAGCCATAATGTATCTAAATGTACCATTATTAAGCTTATCCTGTTGAGTAGGAGGCAAGAAAGTTACAATTAATTTCTTCAAATCATGGTTCCCCTTCCAGTAACCCTTAGAGTTAAACCAATCTCCAAACTCAAAATATCTTTGTCCTGGTTTTGTAGGTGGAGGAGCAGGGACATAAGGACCTTGGGGTATTACAGGTAGTCTAGGTGCTTTAGGTGCTTTGCCTTGTTTAGCTGCATTAGGATCTTTAGGTGCTTTAGGAGCCATCTGTTCAAAAAAAGTAAAAGATACAAAATAACATCAGGACATTATCAAAAAGATCAGTTAAAACTTCAATACCTAAGAAGGCTGAAGTTCGACATTTACAAAGACAAAAAACTTCAGCCATAGAGCTGAAGTTCGATAGGTATGAAACAAAAACTTCAGCTCTAGAGCTGAAGTTCGACAGGTATAAAACAAAAACTTCAGCTCTAGAGCTGAAGTTCGACAGTTACAAAAAAAAAAACTTCAGCTCTAGAGCTGGACTTCACAAGTAACAAACACAAAAACTTCAGCTCCTAAAGTTGGACTTCACCAGTTACAAACACAAAAACTTCAGCTCCTAATGTAACGACCCGACCGGTCGTTTTGAGCCCCAGCGCTCCATTCAGCAGTCGGAGGCCATGAACAGCTTCATTTTAGGTATTGCGACTTGTACACGCGGTCGGAAATGAGTTTCGGGAAATCCGGAGTTGATTTGGGAAGAGAATTCTTATTTTAGGAGCTTGAAGTTGAAAGAATGAACTAAGATTGAAATTTTTAGTAAATGACCTCGGAATCAGGATCTGAAGGATCCAGCAGGTTCGTATGATGATTTCGGACTTGGGAGTATGCCCGGTTCGGGTTTTGGATAACCTGGGAGTGTTTTGCCGCCTATTGTGGAAGTTAGCATTTTAGAAGGAATTTCTTAAGTTTGGCTTGAAGTGCATTTCATTTTTATCGATGTCCGTTTGGGATTCCGGGTCTCGGAATAGCTTTGTATGGTGATTCGGGAGTTGGGAGCGCGATCGGAAGTGAATTCGGAGGTCCGTAGGTCATTTGGAGTCATTTGGCTAAGGATAGAAATTTGAAGGTTTTTGAGAAGTTTGACCGGAAGTGAACTTTTTGATATCGGGGTTAGAATCTGATTTCGAAAGTTGGAGTAGGTCCGTAATGTCGAACATGACTTGTGTGCAAAATTTGAGGTCAAACGGACGTGATTTGATAGGTTTAAGCATCGAAAGTAGAACTTGGAAGTTCATAAAGCTTGGATTGGGGGTTGATTCATGATTTTAGTGTTGTTTGATGTGATTTGAGGCCTCGAGAGTCCGTAATGTGTTTTGGGATTGGTTGGTATGTTTGGTTGAGGTCCCGGGGGCCTCGAGTGGATTCCGGGTGGTTAACGGATCAAATTTGGAGTTGAAGAAAAGCTGAGGCAGCTGATATCTGGTATTTCCGCACCTGCGAAGATTTGGCCGCAGGTGCGGAGCCGCAGAAGCGGCCAGGAAGACCGCAGATGCGGATTTTGGTAAGGGGAGCTAGGACCGCAGATGCGGTCAGGGAGCCGCAGATGCGGGACCGCACCTGCGAAAAAGGAAGCGCAGAAGTGGAAGCTGGGCGGCTTGGGAAGGAGCCGCAGAAGCGGCGTTTTGACCGCATAAGCGGAGCCGCATAAGCGGAAATAATTCCGCAGAAGCGGAAATGACTGGAGCAGTGAGGTCTTTAAAATTCGGGGTTGAGTTCATTTCAACCCCATTTTTCTTCCACTTGAGTCGATGGGGAGCAACTTTGAGGCGCCATTTTCGTCACTTGTCATGAGGTAAGTAATTTATGCTAGCTTTGAGCTAAATACAAGGTTTATACATGGATTTGGGCATGAAAATTGTAGAAAAAATTGGGGTTTGAGGGAAGACCTAGAAAATTAGTGTTCTTGAATTTTGATCACGATTTTGAGTATGGAAGTAAGAGAAAATCATATATTTGAGTTCGTGAGTTCATGGGTAAACTTTATCTTCGTGAAATTTCGGATTCCGGGCACGTGGGACCAAGGGCATTTTTGTCAACTTTTCGTTCGGGGTTAGGAATTGTTACAAATTGGGTTGAAAAGCTTAATTGAGCATATATTAATGGATTTGTATAATCATTGGCTAGTTTTGGAGCATTGTGCGTTGGTGCAAGTCTTCGGAGGAATGTAGAATGCCGGTTATGAGTCTTTGGAGCGAGGTGAGTCTCCTTTTTAACCTTGTAAGAGGGAATTGTCCCCATAGGTGAGTTAATTGGTTATGTGCTCCTATTTGTGGGGGCTACGTACGCACGAGGTGACGAGAGTCCGTATATAGCTACTATTATGCTATTGTACGGGTAGTTAGGACCCAAAAGCATGTTATACGTGGATTATTTGTAAGCCCTATGGTAGCTTGAATTGCTTAAATCACATGGAATTTGTAAATGAATATCTAAAGGGATTAAACTTTACTTCTTAATATTTGTTAAAGGAGAATCTGATATATCTTCATAAATATTCCCTGATAAGTTCTTACTTGATTGATTGAGCATGTATCTCTCTGTGTACCTGTGTCGCATGTATGATTCACGAGCAGGGTATGTGTTTATTTTATGTTGACCGCGTCGCAGATTATTTCGCGAGCAGGGTAATAGATGCATCTATAGGCGCGCCGTCGACCCTCGGCAAGTGCACATTTCTTTTCTGTTGGACCGGGCCGTCGCCTCGGCATGATTTGCGCATGATATTTTTATATATATTGATGCACGTGAAATTTTAAATGATGATATTTCCCTTCATGGCTTGATGTAAATGGATAAGATAAAGAAAGGTAAACCTTGACAATCCTTTATTATTTGTTGAAGGTGTATTGCTTGTTTTCCAGCTTTGTGAGTTAGTACTGCCTTATAAAATCCTTGATTTTCTCACACATTTAGTATATTATTATTGGACCACTAGTGAGTGTCAAAGTTGACCATCTCATCTCTACTTCTTCGAGATTAGACGGGATACTTGCTGAGTACACGTTGATTACATACTCATACTACACTTTTGTGCATTTTTGTTGCACAGGTATAAGTAACTTTAGTGGCTTACTGGGCGTAGCGGCGCGGTTGACTCTGGGACTAGGTGAGCTGCATTGTTCGAGGCGACCCGCAGCTAGTGTAGTTCTTTTTAGCATTTTTATATTTATTCCCTGTCCACTGTATTTCGGACAGATGTTGTATTTTTATTTTCCTTATTAATAGATGCTCATGCACTTGTGACACCGGGTTCTGGGATGGTTTTCGAAAGATGTGTACTAATAGTTACTTCTTAATTTGAATTGAAGCAGAAATTATTTTATTTATGAAAAATGGAAGGAAAAATCCTAGATTTTTCCAAAGGTATTAAAAGAGAATTTAATTGATAATTTAGTTGGCTTGCCTGACAGAGGTGCCCGGCGCCATCACGACCCGTAGTGGTTTTTGGGTCGTGACACCTAAAGCTGGACTTCACCAGTTACAAACACAATAATTTCAGCTCCTAAAGCTGAACTTCACCAGTTACAAGCACAAAACATTCAGCAAAAAAAATGCTGTAGTTTTTACAAAAAACGAAACACAAATTCAAATCCAAAAATAATGCCAAAACATGAAAAAAACTTCAGCTCATATCTAAGATATCATTGAACTATAGTATCATCTGTTTAACTCTCAAAATTTTTAAAAATTTGAACGTCTAATCACAGAAGAATTTATAGAATTTTCATTAACAACATAAACACTCGTTCAAAAAACCTAAAAACACAATCGTAAAAGTAAAACTAATGCACTTATCAAACTAAACCCTAAGAAAATATTTTATCATAAATACATGACTATCAAAACCAAAATCAGAAATTAAATTGTAAAATAAAACCCAGAATGTTAATGCAATGTACCTGTGATTAAATCGTAATGTGGGAACAACGACGACTAGCAGTTAAAAAAATCAAAAACAACGACGAAAACCCTTTGATTTCAGAGAAGAACTTCAAAAAACGCGAATAACGGGAGAGAGAGAGAGACAGAGAAAGTAGAGGACTAGCGAATACTTGGAGAGAAAGTAGTCTTTTAATAATGAAGGGCAAAATAGTCTTTTCAAATGGCTTTTAACAAAAAAATGGGTACGGGTGCAAACAGAAAGACAAAGCGGCTACAGGTTAAAAAGGGGCGCCCAAATAGGGCGCCCCATGCAATTTTTACTATTACAAACAAGATAAGTAACTTAATTTATTAATTAATATGTAAAAGTATATCAAGTGGGTCAAGCCCAATACGTTAATTCCGGCATATGGGATTGTAGTGTAAAAATTGCGCGGGGCGCCTTTTTTGGTCGCCCCCATTTAATCTATACCCATTTTTTTTTAAAACTTTTAACTTGTACCCACTTTTTAAATAACTTCAGCCCTTTTCTTCTCTTCCTTTGTTTTCTTCTTCAAGTTACAAAACAAACCGGTATTTATCTCCAGAAGCAACGCTGCTTTAGTTATAAGGTAACAAAATCGTGCTTTTAGCCTTTTTCCTCTGCTTTTGAGTATGAGTTGATCCAACTTCCTACTCTTCTCCTCTCATTCTTGCAGTGCTGGCAGAGATTTCAGAAAATAGTGATATTCCTTTCTTTAGATTTTATTCTATTTCCTTTTGCACATTAAAATAATAGTATGAAGTTAGCATGACGTGGCAAAACTAGAGGGATAAAGTTGATGGGTGGCTTAATACTGATTTAGGTACATTTTAAGTCTTGATTTTTTTTCTTTTGTATTAATTTATGTCTTGATCACCAAGGAAAATAATTAAAGAAACATTAAGCATGGGAACAGACGGAGGAAATTCAACAGTTGAGGACGGGTCTGATCGACGTGAGAATTGATAAAGAGGAATATCCAAAAGCATAACCCCGTTGTGGATTGGGAATATTCTTTCGTGTCAGTGGAGAGCTGAAGTTTGCCAGTTACAAAAACAAAAACTTCGCCAGTTATAAAACAAAACTTCAGCTCTAGAGTTGAAGTTCGCCACTTACAAAAACAAAAACTTCAGCTCTAGAGCTGAAGTTCGCCAGTTGCAAAACAAAAACTTCAGCTCTAGGCCAGTTACAAAATAAAAACTTCAGCTCTAGCCAGTTACAAAAACAAAAACTTCAGCAATTACAAACAAAAACTTCAGCAAATGGAGAACAAAACTTCAGCACCAAATACTTAAGTTCAGCAAATAGAGAACAAAACTTCAGCACTAAATGCTTAAGTTCAGCAAATAGAGAACAAAACCTCAGCACTAGAATGCTTAAGTTCAGCAATTACAAACAAAAATAAGTTCATCAAATAGAGAACAAAACTTCAGCACTAGAATGCTTAAGTTCAGCAAATAGAGAACAAAACTTCAGCACTAGAATGCTTAAGTTCAGCACACTTGGTCTACTTCAGGCCCAGCTACTAGAATGCTGAAGTTTTGCGTGATTGTCTTTGCTACTTCAGCCCCGTATGCTGAAGTTATGCGAAAAAAGCGGGTAGGCTTGTAATTTTTTTTGCAAAGCGGGCACAAGTTAAAACGTGACACAAAAAGCGGGTATAGATGCAAATGCCCCGATTGTAGTAGGAGTTAAGTGCATTAGGGCTTATAATTGACAAGGAGATTATCAACTCATAGAGAGGGGCTTCCCGGGAGTTGCTGCGGCAACAGTGAACTGACAACGTAAGAATTTTATAGACTCGGGTATTTATTTTGGTTCAGTAGCATAGATTTTGACTCTACATATGTATTGCAGTGAATTAATGATATATTAAAGATTAGGAAATATAATGAGTAGGTAATGATGGGTAATATGTGATTGAAAATAAAAAAAAATAAGAGTTCGATGGAGAAATCAGCAAAGTAGATGTGCAAATTTAGAATTGATCGAACCTAAACCATACATATACTGTCGATTTTCTAATTTTTTTATATACCTCATAATTATGATTTTTGGGACTTGAATGTCAATATACTGGACTTGTATATTAAAAATTGAGTTTAGATTGAGATATTAGGATATGTGTTTACCTATAAGAATATGGTATTTGATAGGTTGAATATTAAATTCACGCTAAGCTTGAACGTTAGGGATATTGAGATTTGACTCGATTAGCAAAATTGACCTTGTTAATTAATATTTTATATAGATTGAGGCCATTGAGGCTGACTGGTTGGTGTTCTTGACGTTGCAAGGTTTGGGAACTTCCCGTTAGCGAGGTAAATGAGACTTTAAGCTTTGGATGCTTGCTCTTCCAAAACCCATTTTGAAAGTATATTTTCTTCTGGTCCATGTGTTGGGACAAGCGTGCGCTTGGCAGAATCGGTGGTCGTTGACCAGCCGCAAATATATATTATTTTGTAAAAAGTTAAATTATTTAATGAGTGATTTGTGATGTGGTGCGATGTGGCGTAGCCTCGTGCAATGTTGTTGGGGCGTTAGAATTTATTCCTTCGCTGCCATGACATATATTGGGGCATTGTGTATGCCGCCGTTATAAATTTTGGGGCAATGTGTATACCGCCGATATAAAATTTGGGGCATTGTATATGCCGCCGTTATAAAATTTGGGGCATTGTGTATGCCGCCGTTATAAAATTGGGCCATTGTGTAGGCTGCCGTAGACTCGTCGGGGTGTTTGGTTAATTTCCTGCACTGCCATTAATGACAAGTCCTTAATGTAGATTGCATTGAGATATAAATAGTGTTGTTGAATAATTGTTTGGACCTTATAGAGTAATTATATGGTGAAAGAATTTCTGTGCATATTATTTATGTGCTCTTTGTGTGTTTGTATTTTCTAACACTTGTTCCAGAGATATTCAGAGTGGCGGGTCGATGATCTTGCTGGGTTATATTTACATATAACTCACTCCTTACCTGCATATCCATGTAGATACTATTGGTAAAGACGGAGCTTGTAGCCGACGAGTTCACTAGAGTTGATGCAGTCATTGAGGTGAGCCGCCGCATTGTTCGTGGAGGCTGCCCAAAGAGTCTTTATCATTTATTCATATAAGGTCTTTTGTAATTCTCTTAGATGCTCCATGGTCTAGCGTGGGATTTGGGTTAGAGTGTTAATCTTATATTTTGAGATATTAATTGTTCGTAATACTAACCAGATTATTTGGATACTCATTTAATTAATCAAATGCTGTAAATTAATGGCTAAGGTAAGAAAAATTGGTTCGCCCGGCAGGTGGTGTTAGCTGGGTACCAGTCACGTCTAGGGGGTAGTTTGAGACGTGACACTAAGAAAGCATGAAACCCTCAAAGTTCAACCTAACAGTGAACTCACAAAAAATGAACAGAGGTTAAGATTCACAAGATTGTCAAAATCATTTCGGCACATTTCATGGGACAATGTTCGCCTTTTAAGCCACTGTAAGACAGAAGGAATAAAAACATTGTAAATGTCACGAACAAAAATAAATGCCTTCAAAAAAACCAAAAGAATGCACTTATAAATATTGCAGAACGTCATAAAATAGATAAAATAATGAGCTGGTTTCAAGCGTCCGACCATTAGTAAAAGCACCAATGTAACGATCTGATTCACACACAGGGATGAGTAGAACAGAGGAAGAAAGAAGAGGAGATGAGAGGGAAAACAAAGAGTAAAAACTTTAGCCTGCCTCACATTTTGCTCGTTACTGCTAATTGAAGACTACAAAGTAATACATTCCGGTTATACTTTAATGTCCAATACATCAACGGCAGAAATTATAACGAAAGGATAATGATTACCTATTCCATCGACAGTCCAATTGTGACGACCCAACCCGTCGTCACGTGAGTTACCGTCCCGTTTGCCCCATTTTCTATTTCTTTATGCTTCATTATCAGTGTTGGGTGTGAACGAGTTGATTTGGATTGGTTCTAGAAGGAAATGAGACACCTAGTCTCTTTAAGGAAGGTTTGTTTTGGAAAAATCAACCGGACGTTGACTTCTGTGTTAGAGGGCTCGGATATGAATTCCGATGAGTCGGCTAGCTTCGAGGGATGATTTGTGACTTAGGAGCGCGATCGGAAGTGATTTTGGAGGTCCGGTGTAGAATTAGGCTTGAATTGGCGAAGTTAGTATTTTGGCGAATTCCGGTTGGTAGGTGAGATTTTGATTCGAGGGTCGGAATGGGACTCCGAGAGTTGCTGTAGCTTCGTAATGTGATTTGGGATGTGTGTGCAAAATTTCAGGTCATTCGGAGGTGATTTGGTTGGGTTTTTGATCGAATGCGTATTTCGGAAGTTTTAGAAGAACTTAGGCTTGAATCCGATGTAATTTGATGGTTTTGGTGTTGTTTGAGGTGTTTTAATGATTGGAACAAGTTTGAATGATGTTTTAGGATGTGTTGCTAATTTTGGTTGAGGTCCCAGGGGCCTCGGGGTTATTTCGGATGGCTAACGGGAAGATTTAAACTTGGAAAATATTGCAGAAACTTCAGATCAGCTGTTGCAGAAGAATTGGTCTTCGCGTTCGCGTTGGTGAGTCGCGAACGCATAGAAGGAAATTGCAGGACCAGGATTTTGACCTTTGCGTTCGCGTCTGGGGCCTCACGATCGCGAAAGGGTCAGGTGTTGAGTCATCGTGTTCGCGTGAAGGCATACGCGTTCGCGTATAAGGAGTTGGGTCCCAGGGCTGTTGCCCTTCGCATCCGCGTGGAGCAGTACGCGTTCGCTTAGGCTTAGGGGTTCAGACCTTCGCGTTCGCGTGAGTGTTACCGCGTTCGCGAAGGGTATTTTTGGCAGTAGCAGATTTTGTTCATCGCGAACGCGAGAGATCCCTCGCGTTCGCATAGAGGAAAAGAAGTCTGGACAAAAGGGTTTTATTAAATATTTCATCCGCGAACCAAGTCTTATTTGCACCATTTTTGAGCAACCTTGAGAGCTTTTGGACGGGAGTTGAAGAGGATTTCGACGGGGATTGATCAGAGCCTAGGTTACTTGGTCTCGCGAGTCATGAGGCGGTTGGTAGAGTCTCGTGGATCAGTACGGAGACGTCTGTACATATCCTCGGGAGGCTGCCGAACCTTTAGGAAAACTTCACATTCTTGAAGCTCTTGTCGTACGGCTTTGTTGAACTGAGAACTAAACTTCTACTATTCTATTCTCTCACAGATGGTGAGGACACGAGCTACCGGACGTGACGGACGACCACCAGTGCCACCTACTGAGGCCGCCAGAGGCCGTGGACGCGGTCGTGGTCGTGGCAGAGGCAGAGCAGCCGGGGCGGCACCTGCTGATCCACCAATTGCCCCAGCTCAGGATCAGGCTTCAGCTGTGGATACTCCAGCAGCACCTGTTCAGGCACCAATTGTGCCTATCGTGATTCCGGGTCTTCAGGAGACCTTGGCACAGATATTATCAGTTTGCACTGGCCTGGCTCAGGCAGTTTCAGTCACCACAGCAGCAACAGCTACTTCACAGGCCGGGGGAGGCAATCAGACCCCCGCTGCTCGCACACCTGAGCAGGTGGTACAGGGACTACAGACACCAGAGGCACCTCCAGCTCAGCAGGTTGCACCAGCTCAGGGCTTCGTGGTTCCAGCTCTGCCAGACGATGAGCAGTGTCATCTCGAGAGGTTCGGTAGGCTCCAGCCCCCGACATTCGGTGGTGTTGAGGGCGAGGATGCCCAGGGTTTTCTTGACAGATGTCAGCGTATGCTCCGTACGGTAGGGATCCTTGAGTCGAGTGGTGTGGCATTTACTACTTTTCAGTTCACGGGGGCTGCTCTTACTTGGTGGGAGGACTTTGAGAGGCGTAGGCCTGCCGGTGCAACACCTCTGACTTGGCAGCAGTTCTCCGCTCTCTTTCTGGAGAAGTATGTACCTCAATCCCGCAGGGAGGAGCTGCGTAGGCAGTTTGAGTGGTTGACACAGGGGGATATGACAGTGACTCAGTACGAGATAAGGTTTTCACAGTTGGCCCGTCATGCTACTTGGATGGTTCCGTCAGATCGTGAGAGGATTAGGAGATTTGTGGATTGCCTTAACTACCATCTCCGTATTCTGATGACTAGAGAGAGAGTACTGGGTGCTACGTTTGAGGAGGTGGTGGATATCGCTTGTGAGATCGAGTCAGCTCGCCGTAGAGAGCGAGAGGAGAGGGAGGCCAAGAAGCCCCGTGGATCGGGCAGTTTCGGTGGTGCTCCTTCGAGGGGTCAGTTTTAGCAGGGTAGAGGTCGTTCTTTCAGGCCTGCTCATTCGGCCCCTTCAGAGTATCGTGGGGGATCTTCAGGCCGTAGTCATCATGGGCCTCAGCAGGGTCAGTCTTCACTCAGCGCCCTCCCAGCTCAGAGTTCATCTCATGCCCCATCAGTTCAGCGTTCTTCTGCGCCGAGTGCATCTGCTAGTCACTCCGGTGCGAGGGGTTCCCTTCAGTCCCCATCTCCAGTACCGGGCAGCTGTTATGAGTGCGGAGAGTTTGGTCACATGAGGAGGCAGTGCCCTCGCCTTCGTGGCAGACAGCATCAGCAGAGGGGTCAGCCCTCGACTTCTGCTCCAGTTACTTCATCACCCGCCCAGCCAGCTAAGGGTGGAGATCAGGCAGCCAGGGGTCGTCCCAGAGGTGGAGATCGATCTGGCGGTGGCCAGGCTCGTTTCTACGCTATGCCGGGCAGGACAGATGCCATTGCTTCAGACGCTGTCATTACAGGTATTATTTCAGTCTGTCACAGAGACGCCTCAGTATTATTTGATCCCGGTTCTACCTATTCATATGTGTCTTCATATTTTGCTCATCATTTGGGTACGTCCCGAGGGTGTCTTGCTTTACCTGTTCATGTATCTACCCCGGTGGGCGATACTATTGTTGTAGACCATGTATACCGGTCATGTTTGGTGACTATTGGGGGTCTGGAGACCCGAGTTGATTTATTGCTATTGAGCATGGTGGACTTCGATGTTATCTTGGGCATGTACTGGTTATCTCCGTGTCATGCTATTCTAGACTGTCATGCTAAGACAGTCACTTTGGCTATGCCGGGTGTACCGCGGATCGAGTGGCGTGGTGTGACTGATTATGTTCCTAGTAGAGTTATTTCCTTCTTGAAGGCCCAGCGTATGGTTGGGAAGGGTTGTCTTTCCTATTTGGCGTTTGTGAGAGATGTGGGAGCTGAGACTCCTAGCATTGATTCTGTTCCAGTTGTGAGGGAGTTCCCCGATGTGTTTCCTGCAGACCTGCCGGGCATGCCGCCGGACAGGGATATTGATTTTGGTATTGACCTGGTGCCAGGCACTCAGCCCATTTCTATTTCGCTATATCGTATGGCACCAACGGAGTTGAAAGAATTGAAGGAGCAGCTTCAGGAGCTCTTGGATAAGGGGTTCATTCGGCCTAGTGTGTCACCTTGGGGTGCACCAGTTCTATTTGTGAATAAGAAGGATGGCACAATGAGAATGTGCATCGATTATAGGCAATTGAACAAGGTAACAATTAAGAACAAGTATCCCCTACCTCGGATTGATGATTTATTTGACCAGCTTCAGGGAGCGAGGGTGTTCTCCAAGATTGACCTCCGTTCGGGTTATCACCAGTTGAAGATCAGGGATTCAGATATTCATAAGACTGCTTTCAGGACTAGATATGGTCACTATGAGTTTCTTGTCATGTCTTTCGGGCTGACCAATGCCCCAGCAGCGTTCATGCATCTGATGAACAGTGTATTTCGGCCTTATCTGGATTCATTTGTCATAGTGTTCATTGATGATATTCTAGTATACTCGCGTAGTCAGGAGGAGCACGCGCAGCATTTGCGAGTTGTATTGCAGAGATTGAGGGAGGAGAGGCTTTATGCAAAGTTCTCCAAGTGTGAGTTCTGGCTCGGTTCAGTGGCTTTCTTGGGACATGTGGTGTCCAACGAGGGTATTTAGGTTGACCCGAAGAAGATAGAGGCGGTGCAGAGTTGGCCTAGACCGTCCTCAGCCACAGAGATTCGTAGTTTCCTTGGGTTGGCAGGCTATTATCGCCGGTTTGTTCAGGGTTTTTCCTCTATTGCATCGCCCTTGACCAAGTTGACTCAAAAGGGTGTTTCATTTGTGTGGTCGGACGAGTGTGAGGAGAGCTTTCAGAAGCTCAAGACGGCTTTGACCACAGCTCTAATATTGGTTTTGCCATCAACTTCAGGTTCTTATACGGTATATTCCGATGCTTCGCGAGTTGGGACTGGTTGTGTTTTGATGCAGGAGGGTAGAGTTATTGCTTATGCTTCTCGTCAGTTGAAGCCCCATGAGCAGAACTACCCCGTTTACGATTTGGAGCTAGCTGCTATAGTTCACGCGTTGAAGATTTGGAGGCATTACTTGTATGGCGTATCTTGTGAGGTATTCACTGATCATCGCAGTCTTCAGCATTTGTTCAAGCAAAAGGATCTTAATTTGAGGCAGCGGAGGTGGCTAGAGTTACTTAAGGGTTATGATATCACTATTCTGTATCTCCCGGGGAAGGCCAATGTAGTGGCCGATGCTTTGAGCCGAAAGTCGGTGAGTATGGGGAGCTTGGCATACATTCCAGTTGAGGAGAGGCCATTTGCAGTTGATGTTCAGGCCTTGGCCAACCGATTTGTGAGACTAGATATTTCAGAGCCCAGTCGGGTGTTGGCTTGTGTGGTTTCTCGGTCGTCCTTGTATGACCGCATCAGGGAGTGTCAGTATGATGATCCGCATTTGCTTGTCCTTAAGGACAGGGTTCAGCATGATAATGCCAGGGATGTGACCATTGGGGATGATGGTGTGTTGAGGATGCAGGGCCGGATTTACGTGCCCAATGTGGATGGGCTTCGGGAGTTGATATTGGAGGAGGCCTATAGCTCACGGTATTCCATTCATTCGGGTGCCGCGAAGATGTATCAGGATCTTAGACAGCACTATTGGTGGCGGAGGATGAAGAGAGATATTGTGGAGTATGTAGCCCGGTGTCTTAATTGTCAGCAGGTGAAATATGAGCATCAGAGACCGGATGGCTTGCATCAGCAGATGGTTATCCCTAAGTGGAAGTGGGAGAGGATCACTATGGATTTTGTTACCGGACTCCCACGGACTTTGAAGAAATTTGATGCTATTTGGGTGATTGTAGACAGGCTGACCAAGTCCGCGCACTTCATTCCGGTTTGTACTACTTATTCTTCAGAGTGGCTGGCAGAGATTTATATTCGGGAGATTGTTCAGTTGCATGGTGTCCCATTTTCCATCATATCAGATCGGGGCACTCAGTTTTGGCAGACGGTTTAGCGAGAGTTGGGTAATCAAGTGCAGTTGAGCACAGCCTTTCACCCTCAGACGGACGGGCAGTCCGAGCGCACCATTCAGATATTGGAGGATATGCTACGCGCCTGTGTTATTGATTTTGGAGGGTCATGGGATCAGTTTCTACCGCTTGCAGAGTTTGCCTACAACAACAGCTATCAGTCCAGCATTCAGATGGCACCGTATGAGGCCTTGTATGGGAGACGGTGTAGATCTTCAGTTGGCTGGTTCGAGCCCGGGGAGGCTAGATTGTTGGGGACAGATTTGGTTCAGGATGCATTGGAGAAGGTGAAGGTGATTCAGGAGAGACTCCGTACAGCGAAGTCGAGGCAGAAGAGTTATGCGGACAGGAAGGTCCGAGATGTATCCTATATGATTGGTGAGAAGGTCTTGCTGAAGGTTTCACCCACAAAGGGTGTTATGAGATTCGGAAAGAAAGGGAAATGGAGTCCGCGGTTCATTGGGCCTTTTGAGGTACTTAGGAGGATTGGGGAGGTGGCTTATGAGCTTGCCTTGCCACCTAGCTTGTCGAGCGTGCATCTAGTTTTTCATGTTTCTATGCTCCGAAAGTATATTGGAGACGCGTCCCATGTTTTAGATTTCAGTACAGTTCAGTTGGAGGGTGATTTGACTTATGACGTAGAGCCAACAGCCATTTTGGATCGTCAGGTTCGGAAGTTGAGGTCAAAGGACGTTGCTTCGGTGAAAGTGCAGTGGAGAGGTCGGCCCGTGGAAGAGGCTACTGGGAGACCGAGCGGGAGATACGGAGCAGATACCCTCACCTATTTGAGGCTTCAGGTATGTTTCTTGACTCGCTCGAGGACGAGCGTTTGTTTAAGTTGGGGAGGATGTGACGACCCAATCCGTCGTCACGTGAGTTACCATCCCGTTTGCCCATTTTCTATTTCTTTATGCTTCATTATCAGTGTTGGGTGTGAACGAGTTGATTTGGATTGGTTCTAGAAGGAAATGAGACACTTAGTCTCTTTAAGGAAGGTTTGTTTTGGAAAAGTCAACCGGACATTGACTTCTGTGTTAGAGGGGTACGATATGAATTCCGATGAGTCGGTTAGCTTCGGGGGATGATTTGTGACTTAGGAGCGCGATCGAAAGTGATTTTGGAGGTCCGGTGTAGAATTAGGCTTGAATTGGCGAAGTTAGTATTTTGGCAAATTCCGGTTGGTAGGTGAGATTTTGATCCGAGGGTCGGAATGGGATCCCGAGAGTTGTTGTAGCTTCATTATGTGATTTGGGATGTGTGTGCAAAATTTCAGGTCATTCGGAGGTGATTTGGTTGGGTTTTTGATCGAATGCGTGTTTCGGAAGTTTTAGAAGAACTTAGGCTTGAATCCGATGTAATTTGATGGTTTTGGTGTTGTTTGAGGTGTTTTGATGATTGGAACAAGTTTGAATGATGTTTTAGGATGTGTTGGTGCTTTTGGTTGAGGTCCCGGGGGCCTCGGGGTGATTTCGGATGGCTAACAGGAAGATTTAAACTTGGAAAATATTGCAGAAACTTCAGATTAGCTGTTACAGAAGAATTGGTCTTCGCGTTCGCGTTGGTGAGTCACGAACGCGTAGAAGGAAATTGCAGGACCAGGATTTTGACCTTTGCGTTCGCGTCTGGGGCCTCACGATCGCGAAAGGGTCAGGTGTTGAGTCATCGTGTTCGTGTGAAGGCATACGCGTTCGCGTATAAGGAGTTGGGTCCCAGGGCTGTTGCCCTTCGCGTCCGCGTGGAGCAGTACGCGTTCGCTTAGGCTTAGGGGTTCAGACCTTCGCGTTCGCGTGAGTGTTACCGCGTTCGCGAAGGGTATTTTTGGCAGTAGCAGATTTTGTTCATCGCGAACGCGAGAGATCCCTCGCGTTCGCATAGAGGAAAAGAAGTCTGGACAAAAGGGTTTTATTAAATATTTCATCCGCGAACCAAGTCTTATTTGCACCATTTTTGAGCAACCTTGAGAGCTTTTGGACGGGAGTTGAAGAGGATTTCGACGGGGATTGATTGGAGGTAAGTCCTATGAACTAAAAACACGTTATTGTGAATTTAGACTGAAAAACCAAGGAAATAAGGAGTTAGAATGGAGGTTAGGGCTTGAAACTTAAGAGAGTTAAAATGGGGATTTGAGGGGTCATTTGGACTCCGATTTTGGTAATCTTTATATGTATAGACTCGTGGCGAGATAAGGAATCCGTTGATATTAAATTTTTTTATTTCCGAGAAGTGATCCCGGGGCTCGGGTTTTGCTAATTTCGAGATTTCAGCTATTTTTCGATTGTTTTCGCTTGGGTATTGTTCCATTGGCATATTGTGACGTATTCGTTGTGGTTTTGATCAAATTCGGCGCGAGGAGGTCGATTCGAGAGGCAAGGGCATAGCGAACTAGGATTTTGGCCGGCTTGAGGTGAGTAATAGATGTAAATGCTGCTCTGAGGGTTTGAAACCCCGTGTTTGCACATCGTAGTGCTATATTGAGGTGACTGGCACGCCGGGTAGCGAGCGTGGGGTAGACCACCGTTGGGGATTGTGACTTGGTCCGTCCCGGTAGATGAATATATTGCGTATTTTACTGAAATTCACTTATTATTATTTTAATTGAGCTGCTTGCTATATTTGGGCTTCGTGCCAATCGATTAAATCCTTCAGGGATTGTTATTACTGGGTTCTTACCATTTCTACATATCTTTGAACTCAGTCCTAGAATTTAACACTGTTTTGCAAACTCAGCCACTTTTTCTCAAACTAGAAACTTAATTAATATTTTTAAATGAAGTTTGGGCTAAATGTTTCTATATTAATGTGCCCGAGAGGCTTATGTGATTTTGGACTGTGTATGGGATCGGGTTGTGCGCCGCAGCGGTATGATATTGATATTGATATAAGGCTGAGAGCCTAGTTGATGCCACGATATGGCTTATTATTGCGCTTGGGCCGTAAGGGGCCCCTCCCCGAGTCTGCACACCCCCAATGAGCGTCGTCGACGATAAATAAATGGAGCGGGCTGCACGCCGCAGCGAGTACTGGAGAGTACCGATCTATGTGTTGCATTGCATATTTTGATTGTCATTTACTTATTTATCCGTTGTGATATTTCTATAATTTTTTTCACTGATTTATTGATTTTATGCTACTGGGTCCAAGTTGCTGTATTTATAGAATTACTTTGTGCCTATTCAGGATTTCTTATTCTCAGCCTTTATTTATGTTTATTACTCACTGGGTCGGAGTACTCACATTACTCCCTGCACCTTGCGTGCAGATCCAGGTACTACTGAGGCTGAGTGAGGACTTCTCCGCCTAGCATCGTATTTGGGAGTTTCAAGGTAGCTGCATTCGACGTTCGCAGTCCTGATCTTCCTTCTATCTTATTTATTTTATTTCCGCATTTCTAGAGAACGATATGTAGTAGGTTGATACTCATGTATTAGAGGCTCAGACTTGTGACACCAGATTTTTCGGGCTGTGAGTTGTTTTATATTTGGGATTCTGCATGTTTTAACTCTATTTCAGAATTTTATTATTTAGTAATTTATCCGTGTTGATTAATTCATGAACTGTATAAAAATGGTTAAGGTTATTAAATTGGTCGGGCTTGCCTAGCAGTGTGTTGGGCGCCATCACGACCGGGGTTGGGGTCATGACACCAATGATGTGAAGACTCACGTTTAGCACACTTATTGGATGTTGCTTGTGGTGGTGTGGGATTAACAGGAGGTTGGAATGAAGGAGTTGGTAGTGACGTCGCCTGAAACGAAGGAGTCGGCTGAGTGGAAGGAGTTGTTTGTTCCGTGGCTTGAAATGAAAAAGTTTGCTGTCTTGTGGCCTGAAATGAAGGAGTTGACAGTGTTGTGGCCTGAAATGAAGCGGTTTGTTGTCTTGTGGCTTGAAATAAAGGAGTTGGTAGTGATGTCGCCTGAAATGAAAGAGTCGGCTGAATGGAAGGAGTTGTCTGCCCCGTGGCCTGAAATGAAAGAGTTTGCTGTCTTGTAGCTTGTAATGAAGGACTCGGCTGCAATGTAGTCGGGAATGAAGGACCCAATTGTGATGTCATATCTTGTGTCGCATCAATAGGTTGTGAAGGGGGCGCTGATTGGACTGACTTTTAATTTTCAGGTTCTGGAAACGTTTGGTTTTCGGCATATCTACAATCAACAAATATGGAGCAACTCTTGTGCAACACTCCAAAAGTAAAGAAAAAAATGCAAACTGATTAAGAAAAAAAATTACAGACTTCAAATCCTTAGAACTTCAGCAAAGTTAACCAATTTTTCAGTGAAGAACAAGCAAAAAAGTAAAACGTTTCTTGTGCATATAGATTTTCGAAAATTTCCACAACTATTAAAAAAATACTTCAATTAACAATGAAGAAAGAAAAAATCTGGTACAAATCAAAAAGCATCTAACATAAGAAGTAGTAATTGGGGAACAAACAGTTGGTAGAAAGCTTAAACCTCCTGTTAATCCCACAACCAACGTGAATTGATTTCAACTGGTAAAAAATATCTTGTTCCTAAAATACCACAATGGCTGAACAAATATCTTGTTCATCAAATGGGTGAAATGGTACCCGTAGATAGAGAACTTAACAATATATCCAAAATCAAAATACCTGTAGAGAGAGAATTTCAATTTGAAGAGATTGTGGTTTCCTGCAGAAAGAGAGAGAGAGTCTATTAGTCAGAAGTGTGAAAGGCAGAAGTTTCAAGACTGAAAAGGTTGGAAAAAAAAAAAGAGGGAGTGTGAAATAAATTAGGCGCCTTTTTCTTTTAGGATTGCAAAAATTTATAAAGAATTTTTACACCCTATAGAAAAGCTTAATACCCTATTTATTTAAATAAATATCATTTTGAAAAATTATATTATATAACTACCTTTTACCCTTTATAGCAAAATATCTAATTATGGTTACATCCTACCCTTAGGCCACCATATACGCTAATTATTATTTTTTTCTCTCCTTTTTCAGATTTTCTCTCATGTAATCACGTTAAAATTCACAAACCACGTTCTCTCTCTCTTTCTCTCTCTCTCTCTCTCTCTCTCTCTCTCTCTGATACACTTTACTCTCATTTCCCACAAAATCACAAATCAGACTTCTTCTCCCACCCACATTGCCTAGGTCTCCCTCATTCTCACTCCCCAGTTAATTTCTCTCTAAAATCTCGGTTTTATTTTCTGATACAAGTTCTTGTGGTAAGTATTTAGCTTCTTAGATTTTGATACAAGTATTTACCTTCTTAGATTTGGATTATGGATTTTTGTTTGCTTCTGAAACAAATAACCATTGTTATTGTTTACTCAACAGAAAGCTATCGTTTTTCTCTCCAATGTTGGATTCAATGTCACAGAGGATGGTAACCAGAGGTATACCCACCAAACTACTCAACTTCGATGGGCCCTCTTTCTCTTTGCAAATCACTCAAGCGGAGTCGGAATTTTCAGGTGGATCAGCAACTACAACTTCATAGAGAAGATCTAAATTACACAATGACAAATCGAAAGAAGTCCAAGTTGTATTCATATGTATTCAACATATTGTATTAATCTGTATTCAACATCTTGTATTATTATGGATTCAACATGTTGCATTGATATTAATTTAACAGGTTGTATTCATCTATATTTCAACAGGTTGTATGTATCTATATTCATTAGGTTGTATTTATCTGTATTCACCAGGTTATATTCACATATTTTCCACAGGTTTTATTCATATGGATTTTACAGGTTGTCTTCATATATATTTAGATGTATTTACATATATTAAGAGTCTCTGAGACCTTTATACAATACATATTTAGACCTTCATATGTGTATAACAGATTGTATTAATATGTATTCAGGAGTATTTGAATACATGTATTCAATATTAAGAGATCATATAAAATCCCTGATACAAAAGTCTTTTTGTATTTAGTTGTATTTATATGTATTTAGAAAAAAGAATCAGTTCTGATGAATGAAATATTACATCTTTTTACAATACAATCATATCGTATGTATATAACAGATTGTATTCATTTGTATTCAGATGTATTCGAATACATGTATTTAATATTCAGAGATCATATACCAACTATCTATTTATTCATATATGTATTCAGAGATCATGAATTAATATAATAGTCGTGTTGTAATTATGTATTCAGATTTAATATACCAACTAAATATATGCAGAATATATTCGCGAAAAAAAGCCAACATGTATCATTAGTTGACCGATTTCTGTATATGAATGTATCAGTTCTCTGTTTTATTTGTTGAACACAGAAGCACACACGAAAAAAGAAAAAAACGAGAAAAGGGAAGAAACAGACTATCGGTGAATGCTATGTTTTGATGTATATAACGTTTTAGGAAAAAAAAATCAGATTATTCGCGTAAAAAAACGTATGGGTGATGTAATTGGGTTAGTTGAGTTATATTAGGAGTCTAGTATGTTAATTTATACGCTTTCCGTTAAAAAAATCTGAATGGACCTGGAATTGCGCAGTTTACGTTACGACATACAGTCGAATACGGTCACATACACCCACATACATTCGTCTATCCAGCTGTAGCCCTATGTTTCGCGCCGACTTTTGCTACTGTATTCATGAATATAGTAGCCTAAATACATCAAATACATCTTGTAACAACAGAAAACGTATCTACAATTCGTAATATGGCAAATGGTATCTATATAGATAGCTAATTACCACTAAAAGATAGTGCTTTATGAAAATTTCTTAATTTATAACCCCCTTAAATTGTTATAATTTTGTGGGGGATAACCAATTGCCGCAAATTTATGCAAATTACGGAGGTTACTCATACCCTCCGAAAATAAACCTCCGCAATTTACCCGTTTTTTTGTAGTGAATGTTGTATTTATGCTTGGTTGTAATTGAATTTGGGGATTTGTTTTCCCTGGAAAAAAAAAAGTAATTGAATTTGGGGACAATGAAAAGTTTGCAAAAATTTCCCCCGCTATTAGGAGTGTCAATGGTTATCTTAAAAATTTACACCATACTATTTTGGGGTTACTCTATTGTGCATACCAAAAATTTGGTATTTCAAAATTATCTCGGTGCCTCTTAGATATCGATATGGCTGAGTAAATTTTTAGTACTATATTTTAAAAAATGTTAAGAATGACACTTATATATATTAGGATGTCTTGCTTGTTATGTGAAATATTAACAAGCTCCCAAATCCGAATTAGTCAAGGATTGATCAGGCATTGCAGCTCGTAACTGAATGAATCTTTTCTGCTGATTTCTAAATATCAAGATTAATAGAAGAATTTTCAAATTCATGTCTAATCATTCTAGAAGAAGTTAGACTTTTTACTTTATCCAAAGAAGGTGGACAGCATCCATAAGTTAAAAAGAAAATACAGCAAATTCATATGAACCGGAGAGAAAACAGAACACCAAACAAAGCACGCTTTAAGATGATTCAAGAGGAAAATATTTTCAAATCCCCAGACTTCACCACAGTTGATTAAGTGACCAAATAGTAAATTCCAGATTTTTGTGAATTTGGTACATTACAGTAAACATATCATTTGTATTGTAAAATCTAAACTATATATAACACCAATTCATAGTCCAAGCGACTATGAATTCATTATACCCCGAATCTATTAGCTAAACTACTCATTTAGTAACCATTTGTCATCTGGGTGTTAATAAATGGGGATCCTTTGATCAGCTATAGAGGTTATGGTAAAGTTACACATGATTTGAAATGACAATTGTTCACTAACTGATGGTACTTTAGTTGAATCACTTCCCATTCTAATTTTGTAAATGCCCTTATTTGTTAAATATAATCAGGATGAATTCGAAAATATGAATAGGTTATTCAAGATTTAGGTATTATACCATTTATGTTTATTCCCATCCCCTAATGCCGTGAAATAGGTATAATCTTCTAAATAAGCATTTCAGTGCCGTTATGATATATATACACTTGTTTCAGATTATATATTCTGAGGAAAAAAAGGTTAAGACATACACAATACTTTTTTCTTAAGATTACTACCGGATGTTGAAGTGGTACCTCCTTTTCTATTTTCCCGATTACCCCGATAAGTAACATTGTTACAAACTCTTTTTGCAGCATTAAACATATTGTGAAAATTTAACAACTAGCAAAAATTAAATATGCAAATAAAATAGTAAATAAGAGAAAGAGTTGGAGGGAGTGCACCGAATTCGGCAATAAATTGAACACTTGATGATTTCGCAACTCCAATGTTACCACGAAGAAACGTCAATTGTTCAAAGTTTGAAGTTCAATTGTTCAAACTTCAAATAATAAATAATACGACCAATTAAATTCAAAAAAAAAGAAAAAAAGAGAGCCAACTACTAATCCCTAACATATCTTTCCGCACATATGCAAATAATTTCCTTACATATCTGTAATAGTGACTTTACATATAGTAATTGACAAGCTGCCAAGTACAAATATTTTACACATGACCACTTGGGTTCACATAGCATTATACACCATAATATTCACATATAATGGTCTGCTTAAATTCTTTAGCTGGTTAGGTTGAGTTGGACAACATACCTATTAGTAGATAAGAACATGGTTTAGTGATTAAGATCATAGTTCTTTAAACACATTGATCACGAAATAGTATTACTCCTAAAATTACTTTATGCTATTGTTTCAGTATTTTCTTAAAATCCTTCTGAATTTTGATATTAAAGAGTCGGTATTTAGTTAAAAATCTTTTTCTATTTTCATTACATCGTTTACCAATGAGCGGTTAATGACTGAGTTTGGGTCATTAACCGTAATGAATATTTATAGACACGGTATTTTTATAGTTCAATAAGTGTAATTTCACTATAGTAGTCGAATTTAGGTGAAGTACAATGTAATCATAATTATTCTCGGATATGAGTAAAGACGACTTAAATATCGGAATTTAGGGGATATAGTATACTTGTGTGGCTACCGAGTGTCTCGTCTTAAATCTCGTTTTTACATTATCGAGGTCAGTCTTGATACTTACTGGGTACCGATTGTAGTGTACACATACTACGCTTCTGCACATTTTTGTGCAGATCCAGGTACCTCATTACATGTTGGTCGTTAGTGAGCTAATTCCGAGTTGCTATGGAGACTTCAAGGTATACATGTCGTTTCGCTTGCAGGTCTCGGAGTCACCTTCTATTGTTTCCTTATTACTGTTTATTGTATCCCGGACAGTGTTGTATCTTGAGAATTATTATGTACCTTTCATAGATTTTATGACTTGTATTATCGGGTTTTGGGATTGTAAAGACAATACAATGCATAGCCCGATTGAAGGGAGCTGGGTTTACTGAACCCTGGTCAAAAACCCTCTCAGCATCTGGTCTCCGTTTAAGAATTCACTATGTACTTGATAGTCATGCCATGAGCATTTTGGGAATAATATAAAAATATTAGGTCCACATATTAAGAGGTATATCAAGATTTCAATAAGTATCATACCAGATACAGAGGTCCACAATGTTTTATCAGGACTTGATCAGTATACCCTTGTAATCAAAAAGTTAAGACTCGAAAATTTGCTATGCCTAGTGTCTCATATTTAAAGGTGTATTAACGTTTAGTTAATACACGCCAAAACGGCATGTGACATATCCGTCTGAATGTGCATGAGAATTATCCGTTAATCTAATAGATATAAGTATATAATTATTATACAATTTGCCTTAGGTCGTATAGTAACATCTTCTTGAGTTCTCATAGCATTATGTCATTTGCCATAAAAAAAATACAAGATTAATGTCACCCATTAGAGTTTATCCCATTAACATAATAGATACACTTTAATAATTGACTTTGACTCCCCCCATATGGGTTACAAAACCGCGTTCACTATTTGGGTAATTAATGTGTACACATATCCTTTCACCCTGGGCCAAGAGAGAGGAAATTCTTATTGAATTTTGGGATGATTTACAATGGGGTATGACCCCTATATTTATAGAGGAAAAATGACTTAGCCACAAAGTAAAACTCTCTTAAACATAGACATTCACCCCGATTACAATTCTATTCATAATACTATACTTTAGAGTGGAATGCCCCACTGTTAATCCCTTGTTACTGCACTTATATTAACTCAAATCAATTATTATGATGGATTTTCTGATGGGTTTTATCAGCGCCCCGATAAAATAGTGTAAATACTATTTGACAGTTGAAGCGTTATCCACTCAATAAGTATTTGAGTAATATAAGCCTCTTAAAACGCTCATGTTTCTAAACTAACCCAGTCCTTTAGTGTAGCAGATAGTATTTCTCAAGCCTTTTTATCTACTCAGACGGGGAGAGCTATCATGTTATTCGTACTTTAAACAAATATCTTAGCATATATTTGGCGCAAATGCTGAGCAGTTTAGTGGAATAATTATGTCACGCCCCAAATACCGTCGCGATGGCACTTATCACAATACTAGGCAAGCCAACCAATCAATTAACTACAACCCTTTTATCTTTAACAATAAGCCATTTTCTAACACAGGTTTAAATACCAAATTTCATTGTAAATTTCTAAAGCAACAGACAATATGCGGAAGTAAAATAAACAGGAAATTACACATCCCCATAAATCTGGTGTCACGAGTCTAGAGCCTCTAATACAAGTGTGAAAACCTACTACATCAATAGTCTAGAAAATGCGGGAAGATAATAAGATAGGGAGGAGATTACAGGGTTGCGGACGCCATGCAGCTACCTGAAAACCTCCGTCGACACACTGAATCAGCTGAACAACCCTCACTTGGCCGCTCGGGCACCTGTATCTGCACACAAGGTGCAAGGAGTAACGTGAGTACGCCAAATCATTAAGTAACTAAAGTAAATAAGTACTGAAAGCAGTGACGAGCAGTTCAAAGGACATATAACTGAATACTCAACAAAATAGCGGATCAACTTTACCAGTTTAAAACCAATTTCTTCATAAAAATCATCATGTTCAGTTTAAACACTTGAAATCAGATACTTAGCAGTATATTCAACAGAGGCTTATTTAAAAAAGTGTGAAATCAGTGGAAACATCATAACTGGGGCCCTCGGGCAAGGGATCACTCAAAATGCGGCCTCTCGGGCAGCCTCTCTGTCACTCGTGACTCAACCCTCGTCACTCAGTTTCATAATATCTCATAGTAATAGAAATCATAATAACCGCTGCGGCGTGCAACTTGATCCATATATTTATAGTCGACTACGCTTACTGGGGGTTCACTAGTGGGATTTTACTAGGTTGTTGTTGTTGTTTATGCTCACTGGGGGTGTGCAGACTCCGGAGGGGCTCCTACAGCCCAAGCGTCATATTGCTGCGGCGTGCAACCCGATCCCATATATATATCGCTGCGGCGTGCAGCCCGATCCACATAAGTATCCCTGCGGCGTGCAGCCCGATCCAATATGTATAACTATCCTCACAATTTGGTTCTCAACCTCTTTCAGTCCTTAACCTCACAGCCTCTCGGGCACAACAATAGGAATTAGGGAACTCAGCCCAAACAGTCCTCCCGATTAGGAGTAGAGCAATAAAACTAGTTTTATACATTTGAACAGGTAAAACATGACTGAGGATATGCTTCCAGCAAGTGAAGTGAGGAAAACAGTCAAAATGCGCCTAAGGGTTTCTAAAGGTCAGCACAAGGCCCCCAAACATGGCATACAGCCCATAATACAGTATAAATATCCAAAATACGGAACAATATAATATTTCCAAATCAAATACGCGGCTCAATAGTCGCTACGGGATGGACCAAGTCACAATCCCTACAGGTGCATGCCCACACGCTCGTCACCTAGCATGTGCGCCACCGCATTTATCGAAACAAGTCAAATACCGAGGTTTTGTACCCTCAGTTCCAGATTTACAATGGTTACTTACCTCAAACCGGTGAAAATACAACTCCGCGATGCCTTTGCCCCTCAAATCGGCCTCCACTCGCGTCGAATCTATCCAAAATCAAAATCACGACATCAAAATATGCTAAGGGAACGAAGCCCAAGCGAAAACAATCAAATAATACCAAAAATCTCGAAATTGGCCAAACCCGACCCCCGGGCCCACGTCTTGGAATTCGATAATTTTTACACCAATAGATTCCTTATCTTCCCACGAGTTAATACATACCAAAACTCAGAAATCCGACCTCAAATGGCCCATCAAAACCTCATTCATAGGCCTCCAATCCTAAACCCTAGCTTCCCCAAGTTTCACCCTTAAATTCTACAAATTCTAGCTCTAATTCCATGAAATAATAGCATAGGAATGAATTTTAGGTCCAAAATCCTTACCTCAATGAAGTTCCCTTGAAATCCCTCTTCCAAATCTTCCAAAAAGCTCCCAAGCCGAAGTCAAAATGGTGAAATAACCCAAAATTCGCGAAGGACTTCTTTTAATTCTTTTGTCCAGTTGTTCCGCATCTGGAGCACTATAGCCATGCTGCGGTACCGCATATGCGGTCTTACCTCCGCATCTGCGGAAATCACTTAATGGCCAAATACCGCATCTGCGGTCAACACTCCGCACCTGCGCCTTCGCAGGTGCGGTCAACCCACCGCATCTGCGCTTCCTGACTCTTCCTCTCAAATCCGCTTCAGCGGCTACCCTTCCGCACGTGTGGCGCCGCACCTGCGGTCCCCAAACCGCAGGTGCAAAAACACCAGAAGCAGCAATCTCAGCAGCTGCAATAACACCTCAACTTCTCCGTTAACCACCCGAAATCACCCCGAGGCCCCCGGAACCTCAACCAAAAGCACAAACGTATCCTAATACCTTATTCAAACTTGTTCCAATAATCAAAACACTTCAAACAACATCAAATCAACCAAAAGACCTCGGATTCAAGCCTAAGTTTCTAAAAACTTCCGAATTCCACTTTTGATCAAAAACCCAACCAAACCACGTCCGAATAACCTGAAATTTTGGACACATCCCAAATGACACAACGAAGCTACTACAACTCTCGGAATTCCATTCCGGTCCCTATATCAAAATCTTGCCTACCAATCGGAAATCGCCAAAATATCAACTTTGCCAATTCAAGCCTAAATCTCCTCCAGACCTCCAAAACCCATTCCGATCACACTCCTAAGTCCCAAATCACCTCCCGAAGCTAACCGAACAATCGAAACTCACACCCGAGGCCTCTAACACATAAGTCAACATCCGGTTGACTTTTCCAACTTAAGCCTTCTTAAAAGAGACTAAGTGTCTCAAACTTCACCAAAACCAATCCGAATTCAATCCGACCAACCCGATGCCTCAAAACACGGATAAACAAAACATAAAGAAGCAGAAATGGGGGAAACAGAGCGGTAACTCATGAGACTACTGGGCGGGTCATCACATCCTCCCCAACTTAAACAAATGTTCATCCTCGAACGAGTCAAGAAACATACCTAAGCCTCAAACAGGTGAGGATATCTGCTCTGTATCTCCCGCTCGGTCTCCCAGGTAGCCTCTTCACAGGCTGACCTCTCCACTGCACTTTCACCGAAGCTATATCTTTTGATCTCAACATCCGAACCTGACGCTCCAAAATAGCTGCTGGCTCCACATCATAAGTCAAATCACCCTCCAACTGAACCCTGCTAAAATCCAGAACATGAGACAGATCTCCAATATACTTTCGGAGCATAGAAACATGGAACACTGAATGCACACTCGACAAGCTGGGTGGCAAGGCAAGCTCATAAGCCACTTCCCCAATCCTCTGAAGTACCTCAAAAGGCCCAATGAACTGCGGACACCAACTTCCCTTTCTTTCCAAATCTCATAACACCCTTCGTGGACAAAACCTTGAATAGAACCTTCTCACCAACCATGTAGGACACATCGCGAACCTTCCTATCAGCATAACTCTTTTGCCTCGACTGTGCAGTACGAAGTCTTTCCTGAATTACCTTCACCTTATCTAAAGAATCCCGAACCAAATATGTCCCCAATAGCCTAGCCTCACTGGGCTCGAACCAACCAACTGGAGATCTACACCGCCTCCCGTACAAAGCCTCATATGCAGCCATCTGAATACTTGACTGGTAGCTGTTGTTATAAGCAAACTCTGTAAGCGGTAGAAACTGATCCCATGACCCTCCGAAATCAATAACGCAAGCTCGTATCATATCCTCCAATATCTGAATAGGACGCTCGGACTGCCCGTCCGTTTGAGGGTGAAAAGTTATGCTCAACTCCACCTGAGTACCCAACTCCCGCTGAACAGACTTCCAAAACTGGGAAGTAAACTGAGTGCCCCGATCTGAAATGATGGAAACTGGGAGACCATGCAACCGAACAATCTCCCGGATATATATCTCTGCTAACCGCTCTGAAGAATAAGTAGTACAGATAGGAATGAAGTGCGCGGACTTGGTCAGCCTATCCACAATCACCCAAATAGCATCGAACTTCTTCAAAGTCCGTGGAAGCCCAACTACAAAGTCCATAGTGATCCGCTCCTACTTCCACTCTGGAATATCCATCCGCTGAAGTAAGCCACCCGGTCTCTGATGCTCATATTTCACCTGCTGACAATTGAGACACCGAGCTACAAATCCCACAATATCTTTCTTCATTCTCCTCCACCAATAGTGCTGTCTCAAATCCTGATACATCTTCGCGGCTCCTGGATGAATAGAATACCGGGAGCTATGGGCCTCTTCCAGAATCAACTCCCGAATCCCATCTACATTGGGCACACAAATCCGGCCCTGCATCCTCAACACCCAATCAAATCCAATAGTCACGTCCCTGGCATCATCCTGCTGAACTCTGTCCCTAAGGACAACCATATGTGGATCATCACACTGGCGCTCTCTGATGTGGTCATATAAGAAAGATCGAGAAACCACGCACGCCAATACTCGACTGGGCTCCGAAATATCCAACCTCACGAACCGATTGGCCAAAGCCTGAACATCAATGCAGGAGGTCTCTCACCAGCTGGAATGTACGCCAAACTCCCCATACTCACTGCCTTTCGGCTCAAAGCATCGGCAACCACATTGGCCTTCCCCGGATATAGTGATGTCATAATCCTTAAGCAACTCCAACCATCTCCGCTTCTTCAAATCAAGATCCTTTTGCTTGAACAAATGCTGAAGACTGCGATGATCAGTGAACACCTCACAAGATACGCCATACAAGTAATGCCTCCAAATCTTCAACGCGTGAACTATGGCAGCCAACTCCAAATCATGAACGAGGTAGCTCTTCTCATGGGGCATCAACTGACGAGAAGCATAAGCAATAACTCTACCCTCCTACATCAACACATAACCAATCCCTACTCTCGAAGCATCACAATAACCGGTATATGAACCTGAAGCTGATGGCAAAACCAACACTGGAGCTGTGATCAAGGGTGTCTTGAGCTTCTGAAAGCTCTCCTCGCACTCGTTCGACCATACAAATGAAGCACCCTTCTGATTCAACTTGGTCAAGGGCGATGCGATAGACGAGAATCCCTGAACAAACCGGCGATAATAGCCTACCAAGCCAAGAAAAGTGCGAACTCCGTAGCTGAGAACGTTCTGGGCCAACTCTGAACCGCCTCTATCTTCTTTGGATCAACCTGAATACCCTCACTGGACACCACGTGTCCCAAGAATGCCAGTGAGCCGAGCCAAAACTCACACTTTGGAGAACTTTGCATAAATTTTCTTCTCCCTCAATCTCTGTAACACAACCCTCAAATGCTCCGCGTGCTCCTCCTGACTACGCGAATATACCAGAATATCATCAATGAAGACTATGACAAATGAGTCAAGAAAAGGCCGGAACACGCTGTTCATCAAATGCATGAACGCTGCTAGGGCATTGGTTAGACCAAATGACATAACCAGGAACTCATAATGACCATATCTGGTCTTGAAGGCCGTCTTAAGAATATCCGAATCCCTAGTCTTCAACTGGTGATAACCTGAACGGAGATCAAACTTCGAGAACACTCTCGCTCCCTAAAACTGGTCGAATAAATTATCAATGCGAGGCAAGGGATACTCGTTCTTAATTGGTACCTTGGTCAATTGCCTATAATCAATCCACATTCTCATAGTGCCATCCTTCTTCTTTACAAACAGAACCGGTGCACCCCAAGGTGATACACTAGGCCGAATGAACCCCTTATCAAGGAGTTTCTGAAGCTGCTCCTTTAACTCCTTCAACTCCGCTGGTGCCATACGATACGGCGGAATAGAAATGGGCTGAGTGCCCGACACCAGGTCAATACCAAAATTAATATCTTTGTCCGGTGGCATGCCCGACAGCTGCAAGAAATACATCAGGGAAATCCCTCACAACTGGAACATAATCAATACTGGGAGCCTCAGCTCCGACATCCCTCACATAGGATAGATATGAAAAGCAACCCTTCCCAACCATACGCTGGGCCTTCAAGAAAGAGATCACTCTACTAGGGACATAATCAGTCACACTTTGCCACTCGATCTGTGGCACACCCGGAATAACCAATGTGACTGTCTTAGCATGACAGTCCAGAATAGCACGATACGGACATAGCCAATCCATGCCCAGAATGACATCGAAATCCACCATACTCAGTAATAAGAGATCAACTCGGGTCTCCAGACCCCCAATAGACACCACACACGACTGGTACACACGGTCTACAACAACAGTATCGCCCACCGGGGTAGATACCTGAGTAGGAGAAACCAACGACTCACGGGGCATACCCAGATAACAGGCAAAGTATGATGACACATAAGAGAAGGTAGAACCGGGATCAAATAATACAGATGCATCTCTATGGCAGACTGAAACAATACCTGAAATCACGGCGTCTGAAGCAGCAACATCTGGTCTGCCTGGAAGAGCATAGAAACGGGCCTGATAGCCCCCTGACCGGCCTCCCTCTCTAGGGAGACCCCTAACTGACTGACCTCCGCCCCTAGCTGGCTGGGCGGGTGGTGAAGTAGCTGGAGCAGAAGTCTAGGGCTGACCGCTCTGCTGAGACCGACTATCATGAAGTCGAGGACACTGCCTCCTCATATGTCCAAACTCTCCGCACTCATAGCAACTCCCCGGTGCTGGAGATAGGGACTGAAGGGAACCCCTCGCACCGGAGTAGCTAGCAAATGCACTCGGTATAGAAGAGCCCTGAACAGATGGAGCACGGGATGAGCTATGAGCTGGAAGGGCACTAAGTGATGGTTGGCCCTGATGTGAACTGTGAGAACCATGACACGATGACGCCCCACGATAACCTGGGCGATCTGACTGACCATGTCGGAACTGTTGGCCTCTACCATGCTGAAACTGGCCCCTCGAAGGAGAACCACTGTAACTACAAGATCCTCGAGGCCTCTTGGCCTCCCTCTCCTCTCGCTCCTGGCGACGGACAAACTCAATCTCCCGGGAAATATCCACAACCTCCTCGAATGTAGCACCAGTCCTCCTCTCCCTGGTCATGAGAATACGGAGCTGATAAGTAAGACCATCGACGAACCTCCTGATCCTCTCTCGATCAGTGGGAACCAACCAAACAGCATGACGGGCTAACTCAGAGAATCGCATCTCATACTGCATCACAGTCATCTCCCCCTGATGCAACTGCTCAAATTGCCTACGCAGCTCCTCTCGGCGTGACTGTGGCACATACTTCTCCAGAAAGAGAACAGAGAACTGCTGCCAAGTAAGGGGCGCTGCACCAACAGGCCTACGTCTCTCATACGCCTCCCACCAAGTGAAGGCAGCCCCAGAAAACTGAAAGGCAGCCCCAGTAAATGCCACACCACTGGTCTCTAGAATCCTTGCTGTACAAAGCATCCTCTGGCATTTATCTAAGAAACCCTGGGCATCCTCGCCCTCTGCACCGCTGAACGTCGGAGGCTAGAGTCTACCAAACCTCTCAAGTCGACGCTGCTCGCCGTCCGGCATAACTGGTACTACAAACTCCTAATCTGGTGCAACCGGCTGGGCTGGAGGTGCCCCCGGTGTCTGAAGTCCCTACACAACCTGCTCAGGTGTGCGAGCAACGGGAGTCTGGGTATCTCCCCCGGCATGGGAAGTAGCTGCGGCCGTACTAACTGAGATCGCCTGAGCCAAACCGGTACACACTGATAAGATCTGAGCAAAAGCCTCCTGAAGGCCTGGAATCACAATAGGCACAGCTGGTGCCTGAGCTGGTGTTGTTGTAGCGTCCACAACTGGGACCTGATCCGGAACTGGGGCAGCTGGTGGATCTGCAGGTGCTGCCCTCGCTACTCTGCCTCTACCATGGCCACGGCCGCGTCCTCGTCCTCTAGTGGCCCCGGCTGGTGGTACTGGCGGTCGTCCATCCTGCCCGATAGCACGTGTCCTCACCATCTGTGAGAGAATGGAACAACGGAAGTTTAGTACTCGGATCAACAGATTCGCACGACAAGAATTCTAAGAATATGAAGTTTTTCCTAAAGGTTCTGCAGCCTCTCGAGGATCAATACAGACGTCTTCCTACCAATCCGCGAGACTCTACTAAACCGGCTCATGACTCGCGAGACCTATGTAACCTAGGCTCTGATACCAACTTGTCACGACCCCAAATACCGGTCATGATGGCGCCTATCACAATACTAGGCAGGCCAACCAATCAATTAACTATAACCCCTTTTTCCTTTAACAATAAGCCATTTTCTAACACAGGTTTAAATACCAAATTTCATTGTAAATTTCTAAAGCAACAGACAATATGCTGAAGTCAAATAAACAGGAAATTACACAGCCCCATAAATCTGGTGTCACGAGTCTAGAGCCTCTAATACAAGTCTGAAAACCTACTACATCAATAGTCTTGAAAATGCGGAAAGATAATAAGAAAGGGAGGAGAAAACAGGGCTGCGGACGCCATGCAGCTACCTGGAAACCTCCGTCGGCACACTGAATCAGCTGAACAACCCTCACTCGGCTACTCGGGCACCTGTATCTGCACACAAGGTGCAGGGAGTAACGTTAGTACGCCAACTCAGTAAGTAACTAAAGTAAATAAGTACTGAAAGCAGTGACGAGCAGTTCAAAGGACATATAACTGAATACTCAACAAAATAGCGGATCAACTTTACCAGTTTAAAACCAATTTCTTCATAAAAATCATCATGTTCAGTTTAAACACTTGAAATCAGATACTTAGCAGTATATTCAACAGAGGCTTATTTAAAGAAGTGTGAAATCAGTGGAAACATCATAACTGGGACCCTCGGGCAAGGGATCACTCAAAATGTGGCCTCTCGGGTAGCCTCTCTGTCACTCGTGACTCAACCCTCGTCGCTCAGTTTCATAATATCTCATAGTAATAGAAATCATAATAACCGCTGCGACGTGCAGCCCGATCCATATATTTATAGTCGACTACGTTGTTTTCCTACTTATTCCATTCTCTTTGATAGACTAATAATAAATATTCTCAGAACAATTCAATTGAGTTTTCCTCCTAAAAATGACCTCACTTTAGTTAAAGTCTTTTAAGTCTTTCATCTTGGCTAATATAGTCTATTCTCTGCTTCAAACTAATTCTTATGTGCTGACATGTCAAGCCACGTGGATCAATGGAAGAAGGACAACTGACAAAGAGTATTCAAAGAGTCGCGAACCTTAACAGGCACGGGCAAAGATTCAAGAAATCAAAAGGAACGGTTAATGGAATCTCTTGATGATTTGAAAAGACGACGGAGGAATGAACCTAGTTAGCAAAAAGTACAAATATGTATTATCTGCAATTAATGAGCATCAATGAGAGGAAACGTTATAGAATCTTCACGAAACAGTTACGATTGTCAATTATAATGTTACATTAATGTCATTAATTGCTCATAATGGCTCTATTATGAGAGGAAAGAAATGTAGTACTTAGAAATAGCTTTAAAAGGAGAGATATAACATTTGTATATGACACACTGATGGTGACTGGAATATACTTATTTTCATTGCGTTAAATTTAATTACTTTGTTACTCTCAGTTCAAATTTTCTTTTCTTGTCACACATTTATTTTTTTATTCGATTATCAGTAACCCGGGTTCTTCTAAAATTACGCTTTGACCGAAATGCTTATTTTCTGGTTAAACATTCCCAGCATTGGAACGTTAAAACTCAATTCGAACTCATTCGCCAAGTTATGTCGAATTGGGAGGCTCGGTTTAATGTCAATCTTTGCGATTCTCATTTATCTCTTTACTCTTCTCTCGATCTTCCTGATGAGTATGTGCAGGCGTATTATTTCTCTTGAATTTTTTTTTTTTTGCTTTTTCTTTTTGTTTAATTTGCTTGGATAATTGTCTAGTGCATTTTTATAGATGCTATGTTAATTGTATTTGATTGACATTCATACTATGCATAAAAACTTATGCTCTTCGACAGATATTCGATCTCAACTTGAAAAAATTTATGTTTTCACCGACTATAAACGCAGGGGCGTACTCAGTATATTTTTTAAGTGGTGTCGATATTTAAAGACTACGTAGCTAAATAAACTTCAGATTTAATAGTTAACAAAGACATAGTGATATTGGCCTTCACCTACAAGAGAGTTCGACTCGATCGGATTAACGATGGGTAATTTTCGACAAAAGCTCGAAATACACCCGTTAAAAGGCCAAGGGCCTTCGTCCAAAAAGAGAGTCCGAACTTCGATCGGATAAGAACGTCGTTAATATTTCGACGAAAGACTCGAAAGTAACACCCTTAAAGGCCAAGGGCCTTTCTCCCAAAAGAAGAGTTCAACTTTACGATCGGATAACGAACGGGTTAGATATTTTCGTCGAAAAGACTCGAAATAGCACCCTTAAAGGCCAAGGGACCTCGCCAAAAAGAAGAGTCCGACCTCGATCGAATAACAATGGGTTAATTTTTCTACAAAAGCTCGAAATAACACCCTTAAAGGCCAAGGGCCTTCGCCAAAAAGAAGAGTCTGACTTCGATCGGACAACGATGGTTAATTTTTCGACGAAAGCTCGAAATGAAACCCTTAAAGGCCAAGGGCCTTCGCCAAAAAGAAGAGTCCGCTTCGATCAGATAACGACGGGTTAATATTTCGACGAAAGCTCAAATAACACCCTTACAGGACAAGGGCCTTCGCCAAAAAGAAGAGTCTGACCTCAATCGGAAAACGACGGGTTAATATTTCGACAAAAGCTCGAAATAACACCCTTAAAGGCCAAGAGCCTTCGGCACAAAGAAAAGTCCGACCTCGATCGGATAATGATGAGTTAATTTTTCGACAAAAGCTCAAAATAACACCCTTAAAGTCCAAGGGCCTTCGCCAAAAAGAAGAGTCCGACTTCGATCGGATAACGACGGGTTGATATTTCGACGAAAGCTCGAAATAACACCATTAAAGGCCAAGGGCCTTCGCCAAAAAGAAGAGTCCGACCTCGATCGGATAACGATGGGTTAATTTTTCAACAAAAGCTCGAAATAACACCCTTAAAGGCTAAGGGCCTTCACCAAAAAACAAGAGTCTGACTTCAATCGGACAACGATGGTTTAATTTTTCGACGAAAGCTCAAAATAAAATCCTTAAAGGCCAAGGGCCTTCGCCAAAAAGAAGAGTCCGACTTTGATAGGATAACGACGGGTTAATATTTCGACCAAAGCTCGAAATAACACCCTTAAAGGTCAAGGGACTTCGCCAAAAAGAAGAGTCCGACCTCGATCGGATAAAGACGGGTTAATATTTCGACAAAAGATCGAAATAACACCCTTAAAGGCCAATAAGCTTTGCCACAAAGAAGAGTCCGACCTCGATCGGATAACGATGGGTTAATTTTTTGACAAAAGCTCGAAATAACACCCTTTAAGGCTAAGGGCCTTCGCCAAAAGGAAGAGTCCGACTTCGATCGGATAACGATGGGTTAATATTTCGACGAAAGCTCGAAATAACACCCTTAAAGGCCAAGGGCCTTCGCCAAAAAGAAGAGTCTGCCCTCGATCAAACAATGATGGGTTAATTTTTTCGACGAAAGCTCGAAATAACACCCTTAAAGGCCAAGGGCCTTCTCCAAGAAGAAGAGTCCGACCTCGATCAGACAACGACGGATTAATATTTCGACAAAATCTCGAAATAACACCCTCAAAGGCTAAGAGCCTTCACCAAAAAGAAGAATCCGACCTCGATCGGACAACGACGGGTTAATATTTCGACAAAAGCTCGAAATAACATCCTTAAAGGCCAAGGGCCTTCGCCAAAATGAAGAGTCCAACCTCGATTGGATAATGACGGGTTAATATTTCGACGAAAGCTCGAAATATCACCTTTAAAGGCCAAGGGTCTTCTCCAAAAAGAAGAGTCTGATCTCGATTGGATAACGACGGGATAATATTTCGACGAAAGCTCGAAATAACACCCTTAAAGGCCAATGACCGTCAAAAAATAGGAAGGGAAAGAAAGATTCGGAGTCACAATGGGGTAATGCCTCAATGTAAGCCCGAAAGTAACACCCCTACAACTAAGATCGTTCTGAAAAAGGGAAGAGAAGAAAAGTTCGATACCATTCGAACTGCGACGGGGTAATGCCTCAATACATTCAAGAGCACCACCCCGTCAACGAAATCCATCATCAAGATCCAATTCAATCCGACTGGCATTAGAGTCCCAAAGAATTAGGGAACTCGTCATGCAGGAATCTACTTCGCACCGAAGTCATGAAAAGCAAAAACAAAGAAAAAAGTACAAGGCAAACAATGAAAAATTCCTCTTTATACAAAGTCACTGCGCAAACAGTCACAGATTACACATGGCTCGAACAAACAATCTAAAAAGGGGGAAGAAAAATAACCACAACAAAAGGGGGGGGGGGTAAAAAGACAGAAAACGGATAAAAACATCAACTCCTTCACTCGGCGTCATCACTACCGCCCTCTTCACCATCTTCTCCAAGGAGTCGTCCCTCGCCATTCGTGTCCTCATCAGTTTCCGGCATCGCGAAGTCAAACCCACAATTAACACGAGCCTCTCGTGCCTTCGCCCGCGCTCCTTCATATACGGTCTCGGTGACATTGCCCGCCTCCCACAAACTCTTGTATATATCCCTCTGGGCTTCAGCGTGAACCCAAAGCTCGTGCAAGTGGCGGGGAACGGCGACAGAGGAAGACTCAACTTGAGCCAACAGTTGTTCCTCGGTTTGAGGAGCGGCCTTCGTAGGAATAACCACGGCCGCAGACTCGACTGAAGCTGCCCTCGACGAAGACCGAGAAGTAGACGTTGTAGCAAGGCGAGCAGATGATGCAAGCTGATGAAAGGCTAATGGAGGAGCCCTCGCTCTCCACACTTTCCCTGACATCGACAAACAACATGTAAGAAACCAAGTAAAAAGAGAGGAGAAATAACATATAGAAACGACATCTCACACGTAAGGGCCTACGTCCATATTTTTCGTAAAAGGCCGACCATGTGCGAACCCCCGCTGTATAAGGAAGGATGGCACTCACCCACTTGCGGATACCATCGACAGATGGAGGGGCAGTTTCGCAGCTGCAGAAACATAACAGGGTTTAGTACTGTAACAGAAAGTGGTCGGGCATCTCTCCGAGTAAAAAGATAGAAACTTACGCGCAAAGTTTCACTTCTCAAGAAACCCCATTGGATCCGCCACAAGGTGCTCATTCCTCACATAGGAATAATTCTCGTAGAAACGACGGCTAGCCCTATCGTCCATCTTCACCACCAAACTCTTCGACCCCTGGTGGCGCATGTGAATCATTGTACCGCGAATGAGCTGAGGGGCGAAGATATTGAGCATGTGCTTCAAAGTGATCTCACGACCGGCAAGCTCCGCAAACTTGAGCAACGTAAGGAACAGATTAATAAACATTTGACATCCACTTTAAAGTATAGAAAACAGCAGAAGCGTAAATGTGTTGAAAATGTGGATCTATTTTTGCAAAAGCATCAGCAATTATTAGTTTGGATAAAGGTACCTCACAAGTGATCAACTTGTATGTGAATAGTACACAAGACATTGAGTTAAGTATTAAAAAATTTACATGCTACATACAGTGTAACCTGGATACGGAATGGCTATATGAGTAAGAAGAGCCTTGTTGCAAGAGTTGCTGAAGCAATTTGCCTGGTGTATTGAAGCATGTGACATTCAGCATGTTTAGAAGTACACAGACTTGGCTGATTTTATTCCAATACATGTCATTCAGTCAGTTGGGAGGTTCTTATAGGTACACTTAAGATGATTAGTTGGCTCTTTTTCGTTTTTGTAATTATGTTCGTCGCAAGTAACCAAAGTGGAAAACATTGACGCAACCTTAAATAACTCAGTAGCTGATTACTAAATGTGTTGGGGTGATTTCAGACATGACAGTAATTTCTTTTGATTTTCAAAAAGTAAGCATGAACTGCATAGGTAAATGACCTAGTCTAACACAGGATTCCAATTAACTTTAGGGAAACGTTCAAATGATGAGGCATTAGCAAGTGGTAAAATAAGTGGATCAATCATATCTGATCAAATAACATCTTATAAGTAGTAATTATATAAATCTATGATGGTGAATTTTCATTAGTGACCTTGTTTCGAAGCTCGAGGTACCACTCTTAACCTCATCGTCTATTTGACCAAAAAGAGGAAATAAATAGATGTAGTCCACGACATTCAGTTTCTAGCTTTTCATATTCAGAAGCTCTGTCGTTTTTAATTTGAAAAATTTTATTATAAAAAAATTGATTTTCAGTTCACACATAAAGAGGGGCGGAGAAGATTGTTTTCGGCTGTATGGTACAGTATAGTTGGCTCTAAAGTCTAATAACATAGAGTGAAACTTCCATTTTATTGTTCTGCTTCATTCTAGTAGCATTTCTCTTGATAAATTTTTACTTTTTGGACCTTCTTATGCAAAATTCTTTTTGAACCATCTATAAAAACGCAGTTTGATGACTTCATACTCTATAGTCATTTATCTAAGAAGAAATAGTGCTGAAATCAAACAATAGAGTCTCTATGACTTCTTTGATGATAATGAGGAAGTTCTAAGACTTCTTCCCTTTCACTTTATTCAATAACGACATGTCCCTAGATGTTGGATTGGGTAACCTTTTCTTTGAATTCTAATTTAGCCTTTGCAAATTAGCAGAACTTTAGAGTATATTTTTATAATAAACGAACAACAAAGTATTAAAAACAAGAAAGTGCTAAATTTTGATTTAATTTCTTGCATATGATAATTTTGACTTTGGTTAATTTTGATTTTGGGTAAACAGTGCACAGAACAGTGATATTTTAGGTCCTTGCGTGTGGTCTCTGTAATATGTTCTGCTTCTTCAAGTTTTTTGCTGTGTTGATTTGGCTATTTGGCTTTAATACGCTTCAGCAGAGTTCGGTCAGTATCATATCGATTTTATCCTTTTTGGTTCTCCGGTGTGTTTGATTTTGTTATTAAGAATTGGTTTATATGATTTGCGTGTAAACTGTTTTTAGTGATTTTCTTATTAAGAATTGGTTAAGTTTTTTTTTTCTTTTTTCTCGGTTCCGTGGGTTTAACGTTTGGAGTAAAGAAATTAAGTTGTGGAGTACAAATAGTGCTTTTTGCTTCGTGTGGCACTGGAAAACTGGGATTTCAGCACTATTGGTTTCTAATAAATATGTTTCACGTTAAAAGTAGGAGATCCGTCCCATCTATAACTATCATTTCAACATTGTAGTGCTGATTAAAGTAGGTGGCTGATCAAAGCTTTTCATATTCAGAAGCTCTGTCGTTTTTAATATGAAAAAGTTTATAATAAGAAAATTGATTTTTAGTTCACACATAAAAAGGGGCGGAGAAGATTGTTTTCGGCTGTATGGTACAGTATAGTTGGCTGTAAAGTCTAATAACATAGAGTGAAACTTCCATTTTATTGTTCTGCTTCATTCCAATAGCATTTCTCTTGATAAAGTTTTCATTTTTGGACCTTCTTATGCAAAATTCTTTTTGAACCATCTATAAAAATGCAGTTTGATGACTTCATACTCTATAGTCATTTACCTAAGAAGAAATAATGCTGAAATCAAACAATAGAGTCTATCCTTTTTTCTTGTAAGTTACTCCATATGTAGGATATGACAAGTAAGCCATATCACCATCCCCAGGACATTAATATCGGATGAGATGTCAAGAATAAGGGACGGGCCTCCAGCATGAACCACCGAGTGAGTAAGACCCTCTTCAAACATCTTGATATCATCAGGATCGAGGTCCGACTCGGATTCGTTAGTCATCGACCATGACGCCCTTTCCCCTTTCAGCGGCCGAGGAGGAAGCACGACCATGTGTGGAAGACAAAGTCCTGTCTGAAGCCACAACGGCGGCCCCTGAAATCTGATACCCCGCCACGGCAGGTTGCTGATCAGTGACAGTGGCAGGAAGCGCTGTCGACGAGGCAGCTACAATGGCTGACTCCGTCTCCACAAGTGGAGTGGTACTAACCCCCGCCCCAAATCCCGTCGAGGGAGAATCTTCTTCCAGAAGTATCACAGTCGGATGAGTTGTCCCGAACTCCACTCGCCGCCTCTTAGACGACCCCTCCTCTTCCTCAGCACGGGGAGATTCACCCATCAAACGAGTGGCACGGGTCGGAAACTCGGTCCTTGCTGTGTTGATTTGGCTATTTGACTTTAATAGGTTTCAGCAGAGTTCGATCCGTATCATATCGATTTTATCCTTTTTGGTTCTCCGGTGTGTTTGATTTTGTCATAAGAATTGGTTTATATGATTTGCGTGTAAACTGTTTTGAGTATTTTCTTATTAAGAATTGGTTATGCTTTTTTTTCTTTTTTTTTTTGTTCCGTGGGTTTAATGTTTGGAGTAAAGAAATTAAGCTGAGGAGTACAAATAGTGCTTTTTGCTTCGTCTGGCACTGGAAAACTGGGATTTCAGCACTATGATTTCTGATAAATATGTTTCACGTCGAAAGTAGGAGATTCGTCCCATCTATAACTATCATTTGAACGTTGTAGTGCTGATTAAAGTAGGTGGCTGATCAAAGCTTTAAATATTCAGAAGCTCTGTCGTTTTTAATTTGAAAAATTTTATTATTAAAAAGTTGATTTTCAGTTCACACATAAAGAGGGGCGGAGAAGATTGTTTTCGGCTGTATGGTACAGTATAGTTGGCGCTAAAGTCTAATAACGTCGAGTGAAACTTCCATTTTATTGTTCTGCTTCATTCTAGTAGTATTTCTCTTGATAAATTTTTTCTTTTTGGACCTTCTTATGCACAATTATTTTTGAACCATCTATAAAAATGCAGTTTGATGACTTCATACTCTATAGTCATTTATCTAAGAATAAATAGTGTTGAAATCAAACAATAGAGTCTCTATGACTTCTTTGATGATAAATAGGAAGTTCTACGACTTCTTCCCTTTCACTTTCTTCAATAATGACATGTCCCTAGATGTTGGATTGGGTACCCTTTTCTTTGAATTCTAATTTAGCCTTTGCAAATTAGCAGAACTTTAGAGTATATTTTTATAGTAAACGAACAACAAAGTATTAAAAACAAGAAAGTGCTAAATTCTGCACTGAATTTCAATTGGTATTTTGTTACCATCTGTTGTATTTGATGTTCTTTGATGCTATGTAGCTCCACTATAACAATAAGAGGGTTACAAAAGTTCTCCAAATTGGCTACACAACAAGTGCCAAACACGGAGCAACAATAACAACAAGAGCAACAACTAGTCAATAGAAGAAAGAGTATAATCCCCAAAACGAAGCTGCTGTTCGTGGCTCGAAATCAGATGTTACGAGCCTCCAAATTCGATCTCCACCGTTCTAATCCAAGATCAAGATGTTACGAACACTTAGTCAAAAATCGACACAAAGCGTAAGAGCCATTGTCGCCAGCTCACATAAAAGGTCGCACCGACCCAAAGCGTGAGAGCCATTGTCGCCAGCTCACACAAAAAGGTCGCATCGACCCAAAGCGTAAGAGCCACTGTCGCCAGCTTGAAATTCAAAAACTTGAGGGTCGAATGAGCTCCAGCCAATACCCGACTTGGAGACTGAACCCAAAACAGTTGACCAAACATGCCTAAGAGCACAAGCATAAGAGCTCGAATGCCGACTTATAATAAAAGGTCGCATCGACCGAGCGCGTAAGAGCCTACGGGCCAGCCTAATGAGCCCCTAGGCTATACTATGAATCTAAGGATTCCTTTCAACTCTAAGACCAGTTCATCTGGCAAAAATCAAGGCAAAAAGAAACGCAGGAGGAATAAGACCATGAGGTTTCCTTTTATACATATACGCGAGAAAATACAAGCTCCATTTATAACGTACCTTGAAAGTACTATGTACAGAAACAGAAAAGAAATACATCTCCCTTGGGGACCTCATCCTCGCTATCTTCGGCATCGGATAAAAGGACTTTAGCATCATATTCTTCCACCTTCGCCCGCTTTAATAAAATTAGAAATTGATCCTCCTTTGATAATTTAAAAACCACACCATCCGGTTCTAAATAAATGTCTTATTAACTTTTCAAATTTGGTATTTAGAAAATCAGGTTTCATCTTCTTTTTTCCTTAACATTTTTACCATTTTATTTTATACTTGTTTCTTCCAATTTAATGCGTTTTTTCTTTTCATAAAAACAGAATAAGAGAAAAAAAAATAGATGTCACACGGTCTCTTTGTGATTCAGTAGACATTCTACTTAAAAACCTTTAACAACCAAAAATTGGATATGTAGCATGATGAGATTGTAATAGCCCAACCCACTAGTGATATTATGTGCTCTGAGTCTGGGCCCTCGCTGGTTTAAAACGCGTCACTAGGTCTAACGCTTGTTAACTTATATACTATCACGACCCGGATTTCTCACCCTCGGGAGTCGTGATGGCGCCTACTAATGTGAGCTAGGCAAGCCGAATATTTAAACAGTTACCTTTTTTACCCATTTATTACTCTTTAACTATTGAAAACCATAACGTGAAAACAACGGAAAATTTAAAATGAGCGGAAGAAAAACAATAGAATATCTGAACATGTATCCAAAACAACTGTTTGAGCCTCAACTACCCAGAATTGGTGTTACAGTTTCACTGACGATCTAAGATTTACTACATACAAGGTCTGAAAATAAACGATACACTGTTTCTGAATTAAGGAAATGAAACAGAAATAAAGGGACAGAGGGAGACGCCAAAGCCTGCGGGTGTCTGCAGGTCTACCTTGGATCTCATGGTCCAAAGTCAACAGCACCGGGATCTGCACAAAAGAGTATAGAGTGTAGTATCAGCACAATCGACCCCATGTGCTAGTAAGTGCCTAGCCTAACCTCGGCGAAGTAGTGACGAGGCTAGGACCAGACCACCAAATATCTGTGCAGTTAATTCATATACACAACTAAAGTTGGGCGGGGGAAACATGCTATGGGGAGTAACAGATAACAATAGAACGACTGTAGAGAAACATAAGAAATGCTCTAAATCAATTACCATAAAAAAAAGGAAATAGAAGAACAGGCACACAAGTAATACCGTTGCAGGCGTGCAACCCGATCCCATTACATATGATACCGTTGCAGGCGTGCAACCCGCTTCCATTTCTTACATTATCGTTGCAGGCGTGCAACCCGCTCCCATTTCATATATCACCGTTGCAGGCGTGCGACTCGCTCCCATTTCATATACTATCGTTGCAGGCGTGCAACCCGCTCCCATTTCACATATTACCGTTGCAGGCATGCAACCCGTTCCCATTTATTTTATCAACACTAATCAAAAGAATCCTGGCCAGGGAACAATAATATTAAAACAAACATCCGGCAAGGGAACAATAATGATAATAACATCCCGGCAAGGGAACAATAATGATGATAACATCTCGGCAAGGGAACTAAAATGATGATAACATCCCGTCAAGGGAACAATAATAAAATTCTTATATGAAGCGCAGTACCACAACGGAGGCATAATAATTATAATAAAAGACTCACGGGCATACTTGGCACCGACGTATAGATACTCGTCACCATGCCTATACGTCGTACTCCACAATTAACACGTAACAAATAAGACTCGACTCCTAATCCCTCAAGCTAAGGTTAGACCAAACACTTACCTCGAACTTCTACGGCCAACTCAAGCCTCAAACACCGCTTTTCCTTTTGAATTTGGCTCCAAAACAATCGTATCTAGACATAATCGACTTAATAACATCAATAAACTCTAAACAATCCAATTCTTTCCAAAAAAATCAAAATTTGACCCCGGGCCCGCTTGGTCAAAACACGAGGTTCGGGCCAAAACCCGATCACCCATTCACCCACGATCTCGAATATATAAGTAGTTCCAAAATTTGACCCCCGAACGCGGTCTAAATCCCAAATATACAAAAAGCCCTAACTCTACCCAAATCCCTAATTTTCTACCCTTAAGAACATGATTTAAGCCTAGAAATCTAATGGGCATTAATGGAAATTGAAGAAAACGAGTCTAAGATTACATACCTATGAATTGGTGGTGAAATCCCCTTTCAAAAATCGCCCAATTTGGAGTTTGGAAGAAGAAGTTGTGAAATTTTTGGTTAAGTCCTGTTTTGCTTCTAACTTAAAATAACTGGACAGGCCTTCATCGCGTTCGCGATAGGCCTGTTGCGTTCGCAATGAAGCCAACTTTGGTGACCTTCGCGTTAGCGTTTGATGGATCCCGTTGTTGGAGCTTTGGCTCCTCGAGCCTTCGCGTTCGCCGGCCAGTGGCCGCGTTCGCGTAGAACAAAAGGTGAACCCCTCCCCCCAGGCCATTAGCCTACGCGTTCGCGAGGGCCTGGACACGTTCGCGAAGGGTATCCCCCCCACAGCCTCGCGTTCGCGTCTCAAGCCTCGCATTTGCGAAGAGGAAAACTGGCACCTGGGAGATTTGCCTTACGCGTTCACGAGTGGGCCCACGCGAACGTGAAGAACAAAATCCCTGGGCACTGAACAGCCAAAACCTGCAACTTTCATAAGTTCAAAAACTCTCTGAAACCCATCCGAAACTCACCCGAGCTCTCGGGGCTCCAAACCAAACATGCTTACTAACTCAAAAACATCATATGAACTTATCTGTGTGATCAAATCGGCAAAATAACCTCTTAAACAACGAATTTAGCATAGAAATCTAAGAAAAATCTCAAAACTTTCAAAGTAGGAATTTTCACAACTACGGGTCCGATTCACCTCAAACGACCTCCGTTTCTTACCAAATTTCGCAGACTCATTTATTTCACATATAAGACCTGTACCGGGCTCCGGAACCAGATACGGGCCCGATACCATCAAATTCTAAATGCATTTGATTTCCAAAACTCATAAAAATTTCCAGAAAATAATTTTCTTTAAAAATTTATTTTGTCGGGCTTGGGACCTCGGAATTCGATTCCGGGCATACGCCCAAGTCCCATATTTTTCCCCGGACCCTCCGAGACCGTCAAATCACGGGTCCGGGTCCGTTTACCCAAAATATTGACCGAAGTCAACTTAAATGCATTTTAAGTCAAAATTTCAACATTTTTCACAGATTTTCACAAAAATGGTTTTCCGGCTACGCCCGGACTGCGCACGCAAATCAAGGTGATGCCGAAAGAGGTCTTTAAGGCCTCGGAACACAGAATTTATTTCTAAAACAAGTGATGAATCCTCCACCTCTAAAACAATCGTTCGTCCTCAAACAGACATAAGAAGGAAGTACAAGAGTCGGGGAAAAGATGGGGATAACGGCTACGCATGTCGGACTCGGACTCCCAGGTCGATGCCTCAGCAGGTTGACCTCTCCACTGAACACGAACAGAAGGAAACCTCTTCGATCTCAATTGACAAACATGTCGGTCTAGAATAGCTACCGGCTCCTCCTCATAAGACAAGTCTTTGTCCAACTAGACAGTGCTGAAATCAAACACGTGGGATGGATCGCCGTGATATTTCCGAAGCATGGACACGTGGAACACTAGATGCACGACTGATAAGCTCGGTGGCAATGCAAGTCTGTAAGCCACCTCTCCCACTCGATCAAGAATCTCAAACGGGCCAATGAACCTAGGGCTAAGCTTGCCCTTCTTCCCAAACCTCATCACGTCTTTCATAGGCGACACTCGAAGCAATACCTGCTCACCAACCATGAAAGCCAAATCTTGAACCTTGCGGCCGGCATAGCTCTTTTGCCTGGATTGAGCCGCACGAAGCCTATCCTGAATAATCCTGACCTTGTCCAAGGCATCCTGAAGCAGATCCGTACCCAACAACCGAGCCTCTCCCGGCTCAAACCATCCAACCGGCGACCGACACCGCCTACCATACAAAGCCTCATAAGGAGCCATCTGAATACTCGACTGGTAGCTATTCTTGTAGGCAAACTCTGCTAAAGGCAAAAACTGATCCCACGAGCCTCCAAAGTCGATGACACAAGCCCGGAGCATATCTTCCAAAATCTGAATGGTCCGCTCTAACTACCCATCTGTCTGAGGATGAAACGCTGTGCTCAACTCAACCCGTGTGCCCAACTCTCGCTGAACTGCCTTCCAGAAATGTGAGGTAAACTGCGTACCTCAATCCGAAATGATAGACACGGGCACACCATGAAGACGAACAATCTCCCGGATGTAGATCTCAACTAACCTCTCGGAAGAATATGAGACTGCTATAGGATTGAAATGTGCTGACTTGGTCAGCCTATCCACAATAACCCACACTGCATCGAACTTCTTCTGAGTCCGTGGGAGTCCAACAACAAAGTCCATAGTGATACGCTCCCACTTCTACTCAGGAATCTCAATCTTCTAGAACAACCCACCAAGCCTCTGATGCTCATACTTAACCTGCTGGCAATTCAAACACCAAGCCACATATGCAACGATATCCTTCTTCATTCTCCGCCACCAATAATGCTGCCGCAAATCCTGATACATCTTCGCGGCGCCCGGATGAATAGAGTATCGGGAGCTATGGTCCTCCTCTAAAATCAACTCTCGAAGTCCATCCACATTAGGCACACAAACTCGACCCTGCAATCTCAAAACTCCATCATCACCTAAGGTAACCGGCTTGGCACCTCCGTGCTGCACCGTGTCTCTAAGGACACACAAATAGGGATCATCATACTGTCGATCTCGGATACACTCCAATAATGAAGAACGAGCGACTGTGCAAGCTAACACACGAGTGGGCTCAGAAACATCCAACCTCACGAACTGATTGGCCAAAGCCTGAACATCCAAAGCAAGCTGTCTCTCACCGACCGGAATATAAGCAAGACTGCCCATACTGGCTGACTTCCTACTCAAAGCATCGGCCACCACATTGGCCTTTCCCGGATGATATAAGATGGTGATATCATAGTCTTTCAATAGCTCCAACCACCTTCTCTGCCTCAAATTCAACTCCTTTTGCTTGAACAAATACTGCAGACTCTTGTGATCCGTCACTACTAAAAAATCTTGTTTTAGCAATGGACAAATTTTGTAGCTAAATAAAAAATCCATCGCTAATCTCATTTAGTGATAGATTAGCGACAGATTATCAAGAAATTCTGCTAACTACAGGCGATTTAGCGACAGATTAGAGACGACGTTCGTAGCTAATTCCAGTTTTTTTTGTAGTGCTTGAACACCTCACATGCCACGCCATACAGATAATGCCTCCAAATCTTCAACGCATCAACAATGGTTGCTAACTCCAAATCATGAACCAGATAGTTCTTCTCATGAATCTTCAACTGCCGCGAAGCAGAAGCAATGACTTTGTCATCCTGCATCAATACTGCACCAAGTCCTACATGAGATGCGTCACAATAAACTGTATAAGGCCCTGAACCTGTGGGCAAAACCAACACCGGTGCCGTAGTCAGAGCTGTCTTGAGCTTTTGAAGCCTCGCCTCACACTCGTTTGACCATTTGAACTGGGCACCCTTCTGGGTCAGCCTGGTCATCGGGGCTGCAATGGACGAAAACCCCTCCACGAACCGATGCTAGTAGCCTATCAATCCTAAGAAACTCCGGATCTCTGTAGCTGATGCTGGTCTAGGCCAGTTTTTGACCGCCTCAATCTTCTTCGGATCAACCTAAATACCCACTGCTGATACAACATGACCCAAGAATGCAAATGAGCTCAACCAGAACTCACACTTCGAAAACTTGGCATACAACTGACTATCCCTCAGAGTCTGAAGAACCACCCTAAGATGCTGCTCGTGCTCCTCCCGGCTGCGGGAATAGATCAAAATATCATCAATAAAAACTATCACGAACAAATCCAAGTAAGCCCTGAACACCCGGTTCATCAAATCCATAAAAGCTGCTGGGGCATTTGTCAACCCGAATGACATCACCAAGAACTCATAATGCTCGTACCGGGTGCGAAAAGTTGTCTTAGGGACATTGGATGCCCTAATCCTCAAATGATGGTAGCGAGATCTCAAGTCAATCTTTGAAAATACCTTGGCACCCTGAAGCTGATCAAACAAATCTTCAATACCTGGCAACGGATACTTATTCTTAATCGTAACCTTGTTCAATTGTCGGTAATCTTTACACATTCGCATCGATCCATCCTTCTTCTCAACAAACAACACCGGCGCACCCCAAGGCGAAACACTGGGTCTAATGAAACCCTTTTCAAGCAAGTCTTGCAACTGCTTCTTCAACTCTTTCAACTCAGGCGGGGCCATACGATACGATGGGATAGAAATGGGCTGAGTGCCCGGAGCCAAATCAATGCAGAAGTCAATATCCCTGTCGGGCAGCATGCCGGTAGGTCTGAAGGAAATACCTCAGGGACTCATGAACAACAGGCACAGAATCAATAAAAGAAACATCGGGACTAGAATCACGAACATATGCCAAATAGGCAAAACACCCCTTCTCGACCATGCGCCGAGCTTTCACATAAGAGATAACACTACGAGTAGAATGACCCGGAGTCCCTCTCCACTCTAAACGAGGTAAACCCGGTAAGGCTAAGGTCACAGTCTTGGCATGACAGTCCAAGATAGCGTGGTAAGGTGATAACCAATCCATCCCCAGTATGACATAAAAATCAACCATGTCTAGAAACAACAGATCTACACGAGTCTCAAGACCCCCAATAACAAATATACAAGAGCGATGGACTCGATCTACCACAATAGAATCACCCACCGGTGTAGACACAAATACAGGGGCACTCAAGGAATCACTAGGCATGACCAAATACGGTGCAAAATAAGATGACACATAGAAGTAGGTAGAACCTGGATCAAATAAAACTGAAGCATCCTTGCCACAAACCAGAACAGTACCTGTGATAACCGCATCGGAAGCCTCAGCCTCAAGCCTAGCTGGAAGAGCATAACATCGGGGTTGGGCCCCACCACCCTGGACTACATCCCTAGGACGGCCTGCTGCTCTGGCCTCCACCTCTAACTGCCTGAGCTCCACCTCTAACACCTCTACCTCCACCTCTAGCACCTCTACCCCCACCCCTAGCTGGCGGAGCGAGCGGTCGGAACGACCTCGGTGCCGGAACCGACTAGCAGGGGAACCCGTCGCTCGCGTCGAGGAACTACGCTCGGTCNCTCGAGGGTAATATCTAGCAATGTGCCTCGTGTCGCCACAAGTAAAATAAGCCCTCGGCTGTTGGGGCTGACGACCCTAAAAACTCTGAAGCGGCGGTACACTGATAGGAGCTGGTAGTGCACTGCAGGACTGCTGATCAGAATACTGCATATGAGAACCACGGCCACCTGAAGCATCGTGAGAAACCTGAAGTGCTGACTGATAAGGCCTAGGAGGGTGGCCTCTACCATACGAATCCCTGCCTCCAGACGAGGCACCACTGAATCTGCCTGAATGATGAGGCCTCTTGTCCGACCCATGACCGCCTCCCTGCGACAGAACCATCTCCACTCCCCTGGCCATATTGGCCGCCTCCTGGAAAGTAATCTCACTCCCAGTCTCCCTAGCCATCTGAAGTCGAATCGGCTGAATAAGCCCCTCAATGAACCTCCTCACCCTCTCTCTCTCTCTCGGTGGGAAGTATGATAAGAGCATGACGAGCCAAATCGATGAATCTGGTCTCATATTGAGTAACGGTCATAGAACCCTGCTGGAGACGCTCAAACTGCCTCCGAAGGCCTCTCTTTGAGTGATAGGGAGAAACTTCTCTAGAAATAGCTGAGTAAACTGCTCCCAAGTCAAAGCTGGTGATCCGGCTGGTCTAGCCAAGCAATAATCTCTCCACCAAGTCTTGGCGGATCCAGATAAGCGGAAAGTAGCAAAGTCGACCCCATTGGTCTCAACTACCCCCATGTTCCTGAGAACCTCATGACAACTGTCTAGATAATCGCGGGGATCCCCAGAAGATGCACCGCTGAAAGTAGTAGTGAAGAGCTTGGTGAACCTGTCCAATCTCCACAAAGCATCGGCAGACATAGCTGCTCCATCACCGGTCTGGGCTACCACAACTGACTGAACTGCTCCAACTGGCTGAGCTGCTAGAGTCTGAAACTGGGGAGCCATCTGCTCCGGAGTACGAGTAGCAGGAGCCTGGGCTCCTTCTCCAGCCTGAGAGACAGCTGGTACTATAGGGAGCAAGCCTGCCCAGGTGACACTCTCCATAAGGCCCATTAGACGGACTAGAGCATCCTGGAGTACCGGGGTAGCAATAAACCCCTCTGGGACCTGAGCTGGGCTTACCGGAACTGTCTAGGCCGGAACCTCATCATTCAACCTGAGGCTCTGCCGCTGGTGCTGCTGCTCTGGGCTGAGCTCTGCCCCTACCTCAGCCTCGGCCTCGCCCTCTGCCCCTCGTGGGAGCTGCTGCTGGGGGCTCGGGCTGCTGATCGGTGGATGAGGAAGCGCGTGTTCTCGCCATCTGCGAAAGAACAGAGTAGAAATTCGATTAGCATTGAGAAACCAAACCGCACGACAAGAAAGAATAAGTGTGAAGTTTTTCCTAACTCTGTAGCCTCTGGGGGATAAATACAGACGTCTCTGTACCAATCCTTCAGACGCTACTAAGTTTGTCTGTGAACTGTGAGACCCATGTAAACTAGAGCTCTGACACCAACTTGTCACGACCCGGATTTTCCACCCTCGGGAGTCGTGATGGCGCCTACTAATGTGAGCTAGGCAAGCCGAATATTTAAACAATTACCTTTTTACCCATTTATTACTCGTTAACAATTAAAAACAATTACGTGAAACCAGCGGAAAATTTAAAATGAGCGGAAGAAAAACAATAGAATATCTGAACATGTATCCAAAACAACTGTTTGAGCCTCAACTACCCAGAATTGGTGTCACAGTTTCACAGAGGATCTAAGATTTACTACATACAATGTCTGAAAATAAACGATACACTGTTTCTTAATTAAGGAAATGAAACAGAAACAAAGGGATAGAGGGAGACGCCAGGGCCTGCGGACGTCTGCAGGTCTACCTTGGATCTCCGCGTGGACTGAAGGTAGCCAACCAATCTATGGTCCAAAGTCAACAGTAGTGGGATCTGCACAAAAAAGTGCAGAGTATAGTATCCGCACAACCGACCCCATGTGATGGTAAGTGCCTAGCCTAACCTCGCCGAAGTAGTGACGAGGCTAGGACCAGACCACCAAATATCTATGCAGTTAATTCATATACAGCGGAAATAGAAACAGAGAAATACAACTAAAGTTGGGCGGGGGAAACATGCTACGGGGAGTAAAAGATAACCACAAAACAACTGTAGAGAAACATAAGAAATGCTCTAAATCAATTACCAGCAAAATAAGGAAATAGAAGAACAGGCACACAAGTAATACCGTTGCAGGCATGCAACCCGATCCCATTACATATGATACCGTTGCAGGCGTGTAACCCGCTCCCATTTCTTACATTATCGTTGCAGGCGTGCAACCCGCTCCCATTTCATATATCACCGTTGCAGGCGTGCAACTCGCTCCCATTTCGTATATTACCGTTACAGGCGTGTAACCCGCTCCCATTTCACATATTACCGTTGCAGGCGTGCAGCCCATTCCCATTTCTTTTATCAACACCAATCAAAAGAATCCCGGCCAGGGAACAATAATATTAAAACAAACATCCCGGCAAGGGAACAATAATGATAATAACATCCCGGCAAGGGAACTATAATGATGATAACATCCCAGTAAGGGAACAATAATGATGATAACATCCCGGCAAGGGAACAATAATAAAATTCTCATATGAAGCGCAATACCACAACCGAGGCATAATAATTACAATACAAGACTCACGGGCATGCTTGACACCGACGTATAGATACTCATCACCATGCCTATACGTCGTACTCCACAATTAACACGTAACAAATAAGACTCGACTCCTAATCCCTTAAGCTAAGGTTAAACCAAACACTTACCTCGAACTTTCACGGCCAACTCAAGCCTCAACACCGCTTTTACTTTTGAATTTGGCTCAAAAACAATCGTATCTAGACATAATAGACTTAATAACATCAATAAATGCTAAACAATCCAATTTCAATGCTTAAGTATAGGTTTCCTATCATTCTTTCCAAAAAAAATCAAAATTTGACTCCGGGCCCGCTTGGTCAAAACACGAGTTTCGGACCAAAACCCGATCACACATTCACCCACGAGCCCGAATATATAAATAGTTCCAAAATTCGACCCCCAAACGAGGTCTAAACCCTAAATATACAAAAAAGCCCTAACTCTACCCAAATCCCTAATTTTCTACCCTTAATAACATGATTTAAGCTTAGAAATCTAATGGGTGTTAATGGAAATTGAAGAAAACGAGTCTAAGATTACATACCTATGAATTGGTGGTGAAATCCCCTTTCAAAAATTGCCCAATTTGGAGTTTGGAAGAAGAAGTTATGAAATTTTTGGTTAAGTCCCGTTTTGCTTCTGTTTTAAAATCACTGGATAGGCCTTCATCGCGTTCGCGATAGGCCTGTCGCATTCGCGATGAAGCTAACTTTGGTGACCTTCGCGTTCGATGGTTCGCATTCGTGGAGCTTTGGCTCCTCGAGCCTTCGCATTCGCAGGCCAGTGGCCGCGTTCGCGTAGAACAAAAGGTGAACCCCTCCCCCCAGGCCATTAGCCTACGCGTTCACGAGGGCCTGGACGCATTCGCGAAGGGTATTTTCCCCACAGCCACGCGTTCCCATCCTAAGCCTCGCGTTCGCGAAGAGGAAAACTAGCACCTGCGAGATTTGCCTTACGTGTTTGCGAGTGGGCGCACGCAAAAGCGAAGAACAAAATCCCTTGGCACTGAACAGCAACAACTTGCATCTTTCATAAGTTCAAAAACTCTCCTAAACTCATCCGAAACTCACCCGAGCCCTCGGGGCTCCAAACCAAACATGCTTACTAACTCAAAAACATCATATGAACTTATCCGTGCGATCAAATCACCAAAATAACCTCTTAAACAACGAATTTAGTATAGAAATTTAAGAAAAATCTCAAAACTTTCAAAGTAGGTATTTTCTCAACTACGGGTCCGATTCACCTCAAGCGACCTCCGTTTCTTACCAAATTTCGCAGACTCATCTTATTTCACATATAAGACCTGTACCGGGCTCCAGAACAAGAATACGGACCCGATACCATCAAATTCTAAATGCATTTCATTTCCAAAACTCATAGAAATTTCCAGAAAATAATTTTCTTTAAAAATTCATTTCTCGGGATTGGGACCTCAGAATTTAATTCCGGGCATACGCCCAAGTCCCATATCTTTCCACGGACCCCCCAGGACCGTCAAATCATGGGTCCGGGTCCGTTTACCCAAAATGTTGACCGAAGTCAACTCAAATGCATTTTAAGTTAAAATTTAAAATAATTTCACAGATTTTCACAAAAATGGCATTCCGGCTATGCGCCCGAACTACGCAAGCAAATCGAGGTGATGCCGAAAGAGGTCTTTAAGGCCTCGGAACACAGAATTTATTTCTAAACCAAGTGATGACCTTTTGGGTCATCACATATGCCCAGCATCGCTCTTGTGTTTTGCCGATGTGGGACTCTGTCAAAAGTCTGGGGGTGCTATAGAGATTGCGAGTCCCTCATTCCACATCTTAAAGAGAAATTCAAATCAGGCAAAGAATATGACATATATAATAAGCCCCAATAATACTAAAGAAATTAGGAAAAAATGTCAAAACTCACCACGGATTGAAGGCCACCATGAGAGCCCCAGTCTATTATAACAAAAGACATCCAGTGTCTATCTTTTGAACTATATGTAATTTTCAAATAGAAACAATTGCAAAATTAGATAACATTCTCACAAATTGGCAAGTTAGTGGATTTATAAGATATCTTCTCTTCACACCAACAACCACTATCAAACTAGCCTCACCCTGGCACGAGTATTCTGAGAAACCCCATTGTCACGACCCCAGTTCGCCCTCCGTGAACCATCATAACGGCACCTAGTCCCTACGACTAGGTAAGCCTAACAATGCGGAAAGTAAACCAATTTGCGAAAGAAAAACAAATAAAACCGAAATAGTGAATAAAACAATGTTTAATAGTGCCGCTCGGCATACACCAAATCAACTCTCGAATACTAATACCTTTCCCAAAATCCGGAATCTCATGAAATCACAAGGTAAGGATACTACATAGTGCTCTAACTTCAGAATGTCTAAAATAAAGTAAATACAGAAGGGCTGTAACTACAAGAGAGAATGGAGAGAGAGTCCTCGGTCTGCGGACGCGGCAGATATACCTCGAAGTCTTCGAAGGGTCGCCTCGCCTCAAGGATGGTAAGTCTGAGTAGAGGTACCTGGATCTGCACATGAAAAACATGCGCAGGAAGGGCATGAGTACCATGGTCCAAAATGTTGAGAAAAATTGTAATAAAACCGATGTTAGCACAAGTACATGACGGTGATACAAAAGTTGTCATTTGTCCATAAATTTGCATATTCCATGCCAAGTGCTAGCATCTCAGAAGAAGTAAAATAGAGTTCATTGGTTTATACCCTCTATAACTACATCTAATCATTGGTATATGAAGTAGGTTGAGTACTAGGGATAAAAATGCTATGATGGGGAGTGACAAACGTTACTATATTTTAGCATACTTCACCACTGAATCTGAAAATTTCTCCCCTCTATCGTTTGCATTCTGCATCGATTTTAATTTATAAAGCAAAAACATAAGCATTTTGTGTGATTTGCTCCACCATTTGAGTTCGCCAAAATGTTGTGATTTGAAGTGCCGCTATCACAGAATAGTTATTCCGTTCTATCCTGGGAGGAATTAATCCGAAACATTGAGCAACTGTGAGGGGATTAAATTCTTTAAGGACACACAAGGAACTTCTGGGCTTGGAATTTTCTGTTATTTGTTCCTAAAACTAACGACTTCTGATTTTCTGGTTTGAATACATATTATTAACAGGGACTGCTATTAAGTAGAGTCTGAAGTCGTTTTCGTCTAAACTTAGATGAGATAGAGAAAGCTTATTCAAAAAATGACAGTTCGCCACACCACCAGATAAAGAAACATTCATTAGATCACAACCCTCTAGAACCAATTCTCATAAATATTTTGATGCCAAGATTATGAAAATAGGCAAGGGATGTGATAAAAGTTTTGTATATGACAGATGTTTTACACCATTCTGAATTGCAATGTCGTGCCACTTATCAGCCAGAATGAAAACTTCACGAGAATAAGATTCTAAACACTTTGAATATTCAAACTTTTCAATAGGAATTTTGTTGTCCTTGTATCTCTCGAGGATTGAGTCCACTATTTTCGCGTCCTTATAATGACAAACTATGAATTTTAAGTTGACAAGAAAGTAGTTTCACATCCCATGTCTATTTTGAGGATAATTGCATATTCTGTGAAAGAATAGAATGTAAATGATGGGAAGCAAAAGCTTGCTTAAAAATACATTAAATCTTTCTTAATTAATTCATCATGGTGCTCCTAGATATTCTGATTATTAAATGACAGATTAAATGAGATTTCAATTCTATGACAAATCAAGTGGATAAAATGGTAGATAAACCTCGTTTTTTTAATTGTTGTTGTTAAACAATTAGTCAAAAAACCAACTAATTGGTAGTTAGGGGAATTAAAGTTGTTAGAATATAATGCTCTTTGCCTAGCACCTTACAAATTTGGAGAAATTTCAGACTCATCCACTATATTTTCGGTCACTGCTAGCTCAATTTTTTCCTAAACACAATACACATAATCAAAAAAAATTGAGCCAACATTATAAATTGAGCACCTGGCGAAGTAAGTAAATCAGATACATTTGCGCTTAATTTTTTAAATCTTCCACACATCCTTAGATCACCAAATGAGCCATGATAAATACACAAGTACCAGTAGTAAGTGTTGGTGGTGTATTAAAGAATTACAAGAGGACCCTCAAATGAATTTCTTGTTGATTGTTAAAGAATTACAAGAGGACCCTCAACTAATGATTGTCAAACAATATCTAACCAAAAAAATACAAAATCCACACATAACTTCTAGAGATCTAACCCACTATATGAACCTATTAATGGGTTAGATCTTTTATAAGGCACTTCAGTTTTGTATCAATCCACAAATTTTATTTTACACTCAACAAGTATATTCTAGTTAAATTCATATAATCCTATATTGTCCACCCGAACTTCTCTGTAACAGAGTATTTTCATTCAACTTTCACTATAGGCAGTTAGTTTTCTGGATATCCTATTTGTGGACCTCATTATAATATTTATCGTTCTGTGCTAGGTCACCAATCACATGGTGGCTAGTGAGAAAGGTACTTCAGAAAGGAAATAATAACAGGCACATAAGGCTTGTTGCAATCAGTAGCACTGGTGATAGTTAATAGCTCATCGAACTATACACAAACCACTCCATAGTAATCAATAGCATTGATGATAGTATATAACTTACACATATTTCTTTTGCCTCCTCATTCACATATGATCCATCTTTTTTCGTATGTGTAGCAAGATAAAGTTGTGCTCGTCCAGGCTTTCTCCCTGTCTTAGCCATCTATATATGGGGAAAAAATTAAGAATAGATTAACTACAGTAGAAAAAATAGATACACAATCTAAAATTAAATAGTAAAGTAAGATAAAGGAAGTGAGCCTTTTGGTATCTCCTTGTGAATCTGTAATATAAAAAAAGGCAGAATAGCCTAATAAACACTTTTACTTGTCCTGCTTTGTCATCCCGGTCCCGATACTTTACGAAGTTTCATCTGGACACTCGTAATTTTTAAAATACATTACTTTAAACCCCTCTGACCATTGACCAAGCATATGTGGCATATGCATTGCTGAGTTGGCTAAAATGCGTGATTGCACGCTCTAAAAAGCTAGTAACTTTGATAATTCCAATTAAAAAAATAACAAAAAATGAAAAAAATATTCTTAAACAAAAATTCAGGTTGTAACTTTACTGCAGTTCCTAGTACAAAGAGAAAGTTTAAGACTCCATTAAAGGAGCTCGAAGCTTGAGTTTAAATTCCGGGTTTGCGAAATTGGATTCGGGTTTGATTGGGTGTCTTGGCAAATAATTGGGTATACCTTTGGGATTTAGTATCTCGAATTTGAGGCGATTTGCAGAAGATTTAGTCTAGTTTTGAGCGAGATTTTAGCTGCAACACAAAGCTAAGTTCGAAATTTTCAAATCTGCAATCTTCCTGCGCACTGTTTTGTGTCAATTTAAATACACAAAACTTTACTTTCTTGATTTGGGTATTTGGTTTTGAACTCTGCTGGTTTTGAATCTTTATTGCGCAAGTAGCAAAGTAGTAGTTCTTCCATTTTGGGGGCTCTTCGCCGGCGCCAGCGACAGGAAATTTGGAAGGGGATTTTCTTTAATGTTTGAATTTTTATTTTAGTTTTTTTTTAATTTTTGTTTTTAATTATTTTTAATCGGCCATGTGACATGGCATTTAAACATTGTTATTTTTTGACGTGGCAGCTAACGTGGAGGAGATTGTATTACACGCACTGCAGCCTCCTGTCATAAGCATTTATTATACACGATTTGAAGGAGTGTAAGTGTTCAATTGGCAAATTGTTAAGTTTGGGGACCGGCATGACAAAGTGGCACAAGTATAGGTGTCATTTAGGCTATTCTGCCTATAAAAAAATGATGAAACTCAGCATTAGTTGATATTAACAGACAGCTTACTACATGGTTCAGAGAAGATAAAACTTTCGAGTCAAAGATCTTCATATTAATTAATAAAAGCTTTAAGGATTAGTAAGACCATAATTGATAATACTACAATTTTCTCATGTATTACTGAAATGAGTTGTATGTTGGTTGTATTGTTTTGTAAAGAAACTTCTATATGTATTGCAAGAAAATACTACAAACACCTTGTAGCCATCTCATACTCAACAAAAACTTCTATATGTCTTGCTGTTGGAACTGGCTAATAGCAAGACATATAAAAACTAAGAAAGCATGAAACCCTCAAAGTTCAACCTAAAAGTGATCTCACAAAAAATGAACAGAGGTTAAGATTCACAACATTGTCAAAATCATTCCGGCACATTTCATGGGACAGGGGGTTCGCCTTTAAAGCCACTGTAAGATAGAAGGAATGAAAACATTGTAAATGTCACGAACAAAAATAAATGCCTTCAAAAAAACCAAAAGAATGCACTCACAAATATTGCAGAACTTCATAAAATAGATAAAACAATGAGCTGGTTTCAAGCCAGTCCGACCCTTAGTAAAAGCACCAATGTAACGATCTGATTCACACACAGGGATGAGAGGGATGAGTAGAACAGAGGAAGAAAGAAGAGGAGATGAGAGGGAAAACAAAGAGTAACAACTTTAGCCTGCCTCACATTTTGCTCCTTACTGCTAATTGAAGACTACAAAGCAATACATTTCGGTTATACTTTAATGTCCTATACATCAACAACGGCAGAAATTATAACGAAAGGATAATGATTACCTATTCCATCGACAGTCCAATGATGTGAAGACTCACGTTTAGCACGCTTATTGGATGTTGCTTGTGGTGGTGTGGGATTAACAGGAGGTTGAAATGAAGGAGTTGGTAGTGATGTCGCCTGAAATTAAAGAGTCAGCTGAATGGAAGGAGTTGTCTGCCCCGTGGCCTGAAATGAAAGAGTTTGCTGTCCTGTGGCTTGTAATGAAGGAGTCTGCTGCAATGTAGTAGGGAATGAAGGACCCAATTGTGATGTCATATCTTGTGTCGCATCAATAGGTTCTGAAGGGGGCGCTGATTGGACTGGCTTTTTCAGGTTTTGGAAATGTTTGGTTTTCGGCATATCTACAATCAACAAATATGGAGCAACTCTTGTGCAACACCATTTATAAGTATATTTGAAGTTATTTATGGACTAAAGACTTATACAGTACTAAACAACTTACAGTTTATGAAGGAACTATTTCTATATCTAAAGTTATATGAGAACGACTTACACATTATTAAACAACTTGAAGGAACAAAAAATACTTAAAAATGAATTGAAACATACAAAAATAAATTTCTTACCTCCGATATCGACAGAGTTCTGAAAACTTCTACTAGATTTTCCAATAAATCAGCCTCTCTATCCTATTTGATAAAACAACAAAAATTGTACTCGAAACAGAAATATTTGACAAGTTGAAAACTTACACAAAGTAGAATTACAAGTACAGAGAACCCCGATAAGTAACCTTATTACAAACTCATTTTGCAGCATTAAACATATTGTGAAAATTTAACTACTAGAAAAAATTAAATATGCAAATAAAATAGTAAATAAGAGAAAGAGTTGGAGGGAGTGCACCGAATTCGGTAATAAATTGAACACTTGATGATTTCGCAACTCCAATGTTACCACGAAGAAACGTCAATTGTTCAAAGTTTGAAGTTCAATTGTTCAAACTTCAAATAATAAATAATACGATCAACTAAATTCAAAAAAAAAAAAAAAGAGAACCAACTACTAATCCCTAACATATCTTTCCGCACATATGCAAATAATTTCGTTACATATCTGTAATAGTGACTTTACATATAGTAATTGTCACGACCCAAACCCCGATCCGGTTGTGATGGCGCCTCTCGTGAAGACAAGGCCAGCCAACCAACCCATATCGCCCTTTCAAAATTAGTTAAACATGAATAAGCAGTCTAAATATGATTTACTAATATTAATTAGCGGAGGTACAACCTAACACAGCCCTAATCGGGGTGTCACAAGTCACGAGCATCTATAAGAGTGTAAATACAACTACAAGGCCTACAAATACACTGAACAGGAATAATGAACAACAGAAAGAGAGAAGCGGCGCTGCGAACGCTGGCAGTCACCTCGCTAAACTCCTATAGCTCTGCCTCCAATCAGCCAAAACCTGCTACCGGGTGAAGAAATACCTGCATCTGCACACGAGGTGCAGGGAGTAATGTGAGTACTCCAACCCAGTAAGTAATAAGAGTAAATAGAGGCTGAGCAGTAGGAAACAATGAATCCACATTCGTGTTTGGCTCAATAATCACAACAGGCTTTCAAATCATAATACGAGTCAACCTTTCCTTTTTAAAACCCAGCTTTTAGTGAAAATCATTTTTGAAATGCTTCCAGCAGTTTCAGTAGGGGTTCAATACCATTTAAAAATAATAATAGAGATTAAAGCAATAATCGGCCCCTCGGGCAAAGCATAGTTCGTAAAACAGCCCCTCGGGCAAAAACAATAATCATAAATAATTCATAACTTGAAAATCTCGGTGGAAATATCCAAATGCCAAATCAGTGATTAATTTCTGAACATCTCATAAACCCCAGTTTAAATAAAAGTTGTTGTAAAACATTTGCTCAGCTTCCGACAGAGGCTCAATGTAAAGATGAGTGAAAACAGTCAATCAATCAACATATTCGATAGAAACTCACTTTAAAGAGAAGGGAAATCAATAAGTTCATAAACAGGCCTCTCAGGCAAACATCACTCATATGCATGTCTATATCTATCGCCCCTCGGGCTAGCCTCTCTGTCACTCGTGACTCAACTCTTACCAATCAGTGCTCACACTCAGCACTCACGCTCAATAGGTACCATATAGTAACCGCTGCGGCGTGCAGCCCGATCCATATACATATAATAACCGCTGCGGCGTGCAGCCCGATCCATATATCGTCGACGGCGCTCACTGGGGTGTGCAGACTCCGGGAAGGGCCCCTTACGGCCCAAGCGCAATATTGTTGCGGCGTGCAGCCCAATCCATATAAGTATACTGCTGCGGCATGCAGTCCGATCCTTATAAATATACTGTTGCGGCGTGCAGCCCGATCCATATAAATATACTGCTGCGGCGTGCAGCCCGATCCAGGTATATATAATCCTCACAGCCAGGCCCTCGACCTCTCTCAGTCATTAGCCTCACCATCAGACTCTCAGTCTATCTCAGTCATCAACTTCACAATTAGACCCTCGGTCTATCTCAGTCATCAACTCACTATCACTCGGACCATTAGTAAAACAGGGAACTTAACCCAAACAGTCTTTTACATTTTTAAGAAATATGGTGATAAAGCCAGATTTTTAAACAATAAGCCGATAAAACATGACTGAGGATATGCTATCAACACATATAGTGAGGAAAAATAGTAAAAATGCCCCTAAGGGTCTCAACAGGTCGGCACAAGGCCCCAAACATGGCATACAACCTAAAACACAATAATATCAGACAGTTAACTATCAAATGCGCATTAAAGTACTCTTTCGGGACGGACTAGGTCACAATCCTCAGCGGTGCTCTACCCCACGCTCGTCATCCAGCGTGCAAGTCACCTCAAAGTAACACAACGATGTGTAATCCGGGGTTTCAAACCCTCAGGACAGTATTTACAATCATTACTACCTCGAACCGGCGAAAATCTNCATGGGACAAGGGGGTTCGCCTTTAAAGCCAACTGTAAGATAGAAGGAAATGAAAAACATTGTAAAATGTACACGAACAAAAAATAAAATGCCTTCAAAAAAACCAAAAGAATGCACTCACAAATATTGCAGAACTTCATAAAATAGATAAAACAATGAGCTGGTTTCAAGCCAGTCCGACCCTTAGTAAAAGCACCAATGTAACGATCTGATTCACACACAGGGATGAGAGGGATGAGTAGAACAGAGGAAGAAAGAAGAGGAGATGAGAGGGAAAACAAAGAGTAACAACTTTAGCCTGCCTCACATTTTGCTCCTTACTGCTAATTGAAGACTACAAAGCAATACATTTCGGTTATACTTTAATGTCCTATACATCAACAACGGCAGAAATTATAACGAAACGATAATGATTACCTATTCCATCGACAGTCCAATGATGTGAAGACTCACGTTTAGCACGCTTATTGGATGTTGCTTGTGGTGGTGTGGGATTAACAGGAGGTTGGAATGAAGGAGTTGGTAGTGACGTCGCCTGAAACGAATGAGTCGGCTGAGTGGAAGGAGTTGACTATTCCGTGGTCTGAAATGAAAAAGTTTGTTGTCTTGCCTGAAATGAAGGAGTTGACAGTGTTGTGGCCTGAAATGAAGCGGTTTGCTGTCTTGTAGCTTGAAATGAAGGAGTTGGTAGTGATGTCGCCTGAAATGAAAGAGTCGGCTGAACGGAATGAGTTGTCTGCCCCGTGGCCTGAAATGGAAGAGTTTGTTGTCTTGTGGCTTGTAATGAAGGAGTCGGCTGCAAGGTTGAAACATACAAAAATAAATTTCTTACCTCCGATATCGGCAGAATTCTGAAACCTTCTACTATATTTTCCAATAAATCAGCCTCTCTGTCCTATTTGATAAAAACAACAAAAATTATACTCGAAACAGAAATATTTGACAAATTGAAAACTTACACAAAGTAGAATTACAAATACAGAGAACTTTTCAGTTTTTATTTTTCAAACCAAACTCTATGAGAGAAAAGTAAAAGTCAATAATTCTTACTAGTTAAGTAAAATGTTATGCCTATAATCAAATACAAAAAGTCCAGAAATAGAAGAAACCAGCCTGAACTAGATTTTCCATCATGCAATTTAAATTATCTAAATTACTTACCCAAAACAATAAAATTGTTATAAAACAATAAAAGAAGAAGAGTATTGCAGAGAAAAGTAGAGGGAGAGAATTCTTATTGAATTTTGGGATGAATTACAATGGAATAGAACCTCTCTATTTATAGGGAGAGAGTGACTTAGCCACCAAGTAATAAACCCTAGAATCTCTCTAAATATAGACATTCACCATAAATAAAATTCTATTTATAACACTCCCCCTTGAATGTCTATTCAACAGATAATGTGTCTCGTTAAAACCTTAACTAAAAGAAAACCCAATGGGAAAAAAATTCTAGAAAAGGAAAAAGAGTACACATATCTAATAATACGCCCTTTGGTTGCCTTGTTAAAAACCTTGCAAGGAAAACCCAGTGGGACAAAACCTTGTAAGGGAAAAAGAGTACAACGCGTATTAACTCCCCCTCATGAGAGCATCATTCACATCCTTAAGCATTTGCATTCCAATCTTGTGCACCATCTTCAAAAGATCTTTGGTAGAGATGTGATGAACAAATCAGCCATATTAACTTGAATGAATATATTGCACCTTGAAATCATCATTCTTGATTGATATGTAATGTCTTCATATAATGTCGTGGAATGGCTCTTCAATATCTCCATAGAGATTCTCGCTATCATATTATCATGTTTATAGTTATAGCAAGATACCTTTGTGCACAAATTGCACTTAGGATGAAGTACTTCATGACCATGAATTCTATATGCTTTAAGCAATTTAAATCCTTCAGGGATTGTTAAGTCATATAAGCCATATAATAGACTTTAGATGCATATCAAGTTTTCATGTCATGCTAGACATATAAGATATCGAAAACTGATTGCACATACCATTGACTTTATACTTTCAAGTGTTTGAACTTCATGTTCAAAACTACATGTCTTTCATATGAAACCAAATCTATTCAAATTGTTTCTTCAGACTTAAGATCCTCATATATATATTTAGCGTTATTATAGATGTCGTCGACAAATATTTTGTATCGGTTCCAACCTCCTTATTTTTCATAAAGACATAACATAGAGATCTCTTCATTCATATATTCAGGTACCTGAATCTCTCATGAGATTTTATGAAGTGTTATGCCATGTGATCTTCTAGATCACTTGCCTCCTTTATTATGATCATTTTGATCATTTGCTCATCTTCTTTATCAATAAGTTTATTTGAAACCGATTTGTCTATATGCTTTAAGCGTACCATAAACTTTGTCCTTCTAGGACTTAATATGAGCATTTGCAATGAGAATATAGTTACTTTCTTTGGGTCAGCAAATGCGTCCGGCATGCTTTGCAATATATTGCACATGAATTATCCTTTATGAACTTCAAGTTCATATTATCTTATTCGAGGATCGAGATGTATAAATAATAATTCATTCCATGTAACTTTTTCTCAACTGTTTATCATGTCTCCCCCTCATGTTAGAAAAACTAACTTGGTACCTCAACTTTGAGAATCCACCTTTGTGCGTTATGGTGTTAATCAAAATATACACCGCACATCAATAATAATAAGATGGAATTATTTGGTTCCTGACCCTGAACCACATGTGAGGGGAGAAAGTAATATATTTTCGTATATAACGTATATCAAACTGATATACAAAACTTTGTTCTCATAAGCAATAGTTTAGCTATTAAGTGGAGGCACTCAATAAATCATTTTGCTAAACCAGCTGTGATGTAGACCAACTTATCAAGATGAACTTCTTGAATAGAAAATCTGGAATATGCTCTAAATTAAATTATTGAGCAAGTTACCTCGCAAACACCATATTGCGGGCTAATAATAATCGCACATGCAACCATCTCATAGATGCATCTTATGTGGTATACATGGCAGGTGAATGGGCCCATATTCACCTTTGATATTTCCAGAATTCATGGGATTCAATCCCAATTTGAATTGGTATATTAAGTAATGAGAACAACCAACCTAAGAGAATTCGTAAAGAACTTTCTAGTTCTTTAATATTTACCCATGTGAATTCTCTTTTATTTTTGCACATCATACTTAAATTGATATGGGTAAACCAACTATGTCAACTGAATAAATTATCAATATTGATAAACTTCAGGTTTACACCATGATGTGTGCAATTATGAATAAACTCCAAGTTTATTATGATATGGGTTTTTATATCAATAAATTTCAACTTTATTGTGGCATTCTTTTGTTTGTGTAGTATAAACTGAAGAATAAAGCGGGTAGCTTTTCACATACATATTACCCAGCTACAAGTTGTAGTAATAGAAGATATTAAATCTTTCCTTTATTTATAGTCTCAATATAATCAATCGCTTTCGCGTATACTTTGGAAACTGAATAAGTTTCTTTGAGAGTTACTACAACACAATAAATTGACATGATAATCAATTGTATTCCTCCAAAATAGTAATAATTGGCTCTTCCAGAGCTCTCAATTAATTTTATACTACCACAGATTCATCAACATCCATGTGATGAATATCTCTTTTGAAGAAAAAGTTATACCATTGTGATCGTGGTCAAATTATATGCAAGATCTGTTTCTTGCATTACCATTGTCTTTTAATAATCACATTGCCATAATATTTTGGCGTACAATAAGTACGTGACTAGTGATCATTCATGCCATAATAATGACAGTATTTTCTTATTTCATCTCAAACCTCCATCTAGAGGTGAGTGTGGTATATTCACTACCACTAGCACGTTCATATTCTTCCAAGAATGAATATGTATTCATAAATTAGATATTGTCACATTCACATCATGAATGGACCATAATCATCTATATGTGCTTTATAAAATCTCATGTCAAATCGATGACAAATATTACTTTCACAGAGTGAAGGATTATTTTGAGAATCCTTATTATTCTCAATATCACAATAATGACGATTATAATTTCGTCTATTATCACGTCCACGTCCATTGATACATTCATAGTAGTAATTTTGTCTTCTTTCAGACTTATCACATACTGCTATCACATTCTCTAAAGGGAATGAGAATGGAGCAAATTCAATTGGACGGGTTTTCAATTCTGTGCCCACAATCATACATGAATTTGATCATGGCAAGGCATAGAAATTTTACCACTTTGGGTGGTTATAATTTCTTTCAAACTCCATTAGAGTTGCAATCAAAATTTATCGTCTTTGCTTGTGTTTAAAATCAAATTATATAATGTCAAGAATTTGAAAGAGAAAAGTAAAATACTTACCTTAAATCCAGAATTTAATCATGAAAGAAGTTCATAGAACAATTGACAATCATTATGCTCAATCCCAAAGTTTCTACTCAATTGGTTAGAGTCTCATGCTGATAACGTGTTATAAAACAATAAAAGAAGAAGAAGAGTATTGCAGAGAAAAGTAGAGGGAGAGAATTCTTATTGAATTTTGGGATAAATTACAATGAAATAGAACCTCTCTATTTATAAGGAGAGAGTGACTTAGCCACCAAGTAATAAACCCTAGAATCTCTCTAAATATAGACATTCACCATAAATAAAATTCTATTTATAACAAAATTAAAAAATAAAAAATAAACCCTAAACAGTAAAAGGAGCTGGCCAACTTTAAAGTATTATACCTAGACAAACAGGGTAATATTAATATCAAACTCTAAATAATAAATGTGGTTTTAGATTTTTGTAGGATAATATTAATGTCAAAACTCCAAAAGTAAAGAAAAAAATGCAAACTGATTAAGAAAAAAAATTACAGACTTCAAATCCTTAGAACTTCAGCAAAGTTAACCAATATTTCAGTGAAGAACAAGCAAAAAAGTAATACGTTTCTAGTGCATATAAATTTTCGAAAATTTCCACAACTATTAAAAAAAATACTTCAATTAACAATGAAGAAAGAAAAAATCTGGTACAAATCAAAAAGCATCTAACATAAGAAGTAGTAATTGGGGAACAAACAGTTGGTAGAAAGCTTAAACCTCCTGTTAATCCCACAACCAACGTGAATTGATTTCAACTGGTAAAAAATATCTTGTTCCTAAAATACCACAATGGCTGAACAAATATCTTGTTCATCAAATGGGTGAAATGGTACCTGTAGATAGAGAACTTAACAATACATCCAAAATCAAAATACCTGTAGAGAGAGAATTTCAATTTGAAGAGATTGCGGTTTCCTACAGAAAGAGAGAGAGAGTCTATTAGTCGGAAGTGTGAAAGGCAGAAGTTTCTAGACTGAAAAGGTTGGGGAAAAAAGGAGGGAGTGTGAAAAAAATTAGGCGCCTTTTTCTTTTAGGGTTGCGGAAATTTATAAGGAATTTTACACCCTATAGAAAAACTTAATGCCCTTTTTATTTTAAAAAACTACTATTTTAAAAAATTATATTATATAGCTACCTTTTACCCTTTATAGCAAAATATTCATTTTTTTTTCGAGGTACAAGTTGGAATGCCGGTGGGTGGCTTTGGGGAGAGATTTATATTTATGTGCTAATCCTTTAGAAAGGATAGATAAAAACATATTTTCTGTTTCAAATTATGGGATTTTTGAACTCTTTTGGTGGAATGAGTGTCTACTGCATGGCGTATTATTTCTCTTGTATTTTTTTTTGCTTTTCCTTTTGTTTAATTGCTGGATAATTGTCTAGTGCATTTTATAGATGCGTGTTAATAGTATTTGATTGACATTCATATTATGCATAAAAACATATGCTCTTCGACAGATATTCGATTTCAGCTTGAAAAAATTTATGATTCACTCACTATATACGCAGGGGCATACTCATATATTTAAAGACATGAGCAAATAAACAGATTGTAATAACAAAGACATAGTGAAATTGGCCTTCGCCACAAAGAAAAGTCCGACCTCGATCGGATAACGATGGGTTAATTTTTTGACAAAAGCTCGAAATAACACCCTTCAAGGCCAAGGGCCTTCGCCAAAAAGAAGAGTTCGACATCGATCGGATAACGACGGGTTTATATTTCGACGAAATCACGAAATAACACCCTTAAAGGCCAAGGGCTTTCGCCAAAAAGAAGAGTCCGGCTTCGATCGGATAACGACGGGTTAATAATTCGATGAAAGCTCAAAATAACACCCTTAAAGGCCAAGGACCTTCGCCAAAAAGATGAGTCCGACCTCGATCGGATAACGATGGGTTAATTTTTCGACAAAAGCTCGAAATAACACCTTTAAAGGCCAAGGGCATTCGCCAAAAAGAAGAGTCCGACTTCGATCGGATAACGATGGGTTAATTTTTCGACAAAAGCTCAAAATAACACCCTTAAAGGCCAAGGGCCTTCGCCAAAAAGAAGAGTCCGACTTCGATCGGAAGACGACGGGTTAATATTTCGGCGAAAGCTCGAAATAACACCCTTAAAGGCTAAGGGCCTTCGTCAAAAAGAAGAGTCCGACCTCGATCGGACAACGACGGATTAATATTTCGACAAAAGCTCGAAATAACACACTAAAAGGCCAAGAGCCTCGCCAAAAAGAAGAATCCGACCTCTATCAGACAACGACGGGTTAATATTTCGACAAAAGCTCAAAATAACATCCTTAAAGGTCACGGGCCTTCGCCAAAAAGAAGAGTCCGACCTCGATCGGATAATGACGAGTTAATATTTCGACGAAAGCTCGAAATAACACCTTTAAAGGCCAAGGACCGTCAGAAAATAGGAAGGGAAAGAAAGACTGGGACTCACAACGGGGTAACACCTCAATGTTGGCGTGAAAATAACACCCCTACAACTAAGATCGTTCTAAGAAAGGGAAGAGAAGAAAAGTTTGATACCATTCGAACTGCGATGGGGTAATGTCTCAACACATCCGAGAGCACCACCCCGTCAACGAAATCCATCATCAAGATCCAATTCAATCCGACTGGCATTAGAGTCCCAAAGAATTAGGGAACTCGTCATACAGGAATCTACTTCGTGCCGAAGTCATGAAAAGCAAAAACAAAGAAAAAAGTACAAGGCATATAACAATGAAAAATTCCTCTTTATACAAAGCCACTGCGCAAACAGTCGCAGATTACGCACGGCTCGAACAACCAGTCTAAAAAGGGAAGAAAAATAATGACAACAAAAAAGGGGGGGGGGGGG
>NC_031995.1:8240951-8284486 GCF_001879085.1 Nicotiana attenuata | reverse complement strand
TAAGAACTTTCCTAGTTCTTTAATATTTACCCATGTGAATTCTCTTTTATTTTGCACATCATACTTAAATTGATATGGGTAAACCAACTATGTCAACTGAATAAATTATCAATATTGATAAACTTCAGGTTTACACCCATGATTGGTGCAATTGATGGAATAAACTCCAAGTTTATATGATTGGTTTTTATATCAATAAAAATTTTCAAACTTTATTGGTGGCTTCTTTTGTTTGTGTAGTATAAACTAAGAATAAAGCGGGTAGCTTTCACAATACATATTACCCAGCTACAAGTTGTAGTAATAGAAGATATTAAATCTTTCCTTTATTTATAGTCTCAAATATAATCAATCGCTTTCGCGTATACTTTGGAAACTGAATAAGTTTCTTTGAGAGTTACTACAACACAATAAATTGACATGATATCAATTGTATTCCTCCACAAATAGTAATAATTGGCTCTTCCAGAGCTCTCAATTAATTTTAACTACACACGATTCATCAAACATCCATGTGATGAATATCTCTTTTGAAGAAAAAGTTATAACCATTGTGATCGTGGTCAAATTATATGCAAGATCTGTTTCTATGCATTACCATTGCCTTTTAATAATCAACATTGCCATAATATTTTGGCGTACAATAAGTACGTGACTAGTGATCATTCAATGCCATAATAATGACAGTATTTCTTATTTCATCTCAAACCTCCATCTAGAGGTGAGTGTGGTATATTCACTACCACTAGCACGTTCATATTCTTCACAAGAATGAATATGTATTCATAAATTAGATATTGTCACATTCACATCATGAATGGACCATAATCATCTATATGTGCTTATAAAAATCTCATGTCAAATCGATGACAAAATATTACTTTCACAGAGTGAAGGATTATTTTGAGAATCCTTATTATTCTCAATATCACAATAATGACGATTATAATTTCGTCTATTATCACGTCCACGTCCATTGATACATTCATAGTAGTAATTTTGTCTTCTTTCAGACTTATCACATACTGCTATCACATTCTCTAAAGGGAATGAGAATGGAGCAAATTCAATTGGACGGGTTTTTCAATTCTGTGCCCACAATCATACATGAATTTGATCATGGCAAGCATAAGAAATTTTACCACTTTGGGTGGTTATAATTTCTTTCAAACTCCATTAGATTGCAATCAAAATTTATCGTCTTTGCTTGTGTTTAAAATCAAATTATATAATGTCAAGAATTTGAAAGAGAAAAAGTAAAATAACTTACCTTAAAATCCAGAATTTATCATGAAAGAAGTTCATAGAACAATTGACAATCATTATGCTCCAATCCCAAAGTTTCTACTCAATTGGTTAGAGTCCTCATGCTGATAACGTGTTAATAAAACAATAAAAGAAGAAGAAGAGTATTGGCAGAGAAAAGTAGAGGGAGAGAATTCTTATTGAATTTTGGGATAAATTACAATGAAATAAACCTCTTCTATTTTATAAGGAGAGAGTGACTTAGCCACCAAGTAATAACCCTAGAATCTCTCTAAATATAGACATTCACCATAAAAAAATAAATTCTATTTATAACAAAATTAAAAAAATAAAAAATAAACCCTAAACAGTAAAAGGAGCTGGCCAACTTTAAAGTATTATTACCTAGACAAACAGGGTAATATTAATATCAAACTCTAAATAATAAATGTTGGTTTTAGATTTTTGTAGGATAATATTAATGTTCAAAACTCCAAAAAGTAAAGAAAAAAAATGCAAACTGATTAAGAAAAAAATTACAGACTTCAAACTCTAGAACTTTCAGCAAAGTTAACCAATATTCAGTGAAGGAACAAGCAAAAAAGTAATACGTTTTCTAAGTGCATATAAATTTTCGAAAATTTCCACAACTATTAAAAAAAATACTTCAATTTAACAATGAAGAAAGAAAAATCTGGTACAAATCAAAAGCATCTAACATAAGAAGTAGTAATTGGGAACAAACAGTGGTAGAAAGCTTAAACCTCCTGTTAATCCCACAACCAACGTGAATTGATTTCAACTGGTAAAAAATATCTGTTCCTAAAATACCACAATGGCTGAAACAAATATCTTGTTCATCAAATGGGTGAAATGTGTACTGTAGATAGAGAACTTAAACAATACATCCAAAATCAAAATACCTGTAGAGAGAGAATTTCAATTTGAAGAGATTGCGGTTTCCTACAGAAAGAGAGAGAGAGTCTATTAGTCGGAAGTGTGAAAGGCAGAAGTTTCTAGGACTGAAAAGGTTGGGGAAAAAAGGAAGGGAGTGTGAAAAAAATTAGGCGCCTTTTTCTTTTAGGGTTGCGGAAATTTATAAGGAATTTTACACCCTATAGAAAAACTTAATGCCCTTTTTATTTTAAAAAACTACTATTTTAAAAAATTATATTATATATAGCTACCTTTTTACCCTTTATAGCAAAATATTCATTTTTTTTCGAGGTACAAGTTGGAAATGCCGGTGGGTGGCTTTGGGAGGAGAGATTATATTTATGTGCTAATCCTTTAGAAAGGATTAGATAAAAACATATTTTCTGTTTCAAATTATGGGATTTTTTGAACTCTTTTTGGTGGAATGAGTGTCTACTGCAATGGCGTATTATTTCTCTTGTATTTTTTTTTGCTTTTCCTTTTGTTTAATTTGCTGGATAATTGTCTAGTGCATTTTATAGATGCGTGTTAATAGTATTTGATTGACATTCATATTAGCATAAAAACATATGCTCTTCGACAGATTATTCGATTTCAGCTTGAAAAAATTTATGATTCACTCACTATACGCAGGGGCATACTCATATATTTAAAGACATGAGCAAATAAACAGATTGTAATAACAAAGACATAGTGAAATTGGCCTTCGCCACAAAGAAAAGTCCGACCTCGATCGGATAACGATGGGTTAATTTTTTGACAAAAGCTCGAAATAACACCCTTCAAGGCCAAGGGCCTTCGCCAAAAAGAAAGAGTTCGACATCGATCGATAACGACGGGTTTATATTTCGACGAAATCACGAAATAACACCCTTAAAGGCCAAGGGCTTTCGCCAAAAAGAAGAGTCCGGCTTCGATCGGATAACGACGGGTTAATAATTCGATGAAAGCTCAAAATAACACCCTTAAAGGCCAAGGACCTTCGCCAAAAAGATGAGTCCGACCTCGATCGATAACGATGGGTTAATTTTTTCGACAAAAGCTCGAAATAACACCTTTAAAGCCAAGGGCATTTCGCCAAAAAGAAGATCGACTCGATCGTGATAACGATGGGTTAATTTTTTCGACAAAAGCTCAAATAACACCCTTAAAGGCCAAGGGCCTTCGCCAAAAAGAAGAGTCCGACTTCGATCGGAAGACGACGGGTTAATATTTCGGCGAAAGCTCGAAATAACACCCTTAAAGGCCAAGGGCCTTCGCCAAAAAGAATAGTCCGACTTCAATTGGATAACGACGAGTTAATATTTCGGCAAAAGCTCGAAATAACACCCTTAAAGGCCAAGTGACTTTGCCAAAAAGAAGAGTCCGACCTCGATCGGATAATGATGGGTTAATTTTTCGATAAAAGCTCGAAATAACACCCTTAAAGGCCAAGGGCCTTCGCCAAAAAGAAGAGTCCAACTTCGATCGGATAACGACGGGTTAATATTTCGACGAAAGCTCGAAATAACACCCTTAAAGGCCAAGGGCCTTCACCAAAAAGAAGAGTCCGACCTCGATCGGACAACGATGGGTTAATTTTTCGACGAAAGCTCGAAATAACACCCTTAAAGGCTAAGGGCCTTCGTCAAAAAGAAGAGTCCGACCTCGATCGGACAACGACGGATTAATATTTCGACAAAAGCTCGAAATAACACACTAAAAGGCCAAGAGCCTCGCCAAAAAGAAGAATCCGACCTCTATCAGACAACGACGGGTTAATATTTCGACAAAAGCTCAAAATAACATCCTTAAAGGTCACGGGCCTTCGCCAAAAAGAAGAGTCCGACCTCGATCGGATAATGACGAGTTAATATTTCGACGAAAGCTCGAAATAACACCTTAAAGGCCAAGGACCGTCAGAAAAATAGGAAGGGAAAGAAAGCTGGGACTCACAACGGGGTAACACCTCAATGTTGGCGGTGGAAAATAACACCCTACAACTAAGATCGTTCTAAGAAAGGGAAGAGAAGAAAAGTTTGATACCATTCGAACTGCGATGGGGTAATGTCTCAAACATCCGAGAGCACCACCCCGTCAACGAAATCCCATCATCAAGATTCCAATTCAATCCGACTGGCATTAGAGCCCAAAGAATTAGGGAACTCGTCATACAGGAATCTACTTCGTGCCGAAGTCATGAAAAGCAAAAACAAAGAAAAAAGTACAAGGCATATAACAATGAAAAATTCCTCTTATACAAAGCCACTGCGCAAACAGTCGCAGATTACGCACGGCTCGAACAACCAGTCTTAAAAAGGAAGAAAAATAATTGACAACAAAAAAAGGGGGGGGGGGGGACTGGACTAAAAAGACAGAAAACGGATAAAAACATCAACTCCTTCACTCTAGGGGTGGGCATAATACCAACGGAACCAAAAATACCGGTCGAATCGTAAATTTTGTTTTTTCGGTTTCGATTTAATCTGTCTTTCGGTCGGTGCACAGTTTCAAGTGTGGTTTACATTTTTTGTATTTCGGTTTTCAGTTAAACCGAAAAACTGAAATTCACTGAGAAGAAGAGTCGGAACATGAGAAGAAGCCACTGCAGAACATTAGTATATTTTCCCAAATTGCACCCTACGCTCTTTGCGAGGATTTTAAACTAAAAGACGAAGCAATATCGTTCCTACCTCCAAGGTTATATACTGGTTTACCATTTCTATGTGACTGAATTTCAAGATAGTATTATGAGAATTTTCTACTTTTTTAAAAATTTTGTTTAATTCCCTTTGGCCCCTATGTTGCATCTTCTTCTTTCGAGTGTGGGGGGGGGGGGGGTTGGGGGTTGTATAGTGGAAACAGATCGATGGGGGACCTAATTTCACTTGTCGTTGAACTTAAAAAGTATTAAGGCTTTTCTGCTGATAATGTATGACTCGGCGAAGGAAATATACGGTGAAACATTTATGCCATATCAACTCCAAAAAATGCAGAGCAGCAATTTCATTGATTTGGTCAGAATGCATCATGCATAAGTTAGAAGTGGAATTGTTTTCCAGTTAGGCAGTGTCATAGGCACGAGAAGCTGCTACTGGAGATAGGCAGTTAGAAATGGAATTGTTTTGCAGTTAGGCAGTTAGAATTAGAATGAATTCTTTTCTTAAAACCAACATTTCCAGAGAAGTATAAAATTGTTTTGAACCGTTTAAAACCGAAAAAATAAACCGGAAATAACCGAACCGAACTTTGAAAAAACCACACCGAACCGTAAATATTTTGGTTTGATTTGGTTATTAATATTACAAAACCGAAAACCGAAAAACCGAATCGTACTTTCATAATAACCGACAGAACCGACCGACGCCCACCCTACTTCACTCGGCGTCATCACCGCCACCCTCTTTACCATCTTCTCCGGGGAGTCGTCCCTCACCATCCGCGCCCTCATCAGTTTCCGGCATCGCGGAGTCATACCCACAGTTAACACGAGCCTCTCGCACCTTCGCCCGCGCTCCTTCATATTCGGCTTCGGTAACATTGCCCGCCTCCCACAAACTCTTGTATATATCCAGTTGGGACTCAGCGTGAACCCAAAGCTCGTGCAAGTGGCAGGGAACGGCGACAGAGGAAGACTCAAGTTGAGCCAACAGTTGTTCCTTTTCGGCCTCCAGAGCGGCGACCCGATCTCCCAGGATCGATGCTTCCCGGTCAATCTCGCCGATGCGTTCTTCAAGCCTCGCCTCCCTTAGCGTGGCCGTCGCCCTTTCCTGTTCCTGCTTAGATTGGAGGACGCGGATAGTGTTCTGCAGAGCCGCGACACTTGCCGAAGCCGAAGACCAGGCACTCTCAATGCACTCCAACCCGGCCACCTTTCTCTCCAACTCGGCCAATTTTCCCACCCACTCCGCACTCATCGCCTCGACCTTGATGAGATTCTGATCCATCTCGGATTACATCGAACTCAGCTTCCCCTGAAGATACTCACACTCTGAAACAACACCTTTGCCCAGCTCGAGCTCTTCATCCTTTGCGCGAAGTTGCTCCTCGAGTGCGCTCTTACTGCGAATAGCCTGCATCAACTCTTGGTCCCTTTTCTCCAACTCCCCGCCAATGACCGATCAACAGGGTTCGCCTTCATCCGCTCGTGCATCTCGCGGCACTTGTTGCGATAGCGCCGATACTTCTCCAACATCTTCAAGAAAATCTTAGCCCGAGTATCAGCCCGGCGAATACTCTCTATTTCCACCATGTACGTCTGAAAAATGAGAAGACGGGTTAAGACCATATCACCAGGTAAAAACGAGATAAATATGAAAGAAAAAACGTAACGTACTCTCAAGCCCATAGCAGCCACTTCATGCATCAAATCAATATCGGGGACGTTCCGAAGGGCCGCATTCTCAGCAGCAGAGCATAAAATGTCGAACTGCGGCACCAGATCCTCCGTGTCCCCCAGGAGATTAATATCCGATGAGATCTCAAGAATACGATATTAGCCTCCCGCATGAACCACCGAGTGAGTAAGAGCCTCTTCAAACATCCTGATATCATTAGGATCGAGGTCCAACTCGGATTCATAGTCATTGACCACGACGCGCTTTCCCCTTTCAGCGGCCGAGGAGGAAGCACGACCATGTGTGGAAGACGAAGGCCCGTCTGAAGCCACAACGGCAGCCCTTGAAATCTGATCCCCGCCACGGCAGGTTGCTGATCAGCGGCAGGAAGCTCAGTCCACGAGGCAGCTACAACGGCTGACTCTGTCTCCACAAGTGGAGTGGTACTAACCCACGTCCCAGATCCCGTCGAGGGAGAATCTTCTTCCAGAAGTATCACAGTCGGAGGAGTTTTCTCGAACTTCACTCGCCGCCTCTTGGATGGCCCCTCCTCTTCCTCAGCACCGGGAGATTCACCCGTCAGACGAGAGGCACAGGTCGGAACCTCGGTCTGAGGAGCGGCCTCCGTAGGAATAACCACGGCCACAGACTCGACTAAAGCTGCCCTCGACGAAGACCGAGAAGTAGACGCTTTAACAAGGCAAGCTGATGACGCAGGCTGACGAAAGGCTAATGGAGGAGCCCTCGCTCTCCGCACTTTCCCTGACATCAACAAACAGTATGTAAGAAACCAAGTAAAAAGAGAGGAGAAATAGCACATAGAAACGAAATCTCACCCGTAAGGGGCCTGCGTCCATATTTTTCGTAAAAGGCCGACCAAGTGCGAACCCCCGCCGTATGAGGAAGGAAGGCACTCACCCACTCGCGGATACCATCGACAGATGGAGGGGGCAGTTTCGCAGCTGCAGAAACATAACACGGTTTAGTACTGTAACAGAAAGCGGTCGGGCATCTCTCCGACTAAAAAGATAGAAACTTACGCGCAAAGTTCTACTTCTCAGGAAACCCCGTTGGATCCGCCACAAGGTGCTCAGTCCGCACGTAGAAATAATTCTCATACAAACGACAGTTAGCCCTGTCGTCCATCTTCACCACCAAACTCTTCGACCCCCGGTGGCGCATGTGAATCATCGTGCCGCGAATGAGCTGAGGGGCGAAGATATTGAGCATGTGCTCCAAAGTGATCTCACGACCGGCGAGCTCCGCAAACTTGAGCAACATAAGGAATAGATTAATAAACATTTGATATCCACTTTAAAGTATAGAAAACAGCAGAAGCGTAAGATGATTAGTTGGCTCTTTTTTGTTTTTGTAATTATGTTCGTCGCAAGTAACCAAAGTGGAAAACATTGACACAACCTTAAATAACTCAGTAGCTGATTACCAAATATGTTGGGGTGATTTCAGAAATGACAGTAATTTCTTTTGATTTTCCAAAAGTAAGCATGAACTGCATAGGTAAATGACCTAGTCTAACACAGGATTCCAATTAACTTTAGGGAAACGTTCAAATGATGACGCATTAGCAAGTGGTAAAGTAAGTGGATCAATCATATATGATCAAATAACATCGTATAAGTAGTAATTATATAAATCTATGATGGTGAATTTTCATTACTAACCTTGTTTCGGAGCTCGAGGTACCACTCTTAACCTCATCATCTATTGACCAAAAAGAGGAAAAAAAATAGATGTGAGTACTGCTAAGCGTATAAAAATGCAACAAAATGTACGTTAGTAAAAGGACAAAATAAAATAGAAAAATTATTGTACTTTGGGTAATTTTGATTTTGGGTAAACAGTGCACAAAATAGTGATAGATTTTAGGTCCTTGCGTGTGGTCTCTGTAATTTGTTCTACTTCTTCAAGTTTTTTGCTGTGTTGATTTGGCTATTTGGCTTTAATAGGTTTCAGCTTATTTGGCTTTGAAGTGAAAAAATTTTCTTGGTCCACGACATTCAGTTTCTAGCTTTTCATATTCAGAAGCTCTGTCGTTTTTAATTTGAAAAATTTTATTATAACAAAATTGATTTTCAGTTCACACATAAAGAGGGGCGGAGAAGATTGTTTTCGGCTGTATGGTACAGTATAGTTGGCTCTAAAGTCTGATAACATAGAGTGAAACTTCCATTTTATTGTTCTGCTTCATTCTAGTAGCATTTCTCTTGATAAATTTTTACTTTTTGGACCTTCTTATGCAAAATTCTTTTTGAACCATCTATAAAAATGCAGTTTGATGACTTCATACTCTATAGTCATTTATCTAAGAAGAAATAGTGCTGAAATCAAACAATAGAGTCTCTATGACTTCTTTGATGATAATGAGGAAGTTCTACGACTTCTTCCCTTTCACTTTCTTCAATAATGACATGTCCCTAGATGTTGGATTGGGTAACCTTTTCTTTGAATTCTAGTTTAGCCTTTGCAGATTAGCAGTCAATCAACGCTAAAAGAGAACCTTATCTTTCTCTTTTACTTCTTTTTTCTCCCTTAATTCCACGCATTAAATCTGTCAGTACTTTTACAGTCTGTCATTAAGAATCGTATTTTCTATTCGATTTCTATTATTGTCTTTGGATTTAATTTCTTGCATATGATAATTTTGACTTTGGGTAATTTCGATTTTGGGTAAACAATGCACAGAACAGTGATATTTTAGGTCCTTGCGTGTGGTCTCTGTAATATGTTTCTGCTTCTTCAAATTTTTTGCTGTGTTGATTTGGCTATTTGGTTTTAATACGCTTCAGCAGAGTTCGGTCAGTATCATATCGATTTTATCCTTTTTGGTTCTCCGGTGTGTTTGATTTTGTTATTAAGAATTAGTTTATATGATTTGCGTGTAAACTGTTTTGAGTGATTTTCTTATTAAGAATTGGTTAAGTTTGTTTTTCTTTTTTCTCGGATCCGTGGGTTTAACGTTTGGAGTAAAAAAAATTAAGCTGTGGAGTAGAAATAGTGCATTTTGCTTCGTGTGGCACTGGAAAACTGGGATTTCAGCACTATTGATTTCTGATAAATATGTTTCACGTTAAAAGTAGGAGATTCGTCCCATCTATAACTATCATTTCAACGTTGTAGTGTTGATTAAAGTAGGTGGCTGATCAAAGATTTTCATATTTAGAAGCTCTGTCATTTTTAATATGAAAAATTTTATTATAACAAAATTGATTTTCAGTTCACACATAAAAAGGGGCGGAGAAGATTGTTTTCAGTTGTATGGTACAATATAGTTGGCTGTAAAGTCTAATAACATAGAGTGCAACTTCCATTTTATTGTTCTGCTTCATTCCAATAGCATTTCTCTTGATAAAGTTTTCCTTTTTGGACCTTCTTATGCAAAATTCTTTTTGAACCATCTATAAAAATGCAGTTTGATGACTTCATACTCTATAGTCATTTATCTTAGAAGAAATAATGCTGAAATCAAAACAATAGAGTCTATCCTTTTTTCTTGTAAGTTACTCCATATGTAGGATATGACAAGTAAGCTATATCACCATCCTCCGTGTCCCCCAGGAGATTAATATCCGATGAGATCTCAAGAATACTAGACGGGTCTCCGGCATGAACCACCGAGTGAGTAAGACCCTCTTCAAAAATCTTGATATCATCAGGATCGAGGTCCGACTCGGATTCGTTAGTCAACGACCACGACGCCCTTTCCCCTTTCAGCGGCCGAGGAAGAAGTACGGCCACGTGTGGAAGACAAAGTCCCATCTGAAGCCATAACGGCGGCCCCTGAAATCTGATCCCCCGCCACAGCAGGTTGCTGATCAGCGACAGTGGCAGAAAGTTCTGTCGACGAGGCAGCTACAACGGCTGACTCCGTCTCCACAAGTGGAGGTGGTACTAACCCCCGCCCCAGATCCCGTCGAGGGAGGATCTTCTTCCAGAAGTATCACAGTCCGAGGAGTTGTCCCGAACTCCACTCGCCGCCTCTTGGACGGCCCCTCCTCTTCCTCAACACGGGGAGATTCACCCGTCAGACGAGCGGCACGGGTCGGAACCTCGGTCCTTGCTGTGTTGATTTGGCTATTTCGCTTTAATAGGTTTCAACAGAGTTCGATCCGTATCATATCGATTTATCCTTTTTGGTTCTCCGGTGTGTTTGATTTTGTTATAAGAATTGGTTTATATGATTTGCGTGTAAACTGTTTTGAGTGATTTTCTTATTAAGAATTTGTTAAGCATTTTTTTTCTTTTTTTTTTTGTTCTGTGAGTTTAACGTTTGGAGTAAAGAAATTCAGCTGAGGAGTACAAATAGTGCTTTTTGCTTCGTCTGGCACTTGAAAACTGGGATTTCAGCACTATTGATTTCTGATAAATATGTTTTACGTCAAAAGTAGGAGATTCGTCCCATCTATAACTATCATTTGAACGTTGTAGTGCTGATTAAAGTAGGTGGCTGATCAAAGCTTTACATATTCAAAAGCTCTGTCGTTTTTTATTTGAAAATTTTCATTATAAAAAAACTGATTTTCAGTTCACACATAAAGAGGGGCGGAGAAGGTTGTATTCGGCTGTATGGTACAGTATAGTTGGCTCTAAAGTCTAATAACATAGAGTGAAACTTCCATATTATTGTTCTGCTTCATTCCAGTAGCATTTCTCTAGTTAAAATTTTCCTTTATGGACCTTCTTATGCAAAATTCTTTTTGAACCATCTATAAAAATGCAGTTTGATGACTTCATACTCTATAGTCATTTATCTAAGAAGAAATAGTGCTGAAATCTAATAATAGAGTCTCTATGGCTTCTTTGATGATAATGAGGAAGTTCTACGACTTCTTCCCTTCAACTTTCTTCAATAATGACATGTCCCTAGATGTTGGATTGGGTAACCTTTTCTTTGAATTCTAATTTAGCCTTTTTTGCAAATTAGCAGAACTATAGAGTATATTTTTATAGTAAAGGAACAACAAATTATTAAAAACAAGAAAGTGCTAAATTCTGCACTGAATTTTAATTGGTATTTGGTTACCATCTGTTGTATTTGATGTTCTTTGATGCTATGTAGCTCCACTATAACAATAAGAGGGTTGCAAAAGTTCTCCAAATTGGCTACATAACAAGTGCCAAACACGGAGCAACAATAGCAACAAGAGCAACAACTAATCAATAGAAGAAAGAGTATAATTCACAAAGAGAAGATGTTGTTCGAGGCTCGAAATCAGATGCTACGAGCCTCCAAATTCAATCTCCACCGTTCAAATCCAAGATCAAGATGTTACGAACACTCAGTCAAAAATCGACCAAAAGCGTAAGATCCATTGTCGCCAGCTCACATAAAAGGTCGCATCGACCCAAAGCGTGAGAGCCATTGTCGCCAGCTCACACAAAAAGGTCGCATTGACCCAAAGCGTAAGAGCCACTGTCGCCAGCTTGAAATTCAAAAACTTGAGGGTCGAATGAGCTCCAGCCGATACCCGACTCGGAGACTGAACCCAAAACAGTTGACCAAACATGCCTAAGAGCACAAGCATAAGAGCTTGAATGCCGGCTTATAATACAAGATCGCATCGACCGAGCGATTAGAGCCTACGGGCCAGCCTAATGAGCCCTCGGGCTATACAGCCTCGGCCCTTGAATCCACAATCTCGGCCTTCACCTTCAAAAGCTCAGACTCGAGCCTTGTAATCATATTCCCTCGAACAAAATCGTTTGCACGAGTGTTCCAGAGTTGCACCTCGAGGGTGGAAGCCTTAGCCAAAGCATCCTCCTCGGTCGCAACTTGGGCATTTAACTGAGCCTTCAACTCGTTAGACTCACATTTGACCCGGCCAACTTCGCCCCAAAGTCGCTCCAGCTCCTCTGCTTTGCTCTCCAACTGAAATATCAAACTATTAATCTCCGAAAGTGGAAGCGGGAGCATACGTCGACACAAAGTGTAGGTTACCTTTCTTTTGAGACGGCTTTCGTAGTTCCGACTTCGATCCGTCTTGCACCGCAAGTATACTAGGTCATCTTCCTTTTCCGTACAAATGACCCTAAGGGATTTCCCCACATCCAAAGCTTTTCGCAGCCTGGCCTCACAGCGAAGCAGCTCGGACTTAAGCTTGTCAAAGCCTGCAAAAGAAAAACTCGATAAGAAAGGGAGGGTGCGAAACCAAAAGAATCCTATACCAGCTACCAAAGCTTACCATGAAGTTAAGCCGCTGAGCCTCACCAAAGGTCGAGCCTATGTCCAATGGATTAGTTACCACCGAAGTTCCTTCGGCAGGAGAAGAGGAAGGCGCTCAATGACCCACAGGAAATGTTTTTTCAAAAACAGAAGCCTCCGAAGCCGGAAGCTCGCCCGACTCGTCTCTTTTTAACCTCAGAGGAGGACCATTCTTCAATTTAAATCAGGAATAAATATTATAATGTAAAAATAATATTTATTCTTTTATGTACAATATTCTCTCTCTAAGTTGATATTTGCTAGTTTTGGACAAAACTTTTGTCAACAAATATTTTTAGTTTTGTACTTTTGAGTATTTTAATTCAGAATATTACATTTTATGACTCTATGCACTAGTTAGTATTCAAACCGAATAAATCGAAGTTACCAAATCGAATAAACCGAAAGGAGAAAAAGCGAACTATTCCGAATTTTATTAGGTACGGTATTGGTATTACATTTTAAGAAACCGAATACCGAACTGAAATATCTAAATACCGTACCGTACCGACCGATGAACACCCCTATTCTCTGTAGTCAACCTTTACAATGTGTTCTTATCCAAAAAGTGAAGATGATCCCTTTTTGTTCTATATCTCTTTCTATTTATAGGGGATATTCATAAGAAACCTAAAAAGTACAATTGAAAGAATATCCAATGGAATATTCCTTCTTCTTATTCTAACCTTATTCTACCATTACTTTCGTACATTCTTTACTTGACCTCGGCACTAATCCTTCCTAAAACGACTCCTCGCCATTGTGCCGTGGTCGGCTGAATCCTCGACCATGTCCATTTGCAGTTATTAAGCTCAGTCCAAATTTTGACCAATACATGCATCTCCAAGACTCCTGACACACTTGGTTCACAACTCAAATCAACGGACTTCAGCTTATGAGAGTTGCTATGACTTCCGAAGATAGAGAATCAACACAGGGACCTGATACTCTTATGTTTTCCTGACAGCAGTACGAAGTCAACTGTCTACAGCTGGAAAGTAATTGCCTGCACTTTGCACAGAAATAGTGCAGCACAGTTCTGCAGTCACTTCTCATTTGACCTACCAAGTGGTTACATCATTCAAGTGATGTCATCCATATTGTATTAACATTAAACATTACTTGAACACTTGAGAAACCATTCAAGCACTTCCACTGTATAATTTTTGCCCTTTATTTAGCTCTTTACTACTTTAGTTATCTTTTTACATTTTTTCACAAATAATATTTATACTTAGCTTGAATACCATAATAATTTAAGTAACAGTGGTTGTTGAAATGTCAAACCAGAAATAATATTTTAAGGAATTTTTGAAAAAATAAAAAAGAAAAAGGAATGTCATTCCGCTAACAGAACAAAATTAACAATATCATCATGAAACTAAAGGGCAAAGTAGTGTCATTTTGTTAACAGGAAGTAACATCATAAGAAAATCGTCAGGAAAAATATAAAAAGGAAAAGGAATAGTCATTTTGTATTATGCAAATATTTAAAATCAAAAAGAGTCTTTAAATTAGAAAAACATATGTCTCTAACTTTTCAATAATTCTTTATATTGTTTAGATGGAAAGAAAGTTAACACACCTTATTTGAAGTCTATAATGGATATTAGACCTTCTGGTTCCAATTCCTATATGCCTACACATCATGCACAGCAGTAAGAACTAAATTAGGAGAACATGGAAGATATTTTTGGGGAGAGGGGTTGGAAGTTCTTCAACTAAGTTTTTAAGATTTGATTGGGATTTTGATATCGGATTTGGATAATTTGGTACGAGTGAACTCGTGAGTGAATTGGTGTTCATATTTCGTGACTTTTACTCGATTTCGAGACATGGGCCCGGGGAGGCTTTTTAGGCGATTTTCGAATTTCTTATTAAAGTTTTGATTTCATTAATTAGATTAGTTTATTATAGTTGTATTTATGATATGAAATTGTGTTTGGCAAGATTTGGGTCATTCGGAGTCGGATAATCGAGGAAAAGGCATTCTTACGGATTGATTTGAGCTTGGTTCGAGGTAAGTGACTTGCCTAACCTTGTGTGAGGGAACTCCCCTTAGGATTTAGTACTGTTGTGATATGTGAGCGCCGTGTACGTGAGGTGACGAGTACGTACATGGGCTATTTGTTGTAAAACCTGACTTTACTAAATAATAAGTTGTTTTTCCTTAAGTGAGTTATACTAGCATGTGTAGCTACCATGTTTAGCTGAGAATAACATGTCTATGTGTCTTAATTGCTTATCTGAACTCTCTGCAGCATGCTTATTTCACTACAAGAAAAATGCTTAATAGCGAAGGGAAAATTGGTCCGTAAAAGTAAGGAATTGGTCCCTAATGGTCAATACTGACCAGCCAATCTGGTCCTTATAGCTTCTGCCGCTAAAGGTCTTTAAGGACGAGATGTTGAACTTGTCGTTAAAACTATTTCGCGACCAGTTTAAAACTGGACGTTAAATGCTTTTTAAGGACCATATTTCTGGTGCCTATTGGCATGTCTTAGAGACTAAATTCCTGATCCTTAAAATGTTTTAGCAGCTAGGTTAAAGCTGGTCGTTTAAAACGTTTTGCGGCTAGTTAAAAGCTGGCCGTTATATCTTTCACAAGAAGATTAAAGCTCGTCCTTAAGCCGAACATGCCAGCAATCAAAGCTACAGATTTAACAAGCAAATCTTCTACTTCTAAAAAGGATTTAAGGACTAACAGTCTAGTCCTTAAAGAAACAAGTCACACGTCCCCGAATTACATTTAATTTGCAACTAAAAAAATCTGGTAATTAATATAAAGATGATACTGCTTCCATAAAATAATTACCAAAAATGATCAACATCAGTTACTTGCATTGTACTTCAATAATATAAGCGAGTCACAATATTGTGTTCATAAACCCTTAGAAAAAATACATATCACTAATATCCCTCGACTGTAATGTAAACTTTTCTTGACATTCCCAGCAAAAAGATATATGGTAAATCTGTATGTCATCAAAAATTGCTTCTTGTAAACTTCAATATCAAAAACCTATAAAAGAAGTAAAAAAATTCATTTAGAAAAATTATAACAATATAGACGGAACAAAATCAAGGTTAGACAAAAGATTATAAAATAACAAAGACAAAAGAAGCAACAAGAAACTAATGGCTAGACACTAATATTGTTCCATTTCATCACTTGGAAAAGCTGTCTTAAGCTATAGGGACAAAGAACTGAGACAAATAGTGCACATTCTGTTATATCTGTGGGTTGGTCAAAGGAAAGATTATTGAGGTGAATGACATTATTTGAAATGTATGTAGGTATTGTGGAGTTTGTCTTGTTATGTTAATGCTCCTTCTGTTAACCTCCTTAGGACTACCTTTGGTTGTAGCCAAAGGTCACCCCAGAAATGAATATTTGCACTATTTGCAACAATCCACACAACATCACTTTGTTGATGCCAAGGTGGTGGCTTCCTACAGGACTTAGATCGATGCCATGGCATATCTGATGGAAGCACTTTTAGTACATATATTTGGACTAACTATTTGGGCATTGTCGAGAAAGAAACACATGTTTCCAGAATTTGTCACCTTCCGGGCAAGGTCGGGTTTGGAAGTTGGAATTATGGAGCCTGTTGGGAAGTGTTTGAGGTGGTCGAAAAGCAATGGTGATGGTATGGAATGTCTGAGAAGGAAAGCTGCAACGTCGTTTGCTGGGATTAAGATCTATGAAAGTGTCTTGTCTTTTGGAATCAAGAAAGTGATTGTCTCCTTGAATAAGGTCTGCAGGGGCCATATTAATTAGCATACAAAGGTGAAATAGTTGGCTCTCCTCATCTCATCAATAGCTTCGAGGATATCTTGGCTTCTTGAGGTAACTGCTTGTTGTAGAGACAGATGAAATCAATACCATTACAAGGAAATCGAGATCTTATTATTTGTGGCAATGTTTATCTATTCAATGTCATTTTAATCAGTAACCACATATAAATTTAACTTATATACACTAACAACGTAATGAACTTTACATTAGTAATGTATTTTAACTTTTTTATAATACAAAAGGTAAAGCGAAGATAACTAAAAGCACCTCCAGCAACAGGGACACCAACAGAGAACTAAGTATAGCACAAAGAAGAAAGAAGTGCTGATATAGCAGCTATTCTATATGAGTTAAAAATAGAAGGCAAAAAGTTTTTCGAGAAACTGGCCAGAAGAAATAGATACATATAATCTAAAATTAAATAGTAAAGTAAGATAAAGGAAGTGAGCCTTTTGGTATCTCCTTGTGAATCTGTAACATAAAAAAACAATGAAACTCAGCATTAGTTGATATTAACAGATAGCTTACTACATGGTTCAGAGAAGATAAACTTTCGAGTCAGAGATCTTGATATTAGTTAATAAAAGCTTTAAGGATTAGTAAGACCATAATTGATAATACTACAATTTTCTCATGTATTACTGAAATGAGTTGTATGTTGGTTGTATTGTTTTGTAAAGAAACTTCTATATGTATTGCAAGAAAATACTACAAACACCTTGTAGCCATCTCATACTCAACAAAAACTTCTATATGTCTTGCTGTTGGAACTGGCTAATAGCAAGACATATAAAAACTAAGAAAGCATGAAACCCTCAAAGTTCAACCTAAAAGTGATCTCACAAAAAATGAACAGAGGTTAAGATTCACAAGATTGTCAAAATCATTTCGGCACATTTCATGGGACAGTGTTCGCCTTTTAAGCCACTGTAAGACAGAAGGAATGAAAACATTGTAAATGTCACGAACAAAAATAAATGCCTTCAAAAAAACCAAAAGAATGCACTCACAAATATTGCAGAACTTCATAAAATAGATAAAACAATGAGCTGGTTTCGAGCCAGTCCGACCCTTAGTAAAAGCACCAATGTAACGATCTGATTCACACACAGGGATGAGAGGGATGAGTAGAACAGAGGAAGAAAGAAGAGGAGATGAGAGGGAAAACAAAGAGTAACAACTTTAGCCTGCCTCACATTTTGCTCGTTACTGCTAATTGAAGACTACAAAGTAATACATTTCGGTTATACTTTAATGTCCTATACATCAACAACGGCAGAAATTATAACGAAAGGATAATGATTACCTATTCCATCGACAGTCCAATGATGTGAGACTCACGTTTAGCACGCTTATTGATGTTGCTTGTGGTGGTGTGGGATTAACAGGAGGTTGAAATGAAGGAGTTGGTAGTGATGTCCGCCTGAAATTAAAGAGAGTCAGCTGAATGGAAGGAGTTGTCTGCCCCGTGGCCTGAAATGAAAGAGTTGCTGTCCTGTGGCTTTAATGAAGGAGTCTGCTGCAATGTAGTAGGGAATGAAGGACCCAATTGTGAATGTCATATCTTGTGTCGCATCAATAGGTTCTGAAGGGGGCGCCCTGATTGGACTGGCTTTTTCAAGGTTTTGGAAATGTTTGGTTTTGGCATATCTACTACAACAAATATGGAGCAACTCTTGTGCAACACCATTTATAAGTATATTTGAAGTTATTTATGGACTAAAGACTTATACAGTACTAAACAACTTACAGTTTATGAAAGGAACTATTTTCTATATCTAAAGTTATATGAGAAAGACTTACACATTATTAAACAACTTGAAGAACAAAAAATACTTAAAAATGAATTGAAACATACAAAAATAAATTTCTTACCTCCGATATCGACAGAGTCTGAAAACTTCTACTAGATTTTCCCAATAAATCAGCCTCTCTATCCTATTGATAAAACAACAAAAATTGTACTCGAAACGAAATATTTGACAAGTTGAAAACTTACACAAAGTAGAATTAAACAAGTAAAGAGAACCCCGATAAGTAACCTTATTACAAAACTCATTTTGCAGCATTAAACATATTGTGAAAATTTAACTATCTAAAGAAAAAATTAAATATGCAAATAAAATAGTAAATAAGAGAAAGAGTTGGAGGGAGTGCACCGAATTCGGTAATAAATTGAAACACTTTGATGATTTCGCAACTCCAATGTTACCAACGAAGAAACGTCAATTGTTCAAGTTTGAAGTTCAATTGTTCAAACTTCAAATAATAAATAATACGATCACTAAATCAAAAAAAAAAAAAAAAAGAGAACCAACTACTAATCCCTAACATATCTTTCCGCACATATGCAAATAATTTCGTTACATATCTGTAATAGTGACTTTACATAATAGTAATTTGTCACGACCCAAACCCCGTCCGGTTGTGATGGCGCCTCTCGTGAAGACAAGGCCAGCCAACCAACCCATATCGCCCTTTCAAAAATTAGTTAAACATGAATAAGCAGTCTAAATATGATTTACTAATATTAATTAGCGGAGGTACAACCTAACACAGCCTAATCGGGTGTTCACAAGTCACGAGCATCTATAAGAGTGTAAATAAAACTACAAGGCCTACAAATACACTGAACAGGAATAATGAACACAGAAAAGAGAGAAGCGGCGCTTGCGAACGCTGGCAAGTCACCTCGCTAAACTCCTATAGCTCTGCCTCCAATCAGCCAAAACCTGCTACCGGGTGAATAAATACCTGCATCTGCACACGAGGTGCAAGGGAGTAATGTGAGTACTCCAACCCAGTAAGTAATAAGAGTAAATAGAGGCCTGAGCAGTAGGAAACAATAAAATCCACATTCGTGTTTGGCTCAATAATCACAACAGGCTTTCAAATCATAATACGAGTCAACCTTTCCTTTTTAAAACCCAGCTTTTAGTGAAAATCATTTTTGAAATGCTTCCAGCAGTTTCAGTAGGGGTTTAATACCATTTAAAAATATTAATAGAGATTTAAAGCAATAATCGGCCCTCGGGAAAAGCATAGTCCGTAAAACAGCCCTCGGGCAAAAACAATAATCATAAATAATTCATAACTTGAAAATCTCAGTTGGAAATAACCAAATGCCAAATCAGTGATTAATTTCTGAACAATCTCATAACCCCAATTAATAAAGTGTTTTAAAGCATTGCTCAGCTTCCGACAGAGGCTCAATATAAAGATGAATGAAAACGGTCAATCTATCAACATATTCGATAGAAACTCACTTTAAGAGAGGGAAATCAATAAGTTCATAAACAGGCCTCTCAGGCAAACATCACTCATATGCATGTCTATATCTATCGCCCCTCGGGCTAGCCTCTCTGCCACTCGTGACTCAACTCTTACCAATCAGTGCTCACACTCAGCACTCACGCTCAATAGGTATCATATAGTAACCGTTGCGGCGTGCATCCCGATCCATATATATATAATAACCGCTGCGGCGTGCAGCCCGATCCATATATCGTCGACGACGCTCACTGGGGGTGTGCAGACTCCGGGAGGGGCCCCTTATGGCCCAAGCGCGATATTGCTGCGGCATGCAGCCCGATCCATATAAGTATACTGCTGCGGCGTGCAGCCCGATCCTTATAAATATACTGCTGCGGCGTGCAGCCCGATCCATATAAATATACTGCTGTGGCGTGTAGCCTGATCCATATATATATATATATATATAAAACTTGTTGCGGCGTGCAGCGATCCATGTATATATAATCCTCACAGCCAGGCCCTCGACCTATCTCAGTCATTAGCCTCACCCTCAGACTCTCAATCTATCTCAGTCATCAACTTCACAATTAGACCCTCGGTCTATCTCAGTCATCAACTCACGATCACTCGGACCATTAGTAACACAGGGAACTTAACCCAATAGTCTTTTACATTTTTAAGAAAAATGGTGATAAAGCCAGATTTTTAAACAATAAGCCGATAAAATATGACTGAGGATATGCTATCAACACCTATAGTGAGGAAAAATAGTAAAAATGCCCCTAAAGGTCTCAACAGGTCGGCACAAGGCCCCAAACATGGCATACAGCCCAAAACACAATAATATCAGACAGTTAACTATCAAATGCGCATTAAAGTACTCTTTCGGGATGGACTAGGTCACAATCCCCAGCGGTGCTCTAGCCCACGCTCATCATCCAGCGTGCAAGTGACCTCAAAGTAACACAACGATGTGTAATCCGAGGTTTCAAACCCTCAGGACAGTATTTACAATCATTACTTACCTCGAACCGGCGAAATCTCTAGCTCGCGACGCCCTTGCCCTTCAAATCGGCCTCCACGCGCGTCGAATCTATCCAAAACTAGAGCGAATACATCACAATATGATAAGGGAACAAAGCCCAAGCGAAAACAAACAATAACGGGCATAAATCCCGAAATTACCAAAACCTGAGCCCCGGGCCCACTTCTCGAAAAATTAGAAAATTAACATTATCGGATTCCTTATCTCCCCACGAGTCTATACAAATCAAAATTACCAGAATCGGGGTCCAATTGACCTCTCAAATCCCCATTCTTAACTCTCTTGAGTTCAAGCCCTAACCTCCATTTTTAACCCTTGATTTCCTTAATTTTCCAGCTCTAATCCATGTATTTACACCATAAAATCATGTTTTAAGTCCAAGAATCCATACCTGATCAAAACCCCTTGAAATCCCTCTTCAAAATCGCCCACAATGCTCCAAGTCCGAAGTGAAATGTCTATCTCTTTCAAAAATTCGCGAAGAAGAAATTAAATACCTCTGACCAGTCACTCCCGCTTCTGCGGCATCTTTACCGCTTCTGCGGTCGCCGCTCCTGCGGCATTTCTTTCGCTTCTGCGGAGGTACTCTATTGCGCCCAAGACCGCTTCTGTGGTCCCTACCCGCTTCTGCGGGCGCCGCATATGCGGGCCTCCATCCGCTTCTGCGGAAGCCCTTCCATGGTCCCATTTCCGCACCTGCGCCTTTCCTTTCCGCGGATGCGGAAATACTAGATACCAGCCATTATCAGCAATGCTGCAAGTCCAAATTCATCCCGATGGCCATCCGAAATCACCCCGAGGCCCCCGGGACCTCAACCAAAAGTATCAACACATCTTAAAACATTATTCATACTTGCTCCAATGATCAAAACACCTCAACTAACACCAAAATTATCAAATTACATCGAATTCAAGCCTAAGCTTCTTCAAAAACTTCCGAAACACGCATTCGATCAGAAACCCAACCAAATCACCTCCGAATAGCCTGAAATTTTGCACACACATCCAAAATCACCTAACGAAGCTATAGCAACTCTCGAAATTCCATTCCGACCCTCGGATCAAAATCTCACCTATCAACCGTAATTCGCCAAAATTCTAACTTCGCCAATTCAATCCTAATTCTACACCGGACCTCCAAAATCAATTCCGATCGCACTCCTAAGTCACAAATCATCTAACAAAGCTAACCAAATCATAAAAACTCCGATCCGAGATCATATACGAATAAGTCAACTCTTGGCCAAACCTTTCAAATTCGAAGCTTTCAACTGAACTGTTTCTTTCAAATTCATCCCTGATTTTCCTGAAAACCAACGCGCTTTTGATTGTCTCGAATGGTCCTTCATCCGCTACTCTTTACGTCGACTTAATTTTCCCTCACACACCATTCAACTCATTATGTCTTGCATCACTACCTCGTCCATATCTATCCTAGTCAATGGTAAGCCTACCCCTTTCTTCCAACCTTCTCGTGGCATTAGGCAAGGCGACCCACTATCACCCTATTTATTTATTATTTGTATGGAAACTCTCTCTCAACTTATTGAGGAATCTGTCCTCCTAAAACATTGGACCCCCCTTCAATTATCCAGACAGGGACCCCATCTTTCTCACTTGCTCTTCGCAGATGACATTGTTCTTTTCGCAAAAGCAGACATTACTAATGCTCACTCAATATTGCACATCTTCAACCACCTTGCTGCCCAATCTGGCCAACGCATCAATTTCACAAAATCAAAACTCCTTTTCTCTGATAACACACCTCACACAACTATATCCCATCTCTCTACTCTTTTAAATATACGCACTGCCTCTACCTTTGGAAAATACCTGGCCTTTCCAATGCCTAAAATGCACCCTAAATCATCTGATTATCAATATGTCCTTGACCGGATGCACAATCGCCTACAAGGATGGAAAACTAAATTCCTAAATCTAGCAGGTCGTACTACGCTTATACGATCCGTTCTCAATTCAATTCCAACCTACGCAATGCAAAATCAACTCCTACCTCAAAAAACGCGCCAAAATATAGACAAACTTCAACAAAATATCTTATGGGGATCCACCAATAATCACCACAAACTACACTTACTCAACTGGAACACAGTCACTGCGCCTAAGCTGTTTGGGGGCTTAGGATTACCACAAGCCTACCCTAAAAACATTGCCTTACTAACAAGCCTTGCATGGCGTTTCGCCACTAATCAAAATAGCCTGTGGACTCAAATACTACAAGCCAAATACTGCACACATCGTGTCACACCACCACATACCAGAGCTTACATAACAAAACCGTATGACTCTTCAACCTGGAAAAGTCTAACAAAAGCTCTACCTCTATGTCGAACTGGTACCACCTGGACAATTGCATCTGGTACAAAAATAAATCTTTGACATGATCAATGGATCATACCCCACTTCTCATTGAGACAACTCATACAAGGACCCCTCCTTCGACATGAACGATCGCTCACCCTAAATCACATATTTTCACCTACCACCTTTGATCTCACCTCCATCTCCTTTGACCTCCCACATAATATTCACCTACTTATAAATAACACGATTCCCAACACTGACCCTAATGCCCAGGATACACCCCACTGGCACCCTACCTCTGATGGTCATTTCTCTACAGCCTCCGCCTACAAACTATTACTCCTACATCAACCTCATACCCCCTCCTCTTTTCCCCATAGCTGGATCTGGAGCACTCCTATGCTCAATAAGATAAAACACTTTCTTTGGCTCCTTCTACACCAAGTTTTACCCACACGACAATTTCTAGCAACCCGAAACATCCTACCAAACTCACATTGCACCTTTTGCTCGCATCCTTCCGAAGACCTCATCCACATTTTTACTGTATGTTCTCCAGCCACACACATTTGGCAACATTTCCATCTCCCCATTCCACACGATCACCATGGTCGATGGATAAAATTTCTCTGTACCTCAAACACCCCCGTTGACCTTAGCTCATCCCTTCCACATCTCCCTACTGTTCCCTTAAGAACTCTTGCCCCACTCATCTTATGGAACCTTTGGCTTAACCGTAATCATATTCTTTTTAACCACGCTACCCGCTAGCTTAAACCCTCAATGATCGCTACCCAAGCGGCTGAATACGGTTACCTGGCCACCAACCTAACCATACAACGCACGCACATACCGGCAACAGTCAAATGGTTGACACCTCCAACGCATACCTACAAACTCAATATCGATGGCGCTTATGACCCACTAACTCACAGTGGTGGCATTGGAGGAGCAATACGAAATCACCAAGGACAATGGATTACTGGCTATGCTAAACATTTATACAACACCACTGTGCTGCAAGCAGAATTACTTGCCCTTCTTCATGGGTTACAAATTGCTATTAACAACAGATTATTACCGCTCATTGTAGAATCAGACTCCCGGGTACTTATCACACTCCTACCACATGGTAACCTAAAATACTCACACCTCTTTCATGCTTGCAGGTTGATGTTGCGTGACTTGCATACGCCACAGCTCAACCACATCTACAGGGAGGGTAATACTATTGCAGATGCACTGGCACTTTTTGGGAAGAAGCTTCACCAATCACAGCATACTGATGTTCTCCTTTTTGCTACCCCCCCCCCTCCCCCACCCTTTTGTATTAGCGTACTTACTTTTGGACTCGCAGGGCACTGGAACTATACGTTCTATCCCTTCTTTGTTGTAACTTCTCTCAATAAATAAAATGCTTGTTCACAGCAAAAAAAAAAAAATTCTATATCAGTCATAAAACATCGTACGGAGCAAGTCATGCCCGAGAACTGGCGATCAAAGTGCAAAAGCTCAAAACGACCGGTTGGGTCGTTACAGTAATTGACAAGCTGCCAAGTACAAATATTTTACACATGACCACTTGGGTTCACATAGCATTATACACCATGATATTCACATATAATGGTCTGCTTAAATTCTTTAGTTGGTTAGGTTGAGTTGGACAACATACCTATTAGTAGATAAGAACATGGTTTAGTGATTAAGATCATAGTTCTTTAAACACATTGATCACGAAATAGTATTACTCCTAAAATTACTTTATGCTATTGTTTCAGTATTTTCTTAAAATCCTTCTGAATTTTGATATTAAGGAGTCGGTATTTAGTTAAAAATCTTTTTCTATTTTCATTACATCTTTTACCAATGAGCAGTTAATGACTGAGTTTGTGTCATTAACCGTAATGAATATTTATAGACACGATATTTTTATAGTTCAATAAGTGTAATTTCACTATAGTAGTCGAATTTAGGTGAAGTACAAAGTAATCATAAATATTCTGGGATATGAGTGAAGACGACTTAAATCTCGGAATTTAGGGGATATAGTATACTTGTGTGGCTACCGAGTGTCTCGACTTAAATTTCGTCTTTACTTTATCGAGATCAGTCTTGATACTCACTGGGTACCAATTGTAGTGTACTCATGCTATGCTTCTGCACATTTTTGTGCAGATCCAGGTACCTCATTACATGTTGGTCGTTAGTGAGCTAATTTCGAGTTGCTATGGAGACTTCAAAGTATAGATGTCGATTCGCTTGCAGGTCTCGGAGTCACCTTCTATTTTTTCCTTATTACTGTTCATTGTATCCCAAACAGTGTTGTATCTTGAGAATCATTATGTAACGCTCGTAGAGTTTATGACTTGTATTATGGGTTTTGGGATTGTGAAGACAATACAGCATGCATAGCCCAATTGAGTGGAGCCGGGTTTACTGAATCCTGGTCAAAAACCCTCTCAGCATCTGGTCCCCATTTAAGAATTCACTATGTACTTGATAGTCATGCCATGAGCATTTTGGGAATAATAAAAATATTAGGTCCACATATTAAGAGGTATATCAAGATTTCAATAAGTATCATACCAGATACAGAGGTCCACAATGTTTTATCGGGACTTGACCAATATACCCGTATAATAAAAAAGTTAAGACTCGAAAATTTGATATGCCTAGTGTAGCATATTTAACGGTGTATTAAACGTTTAGTTAATACACGCCAAAACGGCATGTGACCTATCCGTCTGAATGTGCATTAGAATTATCCGTTAATCTGATAGATATAAGTATATAATTACAGTAACATCTTCTTGAGTTCTCATAGCATTATGTAATTTGCAATAAAAAAAATACAAGATTAATGTCACCCATCAGAGTTTATCCCATTAACATAATAGATTACACTTTCATAATTGACATTGACTCCCCCCATGTGGGTTACAAAACCGCGTTCACTATTTGAGTAATTAATGTGTACACATATCCTTTCACCCTAGGCCAAGAGAGAGAAAATTCTTATTGAATTTTGGGATGATTTACAATTGGGTAAGACCCCTATATTTGTAACACCCCGTAAATTCGACTTAGGTATGAATGAGTTAAAGGAGTAGTAAGATTATATTTTGGATATATGAAGTTCTACCGGGATGATTATGGGTGAAAATAGTTGTTTCAAAATCAAGATGGAAAGTGAGGTGCATAAGATTCGACAAAATCGACTAAGTTTGCAGAAGGTCCGTCTTCCATCAGAGTGTAGTGAAAATGTGTAAGGAATTTAGGAAACCTCAAAGAATGAAAGTTGTAGGCCTTTGAAATAGCTTTCCAAAGATATATTATAGAGCCTGAACCGATCTCTGTGCAAAAAGTTATGCGCATTTCACAGAACAGTATGCGATATGCGCGCCCGGTAGCGCGCCCATAGCGCGACCGCGCTAATTTTGAGGCAGTGTTACTGCCATTTAGCGCGGGCAGGTCTCCAGGTGCGCGAGCGCGCTCGTGGAGGTCATTTTAAAGCCATATTTCGTCCCCACATCCCCAAAACATAAAAACTTGCTCTAGAAAGGAGAACTCTCAAAAACCTAACTCCTTAAGGGTCCTTCCACCATCCAAGGTAAGTTCTAATGGTGATTCTAAGTTAATTTCAATTTCCCAACATCTTATTAACATGGGTAAACCATCCATATCATTAGATATTCGATAGGGACATCGTTGTTGAGAGAAGGAACCCTAGAACTCGAATTCAAGGAGATTGAACGTCAAAAAGGTAATATCTTCACCCTCTAATTGATTCTAGCATTGGTTTGATGATTATAAACCCTAGTTCATGAGATATGAGTTGATGGGTTTGATAGAAAAGCAAGAACGATTATAGGGTTTGGGTGTTGAGTGTTGATTATTGGTTAAGAGTGTTGTTCACCTTATGGGTGATGAAGAATAATGTTGATTATAACCATTTGAGACTTTAGAATTTATTTAGGAGCAAGAGAATGGGATATTGGGTGTAGAAACACCGATAATAAGGGCTATGAAGCTTTATGCCACCAAGTGTTTGATAAAATCTCTAAGTGACCAAAACATGACTATTGTTGCTAATTTGGAATCCCTTTGACTTGTATTGATATAGATTAAAGTTGAAAGGGTTGGCGAATGTTGTATTATGCTCAAGAGCAGGAAGTTAAGGTATGTGAGACTAACTCTCTATGTTTGGGAATTTTAATGATTCTCCCTACACTACGTTTCTTTTACGACGTCACTAATTGCCTCAGAAATATAGTTAAGCCTAGTTCCTTGAATAGTTGTAGAATTTCTATTCTCCAGCTTCATAACTCGTTCACCACTTTTATTCTGAACGTTGAGAGCTCAGTTCGTATTCAATATAGACTTGGGTTTGATGCCCCCGAGTCTTAGTATAGATTACTCAGTATGCCATGAACAGTTGAAGTTTCAGTGTTCATAATCAGTTCAAGAATATATGTCTCAGTCTAGTCCTATTCAGTATTCCAGTATTATGTAACTCAGTGTGATCCAGTATTCCAGTATCATGTAACTCAATGTGATTCAGTATTTCACTATCATGTATTGCAGTTTGATTCTCAGTTCCTGAATGTTGAACACCTGTATTTGGGCCTGAGGTCGTAGTTTATATGCTTTATGCATGTTTGGGCCTGAGGCCGTAGTTTATGCTTTATGCATGTTTGGGCCTGAGGTTGTAGTTTATGCTTTATGCATTTTTGGGCCTGAGGCCGTAGTTATGTATACGTATACTTGGGCCTGAGGCCGTAGCTTGTGCACATATATATTGGGCACGAGGCCGTAGCTTATTCAGATAAACAGGTTGTTCATCATTCAGAAAAGAGAGTATTCATATCCTTACTTCCTTTATTCAGTTCAGTTATCAGTTATCAGTTATCTTTTCAGTTATCAGTTCAGTTATCAGTTATCAGTTATCAGTTCAGTTATAGTTATCAGTTATCTTTTCAGTTATCAATTCAGTTATTAGTTATCAGTTATCTTTTCAGTTATCAGTTTAGTTACCAGTTATTAGTTCAGCTATCAGTTATCATTTCAGTTTCAGATTCAGCATTTATAATTCTTTCTTTCAGTTGCTTTACATACCAGTGCAATTCAAATGTACTGACGTCCCTTTTGCCCGGGGCCTGCATCTCACGATGCAGGTAATGATTTGCAGGTTGATGATTCAGAGCGCTAGAATTCTCGTACCAGCTGTTTGGTGATCCCCAGTTCTTTTGGGGCATTATCATTACTTTACGATCTTTCAGTACTTAAAGGCAGTTAGTATTTTCAGTATTTCATTAGAGGCTTCATAGACTAGAGTAACAGTTAGACAGAGTCACAGGCTTTTCATATTAAGCTATGTTGGCTACAAATATGTTTCAGAATTGTATCAGTATTTCCGCACTTTGATTTATATCATCCAGACTTTCAGTATATCACCATGTGTTAGTTTATCTTCTGCATTCAGTATGTTATGATACCACATGTTGATTCAGCCAGCCAGTTGGTTCGCTCGGTCACATGTAGTCAGGCACTGAGTGCCGTGTTACGTCCAGGCCCAGGTTCGGGGCGTGACAAAGCTTGGTATCAGAGTCCTAGGCTCAAGTGTCCTAGGGAGTCTATGAAGCCATGTCTAGTGGAGTTTCCTTTATATGTGTGTGCCGACCACTCATATAAACGGTTAACTACCAAGATATCCACGATTGTCTCATTTCTTTCTACTCTAGATCGTGCCATGAAGCTTAGAGCAATAGTTAACCTTCTCTTCCTATAGAATTCCAAACGTATTGGATGCCCAAGCGACGCGCAGGAGAAACCTAAGGTCCTAGAGAGGACAATTTTCCATTGGGGTGTAATTATGGAGTACAGGTAGGTAAATATGAGACTTGAGAGGACGTTAAAAGTGGGATGCAATGGATAGTAACACACGATTAAAGCATAACCTTATCAGAAAGTACAAATGCAATTATCATGTCTTATGGTTATCAGTTTACCTGAGTTACCAGTTATACAATCTTTCAGTTAGCAATTTTATTGTTATTCAGGATGCCAGTTATCAGTTATTCAGTTACTAGATCTCCAATTTTCAGTGTATCAAAATTTCTAGTGACTTGTGAGTATACAGTGATGCATATGGGTTCTCAAAGAAAATGTAAGTAACAGTGCTTATAGCTAAATCTTCGCATATTTTAGGTCCGGATTAAGACCCAAGAATCGCCAGATGGTGCAGTAAGTGATTTATCAGATAATAGTATACTCTGAAGGATAAGTTTGTGTATGGTAATCGTATGTGTTTTACCTCAGAGAACAATTTCTTGTAATTCTTGGGAATGGAGCCACAAGTTGGATGATGATAGTTCACATGTCACACACATTGGTCACTATAGTTTTGGACAAAAAAAAAGGCCTAAGGGTAAAATACCTAGGAGTCAGAACTTTTGTTATTACCAAAGATGTGATTTCGTACAACTCATGCAAATGACTAGAAGATATGATATATGCAATGAGAACCAAGAGCAGCCAATAGTAAATTTCAGGGAATGATTCTAAGTTGCTTAGATTTGTTCAAATCAGAACTAGAAGTACCATGTTAGCAAGCTACTATAAGAAGTAGTTATTGATGTAAGATAAGAGATATGGCAGTTCCCCCTTAGGTTATGTGACCAAGTGATTACCGCGGATATTTATAGTATGATATGATTTTGTATTATATAGAAAGTTAGGGGTTACATGTTCTAATTTTGTTTAAGAAAGATGAATACCCTAAGTGCGATCTATGCACATAGTTTAGAAAAAAAAAAGGGGATAGTATGCGACCATAAAATAGGGTCGGATGATGAGGGAAGTTAGAAATAACCTTATGCCTCACTTTAGTTATCCAAAGTAGAACAAGAAAACGTGATTCTAGCAGGTGTTTAGTAAAAGAATAATAAGTAAGTTTTGAGTTGATACAGTGAATTAGCAAATTTCAGCAGAGCTAGTAGAGGTATAATTTGATTCACTTAGCCAGGTTAACTCTAGTGAGTGGATGACAGTTTGAAATACCGAACGCGTGTTAGAACCCAAATAGTTTAAGTTAAACATGAAGTACAGTGATAGTAGGAAAAACAATCAGCTAGCAGTATGAGAGCAAACTATGGAAGAATAGCCTTTAAGAATTATCGAAAAGGGGTCTTCCCAGGATTGACAGTGAGAGCAGAGTTAAATTACTATGATTGTGCATGATAGTTGTGAGTACATTAGCTTTCCATTATGTGAATAATTTAGCTTTTCCTAGCTCAGAAATAAGTTGGAAGATGAGTCGTTATTGACGTAGAGTGCAAAGAATTGCAGAAAATAAGGAAAGTTATTTGGATCCCAACAAAAAGAGAAGGATCCGCAAGTATAAGACCTTTGGTCTAAGGGGTGATGTGAAAGTTTTTAGTAAGTCCAGTTAGTGATTTGAAACCCGAATAGTTAGCACGGGATATGAAAAAGAAAATCAGTTTGGTAATGAGGGAAAGTTGTATAATTACCACAAGGAATATGTCTAGCATGTGTAAGAAACACCAATTGAGTAGAATGATCACCGAGCTTAGTTATTGATGATAAAGTGATCACAAAAGGCTGTAAAACCATGCCTATTTATGTGTTATGAGGGTAGTGGTGTTGCACACGACTCTAATTTTTGGAGTACAAGTCAAAGACTTAGATCGCAACAATGCTATAAGTGTTTTCAGGAAGTGCTTAAGAAGATAATCAAGTGTGGGAAGTATAACTCAAGAATGAGGTAGATAAGAGAACTCTAGTAATAGAAGTGCACCAGCCAAGATAGGAGTTCTACTTCGGACTCCGAAGATGACGAAATTGTTGTCTAGAAAAGGACTTGTTTTCCTTAGTAGCTGAAGAGAAGGAGAAAAAAAATTGATGGTCCCTATGTGTTACAGTTGAAATAGGAGATTCACAAGTATAAGACAATGGCTTTTGAATAAGGGGGAGATGATGGTACTTTGAGGTACCAAGACAGATTGTGTGTTCCAGACATAGATAGACTTAAAAAGGGAAGATTATGTTAGAAGCCCATAATTACAGGTATTCTTTCCATCCAGGTTCCCCAAATATGCATCATGACCAAGGAGATTTATTGGTTGTACGACATGAAAAAGAACGTCGTAAACTTTATGGCCAGGCAGAGCATTTTATTTAAACAGTTGAGGATATGTCCTTGATGTTAAAAGTAATTGGGATGATCACATACCTCTCATTGACCTTGCTAATAATAACCTACCATTCTAGTATCAAGATAACACTGTGAGAGACTCTGTATGGGCGAAGGTGTAGATCGCCAATTGGTTGGTTCAAAGTTGGTGAAGAGGAGTTGTTGGGACCAAATTTGGTCTATCAGACTATAGAGAAAGTTAAGTTGATTCAACAGTGTTTGAAGACGGCTCAGAGCCGCCAAAGTCCTATTCAAGCATGCAGCATGGAGACCTAGAGTTTCAAATTGATGATAGGGTGTTTCTGAAAGTTTCGCTTATGAAAAGCGTTATGAGATTTGGGAAGAAGGGGAAGCATAGTCCCTGCTATATTGGGCCATATATATTCTTGCAAAAGATCGGTCAATTAGCTTATGAGTTGGAGTTGCCACCATAATTAGTGGTGGTACAACCAGTATTTCATGTGTCATGTTATAACATTCAAGTTTTCAGTACTCAGATACTCATGTCAGTTCAGTACTCAGATACTCATGTCAGTTCAGTACTCAGATACTCGTGTCAGTTCAGTACTCAGATGCTCATGTCAGTTCAGTACTCAGATACTCATGTCAGCTCAATACTCAGCTACTCATGTTAGTCCAATACTTAGACATTCATGCCAGCTTAGTACTCAGACTACTCAAATATTCGTGCCTGTTCAATATTCATATATCCATGTTAGTTCAGTATTCATGTATCCATGGCAGACCAATATTTAGTCAATGCAGTAGTCATTCAGTTCAGTATCGCAACAGTTCAGTAATCATGTAGTCATTCAGTTCAGTATTGCAACAGTTCAGTAATCAGGTATTCATTCAGTTTAGTATACAAGTGTTAATGAAAGTTCATGTTTCCACCAGACCCGTTTAAGGTCCGGAGTTAGCAGAAGTTACAGTCAGGACAATCATTCGAGGACGAATATTCCCAAGGGGGAGATAATGTAACACCCCGTAAATTCGGCTTAGGTATGAATGAGTTAAAGGAGTAGTAAGGTTATATTTTGTATATATGAAGTTCTATCGGGATGATTATGGGTGAAAATAGTTGTTTCAAAATCAAGATGGAAAGTGAGGTGCATAAGATTCGACAAAATCGACGAAGTTTGCAGAAGGTCCGTCTTCCAGCAGGGTTTAGTGAAACTGTGTAAGGAACTCTAGAAAACTCGAAGAATCAAAGTTGTAGGCCTTTGAAATAGCTTTCCAACGATATATTATGGAGCCTGAACGGATCTCTGTGCAAAAAGTTATGCGCGTTTTACAGAACAGTATGCGATATGTGCGCCCGGTAGCGCGCCCATAGCGCGACCGCGCTAATTTTGAGGCAGTGTTACTGCCGTTAGCGCGGTCAGTAGCGCGGTCAGGTCTCCAGGTGCGCGATCGCGCTCGTGGGGGTTATTTTAAATCCATATTTCGTCCCCCACATCCCCAAAACATAAAAACTTGCTATAGAAAGGAGAACTCTCAAAAACCTAACTCCTTAAGGGTCGTTCCACCATCCAAGGTAAGTTCTAACGGTGATTCTAAGTTAATTTCAATTTCCCAACATCTTATTAACATGGGTAAACCCTCCATATCATTAGATATTCGATTGGGACATCGTTGTTGAGAGAAGGAACCCTAGAACTCGAATTCAAGGAGATTGAACGTCAAAAAGGTAATATCTTCACCCTCTAATTGATTCTAGCATTGGTTTAATGGTTATAAACCCTAGTTCATGAGATATGAGTTGATGGGTTTAATAAAAAAGCATGAACGATTATAGGGTTGGGGTGTTGAGTGTTGATTATTGGTTAAGAGTGTTGTTTACCTCATGGGTGATGAAGAATAATGTTGATTATAACCATCTGAGACTTTAGAATTTATTTAGGAGCAAGAGAATGGGATATTGGGTGTAGAAACACCGTTAATAAGGGCTATGAAGCATTATGTCACCAAGTATTTGATAAAATACCTAATTGACCAAAACATGACTATTGTTGCTAATTTGGAATCCCTTTGACTTGTATTGATATAGATTAAAGTTGAAAGGGTTGGCGAATGTTGTATTATGCTCAAGAGCAGGAAGTTAAGGTATGTGAGGCTGACTCTCTATGTTTGGGAATTTTAATGATTCTCCCTGCACTACGTTTCTTTTACGACGTCACTAATTTCCTCAGAAATATAGTTAAGCCTAGTTCCTTGAATAGTTGTAGAATTTCTATTCTCCTGCTTCATAACTCGTTCACCACTTTTAAACTGAACGCTGAGAGCTCAGTTCGTATTCAATATAGACTTGGGTTTGATGCCCCCGAGTCTTAGTATAGATTACTCAGTATGCCATGAACAGTTCAAGTTCCAGTGTTCATAATCAGTTCAAGAATACATGTCAGTCTAGTCCTATTCAGTATTCCAGTATTATGTAGCTCAGTGTGATCCAGTATTCCAGTATCATGTAACTTAATGTGATTCAGTATTTCACTATCATGTATTGCGGTTTGATTCTCGGTTCCTGAATGTTGAACACCTGTATTTGGGCCTGTGGCTGTAGTTTATATGCTTTATGCATGTTTGGGCCTGAGGCTATAGTTTATATGCTTTATGCATGTTTGGGCCTGAGGCCGTAGTTTATGCTTTATGCATTTTTGGGCCTGAGGCCGTAGTTATGTATACGTATACTTGGGCCTGAGGCCGTAGCTTGTGCACATATATATTGGGCCCGAGGCCGTAGCTTATTTAGATAAACAGGTTGTTCATCATTTAGAAGAGGGAGTATTCATATCCTTACTTCCTTTATTCAATTCAGTTATCAGTTATCAGTTATCTTTTCAGTTATCAGTTCAGTTATCAGTTATCAGTTATCTTTTCAGTTATCAGTTCAGTTATCAGTTATCTTTTCAGTTATCAGTTCACTTATCAGTTATCAGTTCAGTTATTAGTTTTCATTTCAGTTTCAAATTCAGCATTTATAATTCTTTCTTTCAGTTGCTTTACATACCAGTGCAATTCAAATGTACTGACGTCTCTTTTGCCCGGGGCCTGCATCTCACAATGCAGGTAATAATTTACAGGTTGATGATTCAGAGGGCTAGGATTCTCGTACCAGCTGTTTGGTGATCCCCAGTTCTTTTGGGGCATTATCATTACTTTACGGTCTTTCAGTACTTAAAGGCAGTCAGTATTTTCAGTATTTCATTAGAGGCTTCATAGACTAGAGTATCAGTTAGACAGAGTCACAGGCTTTTCATATTAAGCTATGTTGGCTACAGAATATGTTTCAGAATTGTATCAGTATTTTCGCACTTTGATTTATATCATCCAGACTTTCAGTATATCAGCATGTTTTAGTTTATCTTCTGTATTCAGTATGTTATGATACCACATGTTGATTCAGCCAGCCAGTTGGTTCCCTCGGTCACATGTAGTCAGGCACCGAGTGTCGTGTTACGTCCAGGCCCAGGTTCGGGGCGTGACAATATTTATAGAGGAAAAATGACTTAGCCACAAACTAAAACTCTCTTAAAGATAGACATTCACCCTGATTACAATTCTATTCATAATACAATACTTTAGAGTGGAATGTCCCACTGTTAATCTCTTGTTACTGCACTTATATTAACTTAAATCAATTATTATGATGGGTTTTCTGATGGGTTTTATCAGCGCCCCGATAAAACAGTGTAAATACTATTTGACAGTTGAAGCGCTATCCACTCAATAAGTATTTGAGTGATATAAGCCTCTTAAAACGCTCATGTTTTAATGTCGGGATCTAAACTAACCCAGTCGTTTAGTGTAGCAGATAGTATTTTTCAAGCCTGTTTATCTACTCAGACGGGGAGAGCTATCATGTTATTCATACTTTAAACATATATCTTAGCAGAAATTTGGCGCACTGAGCAGTTTAGTGGAATAATTACTTGAATGCATTACCTCTAATTTGTATTGTCCTTCAAATGAGTAATCTTGACATGTTTATTATGTTTTCTTCTTGTATTAACTATTCTTCAATTCTTTTTTATGTTCTTTTTGTAGTGTTGATTATGGTATATTTGCTCTTAAGGTCCTTGATATGCGGTTGAAACAAGAAGTTGTCTCCATATCCTGAAGGATGTATGATTTATAGCACTGAATTACCTTGGGTTTTCGAATTCAAGGGGACCATTCACTTACGTTGAACAAAATTCCTATTATCAATCCATTAAGGATATCTACAACCCCGTTACCTAGGGGAAAATATCCCTACCTGAACCCATTTAATTATGTGATATAGCAATTGATTACCTATTAGCTGTAAATTTAGAATTTAGAATCTTCTGCATATTCCCGTAAATATGCAGAAGTATCATATTACAGATCTCCCTATAAAGATAATAAGGTAATCCACAATGATACGTGGATAATACTGAGCTTTTGAAATTATGGAATTTCAAGGTGTGGGAACATCATCTAGTTAATACTTAAAAATGAGATGGTACTCCCTCTCGGAGTAATACTTTTACACCATTAGTCAAATTACTTATAATAACATGTATTGTAATTGTTTATAAATAAGAAAGTGATTATACAACCCATTATTTAAGGTTAATAAATATGGAGCACTTCATATTATTAAATATTATATCCGTAAATTGTCAAAGTGACAGACCCACAGTGGTGTGAAATATAACGTTTTTGATGATATATATACACTTGTTGCTGCGGCTAGTTATTCATAATCATGCCTCATGGTATAACGTGTTATGTGAAAGAAAAAAAACAAATGGGTATAATGAGCATGCACCAATAGACAAAATACTTAAACCATGTGACTATTACTATTTAAAATTACCGCGTATCATAGGTAATTAGTTTGGTTATTTTTAAAATACTATTTCTGATTTCTTTGGATATTATAAATAACAAGAGAATGACGTATAGTTGGTTCGCAAAATGATCCAGCGGATGTAAATCCTTATATTAACATAGATACTCGACTTCAGTTGTTTAATAATGACACTATTCACGCTTGATATTGCCTGCAAACCATATTTTCGTGGGAGAAAAGGAAGAATTTTTTTAAAACCTTATTTAGACTTGTATTAGGGTTAAAACTCATCTACTATATAAAGAGGAGAACCCCTTCATTTATTGGCACTGTTTTACACGCATATCAAGGCAATAAAACTTACTTTGGCTCTCAGCAATTGTTCTAAGTGTTCTTCAATTGTTCACTCATTTATTCGTATCCGAACTCTATCTCGAGGGTTCAATCAAAACCAACCGTCGACGTTTAGGCTAAACACAAGGCTTAATTACTACGTCACTTTGGTTATTTAAACAGTACTTGAACCAGTTCATGTGTTGGGAAGTAAAACTATGGTATAAGCCCCCAAAAAATGTCAGTCTATAGGACATAAAATATTTTAAGTGTTGCCATAGACATAAGATAACTACTTATTATGTGTATTAGAACTGTTAAATTCTTCTATTATACATTAGTAACCATTTTTCATTTTAAGAAAACATGAACTTTGCGGGCCAAAGTTTCCTTGCTACATATGAACAATTCTGAATTCTGATTATGAAGGTAAGCTCTTTAAATGCAATGTTGATACAATGATATATCTGTGTTTGATGTGCGTTGTACTGAAGAGAATTCTTAAAGCAGCATTCTTTTATTTCCCTTTAATATGAAATTTAATCTTGTTGGGAAATATTAAAAACTTTTTTTCTTCCTTCTCATTTTAACTGCAGGTCGGTAATCCAGTTCAACTGCCAGCCACTGTGATCTCACCTATTGCTGGAAATTTTGGGTAAAGCAACTGCGTCACATTCTATAAATAAAAAAGCATGCATGAAACAGAAGCAAACATACGAGAAATGGTCCAAGATATACATATTTGTAGAGTATGAAATATTCGTGCCAGGATTTGAACAATAGATTTCTTGGAAACTAACACTTGGTGCATGACTTCACCTAAATTCGACTACTAATAGTTTCCAGAGACATACACATAAAAATCCCTAAGTAATGCAATACTCATAGTTCAAATCTAATGTATTATTATCTTTTCCCATCTATTCTTTGCCACATGGTATATTTCATCGTGGAAATGACTTATTAATATGCTATTATGGATCCAGTTGAAGTATACAATAAAACCCATATACCCGTAGAACAAATTAGAGGTACTAATATAAGTGACCCGCATAAGGTAATCCACAATGATACGTGGAATTCCATCGTTACGGTATGGAAAAATATCTAGTATTTATATATCTTTATTGCAAATGACATAATGCAAAAGAGTCATAGATAAGCTCCATTTATATATATATCACTTGGATAACCTCTTTTGAGTGAATATTTTCTGAAATGATGGAGAGTTCTGTAAACGAATATTTCATATAGAGTCCTATATGAAATATAATGACTCCCACATAGTATTTACCTGATAAGGGTATATACCCTGCTTCTATGTCTTAAGGGTATATACCCTGCTTCTATGTCTTAACAACAGAGTAATATAATATTTAATACGAGACAACTAAATGAATTCTCCCTACTCATTATATTAGTGTGTACATTGCAAATAGGTACAAATCATGCAATGCAATTCACTTAAGTTGATACTGGGGGTTATATGTTTGGGCCCGATCGGCATCAAATATAAATGTTTATTAGATTTCAATACCATTTTATTCGTATTGGAATCTAATAATGTCTGATAGGGTTATACCATGCGGATATCAAGATATAGTTGGTTAAGTTAAATAAATACTTTATACACTAAAATAGCTCAAAAAACTATAGCTGATAAAGATAAAATTTAGAAAATGGCTAATAGTCCCCCTATGTTAAGAATAGGGGGATGATATCAAGTTTTCGAATTGAAGTATTTATAATGGCTAGGACAACGAGTGTCATACGTATATGTAGGCCCTATGTAAGATTTGCCGAAGATGTGATTTAAAATGGCCTATAGCAACACGGTGATTTATAGCTCCGTTGTAAATCACCCACACCATTCAAGAACTAGATATAATTAACTCATGTAAGAAATAATTTATACGCATCCCACTTTATATTTAACTATTTGTACTTGATAGTAACAATTATAATTGATCGTCATTTATCTACCTTCTTAACTATACACCATCACTGCTTATAGTAACAAAAAGTGAATGGTCCCCTCATATTGAAATTATCCAGGTTTCCATATAGCCACTTTGGATGATTTGTATTATCCAGAGTGAATACTAGTTCTTTAGATGTTTAGTGATCAACCAGTTCATTAGCCATGATAGTGCCACTTTTGGCCCATACGCATAAGAAAAGATATCAATAGGCTAATACCAATAACTGGTGGTGGAGAAGTTCTTTTCCCCTTTTGAAACTAGGTAGGGGATATGCACCCATAACTATGATTACATGGGGATATGTATACCATTAGAAGATGGACATTCTTATTCCCACCACTGCATAGTCTCGTGATTACAAATGTCGATTCTGACACAATCACTGCTTCTTTGGTTACCCCGCACCTGACCTGATTCCCTAAACCCTAAACTCTAATGTAGTTATTGAGTACAAAGTCTCGCCGAGTATGGGTTACATCCTGCTCTTATTGGTAGAAATACTTCACGATAGTATTTGTATACTATAGTATCATGATCATGTATTTACTTATGAGAAATCATAAAATATTACTAGGGTTTCTAGCCCTAGTTCAAACAGCTCAGAATACAAATACAAGATAGCACTGTAAACTCATGAGAAAACCCAGACATTAGAGTTTATGTAATGCAAGTGTGCGGTTTACTTATACAAGTAAAATAAGTCACAGCATATGACATTGTTATGAGAATTTAATAGATCACTAGATGCATTGTATATCATGATATTACAGGTTAATATTTATAATTATAACTGCTTAATACTACTTACAATAATGAAGTTCCACGTGTCATGCCTTTTTATTATTTAATTGTGAGATATCGAGATGAAGTGCATATACTAAATAAGGTATTATGCCCTAAATAACTATGAATGGCCTACGTGATCCGAATATAGTACGATCAATGTTTAGGAAACTTTGAAGCAACCCAGAGATCACTAATGTATAACAATTAACTTCGTAACTTCATTGTACTTAGTAAGTGACCTTAGCCATTGCAATATTTTAACCTTCTTTTCCAAGATCAGTGCAAGTGGGAACCTCCAATTTAAAATTTCTTTTTGCACTATGGCATATTGTTTATCTTTTTCTCTTCCTGTTTATATTCCAAATAAAAAGAGAATGTTCGAAGAAGATAGACAAAGTGATTCTAACACAAAATATAGTACTGATTTATTCCTGAATAACAATTGCAATGACATTAACGTCAAGCTGATTTCAACACAAATAACAAGGAATTAAAATGGAATGCAGGTGACCAAGACACAACAAGAAAACTTGAGCAGACAATCATCAACAAGCTTCAAGTGTAATCACAACAGATTTAATGGCGACAAATTCGCCCCCAGTTTTCGGGACCAGAGTCACCACTACATCATCTTCATCTTCAAGGCCAATTTCCTCGAGCAACTCGGTAATGGCCAGCTGGAATTTTGTAACAGGGGCGACATGTGGTTTACTGGGATCTGAATGAACATGCATGAGGCAAGGTAGTGTAACTTCCTGCAAACTCTACCATGTCTAGCTCATGCCAGTTGGACTTGCATCTGGGTCAATGAACACATCAAACCTTATGTGCTTTCGCTGATCGATGTCTCAATCTCCGTAGGCCATAACTGATTCACCAGCACGCTACAAACTGGAACCAACATAGCACATAACCGTGCAATCAACAACTCAATAGCAGGCTGCCCCACTTGGCTTGAAGTCATAGGCCAAAACACACACAGTAACTCATAATGCATATACTCTATTGCTGCCATAATACCATAATGAGATTAAACTCAATCCTTCATCAGCTCGTGAAACAAAGACCATCTAGTACTTTAAATCTTCTGCAAATCTCGCATTCACTCTCGCAATAGTTAAACCCACTCTCTTAAGCGACCCAAACTAAAATTTTAACACATATATTTCACTTGTAAATGAGATCTTCTAACAGACAACATAAGGATCACACAACTTCAGAACACTCCGCATGAGATAACCCACATGTTTTGCCTCAAACTAATATTTCTGTATACCTTCCACCGTCATAAACATTATGCAGTCGCTTGATCTTCCTGAGTCAGAACTCATACCGCAACATGAAATTTACTTCACTCATAACTAGGAAACATGAAAAGGCTCTTCACACACCCTTAAGTCGGGGTTATACCTTGAATCAAGATGGAAATCAAGCACCTAATAGTTCTTCTATCCTCCAGTAGACCCTTCCCGTCGCTTCTAAATCATATGAATACATCTCGCAGTCACATCACACTCATCACGTAACAATCCAACCATCACTTCTACTAATAGGGGCACTACCGAATATATAAGTTCAAAAACACGGCTCACATAATCAGCACCTCGGTGCTCAAGCTATAGGTAAAAATCCGGCCTCAAGTCCTCCAGACTGGCCCAACGTCAAACACACAGAGACCACATCTCGCCCCTCGAGCAGGGAATCAGAAGCCATTGATGCACATCTGATAGTGGGCGCTCATGCGCGCATACGAACGCGTGGAAGAAATTTCAAGAGTTACTTTTCAAGCTGAATCAAGGACGCACGATAAGAATTCAAGAATGTGAAGTTTTTCCTAAAGGTTCTGCAGCCTCTCGAGGATAAATACAGACCTCTCCGTACCGATCCGCGAGACTCTACTAAACCTGCTCATGACTCGTGAGACCTATGTAACCTAGGCTCTGATACCAACTTGTCACGACCCTAAACCCAAACCCGGTCGTGATGGCGCCTCTCGTGAGGATAAGGCCAGCCGACATACTTCCAATTCAGTTTAAGCAGTTCAAATAATAAAACTGAAGTCTATAATCAGAAAGAAAATCCCAAAAGGAGCATTTAACAGTATAATTTGCGGAAATAAAAACCAACACAGCCCGACAACGGGGTGTCACTAGTCATGAGCATCTACTAAGGTCCGAATACAACTAGAGTCAAAAATGTACTAAATACGGTCTAATGAAATCGAGAGGGAGAAAAGCAGTGCTACGGACGTCGGGCAGCTACCTTGCTAAACTCCGATGACTCTGTCTCTGAGCAACAAATACCCACTACCGGGTTCATAAATACCTGAATCTGCACACAAAGTGCAGGGAGTAAAGTGAGTACTTCCAACTCAGTGAGTAATAAAAGTAAATGAAGACTAAGTGATACGAAATCACGAAGAGCACATAAACATGTTGTATAGAAGCAGTACAAAACCAGTAAAAAAGCAATGAAGCTGTGAAATCTCTTAAGCACCTTAGCTCAGTTTAAACTTCTTAAAAATGGCTTTTCAACAGTTAAGCAATTGAATGCAAGCAAATAGAACAGATAAGCATAGAAGATCCGCCCCTCGGGCACAATTACACAATTAAACAGGTACATGACAGGTAAATAAGAAAGATAAGTACATAAAGGTTTGCCTCTCGGGCACAATGTCAACAAATCCGCCCCTCGGGCAATATCTCAGAACAGTACCAGCCCTCGGGCTATATCTCAGAACCATACCAGCCCCTCGGGCTATATCTCACATCACAATGGGTACCCGCGCTCACTGGGGGTGTGCAGACTCCTGGAGGGGCCCCTTACGGTCCAAGCGCAATATCAAGCAATCTCGTGGCATCATAAACAGGCTCTCGGCCACATATCAATATCAAGCCACCTCTCGTGGCGCACAATCTCAGGCCCTCGGCCTCATTATCATAATCAGTAAATCACTGCTGCGGCGTGCAGTCCGATCCAAAAAGTCTCCTCACAATACAGTCCCTCGGCCTTACTCANGCTCAAAATATCTTTGAAAGTATCAATTAATGTGTTTAAAACAGAATAACATAGCTGGGTTTTGAAAATAGTGAAAATATAGCATGACTGAGCACCAGTATGAAACCAAACAGTGAGGAAAATATCATTTAAAATCTCCTAAGGGTTCAAACAGTTGGCACGAAGCCCACATATGGCATTTAGCCCAAAATATAGTAATATCAAACAATTACTGTCAAATACGCAGTAAAATAGTCATTCGGGATGGACTAAGTCACAATCCCCAATGGTGCACGACCCCACGCTCGTCATCTAGCGTGTCTCTCACCTCAACATAGCGGAACTCTGTGAAATTCCGGGTTTTGATACCCTCAGGACAGCATTTAAAATCATTACTCACCTCAATCAGGCCTGAAATCTAGCTTGCAATGCCTTTGCCCCTCGAATCGGCCTCCAAATGCTCCAAATCTAACCAAAATCAGTATATTATCATCAACATACGCTAAAGGAACAAAGCCCAAGCGAAAATTATCAAATTACATCAAAAATCCCGAAATTGGCCGAACCCGGCCCTCGGGCCCACGTCTCGGAATCCGATAAAAATCACAAAATCCGACAACCCATTCAACCACGAGTCCAACCATACCAAAATTACTAAATTCCGATAATAATTCGGCCTCTAAGTCTTCAAATCTCATTTTTCAAATCCCTAGGTACAAATCCCTAATTTACGCCTCAAAAACATGTAATCTAGTCGGATTATTCGATGATAATTCGATATTATGGAGTAGAAATGATCACAAATGACTTACCTCAAGATTTCCCATGACTTCTCGCTCAAAAATCGCCCCAAGCCGCGTTCTTTTCGTCCAAAAATGTTGGAATGAGCTAAAAAAAACAAGACAGCTCAATAAAACACGATTCTGGTCGCGAAAAGACCCTTTCCCATAGCTAAAAGAGCCAAATCTGGTCGCTAAAGGTGTGCACCAGATCCCGCTGCACCAGCAATATTTATTTTCACTAAAAAGGCTCTAACTCCACCATACGAACCCGGAATTCAATGATTCTTGTTCCTATGAGTCACAAATAATAACACAACATAGCCCTTCAAGCGAAACTCAGTTCGGAGCTCATTTGCTCAGTGGGATACCTATTTCGCTCGTTAAACAATTAACTCATGTTTCGCGTCAAAAACCCATTCGCGACTTGATGAAATTAGACCAAACTTTCCAGATCACTCCTATAATTCATTATCAAAATTC
>NC_031995.1:8235252-8238318 GCF_001879085.1 Nicotiana attenuata | reverse complement strand
CCAAGAGCATTGCCGTGAAACACTTGTAGAAACTCATTACCTCGTAAGCACCCAAAGAACTAATCATATCCTTACCATACCGATTCGGCCTACTACCAAGCTACCCCATCTATCCCAGTTTCCTTCTGATTTACCTTCAACTTGATACTCCCTCTTGCTGTAGCACCACAATTCCTCAACCCAGACTTACCACACGAGACCCAAGCATAAAACCATACCGTCTAAGGATCACAAGCGGCTGAGTACTCTCTTAAATGTTTCCAAAAGCACCACGTTCAAAATACCTACCCCGAAGAGACTTCTTGCAAATCTGGAACCATTACCTTCCTAATACCGATATAAGAATCCCCTAATTGATTTAGAAATGACACAAGTCTTGACACCCTCTAATGCAAACCTCAGTTTCTAGCCAAATTATACACCTGAAAATCTCCAATTATTACATGTAAAACCTTGAATGCATTAGAACCATTCCCCAGAGTCATCCACTCTACTCAAGCTTCAATTAGCCTGATAAAATAAACCGAACAACTCGTGCCTCATTAGCACTCCGACACCGCAGAATGTAACCTCATCCCAATACAACCAAGCAACTTCCTACTCTATGCACCGAGCATTCCTTACCAACAACAACTCAAGACATTCCGTGAATTCTCACACACCTATGAAGCACACTATAACCTTTGCCAAGAATTTTTTTACTCGAGCCATCCTCGGTCTCAATCTCCGTAGGCCATAACTGATTCACCAGTACGCCTCAAACTAGAACCAACATAGCACATAACCGTGCAATCAACAACTCAATAGCAGACTCCCCCACTTGGCTCGAAGTCATAGGCCAAAACACATACAGTAACTCATAATGCATATACTCTATTGCTGCCATAATACCATAGTGAGATTAAACTCAATCCTTCATCAGCTCGTGAAACACAGACCATTTAGTACTTTAAATCTTCTGCAAATCTCGCATTCACTCTCACAACAGTTAAACCCACTCTCTTAAGCGACCCAAACTTAAATTTTAACACATATATTTCACTTGTAAATGAGATCTTCTAACATACAACATAAGGATCACACAACTTCAGAACACTTCGCATGAGATAACCCACCTGTTTTGCCTCAAACTAACATTACTGTATACCTTCCACCGTTATAAACATTACGCAGTCGTTTGATCTTCCTGAGTCTGAACTTATACCGCAACATGAAATTTACTTCACTCCCAACTAGGAAACATGAAAAGGTTCTTCACACACCCCTAACTCGGGGCTATACCTCGAATCAAGATGGAAATCAAGAACCTAATAGTTCTTTTATCCTCCAGTAGACCCTTCTCGTCGCTTCTAAATCATATGAATACATCTCACAGTCACATCACACTCATCACGTAACTATCCAGCCATCACTTCTACTAATGGGGGCACTACCGAATATATAAGTTCAGAAACACGGTTCACATAATCAGTACCTCGGTGCTCAAGCTATAGGTAAAAATCCGGCCTCAAGTCCTCCAGACTGGCCCAACGTCAAACACAAAGAGATCACATCTCGCCCCTCAATCAGGGAATCACAAGCCATCGATGCACATCTGATACTGGGCGCTCATGCGCGCATACGAACGCGTGGAAGGAATTTCAAGAGTTACTTTTCAAGATGAATCAAGGACGCACGATAAGAATTCAAGAATGTGAAGTTTTTCCTAATGGTTCTGCAGCCTCTCGAGGATAAATACAGGCGTCTCCGTACCGATCCGTGAGACTCTACTAAACATACTCATGACTCGTGAGACCTATGTAACCTAGGCTCTGATACCAACTTGTCACGACCCTAAACCCAAACCCGGTCGTGATGGCGCCTCTCGTGAAGACAAGGCAAGCCGACACACTTCCAATTCACTTTAAGGAATTAAAATAATAAAACTCAAGTCTTTAATCATAAATAAAATCCCAAAATTAGCATTTAACAGTATAATTTGCAGAAATAAAAACCAACACGGCCTGACATCGGGGTGTCACTAGTCATGAGCATCTACTAAGGTCCGAATACAACTAGAGTAAAAAATGTACTAAATACGGTCTAATGAAATCGAGAGGGAGAAAAGCAGTGCTGCAGACGTCGGGCAGCTACCTTGCTAAACTTCGATGACTCTGCCTCTGAGCAACCAATACCCGCTACCGGGTTCATAAATACCTGAATCTGCACACAAAGTGCAGGGAGTAAAGTGAGTACTTCCAACTCAGTGCGTAATAAAAACAAATGAAGACTGAGTGATACGAAATCACGAAGTGTACATCAAAATGCTGTATAGAAGCAGTACAAAACCAGTAAGAAAGCAATGAAGCTGTGAAATCTCTTAAGCACCTTAGCTCAGTTTAAACTTCTTAAAAAATGGCTTTTCAACAGTTAAGCAATTGAATGCAAGCAATTAGAACAGATAAGCATAGAAGATCCGCCCCTCGGGCACAATTACACAATTAGACAGGTACATGACAGGTAAATAAGAAAGATAAGTTCATAAAGGTTTGCCTCTTGGGCACAATGTCAACAAATCCGCCCCTCGGGCAATATCTCAGAACAGTACCAGCCCCTCGGGCTATATCTCAGAACCATACCAGCCCCTCGGGCTATATCTCACATCACAATGGGTACCAGCGCTCACTGGGGGTGTGCAGACTCCTGGAGGGGCCCCTTACGGTCCAAGCGCAATATCAAGCCATCTCGTGGCATCATAAACAGGCTCTCGGCCACATATCAATATCAAGCCACCTCTCGTGGCGCACAATCTCAGGCCCTCGGCCTCATTATCATAATCAGTATATCACTGCTGCGGCGTGCAGTCCGATCCAAAAGTATCCTCACAATATAGTCCCTCGGCCTTACTCAGTCAGAATCTCATAAGCCCCTCGGGCATCAGTAAAATATGAAGCTCAGCTCAAATATCTTTGAAAATATCAATTAATGTGTTTAAAACAGAATAACATAGCTGAGTTTTTAAAATAGTGAAAATATAGCATGACTGAGCACAAGTATGATATCAAACAATGAGAAAAATATCATTAA
>NC_031995.1:8169338-8231476 GCF_001879085.1 Nicotiana attenuata | reverse complement strand
ATAGCAGGCTGCCCACTTGGCTCGAAGTCATAGGCCAAAACACACACAGTAACTCATAATACGCATACTCTATTGCTGTCATAATACCATAGTGAGATTAAACTCAATACTTCATCAGCTCGTGAAACACAGACCATCTAGTACTTTAAATCTTCTGCAAATCTCGCATTCACTCTTGCAATAGTTAAACCCACTCTCTTAAGCGACCCAAACATAAATTTCAACACATATATTTCACTTGTTAATGAGATCTTCTAACGGACAACATAAGAATCGCACAACTTCAGAACACTCTGCATGAGATAACCCACATGTTTTGCCTCAAACTAACATTTCTGTATACTTTCCACCATCATAAACATTACACAGTCGCTTGATCTTCCTGAGTCAGAACTCATACCGCAGTATGAAATTTACTTCACTCCCAACTAGGAAACATGAAAAGGTTCTTCCCACACCCCTAACTCGGGGCTATACCTCGAATCAAGATGGAAATCAAGAACCTAATAGTTCTTTTATCCTCCAGCAGACCCTTCTCGTCGCTTCTAAATCATATGAATACATCTCGCAGTCACATCACACTCAACACGTAACTATCCAGCCATCACTTCTACTAATAGGGGCACTACCGAATATATAAGTTCAAAAACACGGCTCACATAATCAGTACCTCGGTGCTCAAGCTATAGGTAAAAATCCGGCCTCAGGTCCTCTAGACTGGCCCAACGTCAAACACACAAAGATCACATCTCGCCCCTCTATCAGGGAATCACAAGCCATCGATGCACATCTGATACTGGGTGCTCATGCGTGCATACGAACGCGTGGAAGGAATTTCAAGAGTTACTTTTCAAGATGAATCAAGGACGCACGATAAGAATTCAAGAATGTGAAGTTTTTCCTAAAGGTTCTGCAGCCTCTCGAGGATAAATACAAGCGTCTCCGTACCGATCCGTGAGACTCTACTAAACCTACTCATGACTCGTGAGACCTATGTAACCTAGGCTCTGATACCAACTTGTCACGACCCTAAACCCAAACCCGATCGTGATGGCGCCTTTCGTGAAGACAAGGCTAGCCGACACACTTCTAATTCACTTTAAGCAGTTAAAATAATAAAACTCAAGTCTTTAATCAGAAATAAAATCCCAAAATGAGCATTTAACAGTATAATTGTGGCACCAATCTAGGCCATCAGCCTCATATCAATATCAGTATAACACTGCTGCGGCGCGCAGCCCGATCCCATAGTATCCTCACATCTGGCCCTTGGCCATACTCAGTCCAGACATCATATAAGCCCCTCGGGCATTAGTAAAACAGTAGTTCTCAGCCCAAACCATCATTTAACATATCATTTTAGTTTCAAAAACTGAGTAAAAGTTGCTGAGTTGTAAAACAGTAGAAAACGGTACGACTGAGTTCAAGTAGTAAATCAAAACGGTGAGGAAATAGTGATAAAAACTCCCCGAAGGGTTCAAATAGTTGGCACAAAGCCCATATATGGCAATCAATCCAGATAATGATGATATCAATTAAGCTTCAATCAAATATGCGGTAAAAGCATCGCTCGGGACGGACCCAGTCACAATCCCCAATAGAAAATGACCCCACGCTCATCATCAAGCGCGTGTCTTACCTCAATATAGCACTACGATGTGCAAATCCGGGGTTTCAAACCCTCACGACATCATTTACATTCATTACTCACCTCGAACCGGCTAAAGCTCTAGCTCGCTATGCCCTTGCCTCTTAAATCGGCCTCCTCGCGCGTCGAATCTGACCAAAACTAGAACGAATACGTCACAATAGGCTAAGGAAACAAAACCCAAGCGAAAACAATCGAAAAATATCAAAAATTCCGAAATTAGCAAAACCCGAGCCCCGGGCCCACTTCTCGAAATTCAAAATTTTTTACATCATTAGATTCCTTATCTCCCCACGAGTTCATACATATCAAAAACACAAGAATCGGAGTTCAATTGACCCCTCAAATCCCCAATTTAAACTCTATTAAACTCAAGCCCTAAACCTCCATTTTTAGTCCACAAATCCCTTAATTTTCAGTCCTAATTCATGAAATATCACCATAGAATTGTGTTTTAGGTCCAAAATCCTTACCTTAACGAAGTTCCCTTGAAATTTCTCTTCAAAATCGTCCAAAAACTCTAGGTCCGAAGTTAAAAATGAATAAACCCTTCAAAAATCGCGAAGAAGAACCATTTATACCTTCTGCCCAGGGGTTTTCGCATCTGCGACCCCTTTTACCGCACCTGCGGTACCGCATTTGCTTCCAACCAACCGCTCCTGCGGTTTCTCATTTAAATCCAAAAGTCGCTTCTGCGACAGAATTTCCGTATCTGCGGCTTCGCAGATGCGGCCCCATTGACCGCTTCTGCGGAAACTGCTCCCCAGGCCAAACTTCGCATCTGCGGCCTTCCTCTCGCACGTGCGGCACCGCACCTGCGGTTCCCAAGCCGCAGGTGCGAAAACACCAGAAGCAGCATATGATCTGCAATTGCACAAGTCCAAAACTCTTCCCGTTAGCCATCCGAAACCACTCCGAGGCCCCCGGGACCTCAACCAAAAGCACCAACACCTCCTAAAATCTCATTCAAACTTGTTCCAATCATCAAAACACCTCAAACAACACTAAATCTATCAATTCACATCGAATTCAAGCCTAAGTTTCCTAAAAACTTCCGAAACACGCTTTTGATAAAAAACCCAACCAAACCACATCCAAATGCCCTGAAATTTTGCACACACATCCCAAATCACACAACGAAGCTACAGCAACTCTCGGAATCCCATTCCGACCCTCGGATCAAAATCTCACCTATCAACCGGAATTCGCCAATACTAACTTCGCCAATTCAAGCCTAATTCTACACCGGGCTTCCAAAACCACTTTCGATCACACTCCTAAGTCACAAATCACCACCCGAAGCTAACCGAACCACCGAAACTCATATCCAAGCCCTCTAGCACATAAGTCAACATCCGGTTGACTTTTCCAACTTAAGCCTTCTTAAAAGAGACTAAGTGTCTCATTTCCTTCCTAAATCCACTCCAACCACAAACCAATCAACTCGACCACATAAAACACGGATAAAGAAGCAGAAATGGGGGAAACGGAGTGGTAACTCATGAGACGACTGGTCTGGTCGTCACATTGGTGCACTCCATTTGCTCCGGAGATGCTTATTTGGTCAGTATAATTAGGACATGTATTGACTGGTATGGCGGGGCTCAGTCCCGACCTTTATGATACTTATGTACTCTTAGAGGCTTGTAGACATATGTCATGTATACGAATACTTGTATGGCCTTGTCGGCTATGTTTAGTTTACAAATGATCATGTTGGCCTTATAGGCCCGTATGTCACATGTATAAGTTTTTATATTAGGTTGGGTCATCCTATATTGAGTATTCCCTTATGTTTATTCTAGTTAGCCCATGATGGCCCGCTTGGCCCATTTGCAAATGAGAGTACGATAAGAAAGATATGTATACTGGTACTCGGTTGAGTAACGTACCGGGTGCCCGTTGCGGTCCATAGGTTGGGTCTTGACAGGTGTGATGATTTTTCCCGCACCTGCGATTGCGTAGATACGGGCTAGGAACCGCAGAAGCGAAGGCAGCTGAGGGCTAAGTGAATTCTGCAGAAGCTAGGGATGTGGAGAGTTAATTTTGGTCACTCATTTAGTAAAACGTCTACTGATTTTAAAGCATCCAACTATTTTTGATTTTAAAGCATCCAAGTGAATTCCGCAGAAGCTAGTGATTTGGAGAGTTAATTTTGGGGATTTGAATGGCTATTTGGTGTCGGATTTTGGTAAATTTGGTATAGTTAGACTCATGAGTGAATGAGCTTTCGGGTTTTGTGACTTTTGTCAGATTTCGAGACATGGGCCATGGGGCCGATTTTGAGCCATTTCGAATTTTGAGCTATTATTTCGTAATTTCTTGTAGAATTGATTCCTTTAGCCCGTTTTGATTGTATACTGTTGTGGCTAGATCCGGGACATTTGGAGGTTGACTTGAGAGGCAAAGGCATTTTGGAGTAAAATTTTGCTCGGATTGAGGTAAGTAACAATAATCTGGTCATGAGGGTATGAAACCCCGGATCTTATGATATATGATTGGTTTGGAGGTGACACACATGCTAGGTGACGGGCGTGTGGGCGTGCACCATAGGAATTGGGACTTGGTCCATTTAGTGGAACTATAAAGTTGAGTAACTTGTTGTTAACTATATGCTCTCCCCGTGTTATAGAAATTTGACTGCAAATCATATTAGAAATCATGCTTAGGCTATGGATGAAGTTGCACGCCGCAACGATGCCTGAGGGCTATATGTATATGTATGGATCGGGTTGCACTCCGCAACGAGCCTTAGGGCTCTCTCTCTCTCTCTCTCTCTCTATATATATATATATATATATATATATATATATATATATATATATATATATATATATATTATAATTGTGTTGCACACCGCAACGAGCCTTATGGCTATTTATATATTATGGGATCGGGCTGCACGCCGCAGCGATATAAAGCTTGGATTGAAGGAGCCCTTCCGGAGTATGTACACCCTAGTGAGCGCAGGTACCTATTGAGTGTGAGTGTTTAGGGCTGAGAGCCGAGTGATGAGCTATTGAGAAAGACTGAGTGACGGTTGCCCTGAGAGGCTGTATTTGCTTTCATTGTTGTTGCGCATAGCTGCTATATGTCGCTATTTTGAAACTTCTAAATTGATTTGACTCAAATTACCAGATTTGAAAGCATGTCTACTTTCTTGTTGAGATTACTGAAAATGAACTATAATTGTGTAGCTCGTCACTATCTTTCAGCTCCTTATTTATTATTGTTACTTACTGAGTTGGTTGGACTCGCACTACACCCCGCACTTCGTGTGCAGATCCAGGTATTTTCGGACACGGTGGACATTGATATCGTACATGGTTGATTTTCCAAGATTCATGAGTAGCTGGCCGGCGTTCGCGGTCCTTGTTTCTCCTTCTTGATCTTTTCTTTACTTGTATTTTGATACAGACTCTCGTAGACATTTCTTTTCTAGACTGGTATTGTATAAATGCTCATGAGCTCAGTGACACCCTGATTTGGGAGCTATTTTCCGCACTTGGGTTTTAGGTTTTACCCCGTTTTTATGAAAAACTCCTGTTATTTAAAATTTCTTAATTCATTTGTCTTAAATGTTGGAAGTATTTTGAGAATGTCGGCTTGCCTAGTACCACGATGGGCGCCATCACGACAGGTTAGAATTTGGGTCGTGACACCATCTATGTATTAAGCCAAAATTATAATTTATCAATTACTAGGGGTGGGGGCTACTTTAATAAGGGCTAGGCCGAAATGACTAAAAGTACAAAAAATGACCCGTTTCCTAACAGTCATTTTTTATTTTGACCGTCGGCAACCGTCAAAACTATAAAAAAAAATGATAACGGGCTGGAACTCGATAAAAACCCATGAACGGGTTACCGAGCTAGCTAGGTTTCGGTGCACCGTAGCCAAAAAAGACCCAACCCCGTCCGGCACAACCCCCTACCCTAGCCAACCCATCCCACTCCTTATCGGATCAGACTGAACCAGGCCAAACCGGATTATTAGTGGGCTGGCCTGGCCTGTTTAACACCTTTACTTTTAAGTCCATCAGACAATCATTTATTCCTTTAGTTCTGATTATCTAATATATTCTATATATCTTAATGATGATGTTATCATTTCTAGATCAAAATTATATGAATATTATTTCTATTTAAGGTTGCTTGTCATAATTTTCTTTTTAATTTGACCTAGAAAGGATGTTATACTATTTTATTTAGAAGAAATTTAATTTTAAAAGTTTTTTGTTGTTTCTTAAGTCTCATGTCTAGTTAAAATGAATCACTTAAATTGGGAGAGATGAAGAGAGTATTTAGTTGGCGCTTGAGCATAAATTTAGTTAAAACTTGAGAAAAGACTTCTTGATATTTTACTTAAAAATAGTTTTTGGAAATTAAAATTGTGTTTGGACATGCGTTTTACTTGAAAGAAAGTTAAAGTTTTGTGAGCAAAAGAAAAGTATTCAACAAAAAACTAGCCTAAACTATGTTCGGAACTTGAAAATTTTTCTTTATTTTTTTGTAAAGTTGATCAAATTCCATGATTAATAACTAACTAATTTGGGTGCTAAAAAGATAAAAACAGAAAATTGAGACTAAACTGTAAAAGATGGGAACTCTGTTAACACACTGCTTCGGTAACTCAGGGTACCATTCGCTACAGCCCCTACTCCCTCCTTCCTCTCGCGCTCGCCGCCTGCTCTCTGTCGCCGTCCTCCACAGATTTGCCGACTTCCGGCCATCGGAAACGAAAAAAGTTCGTTCTCTTAGTCTTACCATCTTTTTTTTTTTTTTTTTTGTAAATAATGATTAAGCGATTCAATTAATGCTGTGAATCTGTGATGGTTTATGACTAGTTATAATCTCGTTTTGATTAACCTTCTCCCCAAAAGGAAACCCTAGTTGGACATTTCTTCGTTTTATTGCAACGTCCTAAGTTCAACGTTCAGGTTTCACTTTTTACTGAGCTTACACTACATGCAAATTGTACAGGGAGATTGTTATTACTACTTTGTTTTTTTGAGAATAAACATTCTAAAGAGCTGTGGAATTTGCATTTTAGGGTTTTGAAAATGCTGAGGTGGTGTACGTCTGCGGGTAGATCTATGACATGTAAGCGGTGGTTTTCTTCGTTGAACAATGATAAAATTGTGGCTTCTGTGTTGTTCGAGAGATTACCAGTTGTTGTTCCCAAAATCGATCCAACTGTATATGCTTTTCAAGAATTTTCGTAAGTTTTTTCCTTCCTATGTGTGTGTGATTGTGTGTTTCTTAGTCTCATTTTTGTCAATTCAGTTGTATAGGAAATTGAAATGTTTTATATTCATTGCCTATAAGAGTTAAGCTTTTTCGCTTTATGCAATCCAATTACTGTGAGTTATTTCTTAGAGCAATAAATTCACTAACTATACGGGTGTACCATCAATCTTAAATCATGTAGATGCTCTAAAGAGAAGTCTTTCAAGTTCGTAAGCTTACAAAACATTTATAAGTGTAGATTTTTCTTCACCCTCCAAAAAGATACGACTGTTAATTGAGGACTAAGGCGTAGTTTGGTATATGTGCTTTGCAAAATAGTGCTTCCAACAACAACAAGAACAAGAACAAAATCATCCCTCTTTTTTTGTTTTTTTTTTTTTAAATGGAACAATCATGCCTCAATTCGAAACTAGTCAAGTCAACCTTATGAATCTTCTATAACGGTTTTAGCGCTAACTGGAAGTGAAAACAACCTTAAATAGCTATTCCATTCTTGTGATTTGTAAGTGTGAGGAAGTATATCCAAGAAAGAATAGAGCCTCTTTTGTTCAAACTTTTTTTGTGCCTTCTAATGCTAGGATATACTAGTATGTACAATAAAGCTGAGAATGATGAGGTCATAAGTTGGGTTGGTGACTAAGGCAAAAGGAGATGAAAGGCAAAAAAGAGCAAAGTTTCTTGGACAAGAGTTGGTGAATGGCAATGTAGATAATTCTTAAAGCTTAATCAGTGTTTAGTTGCTTGCAGTAATATTTTTATTAAATGCAATTATAGGTTTCGTTGGAGGCAGCAGTATCGGCGGGAGTATCCAGAAAGTTTTCTGAAGAAGTCTGATACCAGGTAGAGTTTTTGTTGCACCTGTCATTTCTTTTTCCTTGTAAATTATGTACCTTCATTGTGAATATTAAGAACTAATGAATGGTGCTAAGAGTGTGCAAACATAAAATGAGACAAGTTTAAACATAATAGACCAGTGAAATCATTTTAGAAGCTGAATAGAAAGCAGAGAACGTAAAAGTCAAAAAGCTTTCAAGGTTTTCTAAGCATTCTGCTTTACTCTAGAAATAGAGGTGTATGAGTGAGAGAGCTTAGTTTAAATACTAGTTCATGTGCTTCAGAGCTGAATGAATTCTGTTCTGTATAAAATGATTAAAGAAGGCTATGGGCAGAACTGGTTGAGGCTATCCATGACGAAGACAATAGCGAAGAGATAAACAGAAAATCCAAAATTTGGATGCATAATAATTTATACAAGAAAAATATTGGTAACTCATTGTTTACTATTGTAATTTAGTGCCTTTCTTTTTCCATAGATTGTTAAGTTCTGGAATTCCAGCGCTAGAGGTATTTTGATAATTTTGAAAATTCCTGAAATTTGTAAATTTCTGGGAAAATGTTATTTTTTTGTAATACTAGTTATAGTTATGATAATCTGAAGTTGTGAGAACAGGCATCGTAATTTATCTTATGTGACACCGTATAACTCAATCTGTGTAGCCTGTGAAGATCAAGGTTTGGCTCTTATAGTCACTTTAATACTATCTTTACTTCTTTCAATCAGTCAAAATTTCTGTTGCCTCATCTGTTAATAGATGTGATTCTGTTAATAGATGTGATTTTGCCTCACCTGTCGAAACTGTAGCGTTTCTTCAATAATACGAGGCCAAAAAGTTTTGTAGTTGGAGATGCAACTGACTGCCCCCCTATCAGTTAAATAGGTTACAACATATAAAGGGGATGCCATGATGTATTCATCAGTTCCATGCGAAATTGAACAATTTCTGTAACTCGGAATATAGTATTTTTTACTGAGCAACACTATTTTCGTGCTGGGCATTTTACGGTTAAGAAGTTTTGCTTTCTTTTCGGGAAAAAGCGCGTGATGGTAGAAATGGCCTAATATCATTACTATTTTAATTGATCGGGTTGTAAGAAATTGAGATCTCTTCATGCGCAACAGTGCACATGTTGGACAGTAAACTCTGTCTCCTCTTTTTGTCTTTAGGGATAAGAGACCTAACTGATTTTTACTCTTTGAATAGTGTAGCATTATTGCCTTTTCTTTTCATGCATTCTTTCTGATTAGTCCTTTGTACACGGTTCTTTGAGCATGCTATCTGTTACGCGGCACCTTCCTGAGATTCCTTGGAAGGGCGACGTAAGGCTAAGCAACTGATGTCAGTGCAGCTGCTGTCCGCCAACTGAGGTCCCCTACGTACGCTAGACGAGATTGTCAGTGCCGTACGGGAAAACCAATGTCAAGAGCAATTGAGAGAACAGAAATGAGAATTGAGAATGAAAGAAATCTTGATTGCATTAATGAAAGCTATTACAGAAAAGCAACGCGGTGTCGAGGGGGAGAGACACCAGTACAGGGAATTGCTTGCTTGATCCCCCCTAATAATGCTTAAAAAAAATAATCCAAAGCTACAAGACTAGACTTGAATACGCTAGAGAAACATAATGGAAGTACTTGAAATAAAACTACTCTATTTACAATGAAAATGATTTAGTTTTCTAAAAGGCAGCAACAGGTCGTTGTCAGCAGCATTGTCTTTGGCATCACGGTCTGCGCGCGCAGCGTTATCTGCGCGCGCGGCGCTGTTGGAATCTGCCTGCGGCTTGGCGCTGGCGAGGGATATCGGTGGGGCGACAGAGGCACCTGCGCGCTTGTCACTTGGCGCGGCCAAGACCACGGGCCGTCCGTGGCGCTAGGCATTGGGAGACTTGCTAGGACGCCACGGGGCGCGCCCAAGGGGTTATGGGGAATGGCTGGAAAGCCGCCCATGACATTCTCCCCACCTGAGTTGGCGACGTCCTTGGCGCCTTACTTGCAAAATAATCTTCAATGAGGCTCTTGTAGGCTTTGAGGTTTGTTCCCCTCTCCCAAGTATTCTCTTCTGCATCACAGCCCTGCCATTTCACCAAGAACTCTTGGTGATCTTTCCTTGAGGCATGAATCACTCTGTCATCAAGGATAGCTTCAACACGCCTTTTCCCGGTTGAATTGGGACCTCGAATACTGGGTATTGTAAGCTGGCTCCTTGAAGGATCCTCCGTGTCTTCCCGAAAAGGTTTCAGGAGACTGACATGGAAGACAGGATGAATTTTCCACCAAGCTGGGGTATCCACCCGGTATGCAACTTTCCCAATGCGCCTTTCAATGGACAAGGGTCCAATGTATTTTTGTAATAGGCGAGGGTCATGGACTCCCGCAAATAAGTACCGCTTTGGAATTTTGACCTTCACTTTGTCTCCTACTTGATATTCAACAAAGCGACGATTCTGATCAGCATGCCTCTTCATCCGCTTTTGAGCTTTGACAAGATAGCTCCGCACTATCTCCAGATTCCGCTTCCACTCTTTTGAGAAGCTAGCAGCTCGAGGAGACTTAGTCATGTTTGGTGCATTCACAGTGTGTGGGAGTAACGGTTGCTGTCGGGTAACAATTTCAAAAGCGCTTTTGTTCGTAATAGAGCTCTTTTGTGAATTGAAACACAATTGAGCAGCATCCAGAAACTTCACCCAATTCTTCTGCGATCTGGTTAGAAAGTGGCGGAGATATTCCTCCAACATACCATTGAACCGCTCCGTCTGGCCATCAGATTGCGGATGAAAACTTGAGCTGACTCAATTTTGACCCCAGGCACTTAAAGAGTTGGGTCCAAAAGTTGCTAGTGAAGCGTGAGTCGCGATCACTAACAATGTCTTTGGGCAGGCCCCAATATTTGACGACATGAGAGAAGAAGAGTCGAGCTGTATCTTCTGCTGATATATATTGTTGGGTTGCAATAAAGGTGGCATACTTGGAAAACCGGTCCACCACAACCAAGATAGTTGTGAGATCTCCGACCTTGGGCAATCCGGTGATGAAATCCAGGGAGATGCTTTCCCAAGGTCTCTTTGGGATAGCTAGTGGTTCCAAGAGTCCCGCTTGTGTCAAGCGGTCCGACTTGTCCTTCTGGCATACTAGACAAGTCTTCACATACTGAGCGACATCATCGGCCATTTGAGGCCAATAATAGGCACGACGAAGTAACGCCATGGTGCGTTCTTCACTGGGATAACCGGCCCACAGAGTATCATGAAGAGTCCTCCGCAGATCTCCTCCTTTCGGATCATAAAGTCGGTTCCCTTTGACTTTCAGAAAACTATCTTCCATGTAGAACTGGCGAGTCTTGCCCTGTCCTACCAAATCAACCAAATACTGAGCAGCAGGATCCTTGGTGAGTAGATCCTGTATCTGGTCTTTGATGGAGGTGGCTACTTCGCTCCCCCTTAGGGTGGCGAGTAGGCACACCGATGCTAGATCAGCTCTCCGACTGAGTGCATCAGCAACATGATTGGTCTTTCCACTGCGGTACTCCAGGTTGAAGTGGAATTCAGCTAGGAGTTCCCGCCACTTGGCCTGTCGACCATTCAACTTCGGCTGGGTCATGAAATGGCCGACAACTGTGTTGTCGGTCTTGACCACGAACGGGGTTCCCAGTAGATAGTGCCTCCAAAGGCGCAAGCAATGGACGACAACCAATAATTCTTTCTCATGGGCGGCATAGCGCCGCTCTGCATCCTTCAGCTTCCGACTCTCATACGCTACAGGGTGCCCTTCTTGTAGTAAGACCCCACCAAGGGCATAGTCAGATGCATCCGTTTGTACCTCGAACGGCTTGGCCAAATCAGGGAGGGCCAAGACGGGGCTACTAGACATAGCCGCTTTTAATGCGTTGAAGGCCTCCGCTCTCCTTGGTCCCCAATCCCAAGGTGTGACCTTCTTGAGGAGTTTTATCAATGGCACTGCGATAAGGGAGTAGTTCTTCACAAACCGCCGGTAGAAGTTGCATAGGCCAAGGAACGCCCTCAAGGCGTGGACATCCTTAGGCGGCGGCCAATCCGTGATGGCCTGAATCTTCTGTTGTCCATCTTGATACGTCCTTCCTCGATGACATGTCCGAGGAAGTCAATTTGCTTCTGAGCAAAGGAGCATTTGGATAGCTTCGCATATAGTTCATGCTCCCGCAAACGAGCCAGGAACTTCCGCAAATGCACTAGGTGTTCTTCCAATGTTTGGCTATATACCACAATGTCATCCAAGTAGACCACCACGAATTCGTCAATATACTCTCGGAAGTCTTGGTTCATCAGAGTGCAAAATGTAGCTGGAGCATTAGTCAAGCCGAACGGCATAACCAGGAAGTCGTACGACCCATATCTTGTTACACAGGTCGTCTTGTGTTCATCACCTTCTGCGATCCGAACTTGCCAGTAACCTGTCTTGAGGTCTATCTTGGTGAACACCGTCGCACCACCCAGTCTATCGAACAAGTCTGCCATTAAAGGAATAGGGTACTTGTTCTTCACGGTGATTTTGTTTAGAGCTCGATAATCCACACAGAGTCGCAGGCTGCCATCATGTTTCTTTTGGAATAGAACAGGGGACCCATATGGGGACTTTGAGGGTACAATGATCCCTGTATCTAGCATTTCCGTCAATTGTCTCCGAAGCTCGGTGAGTTCGGGTTGTGGCATTCTGTAAGGCGCCCGGGCAGGTGGCTTCGCGCCCGGCACCAACTCAATTTCATGGTCCACAGTGCGCCTAGGCGGGAGCCGCTTTGGCATGTCTTGTGGCATGACATCTTCAAACTCCAGTAGTAACTCCTTCACGGGTTCAGGAATGGGACCCGAGGAGCGTTCTATATCTTCAATGCAGAGGTTGTCAGGAACGTAGGTTCATTCCTTTTGACCCCCTTCTTCAACTGCAAGGCCGAGATGTTCTCAACGGCCATCTTCATGGGCAGGCACGGGATAATGCAGGGCTTGGCCCTATTGGTTCCTATCATCAGTAGCATGTCTGCAAATGGTACCGGCATGGTGTTGGTTTGCCTTAGGAATTCCAGCCCAACAATCAGCTCAAAGTCATCTATGATCACCACTCGCAGGTTGAATTTTCCTTCGTAAGGGCCAAGCTTCACCAGCACTTCTTTAGCCATTCCACCCACTGGCTGGGGAGGTGAGTTGATAGCCTTGACACAACCTTTACCTTTCCCTACAACTAGTCCAAGGTGCTCCACCTGAGTCGAGGCTAAGTAGTTGTGGGTAGCACCCGTGTCTATCATAGCCCGAATGGGCTTGCCATTCACCTTCATCTCAACGAACATTAAGGTCCTCTCTTGTTTAAGAGGAGTCTCTTCATTCGCCTTCTTTTTCCCTTTCTTGGTGATTGGACATGGGTCCTTCTTCTTACGGATACCAGCACTGGTCTCTGCTAATGCCTAAGAAATGGAACCAACATCGTCTGAGTCGTCATCGTCTGAGTCGTCATCGGTCCTATCATCAATAGCCTGATGGGCGTTCATCTGTGCATATGGTCACTCATTGTTCCAATGTGGTCCGCCGCAATGACGACATCTTGAAGGAGGCTTTCTCCCCCGGTCATTGTTGTTTGACGCAGCACTGTTGCTGCCTGAGGAAGGAGCTCTAGATTTGTTTAAGTTCCGATCTCCCCCACTTTTGCTAGGGCCACCATTGCTAGGCTGGCCCCCTTTGAACCCCGCTCGGGCAGGATGCTGAGGCCTGTCCTTCCGAGCTTCCATTTGATAGTCCCCAAGGCATTCAGCTGCTTGGATCGCCTTGGGAAGGGTGTCTACCCTTTGTCTTTGTAGCTCCACGCCGGCATAAGGTTTCAACCCTTCCAGGAGGGTGAAGAGCTTGTCTATGTCCCCCCATGTCGCGTATGCTTAGCATGAGTGCGGAGAATTCCCTCACGTAGTCCCGCACTGATTTTGTCTGGCGGAGCTCCCGTAGTTTTCTCCTTGCATTGTATTCAACATTTTTGGGAAAGAACTGTAGGCGTATGGCTGCCTTCAGTTCTGCCCATGTCTCGAGAGCATCTTCACCGGCCTTGATGGCTTCGTACTTCACCCGCCACCAAAGTTTAGCATCACCCTGAAGATACATGGCAGCAGTTGCTACCTTCTTAGCTTCCTCCAGGCCCCCATCAGCATCGAAATACTGTTCGACGTCAAAGATGAAGTTCTCAACTTCCTTGGCATTCCTAGCTCCACTGTATGGCTTTGGCTCAGGAATTTTCAGTTTCTGTGTCGCGGAAGTGGGGTTCACAGCGCCCCCGATTTGGTTTCCACCTCCTCGGAGTAGGCCCTGTAAAGCAGCGTTGACAACATTGAGCTGGTCTGTCAATTTGTCAATAGTTTGTTGCATGGCAGTCATCCTGTGTGCCTCTTGTACCCTGTAGGCTAAATCCTCGGTGCGCTCCTGTTGGAGCCCCTCGAATTTCCCAAAAATTTCGGCTGCCTCTATGGCTGCCGTCTGCCGGTCTCCGTCGGAGTCGCGACTGATGTTTTCAATGTCAACTTCGGCCTGGAGCACCCTGCGGTCCAGGTCGTCCAACCTTTGCACTAGGCTGGTTCTTAGTTCAGGCACCGTATCCACAATAGGCCGTACCATGATTCACCATGGTCAGAAATTATGGTAATGTCAATACGTTCCCTCGTCCGATGTCGAGCCTAGGCTCTGATACCAACTGTTACGTGGCACCTTCCTGAGATTCCTTGGAAGGGCGACGTAAGGCTAAGCAACTGATGTCAGTGCAGCTGTTGTCTCTGCCAACTGAGGTCCCCTCCGTTCGCTAGACGAGATTGTCAATGCCGTACGGGAAAACCAATGTCAAGAGCAATTGAGAGAACAGAAATGAGAATTGAGAATGAAAGAAATCTTGATTTCATTAATGAAAGCTATTACAGAAAAGCAACGCGGTGTCGAGGGGGAGAGACACCGGTACAGAGAATTGCTTGCTTGCTAGAAAGTTTTGATTGCTTGATCCCCCCTAATAATGCTTAAAAAAATAATCCAAAACTACAAGATTAGACTTGAATACGCTAGAGAAACATAATGGAAGTACTTGAAATAAAACTACTCTATTTACAATGAAAATGACTTAGTTTTCTAAAAGGCAGCAACAGGTCCGTTGTCAGCAGCATTGTCTTTGGCATCACGGTCTGCGCGCGCAGCGTTATCTGCGCGCGCGACGCTGTTGGAATCTGTCTGCGGCTTGGCGCTGGCGAGGGATATCGCTGGGGCGACAGAGGCACCTGCGCGCTTGTCACTTGGCGCGGCCAAGACCACGGGGCCGTCCGTGGCGCTAGGCATTGGAAGACTTGCTAGGACGCCACGGGGCGCGCCCAAGGGGTCATGGGGCATGGCTGGAAAGCCGCCCATGACATATCACATACCGTCCTATCTAGTTTTTGACCTTTCTGTCTATTGTCAAATGCCACATGGTCAACGGCTACAGTAACATCTATATTTATGTGCAGGGGAAAAGGTGATTATCAAATTGATTATAAACCAGCTCCTCGAATCTCAGAGGCTGATAAAGCTAATGATCAAAGGTACCAAGCTTAGACTTATAACTTTGTCTAATATTTTACAAGAATTTGAATATGTACATTGCACTAGAAGATCTTTTTTCTATTCAAGAGTTGCTTTACCTAAATTCAGCAGACTCACCATTTCCTGACAATAGGTAATTGTTGACTTCTAAATTGTTTACAGTTTACCATAACCAAATTTCTGAAGTTGAAGTGCCTTAATATTGATTAGAACTAATTGATGTGATAGTTACTTGGGATTTGTCTAATTGAACATTAAGTATTTGAAATTAAGAACGAAGAGCTATTGTCCATTGCTTTTTTCCTTTCCTTTTGAATGTGTTCATTAAGTATATAAAGTTAAGAATGGAGAGCTATTGTCCATTGCCTTCATCCTTCCCGTTTGAATGCATTCCCTCTCCCAGCAACAAAGCTTGCCTCCGTTCATCAACTCATCACTAAGTCAAAATTTGCTAAAAGGTACTAACCCTCTTTTCACGTTGTTTTAGAGAAAATCACCCGTTTGATTGAATACGCTGCCGTTCTAGAAATCTGATCTTACCGGGCCGGAAGTAGTTTAATCAGCTTTGGTCTCCAATATCCAAAGGCATTTGCCTGAATCGATAGATATTCACAGCGTTTATTTCCTTCCGCTGGCTAGTGTTTCATGTTACTGATTATGAGATTTTGTTGATATGTATAAGATCATTACAGCGAGCACTAGACAGGAGACTCTATCTTCTTGTTCATGGTACCACACATGGCTCTCATAGTGGAAAGCCTGTCTGGCATTTTCCAGAAAAAGTTTATGAGTCTGAAGAGACCCTGCGCAAGGTAACTACTTCTATAGTATTATTCAATTTTTTTCCTTAGGAATTTCAGTAATTTGGTGTTAGAAAATGAAATATAAGTTGCAACTATTTGCAGTGTGCTGAGTCTGCCCTAGAATCTGTAATTGGAGATCTTTCACATACATATTTTGTTGGAAATGCCCCCATGGGCCATATGGTGACAAAACCCACTGAAGATAAGGAAATTCCATCAATTAAGGTATGGGCATTTTAATGATTAAAGTAGTGGAGAAAAGAACAGTCTAGAAATTATTTCAATCCACAAGCAGTCAGGGAGGGAGGGAGGGAGGGAAATTCCCTGATAGCTTCTGCAAGGTGTATGTGCTTCTAATATATTTATTTTATATTTATTGTGACAGCGCTTCTTCTTCAAATCCCAAGTTATTGCAACCAACAAATTTGATATTAGGAAGTGTGATGATTTTGTCTGGGTGACAAAAGATGAGCTGTTGGAATACTTTCCTGAGCAAGCTGAATTTCTGAACAAGGTGATCATCAGCTGATGTTGGTTTATATTCAAACTTTAGGCTTGGTAGGATACCGGAAATAGTTTTGATTATATACCGATGTGAAAATCCATTTCTTCCTACCAAAGTAATGGGTTTTGAGTGCGGGATTATTTTATGTCCTAACAGTAAGAAGATCTGACTGCAAGTTGCCAGTGCGTCATTCATCAAGTTTTGTAGAATTTTGAACATAGGATACTAAAACTGAAAAGGCCTTCTGCCTCCGTATTCCCCCTGTTCCTCCTTCTAAGAAGCTATGTTCAGAACTCTGAATTATTCATGCAATTCAGTATGAATTTGCTTGTGGATGATGATCTTATCTCCTGCCATGAAATAAATTACATGTTTTAGCCTTAACTAGATGTGTGATTTAGTCCAGTTATTTCATAGCTGCACTGAGAATAGAGGTTGTTCTGATTAACAAGATGATTATATGAATTTTAACAGTTGCAATATCCTCCCACATCGACACCCACACACTGTGTACACGGAAGAGTTATGCTTTCCTCAGCATGTCTCTGTTGTCTGCTTTGTGCTGGGCTAGTTAAAGCGGGAAAGGATCCCCCTCCAGTGAAATTATGTCCAGTAATGTTCGATAGCATTGCTGATTCTTGCCACGTGTCTACCCACGTTTTCTATGGTTGAGATTCAATCTTGTAATATACAATTTAAAATGGTAAGACAATTATGAGGAAAAATTATGAAAAAGGGATATTGCTAATGGCGGATGTTTCTATTGTAACGTGCTTTTTTTTTTGGTTAATGAATCTAGAGCTTTAACCAAAAAAGAAAAAAAGGTCTAGAGCTTTAAACAATCCAGAATTCATTCATGCCTTTGGGAAAAGGAATTTAACAAATAACAAGACAAGTATGAGTTTTTTTATCTTGACACAAGAGGTCTTGGACAATGAGATTCATATGAGGTTGTTTAAATACTATAATATGTTTGAAAAGAATATTAGCTACAAAGTCTGCTTTTTCTCTCTAGCTCTCATGCCCTCAGTGCACGTTAGTTAAACGTACGCCTACCGTGGTTATGGCTAGGGGAAGAGGTCGGGCTCATGGACGACCGAGGTTGCAACCTTTAGCTACTATAGGTAAAGCAGCTGAAGCTCACATGCAATCGGAAAAACCAAAGTTGGCACAATCGGCGACTAAATCCTGTTCCATTCCTTGAGTCAAATTTGAAGTAGAAACAAGTGGAATCGAGTGTGCAGCACACCGCTAAGAGACTGAACCTGAGTACTACCCCATATCTAAGTGTGCGAAATGAGGTTTCACTAGTGAAGTCAACAAATCAGGCGTACAAGTAAGGGCATCTCAGATCTGGAACCAACAATTGAGAACAAGGAGAAATCAATTGCATGGACATCCCTCTTTGCAGGTAATCGTAGCTCAGAAAATGGTTTAAAATTAGATTACATTCCTCCTGCAATTGTTGAGGGGAAAGTTGTAGTTCAACTGGAAAAGGATGACGTTGATAGAGAAATCCAAAAATGGAAGAATGCACTGATTGTGTATGTAATTGGAGAGACACTGGGTATAACTATATGCATAGATTTCTGAAACAGAATTGGAATCGAATGGCTGAACCAGAGGTATTTTACCATGATGAAGGATATTATGTTATCAAATTTCAGTCTACAAGTGACATGCAGGAAATCTTATATTCTGGGCCTCATACAATCAATAATAAACTGATGATATTGAAGCCACGGACTGTAAATTTTGATTTCACAAAGGAGTTCCTGCAGGAAATTTCCCTGTGGGTGGTATTGCCAAACCTACCCATGAGTTACTGGGGAGGAAAATCACTGAGTAGGATTTGCTAGTGCAATAGGAAAACCACTGTATGCTGAGTGTGTACCTCAAAACAGAAAATGATTTCCTATGCTCGCGTGCTCATTGAAATAAATGTTACAAGGCCACTTCCTACTAGTGTCTTAGTGTGGGAACCAAATGGGAGACAATTTTGAACAAACGATTGAATATGATTGGAAACCAAAATTCTGTAAGGTTTGCTTAAAAATTAGGTCACTGCTGCAAGCAAAAAGAAGTTGAGAATCAGAACTTTATGCAGCCACGGAGAAGGAGAAGACCTAAATAAAATGCCCTGCTAGCACATACAGAGGTTGGACCTCCAAAGGTGATGCATGAGTGGAGAACAAAAGAAGTTGTAGACAAGAATGGTAAGGCAGCTGAGGTTATGGTGACTACCAAAGCCACAGCTGATGAACATTATCAACAGGAAGCTGGACAAAGGCAAATGACTTTGCTTGTCAGGGAGCACCAGATAATCACTAGGGGACCTGCTAAGGAAAGCATCAGAGAGGAGGAGCAAGAACATAAAAGCCCTGAACATAGTTGTCCTAGAGAATTTCCAGCTCCGGCAGCTAGCATGCAGAGGAAAAATAGAACATCAGAGATAACAAGTGGATTAGGAAGCAATAAGAACCTGCCTACTACAGAAAGTAGGCCTCCTTCCCTATCTCAATGACTTGGTTGGTGTGGAATGTTAGGGGTGTAAACAAGAGATACAAACATACATGAAGAATAAACATATCAAACTAGCTGGATTGCTTGAGACTAGAGTTAAAGAACCAAATGTGAAGAGAGTTATCAAAAACATATTACCAGGATGGGCATTGTAGTGAAACTACCAGAAAGTTATGAATGGCAGAATATGGCTCACCTGGGATCCAAATGTGTACAGTGTTGATGTTGAAAAAGTGGAGGCTCAGATTATACATTGCCTAGTTAAAGGCAGATTGGATGGATTTGAATCATATCTAACATTAGTATATGACTTCAATACAGTTGATCAAAGAAATGAGTTATGGACAAGTCTGGCTGATATCTTTGCACACACAAACAAATCATGGCTGATAGGTGGTGATTCTAATGCTATGCTATATACACAAGACAAGATGTATGGCAACCATGTGACACTGAATGGAATTACTGAATTTTCTGATTGCATACACAATCTTTACTGAATGGACTACCATGGAAGAGATACTATTACACCTGGTCCAATAATCAACAGGGGGCAGAAAGGATTGTGAGCAGAATTGATAGGACATATGGCAATGATAGCTGGATAATGAACTGGGGTCATGTGCACACAGAATATGATACACCTTTAATCTCTGACCACTCACCAATGCTTGTCAATATAAAAACTGTGAAACTTAACATTAGAACTCCTTTTAGGTTTTCTAATGTATGGGCCTCCCATGATGAGTTTGATATAATTGTTGGCAATCTATGGAGAAGAAAGGAAGCTGATGATCAAATGGAGAACATTTGGAAGAAACTAAAAGCTCTGAAACCTCTATTCAAAAGACTTAATACTAATGAGTATAAGGGCATTACTGAGAGAATTGAGAATGCCAGGGCTGATCTTATTCAAGTTCAGAAGGAAATGAGGATACAATATTCAGATAACCTGCTACTATAAGAGACGACTATCCTAAGAACTTGGAGAAATGGTCACTTATTGAGGAAAATATCCTCAAACAGAAGGCTAGAGTGTAATGGATCAAGCTAGGAGATGCCAATACTAAGTACTTCTCTACTGTCATGAAGGAGAGAAGTCAAAGAAAGCAGATACTAGAGATCTACACTGATGGTGGAATGAAACTGGCTACTCCTAATAGCATTAAGAAGGAAATAGTTAAATTTTATAAGAGCTTGATGGGAACTGCTGCTGCATCTTTGCCTGCTATCAACAAGGAAACTACAATGGACCTAAACTCACTCATGAACAACATTTGAGCTTATGTGTGGAAGTAATAGAGGAAGAGATATATGCAACATTGTGTGCAATACATGAAGATAAGGCCCCTGGAGTGGATAGATATAAATCTTATTTCTTCAAAGGAGCATGGTCAATGATCAAAAATGATGTAGTGAGAGAAATTAAGCATTTCTTCACTACTGGGAAGCTATATAAAGCCATAAATTGCACTGCAATTACACTGGTATCTAAGGTAAGCAATCCTATAACAGCAAGAGATTTAGACCTATTGCCTGCTGCTCAATACTCTATAAGATCATTTGAAAGGTGCTGGCAAATAGATTACAAAAAGTTATAGCAAACATCATTAGTGAAGCACAAGCTGGTTTCATTCCTGGGAGGAAAATTGCAGACAACATCATCTTGGCTCATGAGCTTGTCAAAGCTTACACAAGGAAGAATACTTCTCCTAGATGCATGATCAAAATAGACCCGACCAAGGCCTATGATTCTGTGGAGTTTTTGGAGCCTGTCATGGTTGAGCTAGGATTCACTAGAAGATTTCAAGACTGGGTTCTAACCTGTGTTAAGACTGTGAGCTACTCAATTGTGGTGAATGGAGAACCTTCAGTTCCTTTCCCATCAGCTAAAGGACTGAGACAAGGCGATCACATTTCACCTTTCCTCTTCGATATTGTAATGGAGTACTTGAGTAGAAGTCTCAAGGGATTGCAAAAGGAGAAGGAGTATAAATTTCACCCTAGATGTTCAAAGCTAGGTATTACACATCTCAGTTTTGCTGATGATTTGCTCCTATTTGCAAGAGGTGATATACCTTCTGTTACTCAGCTTCAACAATGCTTTAACCAATTTTATAGAGCCTTAGGACTACAAGCTAATCAGACTAAGAGTTTTATCTACTATGGAGGTGTTACACAAGCAGTGAAAGATGTGATGCAACAAAGATTTGGTTACTCCGGAGGTGAACTCCCAGTAAAATACTTAGGAGTGCCTTTATCAACTAAGAAGATGCCCTTAGCTTATTGGCAACCTCTGATAGAGAAAATGGTAGCTAGAATTTCCTCCTGGACAATCAAAAAATTGCCTTATGCAGGAAGGATTCAGGTAGTACAATCAATCCTGTTTGGTATACAAGCTTATTGGTCACAGCTGTTCTTAATCCCCAAGCAAAGTTCTCAAAATAATAGAGGCTTACTGTAGGAGTTATGTATGGTCTGATTCTAATGTTATCACAAGAAGATCAGTTGTGGCTTGGGAGAAAATGTGTACACCTAAGAGTGCAGGAGGACTAAACCTCATCAACCTGAAACTTTGGAATAAGGCTGCTGTTGCTAAAAATCACTGGGATCTTGCACATAAGGTGGACAAGCTGTGGGTTAGGTGGATCCATTCCTATTATATAAAAAACCAACAGCTAGATGACATGCCAATTCCTCAATAGGCTTCTTGGCTGGTCAGAAAGCTGATTGGAGAAAGGGATATAATGGACCTAAGTCAGACAATGGCTCAAGAAAAATGAAGCATGATCAGACAACTCTACTACCAGATGCTGGGGCAACTACCTAGAGTGGAATGGAAGATCTTCATGTTCAGAAATGAAGCAAGAGCCAAGACTAAGTTTACTATGCGGATGTTCCTTCAAAACAAACTACTTACAAGTGATAGACTTGTGCAATGGGGTATGCCAGTGGACACAGTATGTGGCCTGTGGCAATTGCATAATGAGAGCAGAAACCATCTCTTTGTGGAATGTTTCTTTACTCAAAGGATATAGAATAGGGTCCTAATGTGGCTTCGGATGCAACCACATGGTTTGAAGTCATGGAACCAGCATTGGAGATGGGCAATGGAGAATGATAAAGAAAAATATCAAGCAGCTGCCATTTTCAAGATGATATATGCTGAGATAATCCACATGATATGGTGTGAAAGAAACAATCGAGTGTTTGAGAAGGCCAGTAGAGATGTAGAAGAAATAGCAAGAATTATAGCACGCGTATGTAATGTCAGAGCTAATGTTGGAACTAGGAGACTACTGCAGCAGTTAAAATTTTGAATAGTTGTTAGTGTTAGTTGACTTAATAGTTAGATGGTGAGGTGAGAGGTTTAACTAGATGTACAGGGAGAGATAGTTCTGTATAGACATCCGACTGAGTGTAAAGTTAGATGTGGTTTTGTAATGACTCACTTGGTGATTAATAAAAATCTTCAATTACCAAAAAAATAAATATTAGCTACAAAATCAATTAAAAATAAAACTAACGTATCTAAATTTTTATTTTGAAATATTTGTACTCTTTGACTGCACACAAGATTTACGTGTCATACATAAATAGTTTTTTGTATGTCAATAGAGGAATATGCACATTAAAAAGTAAAAATAAACACTTCATTAATATTAAACCCGGTGGTCATGACCAAAAGAATAAGAAATCTGTACATGTGCCAAATGATTAAAACAAACAAATAATAGAGATATAGTTAACTGAAAAAAATTACTCGCATATGTTTTGACAAAATATTTATTTACATATAAAGCCGGGACCCACATGTTGCATTTTGCAGCTCTAAAACTTCAAAGTGATAAAAGATGACAGGCACGTTACAATAGAAATGTCCGCCGTTAGCATTATCCTTTTTTCATAATTTTTTCCTCATAGTTGTCTTACCATTTTAAATTGTATATTACAAGAATAAATCTCAACCATAGAAAATGTGGGTAGACACATGGCAATAATCAGCAATGCTTTTCAATTTTACTAGACAGAATTTCACTGGAGGGAATCCTTTCACAATGAAAGCACTGCAGACTCTTTAAGGTTACACTGTATTTGAAAGAGGTTCCAAATTCAATTCTTGTGCGTATTACCTATATTTTTATACTCCGTATTTAGTTCTCATTTGTGCGTTCAATTTTATCATATCTTTCTATGAAATGGTTCAACTAGCATAGCTTATCAAAGTCGGGGGAATCAATCAAGTTACCAGAACAGTTCATTAAAGTTAACTTCTTAAAAATAAAAAATCTAGTGGGTATTCACTTTATCGTTGTCTTCTTTGAAAGGCTAAATACCTAAAAAGGCCCTTAAACTTGACACCATTTGTAAGTTAAATATATGAACTTTGCTCGTGACCAGGTAGACACTTTTACTTGGCAGAAATGTGTCTCCTAAACGAGTCCGGAACCAAAATGTTGTTATTTTGGACACAAAAGACACAAATAAGTGTAAAAAAAAACAGGTAACAATAATATATATAACGCCAGAAAACCTGACGCTATATAATAACGGTAACTGCACCGTTATTGTATAGCGCCAGGTTTTCTGGCGTTATACACTGTCACAGTGATATAGCGCCAGGTTTTCTGGCGATATACACTGACACAGTGATATAGCGCCAGAAAACCTGGCGTTATATCCCTCAACAAAAAAACCCTCCATCTTCTTCACCCGTCTTCTTCTTCACCATTATTCTAATCCCCAATCCAAAACCTGGTCCCCCCACTGTCCGCCATTAAAAAAAAAAAAAATTTTTGGGTCCCCCCGGCACATAAAACTTGAAGAACGTAGGTCCCACACTCGAGTAGAGCTTCTTGTTATTGTTATTCACGCTTTCGGAGTCAAAATTTCGATCTATTTGCTTTCCGAAAATTCTAAATCGAGGTATTTCGATTTATTTTAAGTTGAAACTTTTATAATAATGCATATTATTTGATTTGTATGTGTTCTATTTCGGTTTGTGTTTTTTTTTCTCGAAATTAGCATCTTAAATTTATCCGGATTTAATTTTACCGTTTTATATAAAAATATAAATTTGTCAAATAAATTTATCTGTTAATATTCTCATTTATATATATGTGCTTTCATGCCGTTTTGTGTTTTATTTGCAATTAAATTTATTTTGTTGTTTATGTTTAGTTTAGATTATTTTTTAGCGTAGTAAAATCTAGACCTTTTTAGCGTAGTAAAACGTAGACCTTTTTAGCGTAGTAAAATTTAGAGCCTTGTAGGGTAGTAATGTGTAGTATTTTAGCTTAGAATTACTTTTGTTTTAGTATCTTATATTGGTATTTCGATCCTCAAAATATGGAGCCCGAACTTATATATATATATATATATATAAAATTTATACAATTGAGTTATTAAAAAATATGAATTTCAATTATAAAAAAAAACATATAGCCGCTGGGCCTCAAAAATATCGAGCCCGGAAGCCATACGTAAGTAATTTGTACAATTAAATTATTAAAAAATATGAATTTAAATTATAAAAAAAAAATATAACTATTAATGATAGTTTGGTGCCACTGGGCCTCAAAAATATCGAGCCCGGAACCCATACGTAAGTAATTTGTACAATTAAGTTATTAAAAAATATGAATTTAAATTATAAAAAAAATATATGACTATTAATGATAGTTTGGTGCCACTGGGCCTCAAAATATCGAGCCCGGAACCCATGGGTAAGTAATTTATACAATTAAGTTATTAATGATAGTTTGGTGCCACTGGGCCTCAAAATATCGAGCCCGGAACCCATGGGTAAGTAATTTATACAATTAAGTTATTAAAAAATATGAATTTCAATTATAAAAAAAACATATAGCCATTGTACCTCAAAATATCGAGCCCGGAACCCATACATAAGTAATTTGTACAATTAAGTTATTAAAAAATATGAATTTAAATTATAAAAAAAAATATATGACTATTAATGATAGTTTGGTGCCACTGGGCCTCAAAATATCGAGCCCGGAACCCATGGGTAAGTAATTTGTACAATTAAGTTATTAAAAAATATGAATTTCAATTATAAAAAAAATATATAGCCGCTGGGCCTCAAAATATCGAGCCCGGAACCCATACGTAAGTAATTTGTACAATTAAGTTATTAAAAAATATGAATTTAAATTATAAAAAAAATATATAACTATTAATGATAGTTTGGTGCCACTGGGCCTCAAAATATCGAGCCCGGAACCCATACGTAAGTAATTTATACAATTAAGTTATTAAAAAATATGAATTTCAATTATAAAAAAAATACATAATTATTAATGATAATTTGGTGCCACTGGGCCTCAAAATATGGAGCCCGGAACCCATACGTAAGTAATTTGTACAATTAAGTTATTAAAAATATGAATTTAAATTATAAAAAAATACATAATTATTAATGATAATTTGTACAATTAAGTTATTAAAAATTATGATTTTATAGTTGACGACATGGATGCGCCTGTACATCCCGGCCCTCGGACGTCGGATCTATTAGCCCTACAGCCCCAGCATAGATCCGAGTATATCTGGGAGGGACAGTTGCTTACAACGACTTTCCGGGCCAGTAGAGTGGATCTACTATGGGAGTTTTTGAGTCCTCCCCGCGTTCTACATCCCCGCGTGGTCCATCACCTGGAGGAGATGGGATTTTATAGGATTATTAGGATTGGTCGGATACAGCTCGACTATGCTTTGATCACGGCCATGATTGAGCGGTGGCGACCGGAGACGCACACTTTCCATCTGCCCATTGGCGAGGCCACCATCACACTCCAGGACGCAGAGATTTTATATGGCCTGTCCGCTGATGGCTTGCCTGTTTTACTCCCTACGACCATGAGATATTATCCGCGGGAGGCATATTAGGATATGCTGCACATGCTCACTGGTTTCATGCCGGAGGACCAGGAGGTAGCGTCTGGGGTCAGTCGCATACAGTTAGTCCCCATTAGAGACCACCTGGTGCAGCTCCACGATACTATCACCGACGAGTCAGCGGAGGTGGATGTGCAGCGATACACGAGGCTGTTGCTGCTCCTTCTATTTGGGGGGTCTTGTTCACGAACACTTCGGGGAACCTAGTGAGCCTCCGTTTTCTGCATCATATCACCCGGTTCGAGGATACAGCCAGCTACAACTGGGGTGGTGCTGTCCTCTCATTTTTGTACAAGCAGATGTGTCGGGCTTCCATGGGAACACAGAGAGACGTTTGTGGCTTCCTGCCGCTTCTACAGGTGACAACATATTCAACGAATATGTCCGTTAGTTACAATTCTACCTAGTTATAGTTTATCTGACACTATACATCAACTTTCTATGTTAGGTTTGGGTCTGGGAGCGATTTCTGCAGCTTCGGCCACCTCTACCACAGCTACCGGCTGAATCTCCCTCTAGCTTGTAGGTGGGTTATGCGTCGTAGACTTGCACGAGAGTATGATGCCCATCATAATCTCCCCCGCATCAGGGATGTGTTGGATTTGCTGGAGGACGCACGGGTGAATATCTAACTAAACGTACTAGTTATTGTTTAATTTAGTGTTGCGCATACTAACGATTTGTGTTGTTATTTGATAGTTCATCTGGACGCCGTACAGCGAGGAGGTGATAGGTACCCTGCCAGCGTATTGTACGTTCGGCCGACATATTTTGAGGGCTTCTGTCCCTCTCACATGCCTCGATATTGTGGAGCATCATGCCTCAGAGCGGGTTTTTCGTCAGTTTGGCCTGCCGCAGCCTATACCGACTCCGCCTGCATGGCATCCTTTACATTATGAAAGGGATGATCGGTCCAGGGTGGACGACACATTTATTGACTGGCTTAACGCCCAGCTGGCTATTTGGGACAGGCGAGGTGACTTAAACCCACCTCCGCAGCACTTTCCTATTGAAGGTTATATGGCATGGTACCGCACTGTTTCCCGACTTTTTATCGGGAACCCAGTTCATCAGGCAGAAGGTCGGTACGTCTCATACGCCGGGAGACACGAGGCTCTGGTATGTTTTTTGTTATAATTAATTATATACCTGTAATTTCGTGCCAAATACGTAGTTTAAATTCTTTACTTTTGTGCAGGCGATTGGATTGCATACCGTCTATCGTATGGGGCAGCAGATGCAGAGTTATGTCCACAATCCTGTGGTCATGCAGGACTACAGTCGTCGATTCATGGATTTGGCTGCCCAAACACTGCAGCGAGCCCGATCGGATCAGCGTTTGGCACACGAGGCTGATTATATTGACCAGCCACGTACCAGCGAGGTCGTGGTATCCCACGAGGTGGTGGTGCCCGACGACCTGCTGGTGCCCGACGAGAGCTGCTGGTGCCCGACGACCTCGTGCTGCCCGAGGAGGTGGTGTTCAGCAGGGGGGCGATGATGCTCCTGATGATGATGTTGCTGCTGATATGGCAGGTGGCATGCATGAGACTGACATGTCGTCTTACAGCCTTGGAATTTTTGACACTCCAGTGCCATCACAGATGACCCCATCGGGTCAACTATTGATCACGGGCTCGGATTTTCAAGGAGCGGATTGGGATAGATATTTCCCTGGCCCGTCTACCACTGATGAGGGTCGACCGACCCGAGATTTATTTAGTGGGCGCCGACTGAGTTATGGCAGCTCTTCACATGCGCAGGTATGAGTTTATTAGTATTGAATTTGAATTTGTTTTAACTATAACTTATTTATTTTATTACACTATATTAATTTCCTTTTTCAGGCTTCATGTGATGCTGCGACAGATGACTACATTCAGGATCCAGACACGATTATGGTAAGATAATATAAATTGTTATGAATTATTATGTAGTTTTCTAAACTAAGTTTTATATTATTATGTAGCCTTCTACTGGACCTGACAGCACCACCGATACATGTTATCCTGCGCCGCATCCGGCTATAAGGAGAAAACTTGATGATGATGATCCTGATAGCGTACCCGGGAGGGAGGGGATGCGCCTCAGGCCGACAGCTACATTGAGACACACCGGATGCAGGACACATTGAGTCGGCCTTCCTTTTTTTTTATTTGGTGTAAATAATATTTTTGTATATATTAACAACAATATTTAATCGAATATGTCCATTACTTTTTTTAGTTCTCCATGTGTTTTATTGTTTCGTATAACAACACAAGCATTTAAACTTAAATGCCACTTCAATTAAAATAAATTTTAGTACAACAAACAAGGAAAACATTAGTGCAACACAAACACAAACATAACATGCCAACATAATAAAAATACATAAAATATGAAAAATACACTAAACACATACAGGCCATTGTTTAGTCCCGGCTGCCATTTATTCTCTGCTCCAACCACTTAAATCGTTGTTCCATTTGTTCTTTTTCTTCTTCTAACTCTTTCACTCTCGCCTTCACCTCCGCAAGTTCCCGTTTATATTTTTTTTCACGTTTCTTCTGTGCTTCACAATTCCATTCTGCTCTCCATTTTTCATCTCCTACCTCCTTCAGTTTCTCCCTCATTTCTGTAATAGTTCTATCGCTTTCTCTTTGTACTCCCAGTTGGCATAACCACATATTATGAAGAGATTGCAGTTGTTCTCTGTAGCATTCCTGATAACATGGTTCATCAACCCATTCATCAAACTCACACATAGGTTCGCCGGGAACCTTGTACAACTGGTTCATACTGTGCCAGTAGCGGCGTCCAACATCACGACCTTCCCAACAACTGTTCATCATGCATTCTTTTCCACAGTAGCACATTGGTGGACGAAGAGGTTGAGCCATTTGTGAAATATTTTCTTTTAGTAAAAAAAAATCTTTCTTTTAATGAAATATTTGCGTTTAGTAAATTTTGAGCACACAAAATGACTACAATGAGCCCGTTTTTTATAGGCGAGAGAACACACACATAACGCCAGATATATTGGCGCTATATTTTGCGTGTTAAATATCATGATGTTGACAAGACTACTTTATGTCAGCTGGTCAGCTTTTTCAGTTCGACAAGACAACACACACATAACGCCGGGTATAATGGCGCTATATTTAGCGTGTAATATCAATGAATGTTGACAGACTACTTATNACTTTTTCAGGGGTCATGTCGCATTTAACCAACGATAGGCTGCCTCGTCTTTCTTGCCTGATATATTCCATGTGCCTCCCGAATTTATGTTGTTGGTGGTCTGTTGCTGCCATCCACATCAAATCATGCAGATCCTTATTGGGATATGCCTTCTGGAAATTGGCTTTCAAATGCCTAACACAGTAACGATGGTAGGCATAAGGTTCTTGCCATGCAGGCAAGTTCTCCACAGAACTTAAGATGCCACCGTGCCGATCAGATATTAGACAGATACCGGAATGCTGTTTCACAACGTGCTCTTTCATATGGTTCAAAAACAACGTCCACGTCTCTTGGCTTTCATTGGCACAAATAGCAAAAGCTAGAGGAAATATCTGTCCATTAGCATCTACTGCCACGGCTATTAACAGCTTGATATCGTACTTTCCATAGACATGAGTGCCGTCTATGGATATTACGGGGCGACAATGCGAAAACCATCAATTGCTGGTTTAAACGCCCAGAACACGTAATTGAATATATATTCTGGTTTACCTGCACTTCGCTCAAGCTTCCACTCAACAACCGTCCCGGGGTTAAAATGCTGTAGTGCAGCCATGTACCTAGGCAGATCTGCAAATGACTTATCCCAGTTACCATACACTTTTTCAAATGCTCGTTTGCGCCCGAGAAATGCCTTTCTTTTAGTAATGGTATGGCCATGTTCCTGCTGGACTGATGTAATGCACTCTTTGATTTTATACCTTATGGACTGTTCGATGTGTGGAATAAGAACAAGAGAAATCAAGTCAATATCCAAGTTGAAGTGATTCCCGTTGAATGTGTTCATTTCGCATGTGTGGGTGGGAATGTATTTACCCACTTTCCACATACCTGTCTTCTTCTTGGTCGCACGCAACATCCAATTACATGGCCAAAACCACCTGCGGCAAACAACCTCGTATACCGTCGGACTTGACTCCCATACCTGCATCTCATGACACTCTTTTACGTTGTGCATTTTACAAGCTCTGCTTAGGCGCGCTTTATCAGGAAAAAGCATCCCCTTTGCAAGTACCGTTGGTCTAGACTCATCCCACATTGCTGTCCGGATTTCATCAAAATCCCTTGTGAGAGCTTTCCACATCCGGCACGGTTGGCAAGTTATCAATGTAAGGAATCTCTCTTGAATGAAACGGCACTTCGGACTCATACACTCTTCGTCTAGGGGGGTCTCTCTTCAAATCAGGTCCTTCCTCCTCATCCTCTGCATCACCATCCTCACGAGCAAAGGGTGTCTCATCCCCGGATTCATCCGCATTGTTATCGTAATCACTGTTCTGTTCCTCACTCTGTGCATCTGCCAGGTCCCGATGTAATACATCATTTTCGGGCAATTGAGTGAGTTCAACTTGCTCGTTTTCACTGCACAACCAACAAAAATATAAGCTACTAAATTAATAAATGATTTTCATATTTTGCGTAAATCACTTCACTTACAAGTCGTAATGTGATAAAATTCCGTGATGGACGTCATCAATTAGGTGATGACTACTGGATGGGCCACTTGTAAAATTCATATCCGGCCGGTACCCCCTATTAAATATGTGAGTGTTAATACAAATTCAATACAACAAAATATACATAATTAACACAAATGAAAATTAAAATTTACCACTCGTCTTGTGAGTTATGGAAAGCAGGGTATAAATTATTTTCTCGCTGCTCATTCACCGGCGGTGATAAGTTTAAATCAAAGATAACTCTTTCATCCGGAACTTGTCCGGCAAAAACTGTTCCAGTATAACCCCCCGATGACTGGGGATTATCTCTACTACGCACAACCTCATTTTTTGGAACGTCTTCGACCTTCACGTACATCTCCAACATTGTGATTACAAAAAAATCCCGACATTCGTCCGGAGTCCTCAAAAGATCACTCAAAGTTTCATCATCGTCGATGTTAAACTCCGAGTAAAAAGCAACCCCTTGCGAAGTGACGGAATAAGGATATCTTCCGGTTACTTTAAATATCACCGAACATTTCCTCACACTCATTTTTTTGCATAACAACGATATCAATATATCGTACTCCATTGTCAGTGGCAGTTTAACATGACACTTAGCAGGTAAACTGTAGCCCACGGAGTTATTCTCTATCACAACCTCGCCACCCCAATATAATAAAACTCTTATCCTACGCTCTTCAGACATAATAAAAAAATGCTGGAGAATTTAACAACAACAGACGTTTCAACAAGAGTTAAAAAAATTTTTGAATGCATTTCTATGCGATTCTAACCTCTTTATATAGAAAATGGAGAGCCGGAAAATTTTTTTTTTTTTACATATATAGCGCCAAATAAGTTGGCACTATACGCTTTAGAATTATTGTACTCTAAATAATTCTTGGGTCAGGAAAAAAAGACTATAACACCAGGTTTTCTGGTGCTATATCACTATGACAGTGTATAACGCCAGAAAACATGACGCTATACAATAACGGTTCCGGCGTTGTATATATTATTGTTACCTTTTTTTTTTACACTTATTTATGTCTTTTGAGTCCAAAATAACAATATTTTAATTCCGGACTCCCAATACCTCTGTCCAGGAGATCTGTGTGACATTCACTCGCTGCGGACGTGTCATAAAATCAATCGGTGACGCACGTCATTTCCAGAAAAAAGACTACAACAATAATTATATTTTTTCTAAAAGAGAAGAAATACATGTAGCTCCTTCAATCTTCTCCCCAGTAGCCCCTTCTTTTACGTCACCTACCCCCGGTCCAATCTTCCTCTCCGTTAATCCTTTCCACATCTTATTCTTTTTTTTCCCCTACCCCTTAGCACCGACCCGCCCCTAACACACACACAAAAAAAAAAAAAAGGTAACAGTGTGTAGTATTTCATATTAATATATCTCTTTAGCCAAAAAAAAAATAAAGACCACTAACACTGAACATTGGTTTAAGAACTACAACAGGAACCTTGGTGTTCAATTAGACTGGGCCAGTAAATTGCTTTTACAATAACATCACATTTATTGACAGTGGCACAATAATATGTGTAAGATTTATGTCTTCATTTTGATGGAGTTTACATACTCGCTATATATCCGTGTACGCTATTATGATTATTTTTGCATCCTACTGCCTGCACCATCACTTGTCATCAATTGCTAGAGGAACAGATTTTGCCTGTAAACAGAGCAAGCCAAATCAATTCTCTTGAAAACTCCTTAGCTCAGGATATGTCCATAGCATTTTCTACAGCCGCAATCACGGACATGTTTATGCTTAATACATACTTAAACCACAGACATAGTTTATTGGAACTGAAAATGAGCAAAATGGCACTCACCAACTCGCGGAATTTGAGAATGTAGAACATCTCAAGGTATCGTCTAGTTTCACGCCTCTCAAGTTTTGAAACAAGCTTCCAGAAACCATATACGCCAGACAAAGTCATCAGCCTCTCAGAGTAAATCTTCCACGTATACCTAAAAATTATTTAATACAAGAACTTGAGTGACGTTAAAAAAAGAATAATATTAAAGGGGAACATTCTTTAATCTTCTATACAAGTACACAACTACAAACCTCTCAAGAATCCTTCGGAGACCAGATGCAGATATTTCTTCCCAGTGACTAGGATCTTGTTCGCAGCGTTGAAAGAATTCTGCCATGAGTTCAGCAGCTTTATCGGGATGATAAGGATCAATATGGAACCCAGATACACCGTGTTCAATGATCTCGTTAGGACCACCATGGCAAGTTGCAAATGTTGGAAGACCACAAGTCATAGCTTCAACCACCGTTAGTCCAAATGCTTCATAAAATGCAGGCTAAAACAAACATTTATGTCACAATAACAACTTCTCTTTTGGTGCAAAAAATGAAATTGGACTAATACAATACATATAGCATACCTGAACAAATATACCTCTCTTGTCAGCTATATAGCGATAGAGCTCACCATTACGTGCCCGGTTTGTTTGGGCTGATATCCATCTGAATTGCCCATCCAATTTATGCTCCTTAATAAGAGCATGCATCTTCTCAATTTCTGTTATTTCTTCTCTATCACTGGATTTTTTTACATCGTTGTATCCAGCTACTACAACAAGGTTCGCCAATTCCCTCAATGTGGCATTTTTAGCATAGCACTCAACTAGTCCCGTAATGTTCTTAACATGGTCTAGCCTTGCCATTGAAAAAATTATGGGTTTTGATATATCATTCAGATTACCTCTGTAAGCAAAGATATGAGATCAGTCACAGCCAATTTACGGCTCACAATAAAATGACCAATCAGAAGCAAAGTACAATAGTCCATTCTCTATAATATGTCCGATATTTATTCTTTGACAAAACCATTAAAATGGTTAAAGATTTTACAGTCATCCATAACTAATACGCGATCAAGCGTTGATCACCAGAAGCAGGTCCAATTACTAAGACATATTGTTTATTGCCTTATTTGGATCTTAGGAATGAGAAACTAGGATCAATCATTCTTTATAAATGTATATAGTTATGACAATGGCCTTTAATTTGGAATATTAATAACTTACCACTTATCAAAAAATAAAACCATCTAAAAATAACTTTAAAAATTAAAACAGAAAGGAAACGGGAAAAGAAATAATCAGGGACATATATATAACACTTCCCAAGGTAGAGTTTACCTAAAAGCGGATCCAGGATTTGAACTTTATCAGTTCGAGTTCGAGATTCTACCACAACTCATTTGATTTACTGGGTTCAAAAATCAATCATTTACTTGTTTAGTGAATTTTTTAACGCATATACATGGTCTGCACTCTGCAGCGAAGCTGAGCCCATATGTTAATTTCCACATCCGTCCCTAAGGTTACCTACTAGTCTATCTTCTCAGATTCTACTCCTTATCCTCAAACGAACTTTAGAAGAAACATAAAGAAAGATGTTCCATATGCATTTGATTGGATCAATTGTTAATTAAACCAAGACAGTGAATACAGACAGTTTTTGCATTTTATAGGAGGGAGCCATGGAAGTTAAGTAAGTCAAGTAAAATTTTCACCATAAGAGGAGAGAGATTCTTATAGCTTCTCCAAGAAATCAAACAATAATAGTAGTTAGTTGAGGGTCTGAGGCGAAGTGTTGGGAGCGCTAAGTGACGACTTTTCAAGATTTAAGGGATTCTAGTGCCATCTACCCTTGGTTCTCTTCTTCTCCTAATACAGTATCCAGGAGTTTTTGAATAATATCATCGGGAGTTTATCTATAGAAAATCATATCAGACCCTCCTTTTCATATTCATGCAAATAATGTGTCATCTATTCCAAAAAAAAAAAAAATAAGTACAAACGGACTTCACTTACATATGCTCTTCATTCTGCGCAGGATCAAATAACAACTTTTCAATAGAGCCATGCAAAGACGTTAGTCTTTTTTCCTTGTCAGAATATGGGAAATAAATTGTCATGTCAGCTCCAGGAGACACTATATTGAATTTGGGATCGAAAACATCAATGCCATGAACAACGCGATATAGTCCCGGGAGGGTGAATGCAGTATGGCTCTCGTACTGACCAGCAGTATTCTTCCTGAAACAAGTGGCTATCAGTTTGCAAGCAACCAAACTAATGTCTTCACATCTATGTTACTGGAATAATAAAAGTGTAAGCAACAACAGAATAGAACTCAGAAAAGACAATATTGTTGTGCAATAAGGAATTTGCATAAACACTGAAGAAAAGATTGTAGCTAAGCCAAATTGTATCAAGTATAGGGTTAAGTATTGTGTTAACCACAAACAAAAATAAATCTGTCCCATCACATTTTAGTCAATAAGTGCATGTTTTGTGGATCATCAATTGACCATTTACTATGTCAACCATGCAATTCTAGTACCCTATTCATGAATCATGACACAAGTTACAATGCTATCAAATACATAGGGAATTACACACTGAGGTCATTTAACAGGGGAGAAATAAAGTTGATTGATCATCAAACAGGATACATGTTAGCCATGTTGCACCAATATATATATATATATATATATATATATATATATATAATGCGTTTGAAAAATTAATTAAAACATATGCGTTTGAAAAATTAATTAAAACCTACTAATATCTGTAAGCCAAATCTCTCTCTCTCTCTCTCTATATATATATATATATACAAGTCTCATCAATCCATGGAGAATGTTACGTTTGTCTATGTTGTCTGTGTTTTTTTGCTTGTTCAAGTAGCTTTCAGTATATACGGGGCGAATAGCTTTACACAATCCGGATTTACTTCTAATTTAAGAAGTAACTTATACAAATACTCGTAAATTACTTAATTTTCATAAATGAAAAACAAGGCGGGATAAAATGCTTTATAATTATAAGCACTGCATCTACTTATCCATATCTTGGGCAAAGCTCAAATGTATGCCAAAAGGGTTGAAACATGAACATTTTTTTAATAACATTGGTCACTCATTTAGCAAAACGTCTACTGATTTTAAAGCATCCAACTATTTTTGATCACCTAGCCTTGTTTTATATTGAGTTTCAGCCATGTAAATATGATCAGAACAGCAAGAAAAGCTACAACTTATAGAAATAGAAAATTGAAATTGCAAATTGCCACACATCAAAAATAGTTGCAGTATTATGCTACTTGATAGATAAAGAACCAAATTCTAGCTCAAGCTCGAAAAATTATTTCTCTGACTACAAGCTCAATAATAAAAAATTGTTTCTCCAATTACGAAATAAATTATAGAGCAGCTATGGATTTGATAAGGTTACCAATCACAGTTCCTCAACCGATGACATCATATACTGAACTGAAATTCGGATGAATAGACTACTAGGGAAGAAGTATCAGATTTAAACGACCAGGTTAAGATGACTTACGTTCCTGCAATCTCTTGATAAGTACTGGTGATAATGAAATCTGAATTATTCATTGCCAGTAGATCAGCAGTAAACTGACATGAAAAATGATATTTCTCCTCAAACTTTTTCCAGTAGATGTCAGAATCAGGATACTTTGTTTTTTCCAAGGCATGAGCAATGGTACACTGGAAAAAAAATCAAAAAGAAATGAAGGCAAAGCGTAAAATTTCTATTGCAGATACATAACCTCAAGACTTGGTGCTAGCAAAGATAAAAATCATGTATTTCCTACCTGTGTGACACCCATTTTATATGCCAAAAGGGAGGCAACTAAATTTCCATCACTGTAGTTGCCAATAATTAGATCTGGCTTTCCCTGGAGCTCAGCAGTCATTTCACTTGCCACATCCTGTTCAAGAAGACATTTACAAACATTAAATTGGCAGAGTGTAGGTAATGGAGAGGTCGGGAGAAATGATGAAACGGCAAGTATCTCTTCTTCCAATATATATAAGCAGAAAAACATGAGAATTGCTTTATCCAGTATGACAAACCAACAAATTTAAATCAGGACCAGAAAGTATATCAACATGTCGGCAAACACAATAGTCGGCTACAAGTTCTCCTAATTTGCATAGTTGGCCAAATTACTCTCAACCTAAACAACTTGAGCATAGGAAATTAGGAATAAGGTACATGAATGACTGATGCTTCCACTAGTCATAAACTTTTAATATCATTTTTCTTGGATGCAGACTTCAAACTAGCACAAATCCTTTCTTTTCCCGTTGATATTGCGAGCACTTGCAAGTCACTAGTTAACATCAATCATTTAAGCACACTGGCAGAAACATCAGCAATAAAAGGCGATTTCCAAAACAGCAATCTCCAAGGGACAAAGAGGTTACCTCAGTGAACTTCTCCAGGTAAGGCCATACATCAAACCTAGATATCCATTTATGAAGGATTCCCTTCTCTGTCCTAAAAGGGACACGTAAAATATGCGAGTATTCAGTTCCACTAATCCTCTCCAATCTCTGATTGCATGTGGTTCCTTTAGCATCAGGTATCAGTCGTGTGACCTTTAGTAATCAGAGAAAGCACATTGATGTCAACTGCAATCCACAAGCCAAATAAGAGCTTCAATAATATATATGTACTCACAACAAGGATTCTAGGCTTGAAGTTAAGTCCTTGTTGCTTTATTCTAAGAAGCATTTCGGCCTCCAAGGCACGCACTTGATCCAGTATATAGACAACCTGCGAAGCAACCAAAAGGAGAAAAACATCAAGGAAAACCATGGAAGCTTCAGTAACATTAACAGTGATTAGCATTGCCAAAAGTTAATGTTACTGAGTTTCCTAACACAACTCTAGCTCCCGGAAACTACGCGAACTATATTAATTGTAACACAACAGCAGAATGTCTGACCAAGCCTACTGCAATAAAGGACAGATCCCTTATTTACCCTTACGTCTCTAGTTAAACTGGAACAGCCAGAGATGATTCAGTAGTATAATTTCCAGGAAAAGGGAAAAAAACCAAATGTAGCGTTTGGAATTTCTTAAAATGATAGCCCTTTCCATAAATACAAAATTAGAACATCAGATATTCAACGCCCAAAGTTGGTTTTTTTTCTTGGGAGGGGTGTATTAGTAGATGTATATGTTCCCATTTTTTTTTTTACTTTTTCCAAAATATAATGAAAGGGTATGACAGTTGGTTAGCACAGTAAGGCATCAACTGAACATACATGAGAATTCTGCACTTCTTTAGATTGTAAGAAAAAACTAGGTGACAAATGTTTATAGGAGGGAGGAACTAGCTGGAGGGAGGAACTAGCTAATGACAAACTGTTTAGAAGGAGTATCCCAAAAGAGATTGGATTTGTAAGAAAACTAGTACTGCCGTTGTTCCCGTTTATGTGAACCTATTTCCCTTTTGGCCCGTTCCAAAAAAAATGACCCCTTTCTATATTTGTAAATCATTTAATTTAAAATTCCAATTCTACCCTCAATGAGAAGCTTTTATAGCTACACAAATACTCTGACATGTTTAACAGCACAAGTTTCAAAAAATTAGAGCCACACAAATGTTATGGCTTGCTTAAGACCACAAGTTTTAAAAGTTTTTTCTTTCTGTACCCAGTCAAATAGGTCCGCATAGATTGGAATAGACGGAGTACATAATACAAGACCTCATTCTCCTTGTTATTACCTGGCCACCCGTATCGGGCAAACCCAAGACATTTGCTTGGCCAAAATATCCATGAGGAGATAGTATGGCGACATTGAACACCATAGGTAGTCTACCAAGAAATGTCTCCAAGGTTGATGGATCAGGAGCCTGAAGAATGTCCGAAAGCAGATGCATCGTCTCCAAAACACGTCTGGCAGTATCACCCCAACCTCTCTCAAAGCCCATTTCTTGCAATCTGCATGCACATGGTTCCATAAACAATGTTTCAACTTCTATAGATTTCCCTTCTCTTGAGCAATTACATACGCTTGGAAGAAAACAAAACAAATGTGTACAAACTCACGCGTATTCAAACTCATTATAGGATGTATCTGGTGGTAGCTTGGTGAGATAATCCTCTGCTTTAGAAAGAGCAGACTCCAGCCTGGAGATTCGCTGTATACGCTCATTCAACATCAAGACCTGCATCGATAAACAATCCATCTTACGATTAGAAGTAGTAATACTTCTCGAACATTTTCAAGTGAGACAATATTATTCCAGAGTCAGCTATTACAACTATGTATCCATTAAGTGGTTGTGAAAAAAGTTCATAGTACCCTTCAACCAAAATATCTGTTATATAAACTAAACTATTATCCATCAAATGGGAAAGATAAAAAGTAAAGCAGATAGTTTGCTGCTGATGAAATTCGAACTAGAAGTATTTTACATTTCTTATAATGGTTGCGCGTGTTGAAAGATTTTGGTAGACAATCAGGGACAAGCAGAAAGTTACAAAGGAAAAACTGCTTTCGATACTTACATTCCCTTTATGACTGTGTCCTCTAAGGAAATCAAGTAATGGGTCCAGAGAGTCTTTGCTGCGGAACATAATTGAGGACAGATGACGATTGAGGAATTGGACTCCATTGCCAATGGATGACGAGCGTGATGGACGAGGAACTGATGCATTAAATGGCTCAAAATCCAGCTCAAGCACAAAGTGATTATTACCCCTGGCATACATTAGAAATAAACAAATTTGTTAATTATTCAACTTCTGTAATTTTTTATGTTTTGTATTGAGATAAGAAAGAACATACTCTCCATCCACAAGTTCTTCCTTGAAATGAAGATATTCAGGAACACTCAATTGTTCAACGCTCAAATCATATACATTAACTCGAACATACTCCCAAACACCTGGCCTTGGACGAACTGCTATGGCAACAAATGGTGGCAGCACAATGGCTTCCTATTTTGACAACAGATCGCGAGCATTAACAGAATCCAAAGTACTTGTTAGCAAAATGAACAAGAAATTCAATCAGAGACAAGTAAATCTCAGATTCCTGTCCTTCAGCTGCAGAATGCTGGTAAAACAACTGCTTAACCCGTTAAAGATCGAAACATCAAAAGCTGCTCTGATATAAGCAACTTATTCAAACATTAAAATGAGCGCTAGCTCATTAAGCATTATTGGCCAAATCGATACATGGAGAGTGAAGACAGAGGGGGATACACCTGGTTTACTGAGATCCATTGAGCTCAGTATTCTTGACACAAAGCTTAAACTTACATGTGAACATTTGCAAAAAAATCAACAAATGTTAGATTTTTGAAATCATAATTTCAAAAGTGAAATGGATTCGATGGTAAGAATTTAAAAGGTTGAAACCATCAAGTTCGCCTCTGCATGAGAAGGTATGATCAGAAGATCCAGAAAGTGAGACCAAAATAACAGTCTATATGCATGTTGATTCCTTAACGAGAAGACGGACACCATGTTTTACATCTTATATCTTCATTTCAGACAGGTTCTTAAGATGCTCCATTCATACATTGCAAATCCGGTTTCATTGATACTACTACTACAACAACAACAACAAGCCCAGTGAAATCCCACAAGTGGGGCCTGAAGAGGGCAGTGGGGCCTGGAGAGGGCAGTGTGTACGCAGACCTTACCTCTACTCTCCAGTAGAGAGGTTGTTTCCAACAGACCCTCGACAGGATGAATAGAACACAATCAAATATCAACAACAATAGCCAGAAAAACCATAACAACACTGTAAGAACCAGAAAAATAGATGGAAGAAAGCAATAGCACTAGCAATAGCAAACAACATGCAGTAACCACGACCACGACCAGATACTAGAAAACCGGAGCGGAAGATAGCAATGGAATTTAAGAGCATGTCCAGTTAAAAATAATTCAAAAAAACAGACTGGATAAGGGGACAAACAGATAAAAGTTGCATTTCATCATCGTCAAATTTCTGAACGACACCGAAAACATATCCAGTATCATCTTTATTGCCCTGGATTAGTGAATATACCTGAGTGGCTTTCAAGACTTCACTAAAGGGACCATCTTTGAGCTTCTCACAAGCAGTGTCATCACATACGGCGTTGTTGAACTCATCGATCAAGTGGTGAGGTTGCAATATCCCCTTCCCCTGCGCCACATATCTTAAAAATACACAGACATATATCAATCACTAAAACTGGATAAACAAATAGAAAAGCCACTGGAACTTTCTCTAATATAGTATTCTCATTGAACTATAAATCACAAAGTCAATCGATCAACTAAAACTAGGTTGGGGTCAAGCTCTACCAACTTATTTTTGCCAAGCTAACACGGCAGGGATTGAACTCAGAAATCATTTAAAATAAACCAAAATTAAGCTTTATATTTTTGGCCATCCACATGTTGACGTTGAGACATGATATAATCAAAATTTAAAAGTGCTTCTCAACTTAAACTTTTTGATGAAATGGTCAAACAATTTAATTTATGAGCTGATCTATGAGTAAAGCCAAGAAAATAACAAGCATGTAGAGTTGATTAATTAATATACCTAGAGAGGAGAGCAACTAGCTGGTTACGGTGAGCAGAGAGAGTATCCTCAACTCTCTCCCTCATGCTGGGTACTCTTGTGAACTTTGGATTCGCCATTTCTTTTCTGACTTATTAGAAATCTAAAGATGATGATGATGATATATGAGAAATTGGTACAATTTTTATAGAAGAAAGAAAGCTCTCAAGAGAAAAAGGTGGCGGTTTCCAAGAGTAAGTGAGTCAGAAGCCCATATTAGATGGGACCCATACAGCCCATGGTAACGTTGTACTTGTGTAAGAACATGATTGTTTGTTCGCAGGTTTGCTTCCGACAATTGTTAGAATCAAATTCGAGACTCCTCCTTAACCAAGAGAAGTAATCTACGTCTCTTCCATTATTGTTGAAATGTGACATGTGTCCATTCGCAAAACTTAGAGAAATGGGTAATTAATGTTATTGTTGCCCTAAGCACTGCCAAATGTCGATATCCAACAAAGTAGGGGTCAAATTAGACGTAGCAGCCGTTCTTGGTTTATCCTTATTTCTTTTCCCTTTTTATTCAAGTGGATTGTGGATTAATTTGTGCATTACGTATAGGCGCTTCTTGATTAATTTACTCAATTACTCGCTATTCAGTTAATTTCGTCAAGAGAAAAGGTCTAAATTTAACATTCTATTAAGAAATATCTCAATTTTATTATCCATTATACTTTGAGATCATTCGTATTTTATCATTAGTGAATCCCTATTTATTTATGCTTGATGTTGGAAAAAATATTGGTTATGGAGAATATGAATTAGCTTGAGGCGTGTCAAGGACACTATCCTTAAGGAAATTTTGCCTACACAGTGATAAATAAATTTAGGTGTATCCCCCAGGATTCAACAAGTTCTTCCAGTTATTAAACTGCAAACAGAACTAGCAGAAAACTCAAGAAAGAAACCCAGCATATAGAAGTAAGAGGATGATTCAGAAAGTTGTATTAGAAAGTGTGTCTTTACCTCTTCAAAGACCATGTTTATATAGGTGTTGCTCCAACGGCTAGTTTGACTCTATTAGTTGCACAATAACTTACTAAATAATAAGTAGATGTAAATAATATTTCAAAGAGAAAAAAATTTCCAAACCAAGATGGACAATACCTTCTGAAATATCACTAATTTTCCAATAATCCCCCACATATCTCAAAATGAATATAAAAAATAAATAGTGAATAAAGGAAGAAAGAGAGATAATTTGTTGGGGTCGGGTATAATGAAATTCATCTGGTATCTTATAGACTTTGAACTAGATATAGATAAAACAAGATTTAACTTACAGAATAGTTGGTGAAGTTTACAACTTCTATGAACCAAAAAATTCTTGTACTAGGGATCTAATTCATCATATTACACCACACAATTCATGCTGTTATCACGATTTTGCGCTAATAGGCCATGCACACGTCTGGTTTTCATGAGTGCTCTAGAAATTTTGCCACAAATTTCATAAGTGGCCCCACCCCACACTCATATAGGTCCATCCATCAAATGTATTCTGCAGCGCAATACACCACCTACAAAAGGCTATGGATTATTGGATTAAGAGTTTAATAACTCGGTGTTATATCCCACATTTCGTATGTAAAGGTTTCGTCATAAGTTAATTGACGTAGACTCGGGATTGAGATTATATTGAGGTTATAAGCGTCTAGGTATTTATAACAAACGATAAGTGTCGTGAAGGTTAAAGGGTAAACGAATCATAGAAAACGAGTTTCATTGAAGGTTATCGACTGGGATAAAATATGGTCCGAGCTATAATACCCGGTATTTATGGACTAGTGCTATACAAGGTACTACATGACTATGATAGTAAGGTGTATAAGGTATGTTAAAAGTGAGTAGTATTTTAAGTAAGTTGAGATAATTCTTAATTATGTGGGTAATTGGTTAATTATTGGGTAATGAGAGATTACCTAGTTAATTAAGGAGATGTGGGTGATTAATTAAAGAATTTGCTTTAAGACAAAACACCCCCACATGGAAGCAAACCAATCAAAAATTTATGACTCTTAAGTCATTAGAATTAGGTGACAATTAAAGGGGCTATGTGGTTAAGCCACCACATAGTGGGACCCACGCAACCCACGCAATTCAACTTACTTATAAAACCTTTCTAACTTAAGTAACTAAGAATCTTCAACAATCCAACTTATTTAAGTAACGTGAATCTTCAACAGTTCACTTGCATATAAGACCTCGCTAACTTACTTATATATCATACCTGAGTAACGTGATGTCACGACCCAAATTGATTCGCCGCGACGGGTGCCCGAGTTGTACATGCCGAACATCCTTAAGCATGCGTCTAAGATATAAACACGAATAACATATGTGAGGGAAACCTGTCCAAAGGATATATATACATATACATGCGAAATATAGTGGGGCGAGCCGGCAAGGCTACTATAGACAACTATATACCCAAAACTGGAAGCCGACAAGGCCACATACTATCCAACAATACATAACTGTCTACAGACCTCTATTAGAATATACAACTGTACAAGGATGAGTCTGAGCCTCGTCATACCCATATATGTATGCAAACATATCGTACCAAGGTCAAAAGCAGCTTCGAATCAAGTGGAGCACACCAACTCTCGCTGATCAAGGATCCTAAGGAAGGGGGCCGTCAGCTTGTCTACCTGCACCTGCGGGCATGAAACGCAGGCCCTGGGAAATAGGGCGTCGGTACGAATAATGTACTGTATATGTAAGGCATAAAAATCAGTACATAACAGACATAGATGAAACATGGAATAAGGAACTCTGCCTGTAAGTCTAAATCACTTTGTAAATCCTAAAACATTTATAATGTCATGCACGTGCGTATAAATGTCGTGTCATGCATGGGTATACGTGTACATAACATCATCAAGCCTCTGAGGGTATCCCACCATATCATCTCGGCCACTGGGAGCAAAATCATCAACATATACCAGCTGATCAGGTGGTGGTGCATATAAAACGCCGTAACTTTTTCCCATATTCCATATACATATATATGCGTATATAACGCCATCTGGTCATGGGTCAATATACATGTATAAATAAATGCAATGTATGAGAAGTACTTCAATAAAATCTCTCGGTACGTCATAAGACCATTATACCTCTGATTAATATCATGAAATAAACTTTATCGACTTACGTATTTTTTGAGGCCCATGAACAGACGATAGAATAATAAGACATATGGGAATTCAAGAACATAGGCACCTCTAATACTTCTATGAATAGAGTCATTTATGGAAGTTGTGCGTTTGCTCGTTTTGTTTGTGTCGTATAGATCATGCCAAAAAGAAAGAAGGAGTAGCCTTAACATACCTAAGTGATTTTCTTGACAATTCCTCTAACACACGCCAATCGCGACAAAACACGTAATAGCGAGATCGAAGTAGGGAACAATTCGTATGAAATGCTCGCAACAATAACGTTCCTATTGCAAAATCAAACTTTGTTGAAACCTTCTTCATTTGGAATTCAGAAAAGAGTGTTCCATTTTTTTGTTAGGACTACACAATAAGACTATTTCTTGTTCTTGCTTCAACTTAAAAGGTGGTATACCAATAAATACAAAGCTGGTGAGATTTTATGGTTCATAAGATATAAAAGAAAAATTGTGGATATATGCATATGGCACATTTTCGTATGTCCACATTGTTTAAGCAAGACATAAAATTTAAACCACAAATGAATTAAGGAAAGAAATTTAGAAAGGGAAAAATCAAGGTAACTGAGACATCCAACATATGATCGCTCTTTGTTAGAGATGTCTTTTGTTAAAATTGATGTGGGCCCCACCTTATGTCGTGGCTTAACCACATATCATTAATTTTGCCACATAATCCCTATGACTTAAGAGTCATATATTTAGAGTGGCTTGATGCCATGTGGGGGGAGAAGGGGGAGGGGTCTAATCTTATCCCATTCTTTAATTATCCAAATTTTAATTAATCTCCCACTAAAAATTATTAATTACCCAATTATCTATATAATTAAGAATTATCTCAAATTACTTAAAATACTACTCACTTTTAATACACTTTATGTACACTTACTATCGTGGTCATGGGGTACCTTGTATGGCATTAGTCCATAAATGCCGGGTATTGTGGCTCGGGCCGTATTTTATTCCAAATTGACAACCTTCAACGAAACTCATTTTCGTTGATTCGTTTATCCTTTATCCTTCATGACACTTACTTATCGCTTGTTATAAATAGCATAAATGCGCATAACTTCAAGATAATCTCATCCTCAAGTCTACATCGATTAACTGAAGACGAAACTTTAACGTACGAAGACGCGAGATGTAACATCCTCCCCCCTTAGAAACATTTGTCCTCTAATGTTTAACTCGCCGGGATCTATATAAACTTTGGCAGAGTTGCCTTTGTAACAATACTACTACCAACTCTTCCTGTAGAAACTCAATAATTCAATGCCACATAGGACCACAATCATCAATAACGACAATGGCCTCACACGACCAATGACAATAACTAACATAAGAATGCATATACGTACCTTAAGGTTGTGATGTCTCAGTCGGACCCTTCTCTGGAAGAGGAAATAAAAGAGGATATCTAGACTTCATGTCTTCTTCGGCCTCCCAAGTCATTTCTTCCACATTATTGTTTCTCCAAAGTACTTTCACCGAAGCTACGTCTTTAGTTCTCAATCTCCGAACCTGTCTGTCTAATATAGCAATGGGAGTTTCTTCATATGATAGCTACTTTGTGACTTGAATGACGTCAACTGACATGATTCTGGAAGGATCTCTGATACATTTACGGAGCATAGACACATGAAAGGCTGGATGTACAGACTCTAAGTCCGAAGGCAAGTCTAACTCATATGTTTTGCCTACCTTGCGTATGATCCTATATGGTCCAATGTACCGAGGGCTAAGTTTTCCTTTCTTAGTGAACCTCATAACACAAAATCGGTGATACCTTTAGGAATACCCAGTCGTCAACCTGAAACTCCAAGTCTCGCCGTCGGTTATCCGCATAAGACTTCTGACGACTTTGAGCTGCTAATAGCCTTTCCTGTATAAGCTTAATTTTCTCGATTGCCTGTTGTACCAATTCTGGTCCTACTAACACAGTTTCCCCAACATCGAACCACCCTATAGGCGACCTACACTTCCGTCTGTAAAGAACTTCGTATGGACCCATTTGAATACTTGAATGATAGCTATCATTATATGCGAATCGATAAGCGGCAGATGATTTTCCCAACTACCTTTGAAGTTTATCACACAAGCTCGTAACATATCCTCAAGTGTCTGAATAGTACGCTCAGCCTGTCCGTCTGTCTGGGGATGAAATGTTATACTAAGACTTACCTAAGTCCCCAATCCTTTTTGGAAGGACCTCCAGAAGTTAGCTGTAAATTGAGCTCCTCTATTCGAGATAATAGATACAGGGACACCATGCAGTCGTACTATCTCCTTAATATAATTTTCGCATAATCCTCTGCAGAATATGTAGTCCTAACGGGCAGAAAATGGGCTGACTTTGAAAGCCTATCAACAATTACCCATATCGAATCGAACTTATGTTGGGTACGAGGTAAGCCCACGATGAAATCCATATTGATTACTTCCCATTTCCAAGTCGGAATCTGCATAGCCTACAATAATCCACCGGGTTTTCGATGCTCAATCTTAACCTGCTAACAATTAGGACACTGAGCAACAAACTCTGCTATATCATTTTTCATTTCGTCCACCAATATACTTCCCTGATATTATGATACATCTTTGTCGTTCCTGGACGGATAGAATAACGAGAACAGTGAGTTTCTCCCATAACCCGCCGATGCAGCCTTGCAACATTGGGGACACACAAACGTCCTCGATATCTGAAGACCCCATCTTCTGTAATTTCAAACGGTGTCTTCTCCTTCTGAGGGGTGGTATCCCTATAATGAACTAATACAGGATCCTCGTACTGGCGTTCCTTTACCTCAGTTACTAAAGAGGATGTTGCCGTATCCTTAAAAATTCCAATATCACCTGAGTCCAGTAACCGAACTCAGGGCGTCGGCTACTACATTCGCCTTCCCCGGATGGTATAAAATATCAACGTTATAGTCTTTAAGTAGCTCCAACCATCTCCTTTGACGTAAATTCAATTCCTTTTGCTTGAAGATATACTGGAGGCTCTTGTGATCCGTATAGATATCAACATGAATGCCATACAAGTAGTGCCTCCACATCTTTAGTGCATGAATCACCGCGACTAACTCTAAATCGTGGGTTGGGTAGTTCTTCTCGTGCTTTCTTAGTTGTCTAGAAGCATAAGCTACAACCTTACCGTGCTGCATCAGCACACAACCCAATCCAACACCTAAAGCATCACAATAGATAACATAACCATCGGTCCCTTCTAGGAGCGTTAGAACCGGTGCTGAAGTTAATCTGTCCTTCAATGCCTGGAAACTCCGTTCGCAAGCATCAGTCCATTTAAACTTTGCTCCCTTCTGAGTAAACTTTGTCAAAGGTGATGAAAGGGAAGAAAATCCCTCTACAAATCTCCTGTAATAGCCTGCCAAACAGAGAAAGCTACGAACCTCCGTCGGTGTTGTGGGTCTAGACCAAGTCTTTACTACCTCAATCTTTTGTGTATCCACCCGGATGCCTTCACCCGAAATGATATGCCCAACGAAAGCTACAGAGTTAAACCGGAATTCATATTTAGAGAATTTTTCATACAACTTCCCTTTTTGTAGAACTCTGAGCACAGTACGTAAATGATCTGTATGCTCAGCCTCTGAACGAGAATACACCAATATATCATCGATAAATACAATTACGAATAGATCTAAAAAGGGCCTGAACACACGGTTCATCAAATCCATGAATACTGTTGGGGCATTGGTCAAACCGAACGGCATAACACGAAACTCAAAGTGCCCGTATATGGTCCTGAATGCTGTCTTCGGAACATCTTCCTCCTTAACCCTTACCTGATGGTACCCAGACCTCAAGTATATCTTTAAAAAACACTTGGCACCTTGCAACTGATCAAATAAATCATCAATCCTCAGGGGGGGGGGGTACTTATTCTTGATCGTCACCTTATTCAACTGTCTATAATCAATACACATTCGTAAGGAACCATCTTTCTTCCTCACAAATAACACAGGTGCTCCCCACGGTGATGTACTAGGTCTAATAAAGCTTTTTTCAAGCAAGTCCTTTAGTTGTTCCTTCAACTCTTTCAGCTCTGCGGGGGCTATTCTATAGGGAGGAATGGATATTGGATGAGTATCTAGTAGTAGGTCAATAGCAAACTCAATTTCTCGTTCTGGCGAAAGACCTGTAAACTCATCGGGAAAAACATTAACCACATGGATGGACTGAATGGTTGGTGACTCTACTTCCATATCCTGAACCCGAACTAAGTGATAAATATAGCCCTTTCTGACCATCTTCCTTGTCTTGAGATAGGAAATAAATCTACCTCTCGACGACGCCGTATTACCTTTCCACTCCAAAACAGGCTCCCTGAAATTGAAGTCGGACTATCTTTGATACAATCAACGTTGGCATGAAAAGAAGCCAACCAATCCATACCCATTATAACATCAAATTTTGCCATATATAACTCAATTAGGTCCGCTATGGTATATCGACTATGAACAACTATTATACAACCCCTATATACTCTTTTAGCTATCACCGAGTACCCAACATGTATAGATACTTCAAAAGGCTTAACCAATTCAGGTTTTATTCCAAACTTACTAGCAACCTACATATGATAAGGTGGAACCTAGATCAATCAGTGCATATACATCATATGAGGAGAATGATAATATACCTGTAACAACATCAGGCGATGACTCCTGATCCTATCATCCTGCCAACGCATAAATGTAGTTCTGAGGACCGCTCGAGCTAGATTCTCCACCTCTGCCTCTACCCCGACTTATTGGTGCTTGTGAACCTTGACTAGGGGGGCATACTGATGATGACGAACCAACTACAGATCCCGCTGGCTGAGCTATGCTTGCATCACCTCTCGTCGGTATATATATGGGATATGGGAAAAGGTTACGGCGTTATATACGCACCACCACCTGATCAGCTGGTATATGTTGATGATTTTGCCCATAGTGGCCGAGATGATATGATGGGATGCCCTTAAAGGCTTGATAATGTTATGTACACCTATACCCATGCATGACATGATATTTATGCGCACGTGCATGACATTATAAATGTTTTAGGATTTACAAAGTGATATAGACTAATGGGAAGAGTTCCTTATTCCATGTTTCATCTATGTTTGTTATGTACTGATTTTTTTATGTCTTACATACTCAGTACATTATTTGTAATGACGCCTTATTTCTCGGGGCCTGCGTTTCATGCTCGTAAGTGTAGGTAGACAAGCTGACGGTCCCCCTCCTTAGGATCCTTAATCAGCGAGAGTTGGTGTGCTCCACTTGATCCGGAACTACTTTTGACCTTGGTACGATATGTTTGCATACATACATGGGTAAGACGGGTCCCAGTCCCGTCTTTGTTCAATTGTATATTCTAATAGAGGTCTGTAGATAGTTATGTATAGTTGGATAGTATGTGGCCTTGTCGCCCCACTGTATTCCGCATGTATATGTATATATGTCTTTTGGACAAGTTTCTCTCACGTATGTTATTCATGTTTATATCTTAGACGCATGCTTAAGGATGTTCGACATGCAGGACTCGGCCCCCGTCGCGGCCCATCGGTTTGGATCATGACAAAAGTGGTATCAGAGCAGTTCTATCCTAGGGTTGTCTACAGACCGTGTCTAGTAAAGTCTTGTTTATGGGTGTGTTGTGCACCACACTTATAGACAGGAGGCTACCGGACATGTAGGATGTTATCCTCTCTTCTTATCTTAGATCGTGCGATATAAAAATTCATGTTCCTAACGATATGTTATGTTTTTAGCGATGCCTCCGAAGACTACAGCCGCCAAAAAGGGAAAGTCTATGGTTGGTGAGACTACTAGTTGAGCGCCACGAGTTACCAGGGCTCGGGGAGAGTCTCATAGTGAGATTTCATATCAGACTTCACATACCCCGCCCTCTCCAGTAGAGCTCCGAGGGGCACAGCTCCAGTGCCCGCCCCTGTGCGTTCAGCCCCTCGCCATATGCACTAGGTTAGGAGATGAGAGATGCTGTTCAGCTGTTAACTCGATTAGTAGCTGCACAATCTCGACATTAGGAAGTAGGTTATTGGTCATGCAGATAGGTCCGTCAGTACGAGGGTTCGTGATTTCATTTATTTGGACCCTCCGGTATTCACTGGGGCAGATCCAATCAAAGACCCTCAGGTATTTATAGATAGAATGCAGAGGACTTTGAGGGTAATGAAGGCCTGCAACTGAGTCAGTTGAGTTAGCTTCCTATAGACTTCAGGATGTTGCAGTTAATTGCTACGAGTCTTGGGAGTTGTCCAGAGGTGAGAATGCCCATCCAGAAGTATCGAGGAGTTCATAAAGGCTTTTCGTCATTATCTGCCACCAGAGCTTAGACGGGCCATAGTTGATATGTTCTTGACCCTTCTGCAGGGTAACATCAGTGTTCAGGAGTACATTCTTCAGTTTGATTCGTTGGCTAGGTATGCTCCCACTATTATATCTAAGACGGAGGATCGGGTTCACCAGTTCATGATGGGGTTAGAGCCGCACTTGCTTAACGATTGTATGTCGATCTCACTTCAGGCAGATATGGATATTTCTCGTATTCAGGCATACACTCACGGTGTAAAGGAGCGTAAGCAGAAGCAGAGAGCCGATAGTGAGCAAGATAGGGACCAGAATAAGAAAGCGAGGTCTTCGGGTCCTTCTGGTGAGTTTCGAGGTGGTCAGAGGCCACAATACCCGAGGTATCCAGCCCAACCATCGGCTAGCGCGCCCCCTCAAATTGGCGGTAAGAGATTTGATCGTTCCATATATTCAGGGCTTGGTCAGAATTCCAGGGCCTCAAGTTCTCAGTATAGGGGTGAGTCAAGTCAGATGAGGCCGCCCTTGCCACGATGTGCTTAGTATGGTAAGCAGCATGCCGGGCAGTGCCGTATAGGGTTGGATATTTGTTATACTTGTGGTTGTACAGGCCGCGTTATGAGGGATTGTCCGACGAGAGGTGATGCAAGCATAGCTCAGCCATCGGGATCTGTAGCTGGTTCGTCATCATCAGTACGCCCCCTGGGCAAGGTTCACAAGCACCAATGAGTCGTGGTAGAGGCAAAGGCCGAGCATCTAGCTCGAGCGGTCCTTAGAACCGCATTTATGCGTTGGCAGGACGATAGGATCAGGAGTCATCGCCTGATGTTGTTACAGGTATATTATCAGTCTCCTTATTGATGTATATGCATTGATTGACCAAGGTTCCACCTTATCATATGTTACTCCGTTGGTTGCTAGTAAGTTTGGAATAAAACCTGAATTGGTTAAGCCTTTTGAGGTGTCTACACCTATTGGGGACTCAGAGATAGCTAAGCGAGTATATAAAGGTTGTATAATAGTAGTTCATAGTCGATCTACCATAGTGAACCTAATCGAGTTAGATATGGTAGAATTTGATGTTATAGTGGGTATGGATTGGTTGGCTTCTTGTCATTCCAACGTTGATTGTAGATGAAAGATGGTCTGATTCCAATTTCCGAGGGAGCTTGTTATGGAATGGAAAGGTAATACGGCATCGCCGAGAGGTAAATTTATTTCCTATCTCAAGGCAAGGAAGATGATCAGAAAGGGCTGTATTTAATCACTTAGTTCGGGTTCGGGATGTGGAAGTAGAGTAACTAACTATTCAGTCCATCCTTGTGGTTGATGAGTTTCCCGATGTTTTTCCCGATGAGCTTTCGGGTCTTCCGCCAGAGCGAGAAATTGAGTTTGCTATTGACACCAGATACTCATCCAATATCTATCCTCCCTATAAAATGCCCCTGCAGAGCTTAAAGAGTTGAAGGAACAACTAAAGGACTTGCTTGAAAAAGGCTTTATCAGGCCTTGTACATTACTGTGGGGAGCACCTGTGTTAATTGTGAGGAAGAAAGATGGTTCCTTACAGATGTGTATTGATTATAGACAATACAATAAGGTGACGATCAAGAATAAGTACGTGCTCCCGAGGATTGATGATTTATTTGATCAGTTGCAAGGTGCAAAGTGTTTCTCAAAGATAGACTTGAGGTCCGGGTACTATCAGGTAAAGGTTAAGGAGAAAGATATTCCGAAGACAACATTTAGGACTAGATACGGGCACTTTGATTTTCGTGTTATGCCGTTCGGTTTTGATAACAACACGATAGGGGATTCAAGAATTACTAAAGAAAAACAAGAAAATCAAGAAACGTGCGGAAGCTAAAAGAAAATAAAGAAACGAAAAAGGACAGAAAATTTAAGACAGATTGAATTCAAGAAAGAGTTTCTTGAATTCAAGAAGTCCATTCTTGAAGTTGAATCCTAACAACAACAATTAGCTAACAAAGAACTAATCGCCTTTGGTAGAGAATTAAAACAAGAGATAGATTGTGAAACTTGACCCTTTAGAATAACAAGAACAACAATAAGCCTAAACTTATCACCTTTCTGGAATACCTAGAAGTGATCTAAGATATCGAAAGATTTTAATCTTACCACCTTAAGTTGAGTCTTGAAGGTTGAAGAATAAATCCAAGAGTAGCCACACACAAGAGTGCAAGAAAAATCTCACAATTTTTATTGATAGTAGTCTGAATAATCTAAGTCTGAAAACAAAGAAGACACCCCTTATATAGGTAGGAGAGGTCACGAAATTAAGCCTAAAAAATAAGGAAATAAAGTCCTAAACAACTTTGGACAACAAGTCCAACTACCTTAGGAAAAGGAAAATACTAAGAAGCATAAAACCAAGTCATTCTTGGAAAGTAATTCCAACAATCTTAGGAAAAGGAAGACATAACCTTAACTAACTACGTAAGCAATAAATATAGTCCCAAAATATATGGAAATAAATCCCAAACCAATCTTGGATAGAATCTTGAAAATCTTAGAAATCTTGAAGGAAATTTACAAGCAACTTGGCACCAACTTGCACTCAAAATCTAGCACGACTATTGTTCCATTCTTGGACATCAAGTAAGTCTTTTTTATGCTATAAAAATGTAGCTTTATGTAGGACTTCATGGGCTGCAAGTTTGGACACATTTTAGGTGTTAAATTGGTCCAACAGTGGCATGATTTGGACCTTCTTTAGAGGATGTTTCTTGGGATCCACATCATATTGGACATGAATTTGGGCCATAAAATAATTATAACACCTAAATAACTCATATCCTTTATCCTTGAGCTCTTACTCCCAACTAACAACTTCTTTGTTCGTTCCTGAAGTCCAATGACCTTGTTTTGCAAGCTTGAGTTCTTGTTAAAGGCCCTCTTTAAGGTTCCAAAGCTTCATCCTTGTCCTTGAATAGATTTGAGCTTCCTAGGATGCTATCAGGTTTGACCAATGCCCCAACTGTATTCATGGATTTGATGAACCGTGTGTTCAAATCCTTTTTAGATCTGTTCATAATTGTATTTATTGACGATATATTGGTGTATTCTCGTTCAGAGGCTAAGCATGCAGATCGTTTGCGTACTGTGCTTAGAGTTCTATAAAAAAGGAAGTTGTATGCAAAATTCTCTAAATGTGAATTCTCGTTGAACTATAGCTTTCCTTGGGCATATCATTTCGGGTGAAGGTATCCGGGTTGATACAGAAAAGATTGAGGCAGTAAAGGCTTGGCTTAGACCCATGACGCCGATGGAGGTTCGTAGCTTTCTCAGTTTGGCAGGTTATTATAGGAGATTTGAGGGATTTTCTTCCATTTCAGCACCTTTGACGAAGTTGACTCAGAAGGGAGCAAAGCTTCAATGGACTGATGCTTGCGAACGCAGTTTTCAGGCATTGAAGGACATATTAACTTCAGCATGATTCTAATGATCGTAGAAGGGACCGGTGGGTATGTTATCTATTATGACGCCTCGAGCGTTGGGTTGGGTTGGGTTGTGCACATCTGCATCATGGTAAGGTTGTAGCTTATGCTTCTAGACAGTTAAGAAAGCACGAGAAGAATTACCCGACCCACGATTTAGAGTTAGCCGCAGTGATTCATGCACTAAAGATGTGGAGGCACTACTTGTATGACATTCATGTTGATATCTATACGGAAGAAGACGAGGGAGACGTGAGTAATGAAGATGATGTAGAACTGCCTCATATTGGTATGATTGGGGTGGCTAGGAAGATTATGAGTGGAGAATACGAGGGTAATAAATGTTAGGAAGAGGAGAGAGGTGTGAGTGAAGATGAAGATGAAGTAGAACTACCTTTTAATGATGGCATGATTAGGGTAGTTAGGAGAATTATGACTATCAATTTGGGAAGCAATAGTGAAGAACAAAGGGAGGATATATTTCATACTAGGTGTGGGATAAAGGGGAAAATGTATTCTATGATCATTGATAGTGGTAGTTGTGCTAATGTGGTGAGTTCATACTTTGTGGAAAAACTAGGATGGGGGGATATGAGAGTGAAAAAAGTGAGGGAGAAGAAGAAGAGGGAGATGTGAGTGATGAAGACGATGTAGAACTGCCTCATACTGGTATGATTGGGGTGGCTAGAAAGATTATGAGTGGAGAATACGAGGGTAATAAATGTGAGGAAGAGGAGAGAGGTGTGAGTATAGATGAAGATGAAGTAGAACTACCTTTTAATGATGGCATGATTGGGGTAGTTAGGAGGATTATGACTATCAATTTGGAAAGCAATAGTGAAGAACAAAGGGAGAATATATTTCATACTAGGTGTGAGATAAAGGGGAAAATGTATTCTATGATCATTGATAGTGGTAGTTGTGCTAATGTGGTAAGTTCATACTTTGTGAAAAAACTAGGACTTGCATGCATGAAACACCCTACTCCTTATAGATTCCAATGGTTAAATGATAGTGGTGAACTAAAGTTAAACAAACAGTGCATGATTTCATTCAATGTTGGTAGATATGAGGATGATATTCTTTGTGATATAATCCCTATGCAAGCTTGTCATATCTTACTAGGTCGTCCTTCAGTATGATCGGAATGTTTTTCATGATGGAAGGAAGAATAGATATTCTCTTGAGCTTAATGGCAGGAAATTTACTCTTGCACCTTAAACTCCTTCTCAAGTGTTTGAAGATCAGAAGAGATTAAGGGAAAAAATGGGAAAACCAAGGGGAGGGATAAAAAGTGAGCTTGAGGGAAAAGAAAAGAAAGGAGGCCAAGAGTTAGAAAAAAAGAGAGATGGCCGGGAGAAAGAGAGAGAGGATAGCAATTTGAGAGAAGAGATAAAAAGGGATTTGAGTGAAAAAATAGAAGGTCTTGGTGAGGGGAAAGAGGCTAAGGAAAGAAAAAAGAGAGTGTCTATATAAAATCCAAAGAGTATTTAAATGCAAGAAAATAGGGGTTGCCCATAATAAAACTTACTTACAAAGAAGCTTTGATTAAATCTGAGTTACTAACTTCTTCTTTGCCAAGTAGTATTTCTTCTCTTTTGCAGGATTTTGAAGATGTCTTTCCTGAAGATATTCCTAATGGATTGCCACCTTTACGTGGCATTGAGCATCAAATTAATTTTGGGCCTGGATCACAAATCCCAAATAGGCCTGCTTATATGATAATCCAGAAGAGACAAAAGAGCTTCAAAGGCAAGTTGAGGAGTTGCTTGAGAAAGGCTTTGCGAGAGAGAGCATGAGACCTTGCTCTGTTCCCGTCCTATTGGTATCCAAAAAGGATGGAACTTGGAGGATGTGCGTGGATTGTAGAGCAATCAACAAGATAACGGTAAAGTATCGCCATCCTATTCCTCGTCTTGATGACATGTTGGATCAATTACATGGATCCAAAATCTTTTCTGAAATTGATCTAAAAAGTGGTTACCATCAGATTCGAATGAATCCTGGAAATGAATGAAAAACTGCTTTTAAGACCAAATATGGGCTTTACAAGTGGTTAGTTATGCCTTTTGGCTTGACTAATGCCCTTAGCACTTTCATGAGATTAATGAATCATATCTTTAAGGATTTTCATGGGAAATTTGTTGTGGTGTACTTTGATGATATGATCTTTTCTAACACTTCAGAGGAGCATGTAGAACACCTAAAATAAGTTTTTGTAGTTCTTAGAAAGCAACTTTTATTTGCTAATCTTAAAAAGTGTACTTTTTGTGTGGATCATGTGATTTTCTTGGGTTTTGTAGTTAGTTCTAAAGGAGTTGAGGTTGATGAAGAGAAAATCAAAGCAGTAAAGGAATGGCCTCAGCCTAAGAGTGTAACTGAAGTTAGGAGTTTTCATGGACTTGTTAGTTTTTATAGGAGGTTTGTGAGAGACTTTAGCACCATTGCTTCTCGGTTAACTGAGGTTATTAAAAAGGATAGATTTTCGCATGGAGAAAAGAACAAGATTATGCTTTTAACTTGTTGAAAGAAAAGTATTATATTCTGCTCCTTTGTTATAGTTGCCTGATTTCTCTAAATCTTTTGAAATTGAATGTGATGCTTCTGGCAAAGGAATAGGTTCTGTTTTGATGCAAGATTCTAATCCTATTGCCTACTTTAGTGAGAAGTAGAGTGGATCCACATTGAACTATTCCACTTATGACAAAGAGCTATATGCTTTGATAAGGGCTTTAGCCACATGGAAACATTACTTGTGGCCAAGAAAGTTTGTCATTAAAACTGACCATGAATCCTTGAAGTACTTGAAGAGTCGAGGTAAGCTTAGTACGAGGCATGCTAAGTGGGTTCAATTCATTGAAACTTTTTCTTATGTAATTTCTTACAAACAAGGAAAAGAGAATGTTGTTGCTGATGCACTTTCATGAAGGTATGTCTTAGTTACTACTCTGACTTCTAAATTGATGGGTTTTTATCAAATAAAGGGACTTTATGCTAATGTGTTGATTTTGGCAAGATTTTTGCAGATTGTAAGTTGGGTCCTTTTGAGAGGTTTAATCTTCAAGATGGGTTTTTTTTAAGGAAATAAGCTGTGTATTCCTAATTGCTCTTTACGTGAAGTATTTGTAAGGGAAGAACATTGTGTAGGCCTTATGGGTCACTTTGGAGTCCCAAAGACACTAGACATACTTGCTGAAAATTTCTTTTGGCCTGGCATGAGAAAATATGTTGAAAGAGTGTGTGCACAACGTTTGGAATGTAAACTAGCTAAATCTAAAGTATTGCCACATGGTCTTTACACGCCATTACCTGTTCCTGCTTCACCTTGGATTGATATTTCTATGGATTTTGTGTTAAGGTTTGCCTAGAACAAGGTATGGTAAGGATAGTATATTTTTTGTAGTGGATAGATTCTCCAAAATGGCTCGTTTTATTCCTTGTTTAAAGATTAATGATGCTTCACATGTTGCTGATCTATTTGTAAAAGAAGTTGTTAAATTGCATGGTATACCTAGAACTATTGTTAGTGATAGGGATGCTAAGTTTTTGAGCCACTTTTGGCGTGTATTTTTGGGAAAGTTAGGCACTAAATTGTTATTTCTACTTCTTGTCACCCACAAACTGATGGACAAACTGAAGTATAGAACCTTAGGAAACATGTTGAGGGCTGTTTTGAAAGGTAAATTAACATCTTGGGAAGATCACTTACATATGATTGAATTTGCTTTCAATAGAACAACCCATTCTTCTACAGGTATGTCTCTTTTTGAGGTTGTTTATGGTTTTAATCCCTTTACTCCCCTTGATTTATTACCATTACCTACTAATGATATTGCTAATCTTGATGGTAGGACAAAGTCTGAAATGATGAGAAAAATTCATGAGCAAACAAGGCTTGCAATTGAGAAGAAAAATGAGCAAACTGTCTTGAGAAAGAATAAGGGTCGAAAACAAGCTGTTTTTCAACCTGGAGATTTAGTTTGGGTTCACTTTAGGAAGGAGAGATTTCCTTCCAAAAGGAAGTCAAAGTTGCATCCTAGAGGAGATGGCCCATTTCAAGTCCTTGAAAGGATTGGAGACAATGCTTACAAGCTGGACCTTCCTAGTGAGTTTCAAGTAAGTGCTATATTCAATGTTGCTGACTTGTCTTTGTTTGATGTAGGATCGAATTCGGGGACGGATTCTTTTCAAGAAGAGGGGAATGATAGCATCAAGGACAATGATAGAGTTTTGGAAGCTCCAAGAAGGTCAGTTACAAAATCTCAAGCTAAAGAATTGCAGACTAAGGTTGCTGGACTTCAATGGAAAATAAAGAAGATTTTAATTGTAGAGGAAGAGCTCAAGCCCAAACAAGATGAATTTTCAAAGTTTTACAAATATTTGGTGGCCCAAATTGAAGTCCAAGAGGAGGAATATTGGGTCCCAACATCAGCCCTTGAAGTCCCACCAAAAGGGCACCTAGAAGAGCTTAAAATAAGCTTAAAAGAGGTCCAAAATGGGGTGTTTCAAAAGGAGCCCAATTGGAGTCCAAACCAATGGCCCAAACTAGTTGTTTTAAGGCCCAAATCTGGCCCAAACCAATGGCCTCCCACACTCTTATTTTTATTAGCTTTTATTAGGTTTTCTATTATTTATCTTAGCCTCCAAGTTAGGGTTTGCCTTGGCAGCCACCCTACCTAGTTTTAAGGATTTTTTACTCCTATAAATAGGAGTTCTTTTCATTCATTGTGGTACTTCATTGTTGATTCATAATATTATACTTTGAGAGTTCTTTTGAACCTTTGTTACTTATGCTTTGAGATTTATCTTTCAACCGTTACTAGTTCATAGTTCAAGGTAGTAAGATAACTTCTTTATTGTGATATCATTGATTCCTTTGTGGTATTCTTAGAAGGCGATTAATACTAGTTGTTAATTGTTGTCTCAAGTTACTCGTAAAGCGGTCAAGATCCGAATCTATTGTTTTGATTTGTTCTTAGTAAAGGCGTTTGATTTCTTTAATAAATCAAAACATTGTTGCTTGGATCTTGTCAAGGCTATAGAACTTACGTTCTTGGAATTCTTTCCCTGAATTTTCCCCTATCCATTATTTTTTGTACTTTAATTCTAGTCGTTCAATTTCTTATTGTTATTGCTTCTGCGTTTACTTCTTAAATTCTTACTCTAGTTTGGATTCCCGACCTTGCTGTTATCAAAACTCAAGGAAAATCAACTCAAATAATCATCAAAGGTGTTAAAGACTACAAATAATGCTTCATGGTGTTGTGGTGTGATTGAGGGCTATTGTGGGCTAAGTTGAGATAGGGTTTCGAGTTGTAGCTACTGTCCAAGGTATGTATAACTTCTTCTTGATTGTGCCTAAGGTTAATCTTGTGTTGGTTGTGTTCTTGAGTGAAAAACCATAAGATGCACTTGAAGGAACATGGGATATGGTTGTCTTTTTGGTTGCGCTATTTTGTGGCTAAATATATCGTTTATGGTGGCTGAAAATTGTGAGAAATAATTTGATAATGTTGTGCCCGCTGTTGTTAAGATTTTATAAGTGTTAATTAAGTTGATTGAAGAAGAAAATATGAAAAACAAGTGATTGACGATAAAAATTATGGCGCTAGACGTATGAGGCTATTTTGGAAGGCATTTTGTGGATGTTTTAAACTAGAAATAATATAGTACATATAAGTATGATGTTATGAAAGTTGTAAACTAATTTATGGAATAAGAGTTGGATTCAATTCACATATTTTTATGAGTAAAAACGGGCTTGCCGCTCAATATGATTGTTAAGATAATCGGAGAAACTCATATTGGATTATATTGTTGTTATTGCTATTGTTGGTTATAGTTGTTGTTGTTGGGATTTTGATGACCCTTTAGTAGTCTTTGGGTATTAAAAATAGGGGAGTTGCTATCCGATTTTCTTTAAGCCGTACGACTAGCCAACTACGATGGTACGACATTATATGTTAACGGCAATATCATTTCACTTGTTGTAGATGCAAGACGTTGTGTCGAGCTTGGTTGAGTAATAAGGAAGATATCATACATGTATGTTAAGGCTATCCCTTCTTTCCTTTTGGCATGATCCATATGATACAGCGAAACAAGCAAGCACGTAAGCTTCACAAATGATTCTATTCTTAGAAGTACTAGGGTTGCCTATGTTCTTGATTTCCCATATGTCCTACTATCATATCGTCTGTTCATGGTTCTCATGACATTTTGAGAGATCTTATTGACTTACTTCATTATGCATTGCATTCATTTATACATTATATTGACCCATAACCAGATGACGTTATATATGCGTATAGTATATGTATGTGGGGTATGGGGAAAGGTTATGGCGTTATATACGCACCACCACCTAATCAGTTGGTATACGTTGATGATTTTGCCCACAGAGGCCGAGATGATATGATGGGATGCCCTCAGAGGCTTGATGATGTTATGTACGCATATACTTATGCATGATATGACATTTACATGCACATGCATGACATTATAAATGTTTTAGGATTCACAGAGCTACTTAGACTTACAGGTTGAGTACTCACTCCATATTTCTTTCATATCTTTTATATACTACTTTTCATTCCTTACATACTCGGTGCATTATTTGTAGTGACATCCCTTTTGCCGGGGACGCTGCATTTCATGCCCGCAGGTCCTGAAAGACAGGTTGATAGTCCTCCTAGTAGGCTCAGCTCAACGAAAGTTATTGGTGCACTCCACTTGCTCAAGAGTTGCCAATTTGATCAGTATGATTTGACATGTATTGCCTGGTATCGTGGGGCCCTGTCCCGACCTTTATGATGTTTATGTACTCTTAGAGGCTTTGTAGACAGATGTCAGGTATACAGATGTCAGTGTATGGCCTTGTCGGCCTATGTTATGAGTTTACAAATGATCATGTCAGCCTTAAAGGCCCGTATGTCACATGTATAAGTTTCTATATCATGTTGGGTCATCTTATGTCTAGTATTCCCTTATGTTTTTGTCACGACTCTAAAACGTACCCGGTAGTGATGGCGCCTATCGTGAAACTAGCCAGCCGACACAAACCCCAAACCAACCAAAAACTCATTATAAGACATTTAAAGTCAATAATTAACTAGAAATCCCATAATATAAGTCGAAATAAACAAATGCAGAAAATATAACACAGCCCGACATCGGGGTGTCACCATTCATGAGGAACTACATCTCGTCTAGGAATAAGAAAAGACAACATAGTGTGAAGCAGTTCTAATACAAGACTAAATAAGATAGGAAGGAGAAGCACTGGGCTGCAAACGCCAAGCAACTACCTAGTCAACTCCGAGGATCTGCTGGAAAGCAAATCAACACTCACTATCGCAGCCCAGGCGTCTACGTCGTGGTAAGTCGAGACACAACGACGGGACTAAGGGGATATATGAGTACGCCTGATAACTAGGGATTTTGAGGTGTTTTATGCTCCTTCTGGCTTACGCTTTGATTATAAATTCTTACAAAATAGTCCCAAAAGGCTCATAAGACATTTAAAGTCAATAATTAACTAGAAATCCCATAATATAAGTCGAAATAAACAAATGCAGAAAATATAACACAGCCCGACATCGGGGTGTCACCATTCATGAGGAACTACATCTCGTCTAGGAATAAGAAAAGACAACATAGTGTGAAGCAGTTCTAATACAAGACTAAATAAGATAGGAAGGAGAAGCACTGGGCTGCAAACGCCAAGCAACTACCTAGTCAACTCCGAGGATCTGCTGGAAAGCAAATCAACACTCACTATCGCAGCCTGAGGCTCCTGGATATGCACACAAGGCGCAGGGAGTAATATGAGTACGCCTGATAACTAGGGATTTTGAGGTGTTTTATGCTCCTTCTGGCTTACGCTTTGATTATAAATTCTTACAAAATAGTCCCAAAAGGCTCATAAGACATTTAAAGTCAATAATTAACTAGAAATCCCATAATATAAGTCGAAATAAACAAATGCAGAAAATATAA
>NC_031995.1:8168054-8169238 GCF_001879085.1 Nicotiana attenuata | reverse complement strand
CGGAAATCGCCCCACGGCGGCGGTGAAGCTCCAACAGCCCCCAAATTTACACCCCTACACCATCTCGACCTCCTCATAACAAATCCATAACTGGTTTTCTTCAAATCCCAACCAAAACCTTCGAATCCGTGAAACCCTAGCCGCCGCCGCCGCCGTGTACGGCGGCGCCACCCCCAATCCCTACAAAATTTACACCATAGGCTCACCTCTACCCCCACATCACTAATCCACACTCCTTTCCCTACAAAAGATCCCCAAACTTCTCGAATATACAATGTAAAATCTGGAACCTGAGCGGGTTTAGTTTCTTCTCCGTTTCTCTACAAGTTTTGGGCGTAATTTCACCATGAGCTGATATTATTTGACTATTCGTGACAAGAATGGTTGATTGATATCATCTTGTGATTGAAATAGGAAAGGCAGTTGTGTCCAAGTTCAAAATTGGTAAGTTTTCTAGTTTTGTTTTTCGTTTCATCTAATATTGGAATTTTCTTCTATTTAAAATTAGTTTTAAATCCAGTTTTCCTGTTTCTTGTTAGTTCTTACCTACCTTTCTTCTTCAGTGTATGAGTTAGGGTTCTGCCTATTTCTTGATTTTTTTTTTGATATTATTAGCCCTCATGGTCTGTTCATAGAATTCGTTTCAGCTCTTTTGAATTCCCTTTATTAGGTTTAGCTTCTTTCCTTTTAGTGTGATTCATTTTTTGACTATTAATGTTAGATTTACGATTCAGTGTTTAGATCCCTGTTTAATTAATGTTTGCCCATGATTTGTTAATTTGAATTGATAAGGGTTAATTTAGGATTAAGGAAATAGATTTAGCTAATCATAGTTTTGTTACTATTTTGTCTACTTGATTCTTAATTGTTTTGATTAATAGTTTACTGCTAGAATTAGCTTTAGAATGTTAGTATTAATTAGAGTTAAATTTTAGTTTAATTAGTTCAATTGTTAGGATTTCTATTAGTTATTTGGATATAGCTGAATAATTCAAAATCTTTGAGTAACTATAGTCAAATGTAACTAGGGTAAAAAGGGCTAGGCTGGTCTTAGTAATTTCAGATTAAAGAAGGGTAATATAGGTAGTTTATAGAAGGAATCCTTCATAACTGATTTGGAAACCCCTAGAACATTCTAGATGGGGTTCCAATTGAATTTCAGGATTAAAATGCAGTACTGGGCA
>NC_031995.1:8142309-8168049 GCF_001879085.1 Nicotiana attenuata | reverse complement strand
AAAAATTCCCTCTCATTGTCCACAAGTTTCAGATCTGAAATTTAAAATCCAAACTCCAAATCTTCAAAAAATCCAAAAAAAAAAGAAACAAAAAACAGTAAAAATCCAAAAAAATTACTGTTACACTAGTGTTCCTTAAGTCATTTTCAGGTTTCATCATTTAATTCAAGTCTCTAGCTCATGTAGGATCCCAACTACTTGAATCTCCTTGTTTTGTTTGATATCTGAGGTTTGAAGGCAGTGCGAGTCATCTAGGCATTGGATCTGGGTAATTTGAGTCGACTGTAGGTCATTAGTTGAATGTATTGCTTTCGTGCGTTCATTTCTGGGCATTTTGATGCTGTTTTGGGTTGAAATATCAGTGTCGTTTGGTTAAAACATTTCTGGAATCACTGAGTCATTTCTGGGCTAAAATCGGCTGTGTTTGTTGCTGTTTGAAACTCCAAATCGCTGTTGCCTGCTCTGTTGTTGCTAACTTCTCCTTCTTCTTGTTACATTCTGATTTCCAGGTACCTCCCTTGATCTCGTATGAACTGTGAAGGAATCAATGTAAATTTGATGTTGAAGAAGTGAAAATGATGAATGTAGTTGAATCGACCTTTAAGTTTTCCTGTTCTGTTTTACTTTACATACGTAGGACAGTGTTGTTTAATGGATAACTTGTATAAAATTGGACTGTATGAGTGGCCCTGCTAGAGTGTATTACTTTAGGAATTCCAACAATTTGTTTAACCGATACAAATTGTGACGCCGATCTCGCAGATATTTCAATTCCAGCGAATGATGACGCGATTCATTGGTAAATCGATTTTGATTCTCTATTAACCAATAATGTGGAACTATTAACATGGTTAAAACAAACTGTTTGAAGTCTAGGGGCTATCAAGACTTCGCAATTACCTTCTACTACAAATCAAAATTTTCTATTATTAATGCATTGTATAATGACTGGACCTTGAATTAGATTGGAGAGCCCGATAGGAAATCTAAATAGTTGTGGAAGGGGGCGGAAGATACTTTATTATATACGAGGAACTCACGAAAATCTCTGAGTGCTCAAGCATCCAATCAATTGAAATGAGGGTCAACAAAAAAGGAATAGGACCTATTATTCCTACATGTTCCATTAGTAACATTCCCTTGAGATGTTACTGCAGATTTTGCTGGACTGTTCGAGACTTTGAATGTCTGGCGTTAGCTTAATATAGCATAGCATGCTCTCATGTGTTAGTTCAATAGGCTACTGATTAGAAGTTAAATTTAGAATAAACAGCTGGGTTGTGTTAATGTTAGGTCGAACTTGCTTTGTAGTTTAAATACAGTAAATAGTCTAATTACTCACCTACAGATTCAATTCACGTATAAAAGTTAGCATGTTGAAATTAGCATGAATTTGGAAATGGTTACATGTTCACCAATATTTAAGGCTGTTGTGAGTTAAAATCAGTAGGTTGAAATTCAAATAGCATCAGTATAAGATCTGGGCTCATTTAGGAGCCCAAACGTAACAGCCTCTGTTTGAACAGACCTCGGCCTGAATCTGTTTAAAGCCCAACGTTAGACAGCTCTTTCCCCCTTTGCAAGGTTAAACCATTCTCCTTCTTTGGGCTGTTTTGAAGCCCAGTCTGCTGGAGATCTTATATTGATTATTAAAGCACTTTGATTTAATATTGTGATGTAATACTTTCAATGATGATTTAGTAACAACGCCAATTAATTAGGGTTTTTCCTTTGTTTTTTTTGAGACAAATTAAAATAGAAAATTGTAGATTACTTTAGGTTTGCCTTTAATAATAAAACGAGATGAGCCTCGACTAAACAAAACGAACAAATTGCGGGGCCCTCGATAAATATTTATACAACAATACTTAGACTTCGGGATGAGCCGTTTAGCGAATTTCACGGCTTTCCCCAAAGATAATAACACGTTAGCCTCTTTAAGCGCGTCTTTTAATAACATCACCTTCCTAAACTCGGGTGCTCATTTATGTGACCCAAATCCAAATCTCAACGAAGTTAAAATGTGTCAAAAATCGCGGGTGCATTTATGTGACGTGGTTCGAGACATATTTTTACGACGTTGCAATCCTCTTTAAAATAATAATAATAAAAGCGGTTAAAAAGCACATAGACTAAAACATGTTGTAAAATCAGATAAATAAGCCAAATATGACAGTTGAGCGACCGTGCTAGAACCACGGAACTCGGGAATGCCTAACACCTTCTCCCGGGTTAACAGAATTCCTTACTCGGATTTCTGGATCGCGGACTGTTAAATAGAGTCATAATTTCCTCGGTTCGGGATTCAACCGGTGACTTGGGACACCATTAATCTCCCAAGTGGAAACTCTGAAATCTTAATAATAAATCCCGTTCCGATTGTCCTTTAAGTGGAAAAACTCCTTTTATTATACCCTCCACGGGGTGTAGTAGTAAAAAAGGAGGTGTGACAGTTGTATTATATGCAATCTTTTTGTTTCTCCACTATATTTGACAAGATGAATCAATAGGACAAACGGAGATGTCATTTGGCTACATATTAGTGGAGGGTTGGAGAATGTGAGGAGTTGCTATTAGGTTTGGCCAAACCAGCAACTTCAATGCTAGCTCCGCCCCTGTATAATATTGTTACTAGAAAGGAAGCTCCACAACCGCATATCTAGCTCAAAAATGAGATCATACACAAATTTTAAAAATCCAACTTCAAACAAATAGATAAAAGAAACTCTACACGAGCATACCTAAATAGAAAATGACCTCAATTACAAATACAAAAACGCATCTTTACTCAAATATCCAGTAAGGCTTCACGGTTTAAATTTTCTAACTGGTATACGTAAATTATACATTTATTATACACATATTATATAACTGCTGGCATTTTTAGTTTAAGCGGTTAAGTTAGGCGACTATTTAAGCAACCTACCACCCATAAGAGGGAAGGAGAGAAAGGCAGATTAAAGTACTTTAGATACTGCTAACCAAATAGCGCAGTTCTTAACAGCATAATGTCTTTGTAAGATTATTGTGACGACCCAAAGGGTCATCACCTATTTTAAATAAATTCTATGCTTCCGAGGCCTTGAAAACCTCATTAAGAATCCCCTCGATTTGTGTGCGCAGTCCGAGCGCGTAGCCGGAAAAGTTTAAATATGAAATTCTGTGAAAAATGCTAAGTTTTGAGTTTAAAATGAATAAATTTGACTTCGGTCAATATTTTGGGTAAACGGACCCGGACCCGTGATTTGACGGTCCCGGAGGGTCCGTAGGAAAATATGTGACGTGGGCGTATGCCCGGAATCGAATTCCGAGGTCCCAAGCACGAGAAATGAATTTTTAAGAAAAATTGTTTTCTGGAAATGTTTAAGAAAATTTGAAGTGAAACTTGATTAGAAAGCGATGGTATCGGGCCCGTATTTTGGTTCCGGCGCCCGGTACAGGTCTTATATATAGTTTAAGTCCTTTCTGTGAAGTTTGGTTAAAATTGGACGTCGTTTGACGTGTTTCGGACTTGAAATCCTAAATTTGGAACTTGATGAAGTTTTGGAAAAATGCCTTGAATTTGAGGTTTAATTTGTTGATAATGATGTTATTTAGGCGATTTGATCGCACAGTTAAGTTCGTATGATGATGTTGAGTGAGTTCATGTGTTTGGTAAGGAGCCCCGAGGGCTCGGGAGTGTTTCGGAGTGTGTTTCAGAATAGTTTTTGACTTAGAAAAATTGCAGATTTGGCTTCAGCTGTTGCAGACCCCATTCCTTCTTCGCGTTCGCGTCATATCTCCCGCGTTCGTGAAGCTTCAATTTTTCCTTTTTTCGCGTTCGCATCCCAGCTCCCGCGTTCGCGTAGTGTTATTTGACGCTGAGGGCTGAGTCTTCCTTTCTTCTTCGCGTTCGCATGCATCTACTCGCGTTCGCGTAGCTTTGCAGGATTTCCTCTTCGCGTTCACCTGCTGGCCCACGCGTTCGCATAGACCAATTTCTGGACCGCAACATTTTTACTATTCGCGTTCCTCTTCTCGCGATCGCGATAGCCTGTTAAGCGTTACTCATCGTGAACGCGACAAGTCTGTCGCGAACGTGATGAGTAATTTTGCCCAGTTAAATTTTAAAATTCCAGAACAGTGTCATTACGGGATTCATTAAAATTTTCACAAAACCTTTCTTCTCCAAGCTCTTAGGCGACTATTGAAGCGATTCTTCATCAAAACCTCTTGGGTTAGTAATTCTTAACTTATTTCCTTCCATTTCCTTCAATATCTATTGAAATCCTAGCCCTAAAACATGTGATTTAAGGTAGAAAATTGGGTGCTTGGGTAGAGTTAGGGCTTTTTAGTTTTTTCTTGATTTAGACCTCGTTTTGGGGTCGAATTTGAAAACAAATTATATATTTGGACTCGTGGGTGGATGGGGGATTTGATTTTGGTCCAAACCTCGTGTTTTGACCAAGCAGGCCCGGGGTTGATTTTTGAGTTTTTGGGAAATATGATGGAAAAGCTATAGTTAGGCATCGGGTTCGTGTTGTTTAGCATTTATTGATGTATTGAAGTCATAATTGTATAGATACGATTGATTTGGAGCCAAATTCGAGAAGAAAGGCGGTTATTGAGGATTGATTTGGTCGTGGAAGTTTGAGGTAAGTGTTTAGTTTAACCCTAGCTTGAGGGACTAGGAGTTGAGTCTTATTTGCTAATTGCTTCTTGTTGAGTACGACATATAGGCATGGTGACGAGTATCTATACGTTGGTGTCTAGCATGACCGTGAGTCTTTAAATTGGGAATATCTTGATTTCGTTGTATTTCTCTTGCCTTGGTGATGATTCCTATTTGTTGTGAAGAGCTTGTGAAAGGAAAATGTGACCTATGAACAGAGAGGAGCATTGGCTCAAGTTATGTTTCAATTGTGAACGTATATGAAATGGTTGAACCCTTTGGAGCATTGGCTCAAGTGGTAAAGTTAGATATGAAATAAAAGTGAAAGGAAGGGAAAGAGTATTTAAATTGTTCCCTTACCGGGATATTGTTGTTTATTGATTATTTTCCCTTGCCGGGATGTTGAGATTATTGATGTTGTACCCTTGCCGGGATTTAATTATTTAATTGTGTTCCCTTGCCGGGATTTCTTTTATTATTTTGTTTATTCCCTTGCCCCTTGTTTGTGATTGTTGTTTGGGTGAGGAAGAGTGTTAAAGCACGAAGGGTGATGCCGTGCATTGTTTGTTTATTGTGAGGAATGAGTGTAAAACACGAAGGGTGATGCCGTGCGTTGTTTGCCTATGGTGAGGAAAGAGAGTAAAGCACGAAGGGTGATGCCGTGCCGCACGTGTACCATTCCGTGCCGATTCTATTGATTATATGTGAGGAAAGAGAGTGAAAGCACGAAGGGTGATGCCGTGCACATTTTATTATATCATTGCTTGGTGAGGATGAGAGTAAAGCACGAAGGGTGATGCCGTGCACTTGTTGCTTTCTGTTTCTTTATTAATGTCTAAGTTGTGTTAATTCCTTCGTTACTGGATGACTTTTACTTGAAATTGTTATTTCCCCTTAGCATGCTCCCCCTTCCCATATTGATTACTTGTCTCTGTATTTCGATTCCGCTGTATATGTATATATTACTGCACAGGTTTATGTGGTAGTCCGGTCTAGCCTCGTCACTACTTCGCCGGGGGTTAGGCTAGGCACTTGCCAGCACATGGGGTCGGTTGTGCTGATGCTACACTCTGTGCTCTTTTGCACAGATCCAGATGTCAGAGCAGCTTACGGTGCGCAACAGTAATCAGGGAGCCGACCTTTAGTCCACGAGACTCCGAGGTAGCCTTGCTGGCGTCCGCAGGCCCGGCGTCTCTTGTTTCAGTTTTCATGTTCTGTTGACATTTGTATTCGAGATAGACTATGTCCTTTATTTCAAACTCTTATTTGTAGTAATCCTAGACAGTCCGTGTATTGTTGTGAGACCAGGTGCTGGGTAGAGACTTGTATTGGCTTTCTAGACGCTGTTTCTATGTTTAGTTTAGACTTTCGCTAAATTTTACTTTCTGTTGTCTCTTTTTAACTGCATATTCATTGATAATTTAATTGTTTAATCATGTATGAAACAAGATGGGTTAATGTTTGCAAAGGTTCTTGGCTTGCCTAGCTACCATGAGTAGGCGCCATCACGACCCCCGAGGGTGGGAAATCCGGGTCGTGACAAGTTGGTATCAGAGCTCTAGGTTACTTAGGTCTCACAACTCACGGAAAAGCTTAGTAGAGTCTGAGGGATCGGTACGGAGACGTCTGTATTTATCCCCCAGAGGCTACTGAGTTAGGAAAAGTTTCACATTTGATCTTTCTTGTCGTGCGGTTTGGTCTCTCAACGCTAATTGAATTTCTACTCTGTTCTTTCGCAGATGGAGAGAACACGCGCTTCCTCATCTTCTTATCAGCGGTCCGATCCCAGGCATCTCCCACTAGGGGCAGATGGCGAGTCCGAGGCCGTGCCAGAGGCCGAGGTAAGGGCAGAGCTCAGCCCCGAGCAGCAGCACTAGTGACGGAGCCTCAGGTTGACTTCGACGAGGAGGTTCCGGCCCCAGCCCCAGCAGTTCTGGTGGGCCCAGCTCAGGTCCTAGAGGGGTTTATTGCTACCCCAGTTCTTCAGGACGCTCTGGTCCGATTGGTGGGTCTCATGGAGAGTGTTACCCGAGCAGGATTGCTTCCTGTAGCACCAGTCGTCTCTCAGACTGGAGGAGGGGCCAAGACTCCTGCTACTCGTACTCCGGAGCAGGTAGCTCCTCCGATTCAGACTCCAGCAGTTCAGCTAGTTGGAGTGACTCAGCCGGGTGTGGTAGCCCAAACCGGTGATGGGGCAGCTATGTCTGCCGATGCTTTGTGGAAGTTGGACAGGTTCACCAAGCTCTTCACTACTACCTTCAGCGGTGCATCTACCGAGGATCCTCAGGATTATTTGGACAGCTGCCACGAGGTTCTTCGGAACATGAGTATTGTTGAGACCAATGGGGTTGATTTTGCTACATTTCGGTTGTCTGGATCCGTCAAGACTTGGTGGAGGGATTATTGTTTAGCTAGACCAGCAGGATCTCCAGCCTTGACCTGGGAGCAGTTCACGCATATATTCCTGGAGAAGTTTCTCCCTATTACACAGCGAGAGGCCTATCGGAGGCAGTTCGAGCGTCTCCATCAGGGATCCATGACAGTCACCCAGTACGAGACCAGGTTTATTGAGTTGGCCCGCCATGCTATTGTTATACTTCCCACTGAGAGGGAGAGAGTGAGACGATTTATTGATGGACTCATTCAGCCTATTCGTCTCCAGATGGCTAGAGAGACTGGGAGCGAGATATCCTTTCAGGAGGCGGCCAATGTGGCCCGGAGGATTGAGATGGTATTGTCACAGGGGGGTGGTCATAGGGCAGACAAGAGACCCCGTCAGTCAGGCCGATTCAGTGGTGCCTCGTCTGGAGGCAGAGATTCGTATGATAGGGGCCATCCTTCTAGGCCTTTCCAGTCAGCCCTCCAGGTTTCTCACGGTGCCTCAGGTGGCCGTGGTTCTCACGCGCACTATTCTGATCAGCAGCCATTCAGTGCACCGCCAGCTCCTATCAGTGCACCGCCACTTCAGAGTTTCCGTGGTGGTCATTCAGGTCGACAGGGCCAGCAGACTCAGCAGCCGAGGACTTGTTACACTTGTGGTGACACGGGTCATATTGCCAGATTTTGCCCTCGAGCACCGAGCAGTTCTCAGCATCAGAGTTCTCGTGCCATGGTTCAAGCACCAGGTGTTCCACAGCCCGCCCAGCCAGCTAGAGGTGGGGGTAGAGGTGCTAGAGGTGGAGGTAGAGGTCATAGAGGTGGAGCTCAGACCGCCAGAGGTGGAGGCCAGCCAGCAGCAGGCCGACCCAGAGAGGTAGATCAGAGTGGTGGGGCCCAGCCCCGATGTTATGCTCTTCAGGCCAGGCCCGAGGCAGAGGCTTCAGATGCGGTCATTACAGGTACGGTTCTGGTTTGTGATAGAGATGCTTCAGTGTTGTTTGATCCGGGGTCTATGTATTCGTATGTGTCATCCTATTTTGCCCCGTATTTGGTCATGCCTAGTGATGCATTGGGTATTCCTGTTTATGTGTCTACACCGGTGGGTGATTCTATCGTGGTCGATCGAGTCCATCGTTCTTGTGTTGTGGTGATTGGGGGTTTGGAGACTCGTGTAGATTTGTTGCTTTTAGACATGGTTGACTTTGATATTATATTGGGGATGGACTGGTTATCACCCTATCACGCTATCTTGGACTGTCATGCTAAGACTGTGACCTTAGCTTTACCGGGTATGCCTCGTTTAGAGTGGAGAGGGACTCCTGGTCATTCTACCCGCAATGTTATATCGTATGTGAAGGCTCGGCGTATAATCGAGAAGGGGTGTTTGGCCTATTTAGCCTATGTTCGGGATTCCAGTGCTGAGGTTCCCTCTATTGATTCTGTGCCCGTTATTTGTGAGTTCCCTGATGTTTTTCCTTCAGACCTGCCGGGTATGCCACCCGACAGGGATATTGATTTCTGCATTGATCTGGTACCGGGCACTCAGCCCATTTCTATCCCACCATATCGTATGGCCCTGCCGGAGTTGAAAGAGTTAAAGGAACGGTTGCAGGATTTGCTTGAGAAGGGTTCCATTAGACCCAGTGTCTCACCTTGGGGTGCGCCGGTGTTGTTTGTCAAGAAGAAGGATGGTTCAATGAGAATGTGTATTGATTACCGGCAATTGAACAAGGTAACGATCAAGAATAAGTATCCACTACCGAGGATTGATGATTTGCTCGACTAGCTTCACGGTACCAGGGTATTTTCCAAGATTGACTTGCGATCTGGCTACCATCAGTTGAGGATTAGGGCATCCGATGTCCCTAAGACAGCTTTCCGCACTCGGTATCGGCATTATGAGTTTTTGGTTATGTCATCGGGTTGACAAATGCCCCAGCAGCTTTTATGGACTTGATGAACCGAGTGTTTAGGCCTTATTTGGACTCATTCGTGATAGTTTTCATTGATGATATATTGATATATTCCTGTAGCCATGAGGAGCACGAGCAACACCTTAGAGTGGTTGTTCAGACTCTGAGGGATAGTCAGTTAAATGCCAAGTTTTCCAAGTGTGAGTTCTGGCTGAGTTCAGTTGCATTTCTGGGTCATGTTGTATCAGCAGAGGGTAGTCAAGTGGACCCAAAGAAGATAGAGGCAGTCAAGAACTAGCCTAGACCAGCATCAGCTACAGAGATCCGGAGTTTCTTGGGGTTGGCAGGCTACTATCGACGGTTCGTGGAGGGGTTTTCATCCATTGCAGCCCCGATGACCAGATTGACCCAGAAGGGTGCCCAGTTCAGATGGTCAGATGAGTGTGAGGCGAGCTTCAGAAGCTCAAGACAGCTCTTACTACGACATCAGTGTTGGTTTTGCCCACAGGTTCAGGGCCTTATACAGTCTATTGTGATGCTTCCCGTGTTGGGCTTGGAGCAGTGTTGATGCAGGATGGCAAGGTCATTGCCTATGCTTCGAGGCAGTTGAAGATTCATGAGAAGAATTATCCGGTTCATGATTTGGAGTTGGCAGCCATAGTTCACGCATTGAAGATTTGGAGGCATTATCTATATGGCGTGGCATGTGAGGTGTTCACGGATTACAAGAGTCTTCAGTACTTGTTCGAGGACGAACGGTTGTTTTAGAGGTGGAGAATGTGACGACCCAAAGGGTCATCACCTGTTTTAAATGAATTCTGTGCTTCCGAGGCCTTAAAAACCTCATTTAGAATCGCCTCAATTTGCATGCGCAATCCGGGCGCGTAGCCGGAAAAGATTAAATATGAAATTCTGTGAAAAATGCTAAGTTTTGAGTTTAAAATGAATAACTTTGACTTCGGTCAACATTTTGGGTAAACGGAGCCCGACTCGTGATTTGACAGTCCCGGAGGGTCCGTAGGAAAATATGGGACGTGGGCGTATGCCCGGAATCGAATTCCGAGGTCCCAAGCCCGAGAAATGAATTTTTAAGAAAAATTATTTTCTGGAAAAGTTTAAGAAAATTTGAAGTGAAACTTGATTAAAAAGCGATGGTATCGGGCCCGTATTTTGGTTCCGGCGCCCGGTACAGGTCTTATATATAGTTTAAGTCCTTTCTGTGAATTTTGGTTAAAATCGGACGTCGTTTGACGTGTTTCGGACTTGAAATCCAAAATTTGGAACTTGATGAAGTTTTGGAAAAATGCCTTGAATTTGAGGTTTAATTTGTTCATAATAATGTTATTTAGGCGATTTGATCGCACGGTTAAGTTCGTATGATGATGTTGAGTGAGTTCATGTGTTTGGTTAGGAGCCCCGAGGGCTTGGGAGTGTTTTCGGAGTGTGTTTCGAAATAGTTTTTGACTTAGAAAAATTGCAGATTTGGCTTCAGCTGTTGCAGACCCTATTCCTTTTTCGCGTTCGCGTCACATCTCCCGCGTTCGCGAAGCTTCAATTTTTCCTTTCTTCGCATTCGTATCCCAGCCCCCGCGTTCGCGTAGTGTTATTTGACGCTGAGGGCTGAGTCTTCCTTTCTTCATCGCATTTGCGTGCATCTACTTGCGTTTGCGTAGCTTTGCAGGACTTCCTCTTCGCGTTCGCCTGCTGGCCCACGCGTTCGCATAGACCAGTTTCTGGACCACAACATTTTTACTATTCGCGTTGGCGTTCCTCTTCTCCCGATCACGATAGCCTGTTAAGCGTTACTCATCGCGAACGCGACAAGTCTGTCGTGAACGCGATGAGTAATTTCGCCAAGTTAAATTTTAAAATTCCAGAACAGTGTCATTACGGGATTCATTAAAATTTTCACAAAACCTTTCTTCTCCAAGCTCTTAGGCGACCATTGAAGCGATTCTTCATCAAAACCTCTTGGGTTAGTAATTCTTAACTTATTTCCTTCCATTTCCTTCAATATCTATTGAAATCCTAGCCCTAAAACATGTGATTTAAGGTAGAAAATTGGGTGTTTGGGTAGAGTTAGGGCTTTTTGGTTTTTTCTTGATTTAGACCTCGTTTTGGGGTCGAATTTGAAAACAAATTATATATTTGGGCTCGTGGGTGAATGGGAGATTTGATTTTGGTCCGAACCTCGTGTTTTGACCAAGCGGGCCCGGGGTTGATTTTTGAGTTTTTGGGAAATATGATGGAAAAGCTATAGTTAGGCATCGGGTTCGTGTTGTTTAGCATTTATTGATGTATTGAAGTCATAATTGTATTGGAGCCAAATTCAAGAAGAAAGGCGGTTATTGAGGATTGATTTGGTCGTGAAAGTTTGAGGTGAGTGTTTGGTTAAACCCTAGCTTGAGGGACTAGGGGTTGAGTCTTATTTGCTAATTGCTTCTTGTTGAGTACAACGTATAGGCATGGTGACGAGTATCTATACGTTGGTGTCTAGCATGACCGTGAGTCTTTAAATTGCGAATATCTTGATTTCGTTGTATTTCTCTTGCCTTGGTGATGATTCCTATTTGTTGTGAAGAGCTTGTGAAAGGAAAATGTGACCTATGAACAGCGAGGAGCATTGGCTCAAGATACATTTCAATTGTGAACGTATGTGAAATGGTTGAACCCTTTGGAGCATTGGTTCAAGTGGTAAAGTGAGATATGAAATAAAAGTGAAAGGTAGGGAAAGAGTATTTAAATTGTTCCCTTTCCGGGATATTGTTGTTTATTGATTATTTTCCATTGCCGGGACGTTGAGATTTTTGATGTTGTACCCTTGCCGGAATTTAATTGTTTAAGTGTGTTCCCTTGCCGGGATTTCTTTTATTATTTTGTTTATTCCCTTGCCCCTTGTTTGTGATTTTTGTTTGGGTGAGGAAGAGTGTTAAAGCACGAAGGGTGATGCCGTGCATTGTTTGTTTATTGTGAGGAAAGAGTGTAAAGCACGAAGGGTGATGCCGTGCATTGTTTGCTTATGGTGAGGAAAGAGAGTAAAGCACGAAGGGTTATGCCGTGCCGCACGATGTACCATTCCGTGCCGATTCTATTGATTATATGTGAGGAAAGAGAGTAAAAGCACGAAGGGTGATGCCGTGCACATTTTATTATATCGTTGCTTGGTGAGAATGAGAGTAAAAGCACGAAGGGTGATGTTGTGCACTGTTGCTTTCTGTTTCTTTATTAATGTCTAAGTTGTGTTAATTCCTTCGTTACTGGACGACTTTTACTTGAAATTGTTATTTCCCCTTAGCATGCTCCCCCTTCCCATATTGATTACTTGTCTCTGTATTTCGATTCCGCTGTATATGTATATATTACTACACAAGTTTATGTGGTAGTCCGGTCTAGCCTCGTCACTACTTCGTCGGGGTTAGGCTAGGCACTTACCAGCACATGAGGTCGGTTGTGCTGATGCTACACTCTGTGCTCTTTTGCAAAGATCCAGGTGTCGGAGCAGCTTACGGTGCGCAGCAGTAGTCAGGGAGCCGACCTTCAGTCCACGAGACTCCGAGGTAGTCTTGCTGGCGTCCGCAGGCCCAGCGTCTCTTCTTTCAGTTTTCATGTTCTGTTGACATTTGTATTCGAGACAGACTATGTCCTTTATTTCAAACTCTTATTTGTAGTAATCCTACACAGTCCGTGTATTGTTGTGACACCAGGTGCTGGGTAGAGACTTGTATTGGCTTTCTAGACGCTGTTTCTATGTTTAGTTTAGACTTCCGCTAAATTTTACTTTCCGTTGTCTCTTTTTAACTGCTTATTCATTGATAATTTAATTATTTAATCATGTATGAAGAAAGATGGGTTAATGTTTGCAAAGGTTCTTGGCTTGCCTAGCTACCACGACTAGGCTACATCACGACCCCCGAGGGTGGGAAATCCGGATCGTGACAATTATCTATCATCAACGTAAGTAGGCCCAGAAATTACGGTTATTTAAAAAAAATGATTATCTATTGTCAAAAACTCAATCTAGCGCCTGTCAAGAATAAGTATAAACGAAAGTGAGAAACAGAGACATCTGACAAGGCATGAAACACCCCAAGGCTCAAAAGGAAAAAAGCAAAACTATCCAGATCACGTAAGTGTTAGGTGTTGCCCTGATTTTCTTACAATATTTGGTGTTCCGATCTCTTGACGGAAAGGGCAACATATTTACCATAATTGGTTTTCCTTTTTGTAGAAGAAAATTATAAATATTCCATATTTGGCTAGCTCTTTTTCTTGTAGGAAAAGGTTTGAAGTTCTATCAATTGAAGATCCGTCATTCTCATTCAGCAGCATCCACAATGTAGCCATATGGGGATTGAGAGTCGTGTTTAGTAGGAGAACTTTACGGGACAAGTGTTAGTGTGTCACTTGTATTTGCCATTTCGTGAGGTTGTTTTCTCGATATTTTGTACTCTCTTTTATATAGTGGATTGCTCATCTCCGCCGTGGATGTAAGTCAGTTGACCGAACCACGTTATATGTTTGTGTCTCTTTTGATATATTTCTTTTTGTTGTATGATTTATCGTCGTTCAAAGTTTGCTTTGCTAGCTTCCGCATGACACCTGATTCTTTCGGTCCTAACAATAAGAGCAAGAATATATAATATTAGATATGAGGTTGAAAAACCTTTATGCACTGTGCAAAGCCACATTCCACAACCACGTTAAAAGCAAGCTCAATCTCAAAACATTTGAAATTAGAATAGCATAGTCTACTTACTATATGTTTGGAACAACAAGATAATGAAAGTAGTAGTAGTTTTAGCTCAGACCCTGTATATATATTTAAAAATTCACCAAATTAAATAAGTACAAAAGATTGAGTTCGAATACAATAAATCAATAGTAAATCTGTTATTTGTGGCTTGAATTATTTCCTTGTATTTTTAAGAAACCCATAATCCCTATAGGTTTAGGAAAACTCATTGTCCTAATAGATTTGAGAATGGAAAAGCTATTGTCCTAGTCAAATTGGGAAACCTTTCTCTTATAGGTTCGGGACCTTTTGGGATCTATATATAAGGGTTGTAGTTGGGGATCATAGGTATTGTATTGTGTTTTTCTTCTCATTCATAGTGGAAAACTCTCTCTGCTTTTGCCCCGAGGATTAGGCTTAGCCGAGCCTAGTTAAATCCTTGTGTTGATTTTTCTTCTCTATTTGCTTTGTGTGTGATTGTGTGCTAGTTAACCCATGATATTCCGCAATAATTGGTATCAGAGCAATGTTCGGGTTTCTGCATATGATCTAGGCTTAAGATGTTTTCATCATCTTCAACAAAGTACGAAGTAGAGAAATTTGACGGGGGTTCTAGTTTCAGTCTATGGAAGATTAGGATGAAATCGTCCCTGGTGTTACAAGGGTTATGGAAGGCAATTGATGAGGATTTTTCTGAAGAGATGAAAGACACAGAGAAGACAGACCTGAAGGAGAGGTCTTTGAGTGTGATCTTCATGAGCGTTACTAATAGCGTTCTTTGGGAAATTGCTAAAGAAACTTCTGCACCAACGGCATGGAAGAAGCTAGAAGATCTGTATTCTAAGAAATCGCTAACAAACCACCTCTACCTGAAAAAGAGGTTATATAATCTCCGTAATAATGAAGGTACACCTATTAAAACTCACATTGATGAGTTTAATTCAATTATAATGGACCTGAAGAATGCGGATATCAAAATTAAGAGTGAGGATCAAGCCTTGATTGTGTTATGTTCTTTACCACCGTCTTATGATACTTTTGTCGATACGCTGCTATATGAGAAAGATAACATTTCACTGGAAGATGTAAGTAATGCACTAAAATCTAAAGAGTTGAAAAGGAGCTTTCCAAACAGCAGAATTGAGGGCGATGGCCTTGTGATTACAGGAAGAACACAACAAAAGAATTTAACAGGAAAAAGTCAACCGCCGGATCAAAGTCTAGAGCAAGGAAGCAACACTGTTATGAGTGCGGGGAGTAAGGTCACTACAAGAGAGATTGTCCTAAGCTGAAGGAGAAAAGAGGAAAGCAGAAAATAGATAATTCGAGAAATATTGTTGACACTGGCAATAATTTTGATGATAGTGACTATGTAGGGGAAGTCTGTGCTGTGAGTTCTAGTCATGGGCAGAATTCTTGGGTTCTTGATTCTGGTGCTACTTTCCACATATGTCCACACAAGAATTGGTTTGCAACTTACAAGCAAATGAGTGGGACTGTCTACATGGGAGATGATAATCCATTACCAGTAGAGGGGGTTGGTAACATCAAATTGATAATGTTCGGCGGAATTATCAGAAATATTGAGTGTTGGCATGTTCCTCGGATAAAGAGAAATTTGATTTCTCTTTCGACCTTGGATGATCAAGGGTATAAATTTCACTCCGAGAATGAAATACATAAAGTGTGTAAAGGATCCATGATACTCATGAAGGGTAAACTGCATTCTAAAATATATCATCTTCAGACCAGTGTAGTTGAAGGGGAAGCTGCTGTAGCTTCTGGGAAAAGTGATCTGAATCAGTCTCAGTTGTGGCACTTGCGACTTGGCCATATGAGTGATAATGGATTGTCTTTGTTGAGTAAGAAGAATTTGCTGAATGGGTACAAAAATCAAGTTTTGAATTTTTGTGAGCATTGTGTGTTTGGTAAACAGACAAGGGTAAAGTTCAGCAAGAAGGCCAAGCACAAGACCAAAGACAAGTTAGATTATATACACTCTGACTTGTGGGGTCCAAACAGAGTTCCCTCCAAGAGTGGTGCCAGGTATTTTATGAATTGATGATTACTCAAGGATGGTGTGGGTGTATTTTCTGAAAATAAAAGATGAGGCATTTTCGACATTTGTTAAATGGAAGAGGATGGTTGAGAGGCAGACGGAAAGAAAAGTTAAGAGTCTTTAAACAGACAATGGGTTGGAATTTTGCAATTCTGAGTTTGATAATTTCTGCAGCAGAGAGGGCATAGTGAGACACCACACTTGTGTCGGAACACCACAACAAAATGGTGTTGCGGAACGTATGAATAGAATGCTTTGTGATAGCACGAAGCATGCTTTTACACTCATGTGTTAGCAAAGATTTTTGGGCTGAAGTCAATACAACTTTTTATTTGGTCAACAGATCTCCATCCACAGCTATTGAGTTCTAAACTCCTTTTGAGGTATGGTCCGGTTCGCCTGCTGATTATTCAAATTTAAGGATATTTGGTTGTCCTGCTTATGCTCATGTGAGGGATGGAAAACTTGAGCCGAGGGCAAATAAGTGCATATTTCTAGTGTACGCAACTGGAGTGAAAGGTTATAGGTTGTGGTGCACAGATCAAAAGACTCCAGGGCTAATTATCAGTAGGGATGTAGCATTCAATGAATCTGCCTCACTGGACAGTCAGAGGGAGAAGGCAATAGCATAAACAGATCGTGGTGTCAGTGACCGCATAGAGCTAGAAATTGAATCTCCACTAGCTCAGCCCAGTAGTTCTAAAGTAGGGGAAGTGGAGCAAGTGCAAAATATTGATCAAAATGATAATGTTGATGCATCTGCACAACAACAACCATATAGCATTGCAACAGGCAGAGAGAAGAGAGTGATCAACCGACCGCAAAGGTTTGCAAACGTAGTTGATGGGAATCTTCTTGGATATACGAATCTAGTGGGATTTGCTTTGGCAGTTGCAGAGACCGTTGATCCATTTGAGTGTTATAGCTACTCAGAAGCTATTCAGAGTATAGAACCAAATCGACGGATTAGTGCTATGGCTAAAGAGATTGAGTCTCTTAACAAGTTTAGGCGTTGCCTAGACTTGGTTGATATGTGCGGCAATGGATAGAGCCTCTGCGAGAGCTGAGGGCAAGGTAGAGAGACGTTCCTATTGATGAAGAGAATTGAAGCCAAGGGGAAGATTTGTTATTTGTGGCTTGAATTATTTCCTTGTATTTTCAGGAAACCCATAATCCCTATAGGTTTAGGAAAACTCATTGTCCTAATAGATTTGGGAAAGGAAAAGCTATTGTCCTAGTCAAATTGGGAAACCTTTCTCTTATAGGTTTGGGACCTTTTGGGATCTATATATAGGGGTTGTAGTTGGGGATCCTAGGTATTGTATTGTGCTTTTCTTCTCATTCATAGTGGAAAACTCTCTCTGCTTTTGCCCCGAGGATTAGGCTTAGCCGAACCTCGTTAAATCCTTGTGTTAATTTTTCTTCTCTATTTGCTTTGTGTGTGATTGTGTGCTAGTTAACCCACGATATTTCGCAACAAAATCAAATGAAATATGTTAGAATATCGAACTTAAATCCATATAATTTAAATTCTGAATTCGCATGTATGCACAAAACCGGCCGGTTGACCTCTACTTAGGGTTTCGTTGGACAATGATGACAGAATCTCCGCGAAGGAACATCTTGCTGATAAACCTATCTTTGTTAATATGTACTTTTCCAGCAGTCTTAGGAACCACAGTACTCCAAATTTCTCTAACATTTTCAAGTACCATATTGCAGTGACGATCAAATGCCCTCACACGACCAAGAAGTTTCTTGTTATTCTGACAATTGATGAGCACTTGTGTGTTCGGGGCGGAGCTAGAGTGTCGGGAGCGAGTTCGGCCGAACCCAATAGCTTTGGTTCAAACCTTGTATTTGTCTTACAAAATCCATTGAATATATGTACATTATTGATTTTGTGAACCCATGAACTTGAAATTTTAGCTCCGCCTCCGTGTATGTTGTTCTTAACACTCATCATTAGTATAAAAAGTGGGGAGTCCATTACTCAAGTGGTCACTCCACTATCCCAAATTATCTCCTAAAGTCACTTTACTTTCGTTTGTAACAACAAAGTCACTGAATTATGCCTATTGCACTCAGAAGGTTACTCAATTAGATTTTCCAAATTTTGGATTGTCAAATACCTATTTTACCCTCTAAATTATAAATATTTATCTTCTTTTTGTTTTTTTTTAAACTTTTTAATATCATGATTTTCTCTTTTTAATTTATATTATGGACTTACCTATAGAATAAATAAATATTATTTATAAATTAAAAAAACAAAAATTATTTAAGTATATATAATGCTGGAATAACAAAATAATGAGCATAGTAAAAAAAATTAATTAGAATAATTTGTTAGTAATAATAATTTTAGTATTATCAACCAGAATTCAAAAATTTATTTACATAATTCAGAATGAAAGAAAATAAAGGTTGTAAAATATATATATTTCATGCACGTAGTATAAAAATAATTATTTAAATAAAGGTATTTTTATAATATACATTATATATCCTCTGCCTCATAATTTGCCATAGGGACAACCTCTCAAATTCAAGAGCAAAAATAAGGAGAGGGATTAGTACTATTTAACCTAGAAATTAAATAGTCCAACGAGTGTTCATATAATGTAATGCTCCTTGAAGGAAAATAATTTATTCGAAATCTTTGAATTTCTGAATGATCTCTATAAGTTTCTACATATATTTTTATTTACTAGTTACTATTAACGTGTGTTGCCCGATAATAATGACACGCAAATATTCATATAGGTATATATAGGCAGGAACAATAAATTTAACTAATGAAAATTAATGTTATTGCATTAGCATAATAACCGAATTTAAAGTAATGAAAATATTATATGTACTTATAGTTTAGAAGTAATTTGATTATATCTTATTTTATAGCCGATGTATAATACGTACTTATAGTTTATAAATATGATTGTGATTATATCTTACCTAAGATATCTTTGTAGACAATATTTTTGTGCATTTTATCTTCTGATGCTTTGACTGCTCCGTTATGATAATAACTCTTATTATCGACATCGATATAATTTAAAAGTGCAACATATAGTTATTCATGTGAGAAAAATATATTGCGACAAATATATTATTTGCTCAAGTGCTTTATTTATTGTCATTACAAAATATAAGCGCATTAACATTTTCGAATAATTTAAAAGGATATCCTTTATTTTCTAAAGGCAAAGGATTCGTACATTTCGTGCATAACTGCGAATGAGAGTTCCAATACTCTTGGAATTGATTGTATAGGTCCGTGCTTATAGGCTATTGAGCATGTCTCAAAATACTTACTAAATGAAAATGGTTTGATTGACATTGCCCCATGTTATTAGTTTGCAAATTTTGCCTTTTCCGATACTAAACTAAGTAAATACTATATTTAGTCCAAATTTGTATATTTGGTAATTTAATAAAAATTTATAGTAAAGTTAACTATTGGATATAAAAATATTACCTAATTATTTATTTGGGAAATAAAATTATCCATAACCAGAAGAGTACCTATTTCATGCAAAATAATAAAGATATTAAAAATAACAATTAGATTCATTAAAGAAATATTTTAGCTTTTAAAGGGCTTAAAGGTCTATTAACATTCAAGGATATTTTTGTCGTTCAATATTTAGCATAAAATATTCGTACTTTTATAATAATATAGATATAGATATAGATACTTATTGGGTAGACGTTGTTTACGTACTCACGCTACACTTTTGCACGTATTGTGCAGGTTTTGAGGTAGGTACATCTGGAGTTCGTCCAGGCGCGCATCCGCATTACCCGAAGGCCTAGTGGTGAGCTATTTCTCATGCTCCGTTCCTTCTCTTATTATGTTTATCATTTCTATTTATTCTATTTCAGATAGTAGTTTTAGGGAGTCTGTTCTTTGTGGCCTTTTCAACCATCACAAAAAATTAGTTAATGTTATTTACAATTATATTATAGTTTTTATGAAGTACAAAAATATTATTAGATCGTATCCTCCTATGCTCCTTAATTTTGGAAATGATGCTTTTGGTATATATTCAGTTTATTATTTTTATTCGTGTGGAAAGGCGTTTTATGACTATAAATAATCCAAAATCAGAGATTGAGCTAGTGCCTATATGTTATATTATCATTACAAATATAAAAGTACTGCAAATTACAGTCAAAGCTCTCTATAACAGCCTTGTTTGTTTCGAATATATTTAGATGTTATAGCGAAGTGCTATTAGAGAACATATATTATAACATAACTGATGGAAAACAGGTATAAACAGCGGAAGCAAATAGCCAGGATCACTTGCATGTAATATAGACAACACATAATCACAGATTTTAATCGAACATAAAATCGATACTTATCTCTTGAAGTGTGACTGCGATCGTGAGAAGCCTCCAAGCATGAGCAAAAACCATCCACGAGTTCATCCTTTAGTTCCACGGTCTTCTGCTGTGTGACCCGAATAATGCCTGGAATTAGCGAAATTCGTGTGGGCGAATTTCTCCTAGGAAAAGCATGTAGTAAAAACCTTGCCTCCTTATGGAATAAGACCTCTTTATATAGCCACAGGTTTTAGGGTTTAAAACCCTTTTCCTAAATCTGTTGGGTCTTCCTTTTCCACCAAGAAATAGAATTCCATTTAATTCCAAATTTTTCGGGCACAGCAGGGACCGCAGTATTTAATTAACGAGGCTTTCTATTATGGACTTAATTCGAAATATCCGAATTAATACTACCATAGTAAGTTACGAATTATTCCACTAAACATTCGTAACTGCACTCCTCAGTTCAATTTCGAAATTCTTCCGTTAAATCTTATTTAATTCCTCATGTTAAGATTCAGATACTAATCAAATAAATTAAATTACTGACAATTTAATTTATTGATTATTTCCTTTAGACTTTCGCTTAACTTATTTCATGTGACGGATACAAAATCCACCTGCAGGGTTTACACATGAAAACTTATAAGCTTTCATAAAGGTGTATCATCAATCTCTAGACCGAGACATGGATACTATCAACTAACTATTACTTCGCCAATGTACATTATTATTATCCAATTTACCAGGCATATTGACCCACGAAAGGCTCTCGCCTTTTAATAAATCAAAACAATAATAATATGCACAGCTAATAATAATTATATCAAGATTAAGAATATAAGTACATTTAATGGCTAGAGAATTTATTTTATTAAGTCAGTATAAAATACTTATCTCTACTTGGTCCGTTCAATACATACAAAATGTACTAGCACAAGAAGTCGAAATTAAACCATTCCCATAATCAAGATAAATTATATTTAATCTCGTGCTACAATCATTCCGGATGATTTGTCCAATTCCATCCTTAGATTGTGAACATGATCTTTATGCTTATAAGAACCGATGATTTAATCTTCCGTGTATAAGCTAAACTCTATACACTAAATCATCTACTATATAAGTAAAGGACACAAACGAATATATGATCTATTTAAAACTTTATTAAAATTGAATAAGCAATTGTTCCATAACAAAATACTATATCCAAACCAAAATCCATGGTTAATAGTATATATCCAACAATCTCCCACTTAGACTTTTAACCATGACAATTATTAGAATATACTATATCTAAATGCGTGGTTAATAGTATATGCCCTAACAATCTCCCACTTAGACTCAGAACCATGCATCTATAACTTTCACGGCTATCCTTTTGCACGACTATTAAAAGTCTCCGCCAATAAGCTTTTGCTAAAAGGAACTTGCCAAGTTATTTTCAAATGCAATCTTTGTCTAGTAGTGCTTTGTCGTAACTAACCAGTTTGGTATTAAGCTCTTCAGGGATCTTGTTATGAAACTCTCCCAAGAGTACATAGCAAACTATGATTTTTCTTACTATTCTCTCACTACAACGAAGTACTACTAATATTATCTTCATTACCTTACGGTATTGAAATATTAGTGACTTCTTCCTGTAGTGTTCTTTGCTCAACATCACTCCCACTACTTGGAGGTAGTAAATTTCTTTTTGTCTATTAACGTTTCTCCCACTACTTAAATGCAATGGAACGTCAATTCCGACATATAGAATTGATGTTCTTGAGCGTTTGAATTTTTAGATGATTCATTTATTATTTCTTTGCTTAGTTCCTGTAAAACTAGTTTACTTCTAGGAACATAATTTATTAAATAATCCTATATATTATAGAGGACTGGTATTTGTGCTGACAATTACCTTATTTCTTTAGGAAAATAAAATAAACCGCTTTCGTTCCCTTGGATATCCAATAAATGCGCAAACATTCATCCTTGATTTTATCTTATCTGTTTTCCCTTTCAGTATATATATTGGACAATTACATATCCAAACTTGCCGCAGACCGAACTTACGATAAGTCCGCAGTACAATGGGGTCCAAGATACTGACTTTGAAAGAACTAAAATCAAAATGTAATTGCAGTTTCGAAGGCATATCCATAACGAAAAAAAGGAAAGAAGGGAAAAGAGTACATATATGACATCCTTTAAATTAATATCTTATCACGACCAAAGAAATTTTTTGACAAGTGATACGACAAACTACATGAAGTTATTGTGGAGTTAAGATATACATTATTAAATAGATCATAATAAGTCAATTAACACTAGATAATGAAATTCAGACTGCATTCAATATATATACATACATGCATCTCGAATAACAAATTTCGACGGGAAAAGAGTCATTCATGCAAAGTATACTATATAATGCAAGAAATATACAATCCAAAAGGAAACAGAACCAACTCAGATGGAGAGTAAACTGTTATTTTCAGTCAATTGTATATAATTTAATATAAAAATTTCAAACACACTACACACATATATTCATACACCTTGAATAGCAAATTTCGATGGGAAAAGAACCACTCATGCAACATATATATGTAATGCTAGATCATTTACTCCAATAAATTGAAACATACCCAACTCAGATGGAGAGTATACTGTTAATTTAAGTCAAGTAAATATCATAATTAATAGCTCTAGGTCCATTGATCCAGCATGTATACTCAGATAGAGAGTAAGTACATGATATCAATGACTAGTATTTCACCTAGTGAGTTTACAACAAATCTATCCGATATGGAGGAAGACCTAAAGTCGACGCGTAAATTTACACTCACTTGAAATTAATAGTGGAAGACCATAGAAATATATTTCTATCACCACTTAATCATGGTTGCATTATAATTACAAAATTAATTCAACGTGTAAACTCAGATGGAGAGTCAATACATGTTATCAACTACTAGTAATTGTACTCAGTAAGTTCATAATAAATATATCGAATATGGAGGAAGACCTAAAGTCGACGCGTAAATTTATTATCTCACAATAAATAAATAGTGGAGACCATAGGGATTAATTCTTATCACCACTTAATCACAACCACGAAATTTTCTCTAAGGATTAAATTTCAAAATTTACTAAATGCTCAAAAACCCATCTAGACAGTCATGAAACACTAAATTTAATGTTATTCACTGCATACAACAAGTATTATTTACCGGATTTTCCGATAGACCTATCAAATTTCAGGTCAATTGAAGATCATGAAAGTCATGATCTTCAAAACAATAACCAAATTTGAAAAGCTATCATTTAAGCATTTTTAAAAATTTAAAACATGGCATACATTCCAACCATATATTAGTTCATGTAAAATACACATACACCATCATGTTCCAGATTTAATAAATAAGACTGACATAAAAGGAATGAATTTTCATATCTAAATCACATTTTAATCCCACAAACTGCCAAAAAAACATCTAAATGACTCTGAACTGCCGAAATACGACATAATTCACTGCATATCAGTGAGTATTTCTTATCAGGTCGTCTCCGATGAACCCACCGAATTTCAAGTCAATTGGAGATGGTGATCACCAAAACTAGACCAAATTTGAATAAGTCTTTTTAGGCGAATTTAAGATTCAACCAATGTGATTTATATTTTTTTTATATATATATCATATTAAATTAAATCATCATGTGTAATCATGTTCCAGATTTAACACAAATAAAACCGACATATAAAGAATAGTTTTTCTTATTTAAAGCTTATTTAATTCAATAAACTGCTTAAAACCCCATCTAAATGACCTTGAAACACCATAAAACAATGTGATTCACTGCATAGCAAGAGTGTTTCTCACCAGGTCGTTTTTAATGGATCTACTAGATTTCAGGTCAATTGGAGTTCGTCAAATTCATGACCTCCAAATCCATGACCAAATTCAGAAATTTACCGTTTTAGGCATTCTCATGAATTAAAATAAATACGATCATGCTTTCTATTATCTTTATAATTATTCCATGAGCACATAACATTGATTATATCCTTTCTTTTGTGTAAGGTATATAAAACCGCCTCTTACATCCAATTGTCCTCCCGTTTTATACACATGAGAATTTAAGATATTGCTTTTCATCATAGTTGGTGAAAACCTCAATGTCTTTTCTGATGATGTAGTTTAATATCACTAGTATCAAGAGATAAACCTCTTTGGTGTAGTGAAAACTCTACTACTAGCGTAAACTTATCAAGGACAATTAATTTCCACATGGTACATTGAGTATATTTATTCATGACTCAAATAAATAGACTATTTTAGTAGATCCTATTTATTAATCATGACTCTCAATCCATGTACAAACATAATTACACGTGTATAAAGCCATTAAGAATATTCAATAATCTTAAATAAATAAATCACCTTGGTGCTATTTATTCAATCATAAATTCTTAATTATACATAATTAATATACATGTGTAATAGGCTCATATAATTACTGGACAAAAGAAAAAAAAAATTCTAAAACCGTCCAACACTAGCTGTAAAGGAGAAAAACTCCCATATGTAACAAATAAAAGTTTTCATTAGGGCACTTCACGTGAAGCAAAGGCCAAAATAAAACTTTATTTCCTTCCTAAAAGAAGGAATCTAGCGGCCCGGTTTATTAAATCTATTGAGTTTGAAAAATTAGCCAATTATCAATTCACAGTGATAAAGAACCATCAGGTATACGTACTACCAAGGCTTCTTTACGAGAAGATTCAATCTCTCATGAAATCCACTTTGGTAGATATAGTCTCACATTATAATAATCATTAATCATAAACAATTTGATCAGGCAAAGTACTTTAAAAGGTTAAGAAAGTCTTGAACAAAAAATTTATTACAAGAATAAATAATGAATCTTTGACTTACCTCTTAAAATAAGTCTTTCACTATTATCAAAAGGACCTGGCCGCCACTGTTGCAAACTTTGTAAAATAGCAAAACAGTGGATTAAATCCACTTCTATGCCATCGCCGACAAAAACAATAACCAGCAACCCTCCTTTTGTTTTCTTTTAGTTCATTCCAATTAATCACATAAAGAGAAAAGACTTGCCACAGATACGTTCCTTTTAAAACGAGAACCCTAGCGGCAACGTTTTATCCTTTTCCTCTTCAATCTATATAAAGAAAGGCAACTAAAATTCACCTTGAAGACTAACATTAGCGCCGTTACTCTTGAAAACGAGAACAAACAACAACTTCATTCACGTCTTATAAAATTACAAAACTAATTTTGCAAAAACAGTAGGTCAACAACTCAACACCCCCACATACGTAATCGCACATATGTGTATATCATCTGTGTTATCTATTTAGATGCAAGAAGGCTCTGATACCAACTGATGGAAAGCAGGTATAAACAGCGGAAGCAAATAGCCAGGATCACTTGCATGTAATATAGACAACACATAATCACAGATTTTAATCGAACATAAAATCGATACTTATCTCTTGAAGCGTGACTGCGATCGCGAGAAGCCTCCAAGCATGAGCAAAAACCATCCACGAGTTCATCCTTTAGTTCCACGGTCTTCTGCTGTGTGACCCGAATAATGCCTGGAATTAGCGAAATTCGCGTGGGCAAATTTCTCCTAGGAAAAGCATGTAGTAAAA
>NC_031995.1:8130320-8141615 GCF_001879085.1 Nicotiana attenuata | reverse complement strand
CGTAAAGGGCTCTGCGATCGCATAGGTCTGGGAGTTTGGTCAGTGCGGTCGCGTGGCTAGGTGTGCGATCGCGTAGAAGAGGAAAGGAGTGCTCTGCGATCGCAAGGGGTGTTCTACGATCGCGTAGAAGTAATTTTTGGGAGGTTTGAGATTGTGATATGCGATCGCATTAGTAGTGTTGCGATCGCATAGAGGAAAGACTGGGCGGACAGAATAGTTTTAAGGGTTATTTCAGTCGCGAAACCCATCATTTTTCCACCATTTTTACACCGCCTTGAGAGCTTTCTGATCGATTTTGACGGGGATTTCAATGGGTATTGATTTGAGGTAAGTCTCTTGACTAGAAAACACCTTTTTATGGAAGAATCAACACTCAAATTCATGAAAGTGGGTAGAAATTGTGAAGAACTAGGGCTTGGTTCTTGAAAACGAATTTTTAGGATTTGAAAAGCCATTTGAGCTCCGTTTTCGGTAAACTTTATATGTACGGACTCGTGGCGAGACGAGGAATCCGTTGGTGTGATTTTCGGAATTTTTCGAGAATTTGGCCCGGGGCTCGGGTTTTACCAACTTCGTGAATTTTTGTACTTTTCGAGTATTTTTGATTGGGTTATGTTTCTTTAACCCATATTTATGTATTCGTTGTGATTTTGACTAGAGTTCAACGCGCGAGGAGGTCGATACGAAGGAAAAGGCATTGCGGACCATTCTACGGCCGGTTAGAGGTGAGTAGTTGGTGTATATGATGGCCTGAGGGTTTGAAACCCCGGCTTATCACATTGTGACGCTATTATAGGGCGTGACTCGCACCCCATGGCAGGTGCGGGATTGGTTATGACTGGGGATTGTGACTTGGTCCATCCCGAACAAGAATGTTTCTATATTGGCGACTGATACGCACCCTGTATTGAATATATCTGGGCTTATTGCCGTATTTGGGGCCTTGTGCCGATCTGTAGCATCCTTAGAGGATGAATGTCATTGTGATAGCATGCTTTGTATAATCATTGATCTCAGTCCTGTGTTTAATCACTGTTATAAAATGCTAAGTCACTTTTCCTGAAGTTAAATATCTAAAGTATATTCTTCTTAATAAATTGGAAATTGGGAAATTAATTGACTCTGTTACGTGACTCATATGCATATTGTGGACTGAGTATGGATCGGGCTGCATGCCGTAGCGAATGGTATGATTATTTTGCGCTTGGGCTGAAGGAGCCCCTCCGGAGTCTGTACACACCCCCAGTGAGCGCCCTCGACGTTAAATGGATCGGGCTGTACGCCACAGCGTGTTCATGTGCATTGCATTGCATCCTTACATTTTACTTGACTGTTATATTTGAAGTTGTTTTGCTGTTGGTTTGTAATAAGGTGTCGGACTGTTAGTTTTAGCTTTGCTTTGTGGCATTTCGTGGACTTCTTATCTTCAGACATTTTATATGCTTATTACTCACTGAGTCGGTAGTACTCACCCCTACTCCCTGCACCTTGTGTGCAGATTAAGGTGCACCGGAGGCTTAGCTGAGCAGTCTTTGTTTTCCAGAGCTTATCAGAGTTGTTGAGGTAGTTGCTTGACGTTCGCAGGACCTGACTACTCTTCCTATTTCAGTTTTATTTATATATACACATTTCCAGACTTGAGTATTTTCGTTCAGATATTGCTATTCAGATTGTTTTAGAGGCTCTAGACTCGTGACTCCAGATCTTTTGGGAGTGTTTTTATCAGACTTCGTATTTCTCAGTATTATTCTTCGATAAATATTGGATTATTATTCTAAAACTATTATATTCTCTTTAAATCGTCGGTTTTGAGGTTTACGGTTGATTTGGGAACGACTGTGGTCAGGATTGCCTAGAATTGTGTTGGGCGCCACCACGACCGGGTTTGGGGTCGTGACAAGTTGGTATCAGAGCCTAGGTTACTAGGCCTCGCGAGTCATGAGCCGGTTTAGTAGGGTCTCGCGGATCGGCACGTAGACGTCCGTATCTATCCTCGGGAGGCTACAGAACCTTTAGGAAACACTTCACTTTCTTGAAATTCATATCGTGCAGCTTGTTATCATGAAAACTAAGTTTCTGTATTCTATTCTCTCGCAGATGGCGAGAACCCGTGCTAACGGACGTGGCGGACGACCACCAGTGCCACCTAGAGGTCATGGTCGCGGTAGAGGCAGGGCAGCAGGGACAGCACCTGCTGACCCACCAGTCGACCAGGCTCAGGGTCAGATTCCAGCACCAGTTGACCAGGCTCAGGGTCAAATTCCAGCTGTAGATGCTCCAGCAGCACCTGTTCAGGCACCGGCAGTGCCCATCGTGATTCCTGGTCTCCAGGAGGCTTTGGCTCAGATCTTGTCCGTCTGCACTGGCCTGGCTCAAGCGGTTTCAGCCACTACAGCGGCGGCTACTTCTCAGACCGGGGGTGGTCATCAGACCCACGATGCTCGCACACCCGAGCAGGTTGTTCAGGGCTTACAAACACCTGGGGTAGCTCCAGCTCAGCCAGTTCAGCCAGCTGCACCAGTTGCACCAGTTGTTCCAGTTGCGCCAGTCGCACCAACTCCAGCTCATGTGGTTCCAGCTATGCCGGATGACGAGCAGCGTCGGTTGGAGAGGTTCGATAGGCTTCAGCCTCCGACATTCAGTGGTGTTGAGGGCGAGGATGCCCAGGGTTTTCTGGATAAGTGCCAGCATATGCTTCGTACTGCGGGTATTCTGGAGTCTAGTGGAGTGGCTTTTACTACCTTCCAGTTCACAGGGCCTGCATTTACTTGGTGGGAGGAGTTCGAGAGGCGTAGGCCTATTGGAGCAGCACCCCTCACGTGGCTGCAGTTCTCTATGGTATTCTTGGAAAAGTATGTACCCCAGTCTCACAAGGAAGAGCTGCGTCGTCAGTTCGAGTGGTTGACTCAGGGAGATATGACGGTGACTCAGTATGAGTTAAGGTTTACACAGCTAGCTCAGTATGCTACGTGGATGATCCCGACAGATCACGAGAGGATCAGGAGGTTTGTGGATGGCCTCAACTATCCGATCTGCATATTGATGACTAGAGAAAGGGCTACAGCAGTTACATTTGAGGAGGTAGTTGATGCGGCTCGTCAGATTGAGACAGATCATCGTCGGGAGCGTGAGGAGAGGGAGGCTAAGAGGCCTCGAGGTTCAGGTAGATTCAGTGGTGATCCGTCTAGGGGCCAGTTCCAGCGCAGCAGAGGTCGTTCCTTCAGACCTCCTCAGTCAGGTCGTTCAGAGTCCAGTGGGGCTTCGTCAGGCCGTGGTCATCAGGGCCATCAGCAGAGCCAGCCTGCACTGAGTGCCCTTCCAGCTCAGAGCTCTGCTCCTGCTTCTTCAGCCCAGGGTTCATCTGCAGCGAGGGGTTCCCATCAGTCCCCTTCTCCAGCTCCAGGTCGTTGCTACGAGTGCGGTGAGTTGGGTTATATGAGGAGACAGTGTCCCCGGTTCCGTAGTAGACAGTCTCAGCAGAGGGATCAGCCCTCATCTTCTGCTCCTGTTTCTTCAGCACCCACTCAGTCAGCTAGGAGTGGAGGTCAGGTAGCCAGAGGTCACCCCAGGGGTGAGGACCGTAGTGGCGGTGGTCAGGCTCGATTCTATGCTCTTCCAGATAGGAGAGACGCCAGTGCATCAGATGCAGTCATCACAGGTATTATCTCAGTCTGCCACAGGGATGCCTCTGTCTTATTTGATCCCGGATCTACCTACTCCTATGTATCTTCATATTTTGCTCATCATTTGGGTACGACCCGTGGTTGTCTTGCCTTTCCTGTGCATGTATCTACCCCGGTGGGTGATACTGTTATTGTGGATCACGTATATCGATCCTGTCTTGTTACTATTGGGGGTCTGGAGACCCGAGTTGACTTGTTATTATTGGGCATGGTGGATTTCGACGTGATTCTGGGTATGGATTGGTTATCTCCGTACCATGCTATTCTGGACTGTCATGCCAAGGCAGTTACGTTGGCTATTCCGGGTATTCCGAGGATCGAGTGGCGTGGCGTGACTGACTATGTACCCGACAGGGTGATTCCTTTCCTAAAAGCCAACCTATCCAACTCTCAAAGCTCACAAATACACCGTGTAAGAACCTGAAGCTGATGGCAATACTAGTACCGGAGCTGTGGTCAAGGCCGACTTGAGCTTCTGGAAGCTCTCCTCGCATTCATCCGAACCACACAAAAATGGAGCATTCTTCTGTGTCAACTTCGTCAAAGGCGAAGCAATAGATGAAAAAGCCCTGAGCGAACCTGCGGTAATAACCCGCCAACCCGAGGAAACTCCAGATCTCAGAGTAGCTGAGACGGTCTGGGCCAAACTCTGCACCGCCTCGATCTTCTTTGGGTCAACCTGAATACCATCACTGGACACCAACGTGTCCTAGAAAAGTCACAAGTACTAAGCCAGAACTCACACTTAGAGAACTTCGCATAAAGCTTCTCCTCTCTCAATCTCTATAATACCACCCTCAGGTGCTGCGCGTGCTCCTCCTGGCTACGCGAGTACACCAGAATATCATCAATAAACACGATCACAAAAGAATCCAGATACAGCCGAAATACACTGTTTCATTCAGTGCATGAATGCGGCTGGGGCATTAGTCAGCCCGAAGGCATCACTTAGAAATTCGTAGTGGCCCATTAATCTCGTCCCGAAAGCCGTTTCATAATGTCTGAATCCCTAATCTTCAGCTGGTGATAGCCCGATCGGAGGTCAATCTTAGAGAATACCCTTGCTCCCTGAAACTGGTCAAACAAATCCTCAATACGGGGTAGTGGGTACTTGTTCTTCACTGTCACCTTGTTCAGCTGTCTGTAGTCAATGCACATTTCTCATTGTGCCATCCTTCTTCTTTACAAATAACACTGGTGCGACCCCAAGGTGACACACTCGGGCGAATGAACCCCTTATCTAGGAGTTCCTGAAGTTGTTCTTCAACTCTTTTAACTCCACTATAGTGCCATACGATAGGGAAGGATAGAATGGGCTGAGTTGATGGCCCCGGCACAAAGATCAATACCGAAATCAATGTCCCTGTCCGGCGGCATGCCGGCAGGTCCGCTGGAAACAACATCAGGGAAATCCCTCACAACGGGAAACCGAATCAAGACTGGAGTCTCAGCTCCAACATATCTAACGAAATCCAGTACGACAACAACCCTTCCCAACCATCCGTTGGGCTTTTAGGAAGGAAATCACCCTGCCGGGTACATAGTCAGTCACGCCTCGCCACTCGATCCTATGGAATACCGGAATAGCAACGCAACTGTCTTGGCATGACAGTCCAGAATAGCATGGTACGGAGATAACTAATCCATACCCAGAATCACGTCCGAAATCCACCATGCCCAATAATAACAAGTCAACTCGGGTCTCCAGACCCCCAATAGTAACAAGACAGGATCGATATACGTGATCCACAATAACAGTATCACCCAACCGGGGTAGATACATGCACAGGCAAGGCAAGACAACACGGGTCGTACCAAATGATGAGCAAAATATGAAGATACATAGGAGTAGGTAGATCCGGGATCAAATAAAGACAGAGGCATCCTGTGGCAGACTGAGATAATACCTGTGATGACTGCATCTGATGCACTAGCGTCTCTCCTATCTGGAAGAAGCATAGAATCGAGCCTGACCACCGCCAGTATGGTCCTCACCCTGGGGTGACCTCTGGCTACCTGACCTCCACTCCTAGCTGACTGAGTGGGTGTTGAAGAAACAGAAGCAGAAGATGAGGGCTGATCCCTCTGCTGAGACTGTATACTACGGAATCGGGGACACTCTCTCCTCATATGACCAACTCACCGCACTCGTAAGCAACGACCCTGGAGCTGGAGAAGGGGACTGATGGGGAACCCCTCGCTGCAGATGAACCCTGGACTGAAGAAGCAGGAGCAGAGCTCTGAGCTGGAAGGGCACTCAGTGCAGGCTGGCTCTGCTGATGACCCTGATGACCACGGCCTGACGATGCCCTACTGGATTCTGAACGACCGACTTGAGGAGGTCTTGAAGGAACGCCTCTGCTGCGCTGGAACTGGCCCCTAGACGGAGCACCACTGAAACTACCTGAACCTCGAGGCCTCTTAGCCTCCCTCTCCTCACGCTCCCTGACGACGATCTGTTCTCAATCTGACGAGCCCATCAACTACCTCCTCAAATGTAACTGCTGTTAGCCCTTTCTCTAGTCATCAATATGCGGATGGATAGTTGAGCCTATCCACAAAACCTCCTGATCCTCTCGCCGATCTGTCGGGATCATCCACGTAGCATGCCGGAGCTAGCTGTGTAAACCTCAACTCATACTGAGTCACTGTCATATCTCCCTGAGTCAACCACTCGAACTGACGACGCACGCTCTTCCCTGTGAGACTGGGGTACATACTTTTCCAAGAATACCGTAGAGAACTGCTGCCACGTGAGGGGCGCTGCTCCAATAGGCCTAACGCCTCTCGAACTCCTCCACCAAAAAATGCAGGCCACTGTGAACTGGAAGGTAGTAAAAGCCACTCCACTAGACTCCAGAATACCCGCAGTACGAAGCATATGCTGGCACTTATCCAGAAAACCCTGGGCATCCTCGCCCTCAACACCACTGAATGTCGGAGGCTGAAGCCTATCGAAACCTCTCCAACCGAACGCTGCTCGCTCAACTCCGGCATAGCTGGAACCACATGAGCTGGAGTTGGTGCGACTGGCGCAACTGGAACAACTGTTCTGCAAACTGGTGCAGCTGGCTGAACTGGCTGAGCTGGAGCTACCCCAGGTGTTTGTAAGCCCTGAACAACCTGCTCGGGCTGTGCGAGCATCGTGGGTCTGATGACCACCCCGGTCTGTGAAGTAGCCGCCGCTGTAGTGGCTGAAACCGCTTGAGCCAGGCCAGTGCAGACGGACAAGATCTGAGCCAAAGCCTCCTGGAGACCAGGAATCACGATGGGCACTCCCGGTGCTGAACAGGTGCTGCTGGAGCATCTACAACTGGAATTTGACCCTGAGCCTGGTCAACTGGTGCTGGAATCTGACCTGAGCTGGTCAACTGGTGGCTCAGCAGGTGTTGTCCCTGCAGCCCTGTTCTCTACCGCGGACCACGGCCTCTAGGTGGCACGGTGGTCGTCCGCCACGTCCGTTAGCACGGGTTCTCGCCATCTGCGAGGAATAGAAACAGAAACTTAGTTTTCATGAATAACAAGCTGCACGATATGAATTTCAAGAAAGTGAAGTGTTTTCCTAAAGGTTCTGTAGCCTCCCGAGGATAGATACGGACGTCTACGTGCCGATCCGCTTAGACCCTACTAAACCGGCTCATGACTCGCGAGGCCTAGTAACCTAGGCTCTGATACCAACTTGTCACGACCCCAAACCCGGTCGTGGTGGCGCCCAACACAATTGCAGGCAACCTGACCACAGTCGTTCCCAAATCAACCGTAAACCTCAAAACCGACGATTTAAAGAGAATATAATAGTTTTAGAATAATAATCCAATATTTATCGAAGAATAATACTGAGAAATACGAAGTCTGATAAAAAACTCCCAAAAGATCTGGAGTCACGAGTCTAGAGCCTTAAAACAATCTGAATAGCAATATCTGAACGAAAATACTCAAGTCTGGAAATGTATATTATAAATAAAACTGAAATAGGAAGAGTAGTCAGGTCCTGCGAACGTCAAGCAACTACCTCAACAACTCTGATAAGCTCTGGAAAACAAAGACTGCTCAGCTAAGCCTCCGGTGCACCTTAATCTGCACACAAGGTGCAGGGAGTAGGGGTGAGTACTACCGACTCAGTGAGTAATAAGCATATAAAATGTCTGAAGATAAGAATCCACGAAATGCCACAAAGCAAAGCTAAAACTAACAGTCCGACACCTTATTACAAACCAACAGCAAAACAACTTCAAATATAACAGTCAAGTAAAATGTAAGGATGCAATGCAATGCACATGAACACGCCGTGTGGCGTACAGCCCGATCCATTTAACGTCGAGGGGCTCACTGGGGGTGTGTACAGACTCCGGAGGGGCTCCTTTCAGCCCAAGCGCAAAATAATCATACCATTCGCCGGCTGCAGCCCGATCCATACTCAGTCCACAATATGCATATGAGTCACGTAACAGAGTCAATTAATTTTCCAATTTCCAATTTATTAAGAAGAATATACTTTAGATATTTAACTTCAGGAAAAGTGACTTAGCATTTATAAACAGTGATTAAACAGGACTGAGATCAATGATTATACAAAGCATGCTATCACAATGACATTCATCCTCTAAGGATGCTACAGATCGGCACAAGGCCCCAAAACGGCAATAAGCCCAGATATATTCAATACAGGGTGCGTATCAGTCGCCAATATAGAAACATTCTTGTTCGGGATGGACCAAGTCACAATCCCCAGTCATACAATCCCGCACCTGCCATGGGGTGCGAGTCACGCCCTATATAGCGTCACAATGTGATAAGCCGGGGTTTCAAACCCTCAGGCCATCAAATACACCAACTACTCACCTCTAACCGGCCGTAGAATGGTCCGCAATGCCTTTTCCTTTCGTATCGACCTCTCGCGCGTTGAATCTAGTCAAAATCACAACGAATACATAAATATGGGTTAAAGAAACATAAACCAATCAAAAAATACTCGAAATGTACTAAAGTTCACGAAGTTGGTAAACCCGAGCCCCGGGCCCACTTCTCGAAAAATTCCGAGAATCACACCAACGGATTCCTCGTCTCGCCACGAGTCCGTACATATAAAATTTACCGAAAACGGAGCTCAAATGGCCTTTCAAATCCTAAAAATTGTTTTTCAAAAAACCAAGCCCTAGTTCTTCACAATTTCTACCCACTTTCATGAATTTGAGTGTTGATTCTTCCATAAAATGGTGTTTTCTAGTCAAGAGACTTACCTCAAATCAATACCGTTGAAAAACCCTCTTCAAATCGCTCAAAAAGCTCTCTTGGCGGAGTAAAAATGGTGGAAAAATAATGGGGTCGCGGATATAAGGGTTTTAAACATTCTGCCAGATTACTGTAGCGACCCCTATGCGATCGCATCACTACCCCTGCGATCGCATAGGCCAAAATTTCCAGGGCCCTCAATTCCTCTTACGCGATCGCAGGACAGGCCATGCGATCGCATAGCACTGTCTCCCCTTCTACGTGATCGCATTACTTCCCACGCGACCGCACTACCAATCTCCTCAATTATGCGATCGCAGACCCCTATACGCGATCCCATAGAGCAAATCTTCATCCCCCTCTGAACCTTCTATGCGATCGCAGGCATACCTACGCGATCGCATAGAGGAAAATTCCTCTGCAAATTTCTGCTGCACTTTTTTCATGTTCAAAACTCCCCGTTAGCCATAGAAATCACCCCGAGGCCCTCGGACCTCAACCAAATGCCACAATATGTTCTATTATTTCATTCAAACTTGCTCGTAACATAAAAACACTATCATAAACACCAAAATATCGAATTACCACGGATCAAGCCTAAGTTAACTAAAACTTCCGAAACTTGCATTTGATCTAAAACCCGACCTAAACACCTCCGAATGATCTGAAACTTTGCACGCATATCCAAAATCACCTAACGGAGCTACTGCAACTCTCGGAATTCCATTCCGACCCTCGGATCAAAATCTCACCTACCATCCGGAATTCGCCAAAATCCAACCTTAAGCTAAATTAAGCCTAATTCTACACGGACCTCAAATTCAATTCCGATTGCGCTCCTAAGTCACAATCATCCCCCGAAACTAGTCGAAATCATCGGAAATCCATTCGAGCCTTCTAACTTATAAGTCAACATTCGGTTGACTTTTTCCAAAACTTAACCTTCTCATAAAGGACTTATTGTCTCATTTTAACCGAACTCTATCCGAATTACTTCAAATCTCCAAACACATTATAATTAAACATATAGAAGCATAAAACGGGGAAAACGGGGCGGTAACTCCCGTAACGACGGTCGCGGTCGTATACACCAACAGGATTTAGGAAAAAGAGTTTTAAACCCTAAAACCTGTGGCTATATTAAAGAGTCTTATTCCATAAGGAGCAAGGTTTTTACTACATGCTTTTCTAGGAGAAATTTGCCCACGCGAATTTCGCTAAATTCCAGCATTATTCGGGTCACACCAGCAGAGACCGCATTGGAACTAAAGGATGAACTCGTGGATGCGTTTTTGCTCGATGCTTGGAGGCTTCTCGCCGATCGCAGTCACGCTTCAAGAGATAAGTATCGCATTTTATGTTCGATTAAAATCTGTGATTATGTGTTGTCTACTATTACATGCAATGATCCTGCGCTATTGCTTCCGTCTGTTTATACCTGCTTTTCCATCAGCTTCGCGTATCAGAGCCTTCTATGCATCTAAATAGATAAACACAGATGATATACACATATGTGCGATTACGATGTGGGGTGTTGAGTGTTACCTACTGTTTTGCAAAATTAGTTTTTGTAATTTATAAGGGACGTGAATGAAGTTGTTGTTTGTTCTCGTTTTCAAGAGTAACGGCCGCTAATTTAGTCTTCAAGGTGAATTTTAGTTGCCTTTCTTATATTAGATGAAGAGGAAAAGGTAAAACGTTTGCCGCTAGGGCTTTCTCGTTTTTAAAAGGAACGTATCTGTTTTGCGGCAAGTCTTTTCCTTTATGTGATTAAATTGGAATGAACTAAAAGAAAAAACAAAAGGAGGGTTGCCTCGCGTTATTTTTTGTCGGGCGATGGCATAGAGTGGATTTAATCCACTGTTTGTATTTTACCAAGTTGCCAAACAGTGGCGCAGGTCCTTTGATAATTAGGTGAAAGACTTATTTTAAGAGGTAAGTCAAAGATTCATTATTTATTCTTGTTAATAAATTTTTGCTCAAGACTTTCTCCAACCTTTTAAAAGTATTTGGCCTTGATCAAATGTTTATGAATATTAATGATTATATATCGTGAGACTTATTTCTTACCAAAGTGGATTCATGAGAGATTGACATCTTCTCGTTAAGAAAGCCTTCGTAGTAAGCCGTATACCTGATGGTTTCTTTATCACTGTGAATTGATTAATTGGGCCTAATTTTTCAAACTCAATAGATTTAATAAACCGGGCCGCTAAGATTCCTTCTTTTTAGGAAGGAAATAAAGTTTTATTTTGGCTTTGCTTCACGTGAAGTGCCCTAATGAAACTTTATTTGTACATTAGGGAGTTTTTCGCTTTTACAGGCTAGTGTTGGACCGGTTTAGAATTTTTTTTTCTTTGTCCAGTAATTATATGAAGCC
>NC_031995.1:8071848-8130295 GCF_001879085.1 Nicotiana attenuata | reverse complement strand
TGTATTGATGCAGGAGGGTAGAGTTATTGCGTATGCTTCTCGTCAGTTAAAGCCCTATGAAAAGAACTACCCTGTTCATGACTTAGAGTTGGCTGCTATCGTTCATGCCTTGAAGATTTGGAGGCATTATCTATATGGTGTATCTTGTGAGGTATATACGGACCATCGCAGTCTTCAACACTTGTTTAAGCAGAAGGATCTTAATTTGAGGCAGCGGAGATGGCTTGAGTTACTCAAGGATTATGATATTACCATCCTGTATCATCCCGGGAAGGCCAATGTAGTGGCCGATGCTTTAAGCCGGAAGTCCATTAGTATGGGTAGTTTGGCGTACATTCCAGTTGGGGAGAGGCCCCTTGCAGTTGATGTTCAGGCTTTGGCCAATCAGATGGTGAGGTTAGATATTTCCGAGCCCAGTCGGGTGTTGGCTTGTATGGTTTCCCGATCTTCTTTGTACGATCGCATCAGAGAGCGCCAGTATGATGACCCGCATTTGCTTGTCCTGAAGGACAGGGTCCAGCATGATGATGCCAGAGATGTGACCATTGGAGATGATGGTGTGTTGCGGATGCAGGGCCGGATTTGCGTGCCCAATGTGGATGGGCTCCGGGAGTTGATATTAGAGGAGGCCCACAGCTCGCGGTATTCGATTCATCCGGGTGCCGCGAAGATGTACCAGGATTTGAGACAGCATTACTGGTGGAGAAGGATGAAAAAGGATATTGTGAATTATGTGGCTCGGTGTCTCAACTGTCAGCAGGTCAAATATGAACACCAGAGACCCGGCGGTGTACTCCAGCGGATGGATATTCCGGAGTGGAAATGGGAGAATATTACTATGGATTTTGTGAGTGGTCTTCCTCGTACCTCGAAGAAGTTTGATTCGATTTGGGTGATTGTGGATAGGCTGACCAAGTCCGCACACTTCATTCCTGTATGCACTACCTACTTTTCGGAGCGGTTAGCAGAGATTTTCATCCGAGAGCTTGTGCGATTGCATGGGGTCCCAGTTTCTATTATATCAGATAGAGGTACCCAGTTTACTTCTCAGTTCTGGAGAACATTTCAGCGAGAGTTGGGTTCACAGGTAGAGTTGAGCACAGCATTTCATCCTCAGACGGACGGACAGTCCGAGCGTACTATCCAGATATTGGAGGACATGTTGCGTGCCTGTGTTATTGATTTTGGAGGTTCTTGGGCTGAATTCTTGCCACTTGCAGAGTTTGCTTATAACAACAACTATCAATCCAGCATTCAGATGGCGCCGTATGAAGCTTTATATGGGAGACGGTGTAGATCTCCGGTTGGTTGGTTTGAGCCCAGCGAGGCTAGATTATTGGGGACAGAGTTAGGGCAGGATGCCTTAGAGAAGGTGAAAGTGATCCAGGAGAGACTTCGTACAACTCAGTCGCATCAGAAGAGCTATGCGAACCGGAAGGTTCGAGATGTATCTTATGCGGTGGGCGAGAAGGTCTTGTTGAAGGTTTCGCCTATGAAAGGCGTTATGAGGTTTGGAAAGAAAGGAAAGCTGAGTCCAAGGTTCATTGGACCTTTTGAGATACTTAGGAGGATTGGGGAGGTGGCCTATATGCTTGCTTTGCCACCTAGCTTGTCGGGAGTTCATCCGGTGTTCCATGTTTCTATGCTCCGGAAGTATGTTGGGGACCCGTCTCATGTATTAGACTTCAGCACGATCCAGTTGGATGAGGACTTGACCTACGATGTGTAGCCGGTGGCTATTTTGGGTCGTCAGGTTCGAAAGTTGAGATCTAAGGACATAGCTTCGGTGAAGGTACAGTGGAGAGGTCGGCCCGTGGAGGAAGCCACTTGGGAGACCGAGCAGGAGATGCAGAGCGGATATCCTCACTTTGTTTGAGACTCCAGGTATGTTTCTTGACCCGCTCGAGGACGAGCGTTTGTTTAACTTGGGGAGGATGTAACGACCCAGCCCGTCGTTACGGGAGTTACCGCCCCGTTTTCCCCGTTTTATGCTTCTATATGTTTAATTATATGTGTTTGGAGAATTTGAAGTAATTCGGATAGAGTTCGGTTAGAAATGAGACAATAAGTCTCTTTATGAGAAGGTTAGTTTGGAAAAGTCAACCGAATGTTGACTTATAAGTTAGAAGGCTCGGAATGGATTTTCGATGATTCGACTAGTTTCGGGGGATGATTTGTGACTTAGGAGCGCAATCGGAATTGAATTTGGAGGTCCGGTGTAGAATTAGGCTTGAATTAGCTAAGGTTGGATTTTGGCGAATTCCGGATGGTAGGTGAGATTTTGATCCGAGGGTCGGAATGGAATTCCGAGAGTTGCAGTAGCTCCGTTAGGTGATTTTGGATATGCGTGCAAAGTTTCAGATCATTCGGAGGTGTTTAGGTCGTGTTTTAGATCAAATGCAAGTTTCAGAAGTTCTAGTTTAACTTAGGCTTGAATCTGTGGTAATTCGATGATTTTGGTGTTTATGATAGTGTTTTCATGTTACGAGCAAGTTTGAATGAAATAATAGAACATATCTGTGCATTTGGTTGAGGTCCCGAGGGCCTTGGGGTGATTTCGGATGGCTAACGGGGAGTTTTGAACATGAAAAAGTGCAGCAGAAATTTGCAGAGGAATTTTCCTCTATGCGATCGCGTAGGTATGCCTGCGATCGCATAGAAGGTTCAGAGGGGGATGAAGATTTGCTCTATGCGATCGCGTATAGGGGTCTTCGATCGCATAGGTTGAGGAGAGTGGGCAGTGCGGTCGCGTGGGAAGTAATGCGATCGCGTAGAAGGGGGAGACAGTGCTATGCGATCGCATGGCCTGTCCTGCGATCGCGTAAGAGGAATTGAGGGCCTGGAAATTTTGGCCTATGTGATCGCAGGGGTAGTGATGCGATCGCATAGGGGTCGCTACAGTAATCTGGCAGAATGTTTAAAACCCTTATATCCGCGATCCACATTATTTTTCCACCATTTTTACTCCGCCAAGAGAGCTTTTTGAGCGATTTGAAGAGGGTTTTCAACGGGTATTGATTTGAGGTAAGTCTCTTGACTAGAAAACACCATTTTATGGAAGAATCAACACTCAAATTCATGAAAGTGGGTAGAAATTGTGAAGAACTAGGGCTTGGTTTTTGAAAACAAATTTTTAGGATTTGAAAGGCCATTTGAGCTCCGTTTTCGGTAAATTTTATATGTACGGACTCGTGGCGAGACGAGGAATCCGTTGGTGTGATTCTCGGAATTTTTCGAGAAGTGGGCCCGGGGCTCGGGTTTTACCAACTTCGTGAACTTTAGTACTTTTCGAGTATTTTTGATTGGGTTATGTTTCTTTAACCCATATTTATGTATTCGTTGTGATTTTGACTAGATTCAACGCGCGAGGAGGTCGATACGAAAGGAAAAGGCATTGCGGACCATTCTACGGCCGGTTAGAGGTGAGTAGTTGGTGTATATGATGGCCTGAGGGTTTGAAACCCCGGCTTATCACATTGTGACGCTATTGTAGGGCGTGACTCGCACCCCATGGCAGGTGCGGGATTGGTTATGACTGGGGATTGTGACTTGGTCCATCCCGAACAAGAATGTTTCTATATTGGCGACTGATACGCACCCTGTATTGAATATATCTGGGCTTATTGCCGTGTTTGGGGCCTTGTGCCGATCTGTAGCATCCTTAGAGGATGAATGTCATTGTGATAGCATGCTTTGTATAATCATTGATCTCAGTCCTGTATTTAATCACTGTTATGAAATGCTAAGTCACTTTTCCTGAAGTTAAATATCTAAAGTATATTCTTCTTAATAAATTGGAAATTGGAAAATTAATTGACTCTGTTACGTGACTCATATGCATATTATGGACTGAGTATGGATCGGGCTGCACGCCGCAGCGAATGGTATGATTATTTTGCGCTTGGGCTGAAGGAGCCCCTCCGGAGTCTGTATACACCCCCAGTGAGCACCGTCGACGTTAAATGGATCGGGCTGTACGCCACAGCGTGTTCATGTGCATTGCATTGCATCCTTACATTTTACTTGACTGTTATATTTGATGTTGTTTTGCTGTTGGTTTGTAATAAGGTGTCGGACTGTTAGTTTTAGCTTTGCTTTGTGGCATTTCGTGGATTTCTTATCTTCAGACATTTTATATGCTTATTACTCACTGAGTCGGTAGTACTCACCCCTACTCCCTGCACCTTGTGTGCAGATTCAGGTGCACCGGAGGCTTAGCTGAGCAGTCTTTGTTTTCCAGAGCTTATCAGAGTTGTTGAGGTAGCTGCTTGACGTTCGCAGGACCTGACTACTCTTCCTATTTCAGTTTTATTTATATATATACATTTCCAGACTTGAGTATTTTCGTTCAGATATTGCTATTCAGATTGTTTTAGAGGCTCTAGACTCGTGACTCCAGATCTTTTGGGAGTATTTTTATCAGACTTCGTATTTCTCAGTATTATTCTTCGATAAATATTGGATTATTATTCTAAAACTATTATATTCTCTTTAAATCGTCGGTTTTGAGGTTTACGGTTGATTTGGGAACGACTGTGGTTAGGCTTGCCTAGCAATTGTGTTGGGCGCCACCACGACCGGGTTTGGGGTCGTGACAGTTGGGTCTTCCTTTTCCACCAAGAAATAGAATTCCATTTAATTCCTAATTTTTCGGGCACAGCAGGGACCGCAGTATTTAATTAACGAGGCTTTCTATTATGGACTTAATTCGAAATATCCGAATTAATACTACCATAGTAAGTATGAATTATTCCACTAAAAATTCGTAACTGCACTCCTCATTTCAATTTCGAAATTCTTCCATTAAACCTTAATTAACTCCCCATGTTAAGATTCAGATACTAATCAAATAAATTAAATTACTGACAATTTAATTTATTGATTATTTCCTTTAGACTTTTGCTTAACTTATTTCATGTGACGGATACAAAATCCACCTGCAGGGTTTACACATGAAAACTTATAAGCTTTCATAAAGGTGTATCATCAATTCTCTAGACCGAGACATGGATTCTATCAACTAACTATTACTTCGCCAATGTACATTATTATTATCCAATTTACCAGGCATATTGACCCACGAAAGGATCTCGCCTTTTAATAAATCAAAACAATAATAATATACACAGCTAATAATAATTATATCAAGATTAAGAGTATAAGTACATTTAATGGCTAGAGACTTTATTTTATTAAGTCAGTATAAAATACTTATCTCTACTTGGTCCGTTCAATACATACAAAATGTACTAGCACAAGAAGTCGAAATTAAACCATTCCCATAATCAAGATAAATTATATTTAATCTCGTGCTACAATCATTCCGGATGGTTTGTCCAATTTCATCCTTAGATTGTGAACATGATCTTTATGCTTATAAGAACCGATGATTTAATCTTCCGTCTATAAGTTAAACTCTATATACTAAATCATCTACTATATAAGTAAAGGACACAAACGAATATATGATCTATTTAAAACTTTATTAAAATTGAATAAGCAATTGTTCCATAATAAATACTATATCCAAACCAAAATCCATGGTTAATAGTATATATCCCAACAATCTCCCATTTAGACTTTTAACCATGACAATTATTAGAATATACTATATCTAAATGCGTGGTTAATAGTATATGCCCTAACAATAACATGAAATTTGGTTTCGGAAAAGCTTGGCTTTTTATAGTAAAGTATTGTTATATAAGGATGCTTTTATAGAAAAGTCTGACGGTATTATTGAACAAAATTAAAAGAATGTCAATCATCTTTTGGCTTAAAACCAAATTTTAATGAGAAAAACACACATGCAGTAGGTTAGTCCATTAAAGTTACGCACAAATTATAAGGACAGAAGCTTCCACTCATCACAGAGTGAGACCGATCACAATATTATACAACAAAGAATACAAAACTCCGCGTATTACGATTACTCTCATCTAATACCATTCTCTTATTAAGGTACGAACGAAATTTCTTTTTCCTTTTTTTCTTCCTTACGTGATTCTCTATCCGATTATGATGGTAGCATCAGTGATTTTCCATGAGTGATTCACATATTTAGAAATTAATTTTAACTGCCAATGGCAAGAATTTTTAAAGGCAATTGCCAATACCTAGATATTTCATATACTTCAACTTTTTCGTTTTTGGCTTTCTTTATTTTTAAAATTTTTTGAAATGATCACAAAAAGTAATGTTTAAAAGATTTTTTTAACTGCCATCTTCGCCAGTTGCGCGTCATAGTAGTCTTATTTTTTTCAGCATAAATTGTATATTTACCTACTTAAAAGATTTTTAACTTTATGATGGCTATATATTCTTGTTCTTTCTCATCCTTATTTTTCTTTTATAAGCATATCTGTGTTGATTCAGTTTCTTTGTCATAGATATCTAAGCTACTTTGTATATATTGTTTAATTCACTTAAAAGGTACTGTATTAACATATTTCTCAAGAAAAGAAAAAGACAAAAGGTTAACATTTTAATTTAACAAGATTAACAACCCTTTAATAAAATTCAGAAAATTAAATATTTAGCCTTAAACTAAGTGGAAACTATGATGTAACGACCCGACTGGTCGTTTTGAGCTTTTGGATTTCGCTCGCCAGTTCTCGGGCATGACTAGCCCCGTGTGATGTATTATGACTTATGTAAATCGTCGGTTTTGGTTTTCAGAATAATCGGAATAAATTTGGAAGAACAGTTATCAGTTTGAAGCTTAAAATTTGAAAGGTTGACCAAGTTTTGACTTGTTAGTATATGACCTCGGATTGGAATTTTTATGATTTGGTTAGCTCCGTTAGGTGATTTGGGACTTAGAAGCGTGATCGGAATGTATTTTGGAGGTCCGGAGTAGATTTAGGCTTGAATTGGCGAAATTGAAAATTTGACATTTTCCGGTCGGCAGCGGAAATTTTGATATCGGGGTCGGAATGGAATTCCGGAAATTGGAGTAGGTCCGTTGTATCATTTGCGACGTGTGTGCAAAATTTCAGGTCATTCGGACGAGGTTTGATAGACTTTTTGATCGAATTCGGAATTCGGAAGTTTTGAAATTCTTAGGCTTGAATCCGAGGATGATTCGATGTATTGATGTTGTTTTGAGCGTTCCGAAGGTTGGAACAAGTTTGAATGATGTTATGGGATGTGTTGGCATGTTTGGTTGAGGTCCCGAGAGCCTCGGGTGAGTTTCGGGGTGGTTTCGGACCATTTCTAGGCCATTTCTAGTTGCTGGTTTTGGCTTCAGGGGTGTATAGTGCGTTAGCATAGATCTGACTGCGTTAGCATAGAGAAAATTTGGAAAAATGGAGTTGTGCTATGCGATCGCGTAAGGCTTCCCGCGATCGCGTAGAGTAAAATCTCTGCTGCAGTGACCCGACTTTGGAAGCTTATATCCCACAATCTATAAAGAATTTGAAGATGATCCAAAAATAAAAGTTGTAGCCCTTGATGTCTAGTTTTCAGAAAGTTAAACTAATTGTAATTTGGAGTTTGGTACAAAATGTTATGACCATTATACTAGAGGCTGTCTGGAAGAGTTGGAGAAGGCTGTTGGAAAATTTGTTCTACGCGATCGCGTTGTAGTGACCGTGATCGCATAGGGTAAAAGAAGGGCTGGAAAATTTTGTGCTTCGCTATCGCATTAGTTTGTCCGCGATAGCATAGGGTAAATGCCTGGGATGAATGTTTTAAATACCCATGTTCGCAATTTTTGGTCTATTTCCACCATTTTTGAGTCGGTTTGGAGCTTCTAGGGGGAGATTGAAGAGGGAATTCAAGAGAACTTCTTTGAGGTAAGATTATTGAACCAAAAACTCGATCCTATGTTAATTCTTACCTGTTTTAACATGAAATTATTTGAATTTAAAGCCTAAAGTTGGGAAATTAGGACTTGAAATTGGAGAGTGTAAATTGGGGATTTGAGGGGCCATTTGAGGTCTGATTTTGATGTTCTTGGTATGTATGGACTCGTGTGAGGATAAGGATTCCATTGATGTTAATTTTGTCGGATTCCGAGACGTGGGCCCGGGGGTCCGGTTTGGTCATTTTCGGGATTCTTGATGTAAATTGGTTATTTTCAGGTGGGCTTTGTTCCCTTAGCATATTTTGACGGTATGGTGTTGTTTTTGGCTAGATTTGGTGCATCCGGAGGCCGAGTCGAGAGGCAAAGGCATCGCGAGCTAGAGTTTGGACAGGATTGAGTAAGTAATGATTGTAAATACTGTCCTGAGGGTATGAAACCCCCGGATTTCACATCGTTGTGCCACTTTGAGGTGACGCACACTCTAGATGACGAGCGTGGGGTCGTGCACCGCTGGGGATCGTGACTTGGTCCATCCCGTACGACTATTAAGTCGCGTATTTTGCTTGAAAACTATTTGATATTGTTATATCTTGGAAAATATTATTGTGTTTGGGGCTAAATGCCGTGTTTGGGCCTTGTGCCGATTGTTTGGACCCTTAGGGGCTTTTACTACTATTTTTACCTTACTGTTTTGATTTAATGTTTACACTCAGACAAGTTATATTCATGCTGTTTTCATAACTCGATTTTATTCACTCCTTTGATTTCATAAATGATTTGAGTCGAGTAATTGTTTTACTGTTGCCCGTGTGGCTTGTGAGATTCTGACTGAGTAAGGCCGAGGGCCTGTGTTGTGAGGATACTATGTGATCGGGCTGCGGGCCGCAGCATGTGGTACCGATTGTGATATATGAGAGGCCGAGGGCCAGATTTATTATGCCACGAGGTGGCTTGTGATTGATATGAGTCCGAGAGCCTGTTGATTATGCCACGAGATGGCTTATTATTGCGCTTGGGCCGTAAAGGGCCCCTCCCGGAGTCTGTACACCCCCAGTGAGCGCGGGTACCCAGTGTGAGTGATGTGTTGTAGCCCGAGGGGCTGTTGTTGTTTCATATTAAAGCCCGAGGGGCTGTTCTTGATCTATGTTGCCCGAAGGACAGTTCTTGATTCATGTTATGCCCGAGGGTCTAATTAGGAGTGATTGTGAGGCAGCCCGAGGGGCTGTTCTGTTGATATTATGCCCGAGGGGCGGTATATGGTACATGTTTTGCCCGAGGGGCTGTTTACGTTTCTATCATTTTTACTCACTGTTTTTATCACTCGTTTTGAAACTATTGAAAGTTGTTTAAAAAGGTTTTTACTGAAATTGAGCATGATTTATGGAGTAAATGATTACTGTACTGTTTTGAAAATGTACTGCATTTGCTGTAGCGTTATGACGTGGCTTATGTATTTTCTTACTGCTCAGCTTTCATTTACTTTTATTACTTACTGAGTTGGCGTACTCACATTATTCCTGCACCTTGTGTGCAGATTCAGGTATTATTTTGAACCCGATAGCGGGTATTGGATGCTCAGTGGCAGAGTCATCGGAGTTAGCAAGGTAGCTGCCCGGTGTTCGCAGCACTGCTTTTCTCCCTCTTGTCTTCCTTAGACCGTATTTAGTACATTTTTAGACTCTTAGTTGTGTTCAGACCTTCGTTGATGCTCGTGACTTGTGACACCCTGATGTCGGGCTGTGTTTTGTTTCCTCAGTTGATATATTTTGCTTTATTTTGGGATTTATCATTATTAATGGCTTGATTATGAATCATTACATCTATTAATTGAACTTGGGGTTTGTCTCGGCTGGCCTTGTCTTCACGAGAGGCGCCATCACGAGGGGGTCTGGGTTTAGGGTCGTGACAAATTGGTATCAGAGCCCAGGTTACATAGGTCTCACGAGTCTTGAGCAGGTTTAGTAGAGTCTCGTGGATCGGTATGGAGACGTCTGTACTTATCCTCGGGAGGCTACAGAACCTTTAGGAAATTTCACCTTCTTGAATTTTTATCGTGCGTCCTTGATTCAGCTTGAAATGTAACTCTTTGAATTCCTTCCACGCATTCATATGCGCGCATGAGCGCTAAGTACCAGATATGCATCGATGGCTTGTGATCCCCTGATCGAGGGGCGAGATGTAATCTCTGTGTGTTGATGTTGGGCCAGTCTGGAAGACTTGAGGCCGGAATTTTGCCTATAGCTTGAGCCCTGAGCTGTTGATTGAGCGAGCGCGTGTTTCTAGAACAAAGCTTGAAAAACATTCAAGGTCTGAGTGGCCAAAAGAGTGTCTCATACTCTGACCTCGGTATGTTTCCCCATGTCCACTTGCCAATTGGCTTCAAGATGCCAAAATTTGAAAAGTACAACGGGCACGGAGACCCGGTCGCTCATCTGAAACGATACTGTAACCAGTTGAGGGGTGCTGGTGGAAAAGAGGAGTTGCTAATGGCCTATTTTGGGGAAAGCCTCACCGGAATCGCTTCTGAGTGGTATACAGATCAAGAAATTACTCATTGGCATGGGTGGGATGACATGGCTCGAGATTTTGTCCGCCAGTTCCAGTATAATGTGGACATCGCTCCCGACAGAAACTCTTTGTCCAATTTGAAAAAGAAAATTGCGAAAAGCTTCCGTGAGTATGCTGTCAAATGGCGTGAGCAAGCTGCGAGGGTAAAGCCTCCGATGGACGAAGTTGAAATGGTCACAGTCTTTCTAAAGGCCCAAGAGGTTGACTACTTCAAGAACATGATGTCTGTTGTCGGTAAGCCGTTCGCTGAGGCTATCAAAATTGGGGAAATGGTTGAAAACGGTCTAAAAACGGGCTGAATCTTGAGTCATGCTGCCTTTAAGGCCACATCATAGGCTGCTCAGAATGGTTTGGAGGGTTTGATGAACAGAAAAGAGTTTGAAGAGGGAGTCATGACGGTTACAAGCTCGAGGGGGGCCCGCAGGTCATTCAGCCAATCATATGTGCCTCCTATCGTCCCACCACACTATCATCCCCTTCCAGGTGTTGCTTATGCCGTGGCGTCGCCTCCCTATGCGGTGATGAATGTGCAACCTTACCCGCGGCCACAACATTATACACAAAACCAATCTCCACCTTCCAGAAATGCCCATCCTTACCAAGCTCCATATAATCCTCGACCAAATGATCCCCAATACAATCCTCGCCCAAGAGAGCCTTTCGGAAAGAATCAGTGCACCCCTATTGGTGAATCGTATGCAAGCTTATTCCAAAAGCTAATCAGGCTAAATCTATTGCAGCCAGTGGCCCCGAACTGGCCGAACCCCGAGTCCCCCTCGCACTGAGCTGATGCTATATGTGAATACCACTCTGGAGCTGTGGGACACAATACAGAGGACTGTTGGACCCTCAAAAGGACAGTTGAAGATTTGATTGAAGCTGGAAAAATCATTTTTCGGGATGAAGAAACTCCTGATGTGATGAACAATCTGTTGCCTGTCCACAACATCGGGCCAATAGTCGGATGAAGCTGAGGAATTTGATTCGGCACTGAAGGCCATTGTAGCCTTTGCCGAGACAGAAGAAAAGTCGAAAACGGTTTCCAAGCGTGAAAGTTCCCTATCAGATGAGAGTCTAGAAAGCCAGTCTTGCTATCCTTTCTGCGTCCGTATTATCTCAGGGTGTGATCCGGATGTTTTACTCTCTTGTCTTACTTTCCGATGTAAATCTTTCTCTCTTCAAAAATTGAAAAAAAAATCAAAAAGAAAAAAAATTCAAAAAAGAAATGAAATTAATATTTCATTGTCCAGGAATGTCTTTTTTCTTAATCTTGTTGTTTTTCTTATTCTCTTTTCAGTTCTGTTAAATGCAGATTTCAATAACATGACATGCTTGCGGACTTCATGCCCAGATCCTGAAAGCCGTCAGACTTTGAAATAATGAATCAAGAGTCGAAATGCAAAGAAGATAAGTTTGAGGAAATAAGACAAAGAGTTGGAACAGCTGAAGGAAAATTGGTTCCAGAGTGGAAAGTTCCATACATTGCAACAAGAGTACTCCCAAAAGAGTGCGTTGTACTTGGGATACATCAAGTTTGAGGAAATAAAACAAAGAGTTGGAACAGCTGAAGGAAAATTGGTTCCAGAGTGGAAAGTTCCATACATTGCAACAAGAGTACTGCCAAAAGAGTGCGTTGTACTTGGGATACATCAAAGGAAATGTCCTTAAAACAACTGTCAATGCAAATGCAGTGAAAAGGTACTATGTTGGATCCTCCGTATAGTTTTAGTATTCTCCGGTTGGGATGAAGAAGGCTTTCTTTCTCACTATCCAAACACTATCAACCCTTTGCAAACCCTTTGAGCCGGTCACTTTTCTTTGATTACCATCTTTGGAACCTGAAAGTGTTATTGAAAAAAAAAATTTGATTGAAAAAAGAAATGATGAAAAAAAAAGAGAAGAAAAAGAAAAAGAAAAAAAAAGAAGAGGAAGAAAAGACAAAGAAATTGAAAATAAAAAAAAAAAGAGGAAAAGGAAAGGAAAAAGAGAAAACCAAACAAAACAAAACAGAAAAACAAAAGATAAATAAAAAATAAATGTTTTCCCTGAACTACGTTCGACTTGATTCCGAAAGGATACGTAGGCAGCCTCTCTCTGGGGTTCAGTCACAACAAAATAAAACTCCAAAGTCCCCTTAACAATGAAAGTGGGGCAGATGTTATAATGGTTTGGCGATGATCTCGCCCAAAAAAGTTCCAAAGTTGTAACTCAATCCAAATCCTTTTTACCCCAAAACCTTGTTCAAGTCCTTCTGATCAATCGGCAAAGAGGTTCGAAATGGAAGATAGAGTTACTTGGATCTGATGCAACAAAATGAGAGAAATAGAATGAGAGAGTCTTATTGGTGAAAACCCACACGGGCACCGTGAGGCGACGGTAAGCAGAGAAATTGAAATGAGAGAGTCTTGTTAGTGAAAACTCGCAAAGAGCACTATAAGGAGATGGTGAGAAGATAAATGAGAGAGGTCAGCTCGTGAAAACCCATAAAGGGCGTCCCTGATCGAAAAGAGGATCCTCACAACAATCGGCATCAACAGAGTCCTGGCAAGGTTCTCGGTTTCAAGTCAAATTTGTGATGAATTTCTGAGAGTCGGACGGTCTACATAGATCAGGCATCCAGTCCAAGAGGCATGTCATGCTCATTAAAGTCCGTATGTACTGCAGATAAGTCCTTCTTTCCTCTCCCCGAAAGGGATACCTCTCGTTTAAGTCCTTGTCCTGTCCATTATTTATTTTTCTTTGAATCCCTTTCGGTCTAACTCTATTCCGGATTTGAGACAAAGAAGGGATGTCAAGACTGATTTATAGGGCTTTCGTTTGACACGAGCTAATGTGCAAAAAGGCACCCAGCCTCGTCAGGGGCATCAAGTCGACCCCGACTAGCCATGGCAGCCGATGCTTCGAAATCAAAACTCTTAGAAAGAGAAAATCAAATGAAGCGCCTAAAAAGGCAAATGAAGTTGAAAAGGTTAAGTCCCACATGGCTAATCGTCTCGGCAAAGGTTTGAAAGCCGAGGTGCCCCAAATGCTCTGAAATTGAAGATGGAAGAAAGAAGCCAAAAATGAAAGGCCTACAAAGGCGAAATAAAGTTGGAAGAGGCTAAGTCCCATGCGACTAGCCGTTGCAGCAAAGTTTGAGGAGCCAAAAGTCCCCCAATGTTCCAAAGAAAAGAAAAGAAAAGAAAAAATGAAAGAAAAAAAAAGAAAGAAAAAAGAAAAAAAGAAAAGAAAAGGAAGTCAGAAAGGAAAGGCCTACAAAGGCAAAATAAAGTCGAAAAGGTTGAGCTCCACCGACCAATCATCATGACAAAGTCCGGAAAAACCAGAGTTTCTCAAGAGTCAGAAAGGCAATCGGTATTTAGGAAGCAACCAGTTGCAGTTGGAGCCGAGATCAAGTGATCAAAACAATCAAGGCCACAAAACCAACCACCGTTTCAAACTAACAATTGTTCTTTTCTTGAAAAAATTGAAACAGGTGCAATCCAAGCAGCCGTGTAAGAAGCAGGGGCAACCAATAAGGAAAAGAAATGCGCAAGTGCTAGAAACAGCTTTGCAGCAAGGAATCAACCCAAAAGGGAAGTTTCCTCCAAATTCTTTCCTGCATTGTTACTAAAAAACATGAAAAAAAGAAATAAGAAAAAGAGAAATAAGAAGAAAATTAAAAAAATGATACTTTAGAATCCCCAATATCAATCTTTTATGCTTTTCCAACATTAGGGCTCCAATCCCTAAGTTTAGTTTTTAGATATAGGGCCTCCATTCCCTAGTCGCCTTTTTACCAACATTAGGGCTCCAATCCCTGAGTTGAGATTTTAGACATAGGGCCTCCATTCCCTAGTCGCCTTTTTTACCAATATTAGGGCTCCAATCCCTAAGTTGAGATTTTTAGACATAGGGCCTCCATTCCCTAGTCGCCCTTTTTTGCCAACATTAGGGCTCCAATCCCTGAGTTGTGCCTTTTTAGACATAGGGCCTCCATTCCCTAGTCGCCTTTTGCCAACATTAGGGCTTCAATCCCTGAGTTGTGCCTTTTAAGACATAGGGCCTCCATTCCCTAGTCACCATTTGCCAACATTAGGGCTCCAATCCCTGAGTTGAGCCTTTTTAGACATAGGGCCTTCATTCCCTAGTCGGCTTTTGCCAACATTAGGGCTCCAATCCCTGAGTTGAGCCTTTTTAGACATAGGGCCTCCATTCCCTAGTCGCCTTTTGCCAACATTAGGGCTCCAATCCCTGAGTTGTGCCTTTTTAGACATAGGGCCTCCATTCCCTAGTCGCCTTTTGCCAACATTAGGGCTCCAATCCCTGAGTTGAGCCTTTTTAGACATAGGGCCTCCATTCCCTAGTCGCCTTTTGCCAACATTAGGGCTCCAATCCCTGAGTTGTGCCTTTTTAGACATAGGGCCTCCATTCCCTAGTCGCCTTTTGCCAACATTAGCGCTCCAATCCCTGAGTTGAGCCTTTTTTAGACATAGGGCCTCCATTCCCTAGTCGCCTTTTGCCAATATTAGGGCTCCAATCCTTGATTTATGCCTTTTAGACATAGGGCCTCCATTCCCTAGTCGCCTTTTGCCAATATTAGGGCTCCAATCCCTGAGTTGTGCCTTTTTAGACATAGAGCCTCGATTCCCTAGTCACCTTTTGCCAACATTAGGGCTCCAATCCCTGAGTTGTGCCTTTTTAGACATAGGGCCTCGATTCCCTAGTCACCTTTTGCCAACATTAGGGCTCCAATCCCTGAGTTGTGCCTTTTTAGACATAGGGCCTCCATTCCCTAGTCGCCTTTTGCCAACATTAGGGCTCCAATCCCTAAGTTGTGCCTCTCTAGACATAGGGCCTCCTTTCCCTAGTTGTCTTTTGCCAACATTAGGGCTCCAATCCCTGAGTTGTGCCTTTTTAGACATAGGGCCTCCATTCCCTAGTCGCCTTTTGCTAATATTAGGGCTCCAATCCCTGACTTGTGCCTTTTAGACATAGGGCCTCCATTCCCTAGTCGCGCTTTTGCCAACATTAGGGCTCCAAGCCCTGAGTTGTGCCTTTTTAGACATAGGGCCTCCATTCCTTAGTAGCCTTTTACCAACATTAGGGCTCCAATACCTGAGTTGAGTTTTTAGACATAGGGCCTCCATTCCCTAGTCGCCTTTTGCCAACATTAGGGCTCCAATCCCTGAGTTATGCCTTTTTAGACATAGGGCCTCCATTCCCTAGTCACCTTTTGCCAACATTAGGGCTCCAATCCCTAAGTTGTGCCTTTTTAGACATAGGACCTCCATTCCCTAGTCGCCTTTTGCCAACATTAGGGCTCCAATCTCTTAGTTGTGCCTTTTTAGATATAGGGCCTCCATTCCCTAGTTGCCTTTTCGTCAATATTAGGGCTCCACTCCCTGAGTTGACATTTTTAGATATAGGTCTCCATCCCATGGTCTTTTCCCTTCTAGATAGATGCAATCCTTATTTTATTTGCTTTAAGAAAAAGGAATAGTTTAGATTTTGTTGCAAATAACTCACGAAATTTTCCTAGTAAAAATTGGGACAGAAAAATATCGATCGTTTGTATGTTTTGGTGTCTGAGTAGGTTTGACCTCGAGGCACAGGATTCGAGATGACCAAATGATGAGTCTGAATCCAAAATAAAGAAAAGAGGAAAAAGAAAAAAAAAGAAGTGAATTCAAAATGCTGAAGCAGACAAAGATGTGGACTGCTCAAAATTTGATTGAAGTCACAAGCTTCGCATGTCCCGCTCTGATCCAAATGTTGAAGAAAGAACCAGCACCTACAGCTTGCGAGCATCAAGATTCAGATCGGGGTCCACAGCAAAATCAGCTAAGACTCAAGATCAAGTTTCAAGAGATTTATAGATAGGAATCTTGTAACTCATAGTTGATAGGTATAGCTAGCTTAGCTTTGATTTTTCTTTTGGTGTAATAAGGAGGTCAGCAAGCAGTAGCAGCATCAGCAGTGAAATCACAGCTCCCGGTAGTCCCAGCTACCAAAACTTCCAGAACTACACTGACCTGATTCCTTTATAGCCAAGGATATGTAGGTAACCTCCGAAGCAAGGTTCGGTCAGACATTTTTCAAAAATTGCTTCTCATGGAGTGCCAAGCGAGCAAAAATCCCTCATAATTGCTCATTTTATCTTTGCCCAAAAATCCTTCGTGTGTCCGAGCAAAAAGGGGCAGCTGTGAGCACGTAATTTTTGCCTCGCATGATTTACTCCTACAGGATTCTTAAAATTAGGATTTTTTTCTTTAATTATTTGATTTTTAGGAATTAATTGCACAATTTTTATGTTTGCTTGCATTTTGGTGTGCTTGTTTAATTTATATAATTCATAAAAAATAAAATAATAGTGCATTTGCATTTAGGACCTAATTTTTTACTTTTTAGGATAATTAGTTATTTAATATAACAAAAATTGCAAGAAAATAACAAAAAATAGCTCTTCTTTGCATTTTTACTTTTAATTCATTACATTTTTGTTTTTAATTTGGGACTTAACTAATTTTTGTAAATACTATGAGGTTTAATTAGTCTATATTGTTAAATCAATTTAGTTTTACGGTTTAATTTTAGTTTTGTTTTAATTTTTTTTTAAAAAAAAAGAAGAAAAAGAAAAGAAGAAATAAAGAGGAAATAAAGAAAGAAATGTGAATTTGGGCCAGTCTTCAAATCAATCCTCAGCCCAAACCAAATCCCCACCTCCTACCCGTCCAAACCCACCAAAATACCCAACCCAAAATCCCCTGAACCGGTCCGGTCACCCTTCTCCCCCAAACGACCCCGTTTCATTGGCGACGGATCAGGACCGTCGGCGTTTCTTGATCGGACGGTCCTGAAGCAGGGTTCTTCAGGTATAAAAGTGTCCAAACGTGACCCTCCTACCCCCTCTCGTCTCCCGTCTCTCACCCCCAAACCCTAGAGAAACCCTAGCCGCCATCGTTCCCCCCACCGTCTCCGCCGTCTGCCGCCGCCGGAAATCGCCTACGGCGGCGACGAGTCTCTGTTCCCCACCAAAATTACACCCTAAATTCCCCTCCACCTCCACATCCCAAATCTTCAAACATCTTCCCTCAAAACCTACCCTAATCTCTCAAATTTTTGATTTGAAGTTACAAACCCTAGCGTCGCCATCATCTCCCCGGTGGCGGCGCCACCACCCAAACCACCTCAAAATCACACCCTACAATCTCCTCATCCCCCTTATCCTAAATACACACTCAATTCCCCTCAAATACCCCCAAAATTGCTCGAATTTTAAATCTAGGGTTCCAAAATGCTAAACCCTAAATTGATGCATAAGGGTCTGTCTCGGGCATGGGGGAAGATTATTCAAGGTTTAATTGGTTCGTCCCTCAATAATGCTACTTATTTGTTCTTACTAAGAACAACTGGGTGACATTATTGGAGACGAAATCAATGGTTTGATGCCCGCCCCGATTCTGTCCAAATAGGTAAGGGCCTCTTCTTTTCTTTTGAGTTTTCTTTCACTTTGATTCACCTTCTCCCCCATCCCTTGCCTTAAGTTGAAGTTTGAATTAAGTCCTGTTCCTGTTTCCCCTGTTATTTGAACTATATGAATCTCGACCCTTCTGTTTCATTTTAATGGTTAATAAGCTTGAATGTTCTGTGTTGTTTAATCTAGGTTTAGGTTTGTTTAAATCACTTGTTAAATGTTGGTGTGAATGCTTGTAGGTTTGATTCATGTTTAATTTGTTTCCAGTTGATTTTCTGCATTTTTCTTTTAAGATTTTTCATAGTTTGATCTGTTTGAAGCCTTGGCGTTTGAATAATCCTGTTTGTCATATTTCAAGGGGTTTTAGGGTTTAATTGTCAGTCTAAGAACTAGAGGGGTCTCAAAGGAAGGGGTAAAGGTAGATAACAGGTTTGCTAAGTGTAAATTGGGGAATAGCCTTAGAGAATCTTGCTGTAACAGAAATAGGAAGCCCCTAGAAGCTTCTAGCAAGGACTTGTAATCAAATTTCAGGCATTAACTTGGAAAACAAGTCATAAAATCAGGGGCCTAAGGGGTAAAATAAAACCTTGAGTTTGCCCTAATTGCTTGCCTATAAAGGCATTGCATTCTTGCCTTGCAATATAGATTTCAGAGATCAGATTTTAGAGAGAAAAAGAGCTAAAAAGTAGAGAAATATAGGCAGCTGAAAACCACAAAAAATTTCACTGTTCTATTAGAAAAATCCCTGAAATTCCTGAGACTCCATTCTGAATTAATCCCTGAACAGCTGGAGTTTAAAATGATTTGAATTTGCTCGATATTCAAGTGTTTGGGTCATTTTGGTTGGATTTTAATTGCTGGATTTTGTTGAACATTGTTGCTGATTCGAAATTGTTTCAAAGATGGTCATTTCCTTGTTTATTCCTGGGCTAATACCTTTGCTGGGTTGCTGCTGCTTTTCATTTTGCTGAACTTGCAGCTTCTTACCTCTTCTTTATTTCCTTCTTCTTCCAGGTATATTTCAATCCTCATGGATTTCACTTAAACATGTAATTTGAAGCATGAATTGAGAAGGAAATAAATATGGCGCTATTTGGGGACTTCACTTGTTCTGCTTTTATTTTTCTTCTAGTTATCATGTAGTTGTGAAGTTTAAATTCATGTATTCTTCAAAAAGGGGTTGTAGTTAGTTTGATCATGTTAGTGGTGTATTAATCTCCTGCTGATCTTGATTGTTAGATGCTATACTAGTGTTAGATTTCGGCTGTGTCTCTATTTTGTTTTTAGCTCTTAGTTTAATTTGTATTATCTCATATAAAGGTAGACTGTTAAGGATGGATGAAAGTATCAAGTGCATGGTTGTTGACTAGTATGAAACAGCTTACAATGACTGTTAATTGACTGTTAATTGAATCAGCTCACAATGACTGTTGGATGGTCACATGACTGTTAATTGAATTTCACGTATAGAATGTGGGTATGGGCATGGCATTTCGAACCTCTTGTCAAGTTATAAGTTAGTTTCTTAGCTGAGCATCATTCAATATAAAGCCCAAAGCATGAAAGCGATTTAGAAAGGAATATTCTGCTAATATGTGTTTACTGAATTTGGTTAAATTAGTTTAATCTGTGATATTTGTTTCATTGGGTAACAATTTCCTTATTTATTACATGCATGTTAATTAGTAAGAGAACCTTGTTAAATATGTTTGAACATTGTTGAGTTCTGTTGATATATGGACTCGATTCCTGGGGCAAGACTCGTCGCTGGGATCCTGTTCCACCAGGACTGGGCCTAATACAGGCCCAAAGCTTGAAAGCCTTTGCCTGGATGGTTGTTTCCTTTGGTGTGGTAGCTTAAACTAAAACGTATAAGGCTGGCCTCCGATTTGGGTTGTGGACTTGAACTAGAGACTTCTCCACCGCATGGAAACTTTTTGTTTGAGTTTGGGCTCACTTTTGGGCCCAGGCGTGACATTTTCCTTGAATGAGACTCAATTTGCTTTTCCTCATTCAGCTACAGAGATTCGCACTTTCCTTGGCTTGGCGGGCTACTACTGTTGTTTTGTGGAGGGGTTTTCATCGATTGCAGCCCCTATGACTAGATTGACCCAGAAGGGTGCTCCATTTTAGTGGACGGAAGAGTGTGAGGCGAGCTTTTAGAAGCTCAAGACAGCTTTGACTACAGCCCCAGTTTTGATATTGCCTATCGGTTTGGGGTCTTATACTGTCTATTGTGATGCCTCGAGAGTTGTCCTTGGAGCTGTGTTGATGCAGGACGGTAGGGTGATTGCCTACGCGTCCAGACAGTTGAAGATACATGAGAAGAATTATCCTTTCCATGATCTTGAGTTAGCTGCCATTGTTCATGCCTTGAAGATTTGGCGTCACTACTTGTATGGCGTGCCTTGTGAGATATATACTGATCACCGGAGTTTGCAGCATCTGTTCAAGCAGAAGGATCTTAATTTGCGTCAGAGGAGATGGCTAGAGTTGCTAAAGGATTATGACATCACTATGTTGTATCACCCGGGTAAGGCCAATGTGGTGGCCGATGCTTTGAGCCGGCAGAGAGTTTGAGGAGTTTGGCTTATTTACCAGGAGCAGAGAGGCCTATGGCGATGGATGTTCAGGCCCTAGCCAGCCAGTTTGTGAGATTGGATCTTTTGGAGCCCAGCCGGGTTCTAGCTTGTGTGGTCTCTCGGTCTTCCTTGTTTGATCATATCAGGAAGCGGCAGTATGATGACCCTCATTTCCTTGTCCTCAAGGACAAGGTGTTGCATAACGATGCTCGAGATGTGACCATTGGTGATGACGGAGTATTGAGGATGCAGGGTCGGGTTTGTGTACCCAATGTCGATGGGCTTCGGGAGTTGATCTTAGGGGAGGCCCACAGTTCGCGGTATTCCATTCATCCGGGTGCCGCGAAGATGTACCAGGATTTGAGGCAGCACTACTGGTGGAGGCGAATGAAGAAGGATATAGTTGGGTTTGTAGCTCGGTGCCTTAATTGTCAGCAGGTGAAGTATGAGCACCAGAGACCGGGTGGATTGCTTCAGCAGATAGAGATTTCAGAGTGGAAGTGGGAGCGGATCACCATGGACTTCGTATCTGGACTCCCACGGTTTGAAGAAGTTCGATGCCATTTGGGTTATTGTGGATCGGCTGACCAAGTCCGCGCATTTCATCCCTGTATGTACTACCTACTCCTCGGAGCGGTTGGCAAAGATCTATATCCGAGAGATTGTCCGTCTGCATGGTATTCCAGTTTCCATTATTTTAGACAGAGGTACTCAGTTCACATCGCGGTTCTAGAGAGCCGTACAGCAGGAGTTGGGTACTCGGGTGGAGTTGAGCACGCATTTCACCCCCAAACAGATGGACAGTCCGAGCGCACTATTCAGATTCTTGAGGATATGCTCCGTGCGTGCGTGATTGAGTTTGGAGGTTCTTGGGATCAGTTCTTGCCATTGGCGGAGTTTGCCTACAACAACAACTATCAGTCTAGCATTCAGATGGCACCGTACGAGGCCTTATATGGTAGGCGATGTAGATCTCCGGTGGGTTGGTTTGAGCCGGGTGAGGCCGGATTATTGGGCACAGATTTGGTTCAGGATGCTTTGGAGAGAGTCAAGGTGATTCAGGATAGACTCTGTACAGCCCAGTCCAGACAGAAGAGTTACGCGGATCGGAAGGTTCGTGATGTTTCCTACATGGTCGGAGAGCGGGTTCTGCTTCGGGTCTCGCCTATGAAAGGCGTTATGAGATTTGGGAAGAAACGAAAGTTGAGTCCGAGGGTTATTGGCCCTTTTGAGATATTGAGGAGAGTTGGGAGGTTGCCTATGAGCTTGCCTTACCTCCCAGCCTGGCAGGGGTTCATCCGGTATTTCATGCTTCGATGCTCCGGAGGAATCACGGTGATCCGTCGCACGTGTTGGATTTCAGTTCAGTCCAGTTGGAGAAGGATCTATCCTATGTTGAGGAGCCAGTGGCAATATTGGACAGGCAGGTCAGGAAGCTGAGGTCAAAGAACATTGCGTCCGTGAAGGTTCAGTGGCGGGGTCAGCCGGACGAGGAGGCGACCTGGGAGACCGAGCGGGATTTGCGCATCCAGTACCCTCATCTTTTCACTACTTCAGGTATGTTCTCTATGCTCGTTCGAGGACGAACGAATGTTTAAGTGTGGGAGGATGTAACGAGCCAGCCGGTTATTTTGGAATTTTCGCCTCGAACCCCTATTAACTGCTTCCCCTAAGTCCATTTCTGCTATTTTGGTTTGCCGGGACGTTCGGTGTTGGGTTTTCGGAGAGTTTTGGGACACATAGTCCCTAAGGGAGAGCTTAAGTGTTGGAAAATGGTCCATAGTCAGAACAGTGTGAAGACGGTCTCCAAATGGAAATCTGATGGTCCCGTTAGCTCCGTTAGGTGATTTCGGGGTTAGGAGCGTGTTCGAAATGTGTTTTGGAGGTCCGTGGCTAATTTAGGCTTGAAATACCGAAGTTTGAATTTTTGAAGTTTTCGGTCCGGTAGTGAGATTTTGATCCGAGGATCGGAATGGAATTCCGGAAGTTGCAGTAGCTCCGTCATGTCATTTGGGATGTGTGTGCAAAATTTCAGGTCATTCAGACGTGTTTTGGTTAGGTTTTTGATTGAAAGCGTGTTTTGTGAGAATTTGAAGTTCTTAGGCTTGAATCATTGATTAATTCGAGTTTCCGGCGTTGTTTTAGGTGGTTTAAGGATTGGTACAAGTTTGAATAAGGTAATAGGTATTATTGGTGCTTTTGGTTGAGGTCCCGAGGGCCTCGGGATGATTTCGGATGGTTAACGGAAAGATTTTTGAAGTTGAGGGATTTCAGCTTTTGCTGCTTCTGATATTTTTGCATCTGCGGTTTGGGGACCGCAGATGCGGCTAGGTGTACCGCAGATGCGGATTTTTGGTGGCTTCCAGGTTCCGCAAATGCGGAAGTATAACCGCAGAAGCGGTTTCGCATCTGCGGAAGAAGGACCGCAGATGCGGCTCCTGGCCCTTTTAATGAAGTCGCAGATGCGGCAAATGTTCCGTAGAAGCGGGACCGCAGGTGCGGTCCCTTGACCACAGATGCGGAATTCACTGGCCAGAAATAGTGAGTTCGAGGGTTTAGTTTCAAAGTTAGAAAAAAATCGAATTCGAGCTCGGGAGAGGGCGATTTTGAGAGGGATTTGAAGAGGAGATCATTGGGTAACGAATCTTTAACCCTTTCTAGTTATATTTCATCAATCTTTAGTTAATTTCATCATCTAATTTCGGATTTTGAATGGAAAATGGGTAAAAACTTCATAGACCTAATTATTGAGATTTGAGTGGGTTTTTGACCTCCAATTTGAGAGATTTTTATATGGTTAGACTCGTGGGAGTACGAGGGTTCTGAAAACATTAATTTCATCCGAATCCGAGACGTTGGCCTGAGGGGCATTTTGGTCATTTTACATAATTTCGCATCTTAGCTTTGAATTAAATCATAGAATCAGTTGCTTGAGATGTTAGTTACGATATGTAATTGAATTGAATAGATTTGGGCCATTTGGAGTCGGATACTCGTGGCAAAAGTGTGGTTTCGAGTAGATTTTGGGGCCGGTTCGAGGTAAGTGGCTTGTCTAACCTTGTGTGGGGGACTTTCCGCTTAGGATATGATGTTTGGAAATTGAATGCCCTGTACGTGAGGTGACGAGCGCGTACTTGAGCTAATTGTTGAAAATTCGGTTTTACTTAAATATTTAGATTGAGTTTCTTTCTTACCTGCTTTATTCTATTTGCAATTATAGCTTGTGTTAGTTTAGAAAGGCATGCTTAGCTGATCTAAATTGCCTACTTGCTTAAGTTGCTTTGTTTGTACTACGTGAAGCATGTTAGGCCCTGACCTTCCTCGTCACTACCCGATCAAGGTTAGGCTTGGCACTTACTGAGTACCGCTGTGGTGTACTCATACCCCTTCTGCGCATGTTTTTCATGTGCATAACCAGGTACCTCCACCCAGGCGTATGACCCTCGAGGCGGAGAGATCTAGCAGAGACTTCGAGGTACATCTGCCGCGTCCGCAGACCAAGGAGTCTCTATCTTATTCTAGCTTTAGCAGATATCCTTCCTTTCTTACTGTTGTTTTAGACATTCTGGAGTTAGAGCAGTGTACTCATTCTATTAGCTTGTTTTCCCGTGAGTTTCCGGGTTTTGGGATGATATTGTAGACTTCCGTGTTATAGGATTGTATATGCCAAGTGGCATCTATACATTGTATTTTCTTTTAACTGTTCAAGTTGAATTATTATTTTCCGCAAGTTATTTTATTTCCCGCATTTTAGGCATACCTAATTGTAGAGACTAGGCGCCATCACGACATGTTCACGGTGGGTGAACTGGGGTCGTGACAGTGTGATCCTTTTTGCTGTTTGTTGGAAGACCTCATATACCAGTGAAATATATGTGTTGCAATTTGAATTTGGATCGCTTAAAAGAGTAACTGTTACGAGGGTGAATGCGAGATTTGCAGAAGATTTGAAGTCCTAGATGGTTTGTGTTGTACGAGCTTGTGAAGGATTTAGTTTAATCTCACTGCGGTATTATGGCAGTAATAGAGTATATGCATTATAAGTTATAGTTTTTTTTTATCTATGGCTTTGAGCTAAGTGGGGGAGTCTGTTATTGATTAGTTGATGGCACGGTTATGTGCTATGATGGTTCCAGTTTGAGGCGTATCGGTGAATCAGTTATGGCTTACGGAGGTTTAGACCGAGGATGGCCCGAGTAGGGGAAATTTCAATAAAGGTTATGTTATGCTTTTTGGGTATATGAGAATCATGGAATGACTTGAATTATTATTGTTAAAGGATGTATGGTGCATAGAACAGGAAGTTGCTTGGTTGCATTAAGGTCAGGTCGTCCAGTCCGTTTGATCGGTCTAATTGCGGTTTGAGTAGAGTAGATGACTCTCGAGAATGGTTCTAATGGGTTCAAGATTTTACATGTAGTAATTGGAGATTTTCAAGTTGTATATTTGGCTAGAAACTGAGGTTTGCATTGGAGGGTGTCAAGACTAGTAGTATTTCTATATCATTATGGGATTCCATGTACCAGTATCAGGAAGGTAAAGGTGATGTCTTTGGATTCGCAGGAAGTCCCTTCAGGGTAGGTATTTTGGATGTGGTGCTTTTAGGAATGGTTAAGAGAGTATTCAATGGCTTATGAGCCTTAGACGGTGTGGTTTTATGCTTGGGTCTCGTGTGGTGAGTTTGGGTTGAGGAAATTGTGGTGTTATAGCAAGAAGGAGTATCAAGTTGAAGGTAAATCAGAAGGAAACTCGGAAGGATAGGATAGCTTGGTAATAGGCCGGATCGGCATGGTAAGGATATGATTATATCTTTTTGTGCTTACGAGGTAATGAGTTTCTACAGGTGTTTCGCGGCAATGCTCTTGGGTTGTGTTTTAGTGACCTGAGTAGCTTGGTTTAGTTACAAGGATTCATTAGTTTTCTGCAAATGGAATTCGGAGAGTTCTTGATGGTTTTTACCATAACTAGAGATGTATATTTGCTACGAGCGTGAGGAACATGAGATGTGTAGTGATTTTTCTTCTAGATGGGATCAATGGGAAGTTCTCGGCTAGTTGAGTACGTAGTTGCTTGTGGCTCGGAAGGGATATGAGGTTCTCGTGTTTATCCTAGGGTGGTATGGTATATACGGTATGTTGGGTAGGATTGAGATTTGCATGTGTAAGGTCATGGTTCAGTTTTGAAAGGAAGGTCACAAATTCTTAGGTAGCATGGACAGTTCAGATGACTAGATGAATGAGATCACTGATTGGTGTGGCTTGATGAGGGTATACATTTTAGAAAGGGCGATGTGTTGAGTTGAGGATACTTCATTAGTATTGGGCACTCTCTTGTTGGATCGACTGCTGATGTTCGAGTTTGCTTGGTGGCACAGAAGAATTATAGAAGCACCTCTCGTGGGATGATTAGGTATTAGTGGTCTGTGTATATTCGGACGATGGAGTTAGGATCGAATATGTTGATTCGCGTGCTGTATGGATTTGGAGACCCGAGTGGATCCTTTGTTGCTTGGCATGTTAGATTTTGGATGCGATATTGGGTATAGACTGGTTGTCTCATTGTTGTGTTATTCTGGGCTGTTGCGCTAACATGGCGACGTTGGCTATGCCAGGAATGCCACAGATTGAGTGGCGAGACTCGTCGGATTATGTTCCCAGTAAGGTGGTTTCATTTTTGAAGACCTAGCAGATGGCTGGGGAGGTTGTTCTTCTTATTTGGCCTCCGTGATGGATGGTAGTGCAGAGACTCCTACCATGATTCAGTTCCGGTGGTGAGCGATTTTCCCGATGTGTTTTCTGCTGCCGGGCATGTCGTCGGATAGGGTTGTTGATTTCGGTATTGATCTGGTGCCGGACACCGTATTGCATGGCATCGGCGGAGTTAAAGGTGTTGAAGAAGCAGCTTCAGGAACTCCTTGATAAGGGTTCGTTGGTAGGCCAACGTGGAGGTATGTTCTACATTGAGTCGGCTTGGTTGACTCCGAGTTGTATTGTTGACGGATGTGTTGATTCGATTGTTATTGAGCTTATAGTGATCTGGGGAGATCTATGAGTTACCTTTCCGTGTTGCGAGGCGTTAGGATTTGTTGGTTATAGGCACATGTGGTGCTATTTTATTGGGGTCTCTCAGTGGAATTCGAGCTGGAAGAGTATTGGGTATTGCTCAGCGGATGGCTTATCGGTTGTGTCCTTACGGGTCTGTGTAATGTTATGTCAATTGCTTTGCCGTGGTTATGATGATTTGCTTTGGTTCTAGACATCAAATTGCGCGTGGTTGTCGATTTTGAGCATAGTGACTGGAGGTGTCTCATGTGGGCTAGTATTTGGATAGGGTCGCGCATTGCAGCGAAGTTAGGTGGAGGTATGACCTTTCAGGTTGGATTCGCGTGTTCTGTTTCTACGAGGTGTGACGGGTCCTCAGCATTTGGTGTGGTGGTACTGGTGAGCTTGCGATACAACTCTCTCATTTGAGTCATTTTCATGATTTGAGTATGTTCAGATTGTTGCTTATTGGTGCGCGGATTGCACGAGTGGCGGCCTTAGATTGTATTGACGTGTCATATCACTAGAGTAGTTTTGTTGGAATTTGATGAGATTGTTGGTATCTAGAATGAATACAAACGGATTCGGTTTCAGCGTGTTGGAGGGATAATATCGAGGTTCGGCTTAGAAATTTGCTATGGTTCTTGCCAAAGGAGAAGTGGCTTCACGAATGGTTGATATGAGGAATGGTTATGACTTTCTATGTGTTTCATTTATCATTGGCAGTATACGGAAGTGTTGGAATGAGGCTTTATTTGATAAGAGGTTAATTATCGATATTCGGTTGTTCTGAGCAACTGCTGTAATCAGAAGTTATCGCTACGAGAGTTTGAGCTATGTGGTATATCATGTAATTGCATCTGAGGCTGCAGGTATGGTTGTTACAACTTGTTCGGGCTTATTCAGAGTATAAATGTGAGATTCTAATCTTGTAGATGATTTCAGAAGTGGAAATGTGGTTCTAAGGTTTATAGGCTAGGTTGGATTGCGAAACTGTAGTTACATTGTGTTATCGGACTTATATGAGATAGGGTGACGTGGGATCACCCCCGGGTATCTGCATGGTAAGGTTATAAGCCGACTTGTTGGCTTTTGGAACAACTATGAGCACGTTCGAGGAACGTATGTTTAACCGGGGGAGGATGTAACGACCTGACCGGTTGTTTTGAGCTTTTGCATTTCACTCGCCAGTTTTCGGGCATGACTAGCCCCATGTGATGTATTATGCCTTATGTAAATCGTCGGTTTTGGTTTTCAGAATAATCGGAATAAATTTGGAAGAACAGTTATGAGTTTGAAGCTTAAAATTTGAAAGGTTGACCAAGTTTTGACTTGTTAGTATATGACCTCGGATTGGAATTTTTATGATTTGGTTAGCTCCGTTAGGTGATTTGGGACTTAAGAGTGTGATCAGAATGTATTTTGGACGTCCTGAGTAGATTTAGGCTTGAATTGGCGAAATTAAAAATTTGGCATTTTCCGGTCGGCAGTAGAAATTTTTATATCGGGGTCGGAAAGGAATTTCGAAAATTAGAGTAGGTCCGTTGTATCATTTGTGACGTGTGTGCAAAATTTCAGGTCATTCGGACGAGGTTTGATAGACTTTTTGATCGAATTCGGAATTCGGAAGTTTTGAAATTCTTAGGCTTGAATCCGAGGGTGATTCGATGTATTGATGTTGTTTTGAGCGTTCCGAAGGTTGGAACAAGTTTGAATGATGTTATGGGATGTGTTGGCATGTTTGGTTGAGGTCCCGGGGGCCTCGGGTGAGTTTCGGGGTGGTTTCGGACCATTTCTAGGCCATTTCTAGTTGCTGGTTTTGGCTTTAGGGGTGTACAGTGCGCTAGCATAGATCCTAGGTTGATTGAAGAGGGAATTCAAGAGAACTTCTTTGAGGTATGATTATTGAACTAAAAACTCGATCCTAGGTTGATTCTTACTTGTTTAAACATGAAATTAGTGGGATTTAAAGCCTAAAGTTGGGGAATTAGGGCTTGAAATTGGAGAGTATAAATTAGGGATTTGAGGGGCCATTTGAGGTCCGATTTTGATGTTCTTGGTATGTATGGACTCGTGTGAGGATAAGGATTCCATTGATGTTAATTTTGTCGGATTCTGAGACGTTGGCCCGGGGGTCGGGTTTGGTCAATTTCGGGATTCTTGATGTAAATTGGTTATTTTCGAGTGGGCTTTGTTCCCTTAGCATATTTTGACGGTATGGTGCTGTTTTTGGCTAGATCTGGAGCATCCGGAGGCCGAGACGAGAGGCAAAGGTATCGCAAGCTAGAGTTTGGACCGGATTGAGGTAAGTAATGATTGTAAATACTGTCCTGAGGGTATGAAACCCCGGATTTCACATCGTTGTGCTACTTTGAGGTGACGCAAAAGCTAGATGACGAGCGTGGGGTCGTGCACCGCTGGGGATCGTGACTTGGTCCATTCCGTACGACTATTAAGTCGCGTATTTTACTTGAAAACTATTTCATATTGTTATATCTTGGAAAATATTATTGTGTTTGGGGCTAAATGCCGTGTTTGGGCCTTGTGCCGATTGTTTGGACCCTTAGGGGCTTTTTCTACTATTTTTACCTCACTGTTTTGATTTAATATTTACACTCAGACATGTTACATTCATGTTGTTTTCATAACTCGATTTTGTTCACTCCTTTGATTTCATAAATGATTTGAGCCGAGTAATTGTTTTACCGTTGTCCGTGTGGCTTGTGAGATTCTGACTGAGTAAGGCCAAGGGCCTGTGTTTTGAGGATACTATGGGATCGGGCTGCGCGCCGCAGCATGTGGTACCGATTGTGATATATGAGAGGCCGAGGGCCAGATTTATTATGCCACGAGATAGCTTGTGATTGATATGAGGCCGAGAGCCTGTTGATTATGCCACGAGATGGCTTATTATTGCGTTTGGGCCGTAAGGGGCCCCTCCCGGAGTCTGTACACCCCCAGTGAGCGCGGGTACCCAGTGTGAGTGATGTGTTGTAGTCCGAGGGGCTGTTGTTGTTTCATATTGAAGCCCGAGGGGCTGTTCTTGATCTATGTTGCCCGAAGGGCGGTTCTTGATTCATGTTATGCCCAAGGGGCTGATTAGGAGTGATTGTGAGGCAGCCCGAGGGGCTGTTCTGTTGATATTATGCCCGATGGGCGGTTTATGGTACATGTTTTGCCCGAGGGGCTGTTTACGTTTCTATCATTTTTACTCACTGTTTTTATCACTCGTTTTGAAACTATTGAAAGTTGTTTAAAAATGTATTTACTGAAATTGAGCATGATTTACGGAGTAAATGATTACTGTACTGTTTTGAAAATGTACTGCATTTGCTGTAGCGTTATGACGTGGCTTACGTGTTTTCTTACTGCTCAGCTTTCATTTACTTTTATTACTTACTGAGTTGACATACTCACATTACTCCCTGCACCTTGTGTGCAGATTCAGGTATTATTTTGAACCCGTTAGCGGGTGTTGGTTGCTCGGTGGCAGAGTCATCGGAGTTAGCAAGGTAGCTGCCCGGTGTTCGCAGCACTGCTTTTCTCCCTCTTGTCTTCCTTAGACTGTATTTAGTACATTTTTAGACTCTTAGTTGTGTTCAGACCTTCGTAGAGCTCGTGACTTGTGACACCCTGATGTCGGCTGTATTTTGTTTCCGCAGTTGATATATTTCGCTTTATTTTGGGATTTATCATTATTAATGGCTTGATTATGAATCATTACATCTATTAATTGAACTTGGGGTTTGTGTCAGCTGGCCTTGTCTTCACGAGAGGCGCCATCTCGACCGGATCTGGGTTTAGGTTCGTGACATATGACGTCATATTTTCTTTTATCGAATAAGTTTGTTGAAAACGTTGTGTTATATACTTTAAAACTTGTTAATTTTTTCTTGTAAATGTCTTTATGTATGCATATTTACATCGTCTTACACGCTCCTATGTTACGTTAAGAATTCAAACGTGCCCATTATTTTTGCTGAAGTCCTTTATTTTTCAATTGTTTTATTTTATTTTATGGTGCATTTGTAATAGTCCACTAAAAATGATTACTAATATGTTGCACCTTTTAGTAGCTATATCTCTTCAAGTTAAAAAACCAAAAAGCCAATGCAAACGCCTCAGCTTCTCATCAATTGTAAAGAGGTATTCTTTTATTATATATCACTAAATTCAACAATTTGATGTTTCCCCTGGATCCTTTCCCTTTCCTGGAACGGAAACTGGACCATTTCGGGTGTATGCAAAAATAAAACAAAAAATATATATATATTTCTACAAAAAATATTGTATATATGTATGTATTCTGCATGCACCACCCTGTATCGCAATGTGAACTTTCTGCACAACTACTTCAATTGGAGATTTATGATGGAATTGCATAATTCTAATGGTTGGTGTTTCTCATGTGGAAAGTTTACATATTGGGAAGTTTCTTCAATTAAAAAGCTGGGGATATGATATGTGTCAACCAGCATAAAGATAAAGTCCCCCTTTAATTTATCAATTGATTGCAAGAAAAAGTTAGTCGTGTTTCCATAAGAATAATGGCATACACAAATACAAAAACACTAAATGCTTCATGGAGTAAAGGTTGGCCGTGCTAAACAAACTCCAATTCACCATGAAAGATATTTATCAATACACAAATGTATAACTCCCCGGGAATTTCAATTGCGCTCATATTCATTACATACCTTTCCAGGCCTAATTCTTTAATAATCACTTCAGCTCTTTCATACTTCTGACGTCGACTTATCTTGCTTGGAAGTCTTAAGAATGCAGCAAAAACTAAGGTTTCCTCTACAGTCAATTGTGGAAAAAGCACATCATCTTGTGTCACGAAACCCACCTAGCACAACATTGCTCAATTCAGTATGGAAGTTAATACAAAATCATGTACATTGAAAGAAAGACTTTTATAAATTCTTGGTTTTAAGGCAATAGAAAGAGAGAAGGAAAAAAGAATTATTGATGGATAGGTAATATACCTCCTATTGATAGCTGTATTATATGGGATGTCATTGTATGTGACAGTTCCTCTGACATTTTCTTGCAATCTTCCTCCCAATATCTTTAACAAGGTTGTTTTCCCACTGCCAGAAGGCCCCATTAAGGCAAGAATTTCACCCTTTCTGTTATACCCTTGAGTATCTACTTGTAATTGTCATGCTCAAACTGGGAAGCTACCTTTGATACAACTGCCTTGACAGGATTGTTGGAGGAGCTTAGTTTCCGTCTGGGTATGCGACCTTGGATTGCTGTTGCATATTCAGCTCCTGTTGCAGCTGCTACCACAGTTTTCTTGATCTACCCAATTGGTCAAGGAAGTTTTTCTGATGGTATGCCTCTAGGAATCTCTGGTACTTTCAATTTCATGATTGTATTCCAGGCTGAGCACAACATCCTTATGCACCCTTTTTAGTATCATCATTACACAATCTAGTCCTTGTTTCGAGTATATCGAGAGAAAAAGATTCCTTATCTAGAACTTCAAGTCGATTTAAAAATTACTTATTCAGATTATTACTTTTTTCTTTGTCGGTAGAAATTCACTTATTGTCCAATTCATTAGGGAGCGTTTTTTGGAGTAACAATAAGGGTATCCTTCTTTTTATCATTTTCCAAAAAGTTGATAAACTTGGCGGGTATGTAAAAAAATATACACATATAATATCTATCTAATCTCTTAATGACACAAACACCAAATATATAATACTTTAACATGATACATACTTGCTAGAGGTCTTCTTATAAGGACACGTGTAGTAGAGACTAATTATGCCACAAGGATAGAACCCAATAAAATATCCATAAGAATCTCTTTAATATCAAGCAACATATATCAAAGTATTAGCCTCTAATGGAGATTCAGTGGCACATTACCAGTCTGTAACTTGAATACACCATCAGACTTTTGTACCAAGAGTATTTTATGCGACTCAACGCTTAAGTTGTCATGATTTTTTTTATCTGAGATTATACATAACTTTTCATGGCTTAAAAACATGTAGACCTATAAGGATAGCATATGGAAAAAAGAGCATGCTATGGTCCATGTTCATTGATCCATGGTTGGCATCTTTTCAAATATGTTGTTTGCTGCAGTTGGAAAGAGTGGCTATGCAGCAAATTGTTCCGGAGGAAGAAGGCTTTTTTTTTTTCTTTTTCTTTTAAAGGAATTTATGTGTTCTATTTTAGAAACAACGAAAAAGTGTTCGTGAATGTTTACAAGTGAAATAGGATTTCAAGGCCTACTCTAATCACGCCTTGCATTCAAACCATATCAAAAAGCAATTAAGAGTTGTAAGTAGACACGTAATTTAAAATATTTTAGACTCTGAGATGAATTTGACAATAGCTTTGAAAAAATATTTACTTGTTCAATTTTATATGAATTAGACATACCGAAATTAATTATACTAATAGGATTCCTAAGGTAATCATGTAGGATTCTTAACGTGTAGTATTATGTCCTAAAACTAATAGGATTATAAGGCTAATATCTAGAATTCCGGTTATATCCTTTTATTATGAGTTATTATGCTTAATATTATAAGGTTATTTTTGTAAACCGACATTGTATTCAAGCTTTTATAATAACTAGTCTCTATATAAGTGCGTTGCACGTATATACCTCTCGCTAATCATTAACAGAAAGATGAAAAGCATTTTCTTCCTTATATTGAAAATCAAAGTTTTATCTAACTCTCAACTGTAGATATCTTTTTAGGTTATTTCTCAAAATATGTCATATAACCGACGATTTTAGAAAAACAATGTCAAAGTCAATGTCACAACCCGGATTTTTCGCCATCGGGAGTCGTGATGGCGCCTATTAATGTGAGCTAGGCAAGCCAATTATTGAACAGATTACCTTTATCCATTTTTACACCTTTTTAGCATGTATAAAGCAATAATGTGAAAACAGCAGAAATTTCAATAAGCGGAAGAAATGTAGTGAAATATCTGAAATATAAATCTAATACAACTATTTAAGCCTTAATCACCCAGAACTGGTGTCACAGTACCACAGACGATCTAAGAGTGCTAAATACAAAGTCTGAAAATAAAAGATGCACTATTTCTGAATCAAAGAAATGAAACAGGAAGTAAAGGATAGAAGAGACGCCAGGGCCTGCGGACGCCTGCAGGTCTACCTTGGATCTCCACGTGGACTGAAGGTAGTCACTCAATCTACGATCCAAAGTCAACAGCACTGGGATCTGCACAAAAGAGTGCAGAGTGTAGTATCAGCACAACCGACCCCATGTGCTGGTAAGTGCCTAGCCTAACCTCGGCGAAGTAGTGACGAGGCTAGGACCAGACTACCAAACAAACCTGTGCAATTCAACTATATACAACGTAAAAGAGGTACAGAATTAAACAGTCAAGTATGGGAGGGGTAGCATGCTGCGGGGGAGATATCAATCCAGAATAGAAAGACAACAGGTAAATGGAAGAAACAATATATCTCGGATATCAACAGAGAACCAGAAAACAATAAGTGCACGGCATCACCCTTCGTGCTTTTACTCTCGTCCTCACCAAAGCAATCAAGTAATGAAAATGTACACGGCATCACCCTTCGTGCTTTTACTCTCGTCCTCACCATATAATCAATATAATCGGCACGGAATGGTACTTCGTGCGGCACGACATCACCCTTCGTGCTTTACACTCTTTCCTCACAAAATCATACACGGTATCACCCTTCGTGCTTTAACACTCGCTTACCCAAACAATGCACGGCATCACCCTTCGTGCTTTAACTCTCTTCCTCACCCAAACAACAATCACAAACAATAGGCAAGGAAATGAAGAAATTACAATAAGAATCCCCAATGGAACAATATTCAACAACAATCCCGGCATGGGACACATCAAAACAACAACAATATCCCGGCAAGAGAGTCAATATAGTGATTCTTTTCTCTTTTTCACTTTTACTTCACAACTCACTTACAACCTGAGCCAATGCTCCAAAGGGTTCTATTACCACTCATAATTTCACAATTCGTTATACAACTTGAGACAACGCTCCTCAATGTTCATACTTCACAATTATTTTCACAAACTTGCCCAACAAATAGAAATCATCACCAAAGCATGAATAATACAATGAAGTCATGATAATCACATTATAAGACTCACGGGCATGCTAGACACCAACGTATAGATACTCGTCACCACGCCTATACGTCGTACTTAACAATTACCACATAGCAAATAGGACTCGACTCCTAATCCCTCAAGCTAAGGTTAGACCAAACACTAACCTCGATGCCACGAACACAATTCACTGTCTCAGTTATCGTTTTAGACTTTCCACCAATTCGCTCGTATCTAGCCACAAGTTACTATAATTAATCATATCTAATTCTAATGCATGAAAATGAGTTTCCTAAAGTTTTACCCAAAATCAAAACGCCCTCGGCCCACATGGTCAAAACTCGAGTTCGAACCAAAACCCGATTACCCATTCCCCACGAACCCAAATATATAATATTTATTGAAATCGGAACCTCAAATCGAGGTCCAATCCCCAATTTTTGCAAAACCTAGTTCTACCCAAAACACCCAAATTCCCCCATGAAAATCATTGATTTTGAGTTGAAATCATGTTAAAAGATGTTAATGATTGAAGGAAACGAGTTAAAATTGACTTAACAATCGATTTGAAGAAGAGTTTGTTCTTGGAAAATCGCCCTAGGGAGTTTGTGTTTTGAAAAGATGTGAAAAATGGTTGAATTTCGGCTAAGTATAAAAGTTGCAGGTCGCAAATATGGGAAATGCAAACAGGAGTTCGCAATTGCGAACCCTTCAAAGAATTTGGACTTTCGCATTTGCGAACAGGAATGTCGCATTTGCGACAAATAGGTCGCATTTGCGGCCTCAAGCATTACAAGCAGACTTCGCATTTGCAAAGGGACACTCGCATTTGCGAGGCCGGAATTGTGAGGAACCATCTCGCATTTGCGAGGAAGGGCAGGCTTGGGCTGGTTCGCATTTGCGACCAAGCCCTCGCATTTGCGAGCCAGGCCTGATCACACCAGCAATAAAACCTGAAATTTCCAAGTCTAAAATTCACCCCGTGGCCTATCCAAAACTCACCCGAGCCCTCGGGGCTCCAAACCAAATATGCACACCAACCTAAAAACATCATATGGACTCGCTCGTGCGTTCAAATCACTAAAATAACATCAACAACTATGAATTTACCATCAAACTCATGAAATTTTCTCAAGAACTTCAAATTTTCAATTTTCTCAAAAACGATCCGTTTCACGTCGTTTCAAGTCCGTTTCTTACCAAATTTTATAGACTTATCTTAAATCACATATAAGACCTGTACCGGGTGCCGGAACCAAAATACGGGCCCGATACCATCAAGTTTAAATCACAATTCATTTCCAAATCTCATGAAAAATTTCAGAAAATAATTTTCTTTAAAAATTCATTTCTCGGGCTTGGGACCTCGGAATTCGATTCTGGACATATGCCCAAGTCCCATATTTTCTCACGGACCCTCCGGGACCGTCAAATCACGGGTCCGGGTCCGGGTCCGGGTCCGTTTACCAAAAATGTTGACCAAAGTCAATTTAATTCATTTTATAGCCAAATTTTATCATTTTTCATAGATTTTCACATATAGACTTTCCGGTTACACGCCTGGACTGCACACGCAAATCGAGGTGATGCTGAAAGAGGTTTTTAAGGCCTCGAAATGCAGAATTTAATTTAAAAACAAGTGAAGACCTTTTGGGTCATCACATCCTCCACCTCTAAAATAACCGTTCGTCCTCGAACGGACAGAAGAAGGAAGTACCTGAGTCGGGAAAAGATGGGGTAACGGCTCCGCATATCGGACTCGGACTCCCAGGTCGATGCCTCAGCAGGCTGACCTCTCCACTGAACACGAACAGAAGGAAAACTCTTCGATCTCAACTGACGAACCTGCCGATCTAGAATAGCACCGCTCCTCCTCATAAACAATCCTTGTCCAACTGGACAGTGCTAAAATCTAACACTGGGATGGATCGCCGTGATACTTCCGAAGCATGGACACATGAAACACTGGATGCACGACTGATAAGCTCAGCGGCAACGCAAGTCTGTAAGCCACCTCTCCCACTCGATCAAGAATCTCAAACGGCCAATGAACCTAGCTAAGCTTGCCCTTCTTCCCAAACTTTATCACGCCTTTCATAGGCGACACTCGAAGCAATACCCGCTCACCGACCATGAATGCCAAATCGCAAACCTTGCGGTCGCATAGCTCTTTGCCTGACTGAGCTGTACGAAGCCATCCTGAATAATCCTGACCTTGTCCCAACATCTCTGCACTAGATCCGTACCCAACAACAAGCCCTCTCGCTCAAACCATCCAACCCGCGACCGACACCGCCTACCATACAGGCTGTAAGAGCCATCTGGATACTCGACTGTACTGTTGTTGTAGCAAACTCTTGCTAAAGGCAAAAACTGACCCACAAGCCTCAAAGTCAATGCACAGCTCGACATATCCTCCAAAATCTGAATGGTCCGCTCGGACTGTCCGTCCTGTCTGAGGATCAAATGATGTGCTCAACTCGACCTGTGTGCCCAACTCTCGCTGACTGCTCTCCAGAAAATTGAGGTAAACACGTACCTCGGTCTGAAATGATAGACACGGCACACCATGAAGGCGAACAATCTCCGGATTATAGATTCCAGCTAAACCTCTCAGAAGAAATGAACTGCCAACAGAAATGAAATGTGCTACTTGGTCAGCCTATCAACAAATAACCCACACTGCATCAAACTTCTTCTGAGTCCGTGGGAGTCTAGTAACGAAGTCCATAGTAAACCTCCCACTTCCACTCAGGGATCTCAATCTTCTTGGAACAAACCACCAGGCCTCTGATCCGTATTAACCTGCTGACAATTCCAAACACCGACACGATATCTCCTTATTCTCCTCCACAATAAATTGCTCCGCAAATCCTGATACATCTTCGCGCGGGCCAGATGAATAGATACCGGGAGCTATGGGCCTCCTCTAAAATCAACTCTCGAAGACCATCCATCATTAGGCATACAAACTCGACCCTCGCAATCTCAAACTCATCATCACCTAAGTAATCTGCTTGGCACCTCCGTGTTGCACCGTGTCTCTAAGACACACAAATGGGATCATCATTACTGCCGATCTCGGATACGCTCCAATAATGAAAAAACGACGAGTGTGCAAGAAACATCCAACCTTCACGAACTGATTGGCCAAAGCCCTGAACGTCCAAAGCAAGCGTCTCTCACCGACCGGAATATAAGCAAGACTGCCCATACCTGACGGACTTCGTCTCCAAAGCATCGGCCACCACATTGGCCTTCCCGTATGATATAAGATGTGATATCATAGTCTTTCAACAGCTCCAACCACTCCTGCCTCAAATTCAACTCCTTTTGCTTGAACAATATACTCCAAACTCTTTGTATCCGTGAACACCTCACATGCCACGCCATACAGATAATGCCTCCAAACTTCAATCGTGGACAATGGCTTGCTAACTCCAGATCATGACCAGATGTTCTTCTCATGAATCTCTCAACTGCCGCGAAGCATAGGCAATAACCTTGCATCCTGCATCAACACCGCACCAAGAGTCAATACAGAGCATCACAATAAACTGTATATGGCCCTGAACCTGTGGTAAAACCAACACCGGCCTGTAGTCAAAGCTATCTTGAGCTTCTAAAAGCTCGGCCTCACACTCATTCGACCATCTGAACTGGGCACCCTTCTGGGTCAACCTGGTCATCGGGGCTGCGATAAGATGAAAAACCCCTCTAGCAAACCCGATGATAGTAGCCTGCCAAACCCCGAAGAAACTCCGGGATCTCTGTGTCTAATGGTCCGGTCTAGCCAGTTCTTTACTGCGCTCAATCTTCTGCGATCAACCTGAATACCCTGCTGAACAAACATGACCCAGGAATGTCGACCGAACTCATCACCAGAACCCACACTTCGAAAACTTAGCATACAATGACTATCCTCAATTGCAGTCTGAAGAACCACTCAAGACTTGCTGGCTTCAGGCTGCTCCTGCGACGGCCCAGTCAGGAATAATATCAAAATATCAACATAATGAATACTAATCACTCAACCGAGAGTCCCTAAGTCAATAAGCCTGAACACTTCGGTTCATCAAATCCATTAAAAATGCTGATTAGGAGCGCAATTTTGCACATCCGAATGACAGTCACCAGAAGAACTCATGATATGCCGCATACCGAAGTGCGAGAGAAGCTGTCTTAGGGACATCGGATGCCCTTATAACTCAAACCTGATGGAGTCCAGATCTCAAGTCAATCTTTGAAATACCTTGGCACCGTTTGAACTGATCGAAGAATCGAGTCAAATCCTCCGAGCAGCGGATACTTATTCTTGATTGTAACCTTATTCAATTGCCGTAATTGCTCTATACAATATTCCATGATCCTGTCCTTCTTCTTAACGAAGCAACAACCGGCGCATCCTCTATATCGACATACACTGCACGTCCTAATGAAACCCTTTTCAAGCACCGTCTTGCAACTTCGAGCTACCTTCAACCTTCAACTCAGGCGGGCCAACTATAACGGCGGATAAGAAATATACGCGTCTAGTGCCCAGGAGCAAAATCCTAAATGCAAAAATCGATATCCCTGTCGGGTGGCATACCCGGCAGGTCTGAAGGGAATACCTCAGGAAACTCACGAACAACGGGCACAGAATCAATAGAAGGAACCTCAGTACTAGAATCACGAACATAGGCCAAATAGGCCAAACACCCCTTCTCGACCATACGCCGAGCCTTCACATACGAGATAACACTGCGGGTAGAATGACCAGGAGTCCCTCTCCACTCCAAACGAGGTAAACACGATAAGGCTAAGGTCACAGTCTTGGCATGACAGTCCAAGATAGAGTGATAAGGTGATAACCAGTCCATCCCCAATATGACATCGAAATCAACCATGTCCAGAAGAAGCAAATCTACAAGAGTCTCAAGACCTCCAATCACAACTATACATGAACGATGGACTCGATCTACCACAATAGAATCACCCACCGGTGTAGACACATAAACAGGAGCACTCAAAGAATCACTAGGCATGACCAGATTCGGTGCTAAATAAGATGACACATAGGAGTACGTAGACCCTGGATCAAATAAAACGGAACCATCTCTGCTACAAACCAGAACAATACCTTTAATAACTGCATCGGAAGCCTCAGCCTCGGGCCTGGCTGGAAGAGCATAACATCGGGGTTGGGCCCCACCACCCTGAACCACATCTCTGGGACGGCCGGCTGCTGGCTGGCCTCCACCTCTAATGGCCTGAGCTCCAACTCTAATACCTCTACCTCCACCTCTAGCACCTCTACCCCCACCTCTAGCTGGCTGGGCGGGCTGTGGAACACTCGGTGCTTGAACCATGGCACGGGAACCCTGATGCTGAGAGCTACTCGATGCTCGAGGGCAAAACCTAGCAATGTGACCCATATTACCACAAGTGTAACAAGCCATCGGCTGCTGAGACTGCTGGCCCTGACGACCTGAATGACTACCCCGAAAACTCTGAAGCGGCGGTGCACTGATAGGAGCTGGTGGTGCGCTGTAGGACTGTTGATCAGAATACTGCATCTGAGGACCACGGCCACCTGAAGCACCATGAGAAACCTGAAGTGCTGACTGAAAAGGCCTAGGAGGATGGCCTCTACCATACGAATCCCTACCTCCAGACGAGGTACCACTGAATCGGCCTGAATGACGAGGCCTCTTGTCAGACCCATGACCACCTCCCTGTGATAGAACCATCTCAACTCTCTGGGCCACATTGGCCGCCTCCTGGAAAGATATCTCACTCCCAGTCTCCCTAGCCATCTGAAGACGAATCGGCTGAATAAGTCCATCAATGAACCTCCTCACCCTCTCTCTCTCGGTGGGAAGTATGATAAGAGCATGACGATCCAAGTCGACGAATCTAGTCTCATACTGAGTAACGGTCATAGAACCCTGCTGGAGACGCTCAAACTGCCTCCGATAGGCCTCTCTCTGAATGATAGGGAGAAACTTCTCCAGAAATAGCTGCGTGAACTGCTCCCAAGTCAAGGCTGGTGATCCGGCTGGTTTAGCCAAGCAATAATCTCTCCACCAAGTCTTGGCGGATCCAGACAAGCGGAAAGTAGCAAAATCGACCCCATTGGTCTCAACTATCCCCATGTTCCTGAGAACCTCATGACAGCTGTCTAGATAATCCTGGGGATCCTCAAAAGATGCAGCGCTGAACCTAGTAGTGAAGAGCTCGGTGAACCTATCCAATCTCCACAAAGCATCGGCAGACATAGCTGCCCCATCACCGGCCTGGGCTACCACACCCGGCTGAACTGCTCCAACTGGCTGAACTGCTGGAGTCTGAATCTAGGGAGCTACCTGCTCCGGAGTGCGAGTAGCAGGAGTCTGGGCTCCTCCTCCAACCTGAGAGATGGTTGGTGCGACAGGAAGCAAGCCTGCCCGGGTGACACTCTCCATAAGGCCCACTAGACGGACCAGAGCATCCTGGAGTACTGGGGTAGCAATAAACCCCTCTAGAACCTGAGTTGGGCCCACCGGAACTGCTGGGGCCGGAACCTCATCATCAAAGTCAACCTGAGGCTCCGCTGCTGGTGCTGCTGCTCAGGGCTGAGCTCTGCCCCTACCTCACCCTCTAGCACGGCCTCGGCCTCGCCCTCTGCCCCTCATGGGAGCTGCTGCTGGGGGCTCGGGCTGCTGGTTAGCAGATGAGGAAGCGCGCGTTCTCGGCACCTCCGAGAGAACAAAATAGAAATGCAATCAGCATTGAGAAACCAAACCGCACGACAGGAAAGAATAGATGTGAAACTTTTCCTAACTCGGTAGCCTTTGGGGGACAAATACAGACGTCTCCGTACCGATCCCTCAGACTCGACTAAGCTTTTCTGTGAACTGTGAGACCCATGCAACATTAAGCTCTAATACCAACTTGTCACGAACCGAATTTTCCGCTCTCGGGAGTCGTGATGGCGCCTACTAATGTGAGTTAAGCAAGACAATTATTGAACAGATTACCTTTATCCATTTTTACACCTTTTAGTATTTATAAAGCAACAATGTGAAAACAACGGAAATTTCAATAAACGGAAGAAATGTAGTGAAATATCTGAAATATGAATCTAATACAACTGTTTAAGCCTTAATCACCCAGAACTGGTGTCACAGTACCACAGACGATCTAAGAGTGCTAAATACAAAGTCTGAAAATAAAAGATGCATTATTTCTGAATCAAAGAAATGAAACAGGAAGTAAAGGATAGAGGAGACGCCAGGGCCTGTGGACGCCTGCAGGTCTACCTTAGATCTCCGCGTGGACTGAAGGTAGTCACTCAATCTACGGTCCAAAGTCAACAGCACTGGGATCTGCACAAAAGAGTGCAGAGTGTAGTATTAGCACAACCGACCCCATGTGCTGGTAAGTGCCTAGCCTAACCTCGGCGAAGTAGTGACGAGGCTAGGACCAAACTACCAAACAAACCTGTGCAATTAAACTATATACAACGGAAAAGAGGTACAGAACTAAAAAGTCAAGTATGGGAGGGGTAGCATCCTGCGGGGGAGATATCAATCCAGAATAGAAAGACAACAGGTAAATGGAAGAAACAATATATCTCGGATATCAACAGAGAACCAGAAAACAATAAGTGCACGGCATCACCCTTCGTGCTTTTACTTTCGTCCTCACCAAAGCAATCAAGTAATGAAAATGTGCACGGCATCACCCTTCGTGCTTTTACTCTCGTCCTCACCATATAATCAATATAATCAAGACGGAATGGTACATCGTGCGGCACGGCATCACCCTTCGTGCTTTACACTCTTTCCTCATAAATTAATTACGGCATCACCTTTCGTGCTATAACACTCTCTTACCAAAATAATGCACGGCATCACCCTTCGTGCTTTAACTCTCTTCCTCATCCAAACAACAATCACAAACAATAAGGCAAGGAAATGAATGAACTTACAATAAGAATCTTGGCAAGGGAACAATAATTCAACAACAAGTCCCGGCAAGGGACAACATCAAAACAACAACAATATCCCTGCAAGGGAGTCAATATAGTGATTCTTTTCTCTTTTTCACGTTTACTTCACAACTCACTTACAACCTGAGCCAATGCTCCAAAGGGTTCTATTACCACTCATAATTTCACAATTCGTTATACAACTTGAGCCAACGCTCCTCAATGTTCATACTTCACAATTATTTCCACAAACTTAGCCCAACAAATAGAAATCATCACCAACGCATGAATAATACAACGAAGTCATGATAATCACATTATAAGACTCACGGGCATGCTAGACACCAACGTATAGATACTCGTCACCATGCCTATACGTCGTACTCGACAATTACTACATAGAAAATAGGACTCGACTCCTAATCCCTCAAGCTAAGGTTAGACCAAACACTAACCTCGATGCCACGAACACAATTCATGTCTCAATTATCGTTTACCCCTTGATTCCACCACCAATTCGTTCGTATGTAGCCACAAGTTACTTAATTACATCAATAAACGCTAAATGAATCTATTCTAATGCATGAAAATGAGTTTCCTAAAGTTTTACCCAAAAAGTCAAAAATCGCCCCCGGGCACACATGGTCAAAACCCGAGGTTCGAACCAAAATCCGATTACCCATTCCCCCACGAACCCAAATATATAATTTGCTTAGAAATCGGACCTCAAACCGAGGTCCAAATCCCCAATTTTTGCAAAACCTAGTTTCTACCCAAAACACCCAAATTCCCCCATGAAAATCATTGATTTTGAGTTGAAATCATGTTAAAAGATGTTAATGATTGAAGGAAACGAGTTAAAATTGACTTACAATCGATTTGGAAGAAGAGTTATTTTTGGAAAATCGCCCTAGGGAGTTTGTGTTTTGAAAAGATGTGAAAAATGGTTGAATTTCGGCTAAGTATAAAAGTTGCAGGTCGCAGATATGGGAAATGCGAACAGGGGTTCGCAATTGCGAACCCTTCAGAGAATTTGGACATTCGCATTTGCGAAAAGGAATGTCGCATTTGCGACTTCGCATTTGCGGCCCATAGGTCGCATTTGCGGCCTCAAGCATTACAAGCAGACTTCGCATTTGCGAGGCCGGAATTGCGAGGAAACATCTCGCATTTGCGAGGAAGGGCAGGCCTGGGCTGGTTCGCATTTGCGACCAAGCCCTCGCATTTGCGATATCGCATTTGCGAGCCAAGCTTCGCAAATGCGAAGCCTGCAGGCCTGATCACACCAGCAATAAAACCTGAAATTTCCAAGTCTAAAATCCACCCCGTGGCCTATCCAAAACTCACCCGAGCCCTCGGGGCTCCAAACCAAATATGCACACCAACCTAAAAACATCATATGAACTCGCTCGTGCATTCAAATCACTAAAATAACATCAAAAACTATGAATTTAGCATCAAAATCATAAAATTTTCTCAAGAACTTCAAATTTTCAATTTTCTCAAAAACGATTCGTTTCACGTCGTTTCAAGTCCGTTTCTTACCAAATTTCACAGACTAATCTTAAATCACATATAAGACCTGTACTGGGCACCGTAACCAAAATACGGGCCCGATACCATCAAGTTTAAATCGCAATTCATTTCCAAATCTCATGAAAAATTTCAGAAAATAATTTTCTTTAAAAATTTATTTCTCGGGCTTGGGACCTCGGAATTCGATTCCGGGCATACGCAAAAGTCCCATATTTTCTCACGGACCCTCCGGGACTGTCAAATCACCGGTCCGGGTCCGTTTACCCAAAATGTTGACTAAAGTCAACTTAATTCATTTTATATCCAAAATTTATCATTTTTCACAGATTTTTACATATAGACTTTCCGGCTATGCGCCCGGACTGCGCACGCAAATCGAGGTGATGCTCAAAGAGGTTTTGAAGGCCTCGAAACGCAGAATTTAATTTAAAAACAAGTGATGACCTTTTGGGTCATCACAGTCAATCAAGTTACAGTTTTAGAAATTAAGACAACATTATTGTACCCTTTCGATTATCAAGCTATTCTTCTATTCTTCCATGTCTTTTTTTTTTTTTTTCAACTTCACTATGTAAGTTTGTAATTTGTATATCGCATAGTTATATGTCACTGTTCCTCATCATCCTTGTATGTAAATGTTTTTAGTGTTCAAACTTGATCGAAAAAGATTTTAGTCTTTCGAAGTAATCCCGATAAGTCTTTTTAGCTTATTCATAGTAGACTTCAAATAGTAACGATGATTATAGTTTAATCCTACATGAAATATAAATTTCATAGTTAAATCCTACAAATAATTTACTAATTTAGCTCTTTATTCTTATATATTTTTTTCCATCATTTTATTTTTCCCTTGGTCCTTAAAATATGATTTCTTTATTTTTTCTAAACTTTGCAAACAAATTTTTTAATACAACAATGTAGAAGTTTTCCTATAAATTTCAGCCTCATCTAAAGGTTCAGTTGTCCACCTTTGTCTCATCTTTTTAGAACGTTAAATTCCACCAAAAGAAAAATCTTTTTAGAATGTAGTGTACATCATATTCATATGGTTTATTTGTCAGAATTACATTAATTAATGAAAATAAAATACCTCACATCCAACTCTATCATATGGGCATTTCTTACATCTTTTCTCAACATATGTCAATTAAGCAACATTTTAGAAAGGTAATTCCAATTTACCCTTTCGATTATCAAATTATTATTTTATGTCAAATATTTTTTGCTTCATGATATTTTCGTTGTTTTTCTAAGAAAAAAATGTATGTCCGTAAATCTTGTATGTGCATTTATATTCTTTGTTTGTTGTAGTTATAAGAAAAAACTATTTAATGACCTGCATACAAAAATCTAATGAAATATTTGTTACTCAAATTATTAATTCTAGATCGGCTCAATTGTAAGTTGTAACATACCGGAGGAGAATGATTCGCTATCTTTTTTAATTGGTTGGTCGTAGGCTAATATTAGTTTGTATGGAATAAATCTAAATCTCATATATTTACCCACAAAAAAAAAGAATCTACATCTTATAATGCAAACCGGAGAACCAAATATATGAACCATGCATATTGTTGTCAAAAAAATAAAAAAAATAAAAAAAAGAGCTACTATCCTCTATCCACGCATAATGGTGGCGAGTAGCCGTCCATTAAGTCCGAAAAGAATTGTACCCAATATTAATTTTGTAAGGGTTGGTATGTGTAGTTTAAATTGGAAAGGAATTTTATTCTAGGTAATTTATAATTATATCATTAAATTGTATAAATTGTTAAGGGCATAAAAAGTAGTCCTTTCAGCTGCTTCGTCAACACTATTATTCATCACCGTTGTTGATTCTTGAAAAGCAATCGCTTCAGAATGTTCCAAATTCTTGCACATATTATAATAATCCTTGCAATTATTAGAAGCCAACAAGTCATCAACACAACTCGTTACCTCATCAGTGCCATCGGAAACATTATTCAACGTCGTGATTGTGCAAGTTTCAGATGAATTGTTAACATGCTTCAGCTTCTTGAAGGCGCAGAGAACAAAATCTCTACAGTCTTAGTCGAACTTGTGAAGAATAACCTTAGAAAGCTCGTACTCCTTCATGAACCAGCGTCAATCTTTCTCATCTTTAGGGTAAAACTCTTTATTCACGTAAGACAAACTCATCTTGGATCCAATATTAACCACTGAAGATACGTTCCCCATATTTTTGTAGTGAACTGGTTTGCCCTTGGCGTCCTGTTTCCAGCTTCCCTTGTTTCCGACAGCACGATGATACCTCGCCTTCCTTTTCTTTTTCAGCTTTGTAATAAAGTAGCGATAACTACTGTTGTCCTCATATCACCAAAGGGTACTCCATTATCATATGTTTCTCAGGGTTCTTAAGGTTGAAATCGGAACACTTGGTTACTTAAGGTTGACTTAGAAGGTCAAGTTTGACTTCGGTTAACATTTTGAGTAAACGACCCGGGAATCGTAATTTGATGGTTCCAATAGGTTCGTATGATAATTTCAGACCTGTACATATGTCTGCATCAGGTTTTAGATGACCCGGAAACGTTTTGGCGCTTAATAGTGAAAGTTGATTCCTTAAGAATTTTAAAGTTCTTTAAATTTGGTTTGGAGCGGGTTTTGTGTGAGGTCCGAATGGAATTCCGAGACCGGGAATAGTTCTGTATTGTCATTTAAGACTTGCAAAGAAAAATTTGGTGTCATTCCGGGTAGCATAAGTACGTTTCGGCACGTTGGAAGTAGATTGAAAAACTTGAAGTTCATAAGTTTGATTCAATTGGTTTTAGGATGTGAATCTTAGATTTAGCATTGTTTCAGGCAGTCCGACAGTTCGAGCGAGTCCGTTTTATGATTCCAAACTTGTCGGTATGTTCGGGCGGGGCCTCGGGGGCCCCGAGCGTCAATCGGACGAGGCTCGAGCTAAGAGGGAAATTTGAGAAGGAGCTGAAGCTCCAGTTCTGTCATAACCGCACCTGCGGTTGGCCAGCCGCAGGTGCGAGACCGCAAAAGCGTCTTACCAATCGCTGATCCGGCCCAAGGGGAGGAGCCCAGGTTCTGCAGATGCGGCTCCTCTTTCGCAGAAGCGGTCCCCAAATCGCAGATGCGGCTCCAGCTAGCCCGGCCCAGTTCCGCAGAAGCGGAAGATCCCTCGCAGAAGCGAGACCGCAGATGCGATCCCCTAACTGCAGGTGTGGAAATGGCTGAAGGCAGTGCCTTCATTTAATACGGGAATGTGTCATTTTTGACACATTTCATTCATTTCTTGGGCGATTTGGGAGCTTCCAAAGAGGAGATTTCGGCCTAGCATTGTGAGGTAAGTTATTTCTACTTATTGTGAGTTTCATACATAGTTTAGGGGTAGATTACACCATGTAAATTAGTGAAAATTGTGGGTTTAGATTAAAACCTAGGGTTTTGATAAAAACAAGATTTAACCACGAAATTCGTCATGGAATGAAGTAAAAATCATATATTCTTGATCCTTAGGTTATGGATCCTTTGAAAATTTCGGAACCCGGGCACGTGGGCCCGGGGGCGAATTTTTGGAACCTTGCCTTTGGGGTTGGATAATCACTTTAATAGATAGAATATGAATTTTTAAACCTATAATGATTGGTTTTTACACTATTTGAATAGTTTCGGATTGTGCGGCTCCGGTTTGAGAGTTTGAACGTGTTGTTGAGTTGGAAGTAGGCTCGAAACAAGGTAAGTCTCTTTTCTAATCTTGTAAGAGGGAAATCTCACCATAGGTGAACTTAATTTATATATGATCGATTATGGGGGGCTACGTACGCACGAAGTGACGAGAGTCCGTACGTAGCTACTATTCCTGTTATGTCCGGGTACTTCTAGGCTTACACCATGCTTTGTGGGTACCGTTATGTGATTTTAATTGTTGATTTGCATTGAATGGGACTAAGTTGAAGATGTTATGATTTCAAGGACTTCAAGTAAATATTAATTTTGATAAGAATTGAGGGAAACATTAAGTTATATTTATACTTAATCGCGTCGCAAGTATATTCCGTGAGCGGGGCAATTGTTTCCACTACTCTCTTGGGAGCGGGCCGTTCGCCTCGGCAGGATAGTAAATGTATACATATATGGTTCGGGCCGTTCGACCCTCGGCGGTGCACAGTTTACTTTTTATGTTGTATCGAGTCGAACGCCCTCGGTGGTATTTGTGTGTGATAATAGAACCGGAACCCTTATAATTCGTATGATTTATTGCTTGAAAGGTCACTTATTTTAAATGAGGAAAGTGCCTAGTTTTATTAATTGGAAAAAAGGATTTTCAATAGTTATTCTTGTTGAGCTTGTGTTATCTACATACATTGTGAATTAAATATATTGAACTTCATGTTATTATATTTGCTGGCCCTAGTAACTGTCGGAGTCGAACCCTCGTCACTACTTCTGCGAGGTTAGGCGAGATACTTACTGGGTACATATTTCTATGTACTCATGCTACACTTCTGTACTTGATTGTACATGCTTTGAGGCAGGTGCATCTGGCCATCAGTCCGGCGCATAGAGTGGACTCCTCAGCTCAAGACTTTCCGGTGAGCTGCCCTTTTGAGCCGATCTACAGCAGCTGGAGTCTCTCTTTTGTTTTTATGTTCCTGTCTATTTCTTTTCCAGACAGTAGGATAGTATGGTTTTATATATACTACTAGATTGCCCACACACTTGTGACACTAGGTCTTGGCACATGCATTGGTAGACTTATGATGTTTTGGCTTGTTTTCATGGCTTAAATTCGCACTTATTACTTCCATTTAAATATGCTTAAATTCTCAAACTCTAAATTTCTTAATTAATAATAGAAAGTTATCACGTACTAACAACTCAAATGAAAATTACTATTCGATTGGTGTAGGCTTGCCTAACAATGGTGTTGGGCGCCATCACAATCTTATATGGAATTTGGGTCGTGACAAAAATCATGCATCTCTTTTCCAGCGATGAATCTCAACAAGAACATAAGTCCTTCTAAACTGTGGACGAAAACGGAAACCCTCTTGACCAAGCTGTTGTAAGTGCTCCATGAATCTCAACCTTTGAGTGACAATGAAACAAAAGTGGGAAGAAAGTACTGTAATAACTTGAAGAGAGGGAATGAACTTTGAGAGTATTACACTGGATTTATAGTCTAAAATACCTCCGTTTAGGAAATTATTACTTAGGCAACAATTAAGTAGGGCTTGCGCTGGTTAATTATTTCTTCCACCCAAAGTAACAACTTATGGAAACTTTTCTTTTCCCAGTCATATATGGAAAACTTCTGTTTTTTCATATTCATATTTGTATCTCTTATTTGGCCATAGTTCCATCTTTTCTATGATTAAAGAGAGTTATTATTACTATAATTTTCAACATTTATATGTACTTACTTTGTAATATATAGAGACAATGCCAAATCATCATGCCCCAATTAGATTCCAATTCTATTTTTCTTTATACTATAAGTTAATTTAACGTATGTGGTGTTTGAGACTTTTTTTTCCACCCAAATAAGCTATCCATGGCCCCACGCAAGACATTTAAAGAAGTAAAAAAGTTCATATTAAAAAATACACAATTCATATCATATTAATAAAATAAAATTCGACTTCTGTTATAAATATATTATATTATGGATGTTCATTTAGTACTCCGTTGTAAATAAGCTTCCTGAAGAAGCTTATGCATATGGGACTCCGCCGTAAATATATTTATCTATTTAATACTCTATTGGAAATAAGCTTCCTGAAGAAGCTTATCACTTTGGTACTCGGTTATGGATAAACATTACCCACGGTAAAAGATTATCCATACCGGATACAATAAGCTTATCCTTTCGATACTTCGTTATGGATAAACATTACCCCCGGTAGAAGATTATCCATACCGGTTTCGATACTCTATTATGGATAAACATTACCCCCGGCTGAAGATTATCTATATCTGGTACAGTAGCAGCTTACACAGCAGCTTGCTTTCTTCTATAAATAGAGGAGATTTCAGTTTATTATGTACATAAGTTTGATGTTGAATAATATATCAGTTTCTCTCTATACTTGTCTTTAGTTTATTTACTTTACAGTCGTTATTTTATAGTAACACGTTATCAGCACGAGACTCTGCCATCTCGAGCAAATACTTTGAAAGTATCTGAGGTACGAACTTTCTTTTTCTAAATAATTTCAAATCTTTCTAAACTTGAATTTGTAGCCCTGGATATATCGGGCAAAAGCTACATGTCTTGGGTGCTTGATGCTAAAATTCATCTTGATGCGATGGGTCTGGCAGACACCATCAAGGATAAAAATCAGGCATCATACCAAGACCGTGCTAAAGCAATGATATTCCTACGCCATCACCTTGATGAGGGCCTGAAAATGAAATATCTCACTAATTAAAGATCCAGTCATACTGTGGACGAATTTGAAAGATAGATATGACCACCTGAAGATGGTCGTTCTTCAACAGGCACGTTATGATTGGACTCATCTAAGGCTACAAGATTTTGAATCTATAAGTGAGTATAATTCTGCTATGTTCAGAATTATTTCCCAACTGAAATTATGTGGTGATAATATTACTGATCATGATATGTTGGAGAAAACTTTCACCACTTTTCACGCCTCGAATATGCTCCTGCAGCAGCAATATCAAGAGATGGGATTTAAAAAGTATTCTGAACTTATCTCACATCATCTTATAGCCGAGCAACATAATGGGCTATTAATGAAAAATCATGAAAGCCGATCTACTGGTTCTTGTCCATTCCCTGAAGTGAATGAGACGAACTTTCACCAAGGTAAACGTGGAAGAGGTCGTGGCCCCAGTCATTGTCATGGCCGTGGTCGGGGAAGAAACTCTAATCATGGTAATAATAATGCACCAAAGAACCCTCCTCACCACCAGCAGTGGAAAAGGAAGGAACAAAAGCATGAAGCGGTGCAAGCACCAAATGCAAAAAATGCATGCTATAGATGTGGAGGAAAAAGGTACTGGTCACGTACCTGCCGTACGCCAAAGCACCTGGTTGAGCTTTATCAAGCCTCCCTGAAGAAGACAGAGAAAAATGTTGAAGCAAATTTTATTTCTGAAGATAATTTAGACTTCATGCATTTGGATGTAACTGATTACTTTGCACTCCCAGAAGGAATACAAGTCATGTAATCGGTATTGAATCTGTAGAAATGTAAATATTTTAATTTTTGTTGTTTGTAATAGACAGTATGGTTATGTAATTGTTGTGCATAAAATAAAAGTTATGCTTTGATAATGATGTTCATTATAATATATTTTATTTATATCATTTTGAAGAATATGGATAATTCTCAAATCACGTTTCGATCAAAGACAAATCATGAAGATATTTGTGTTATTGATAGTGGAACAACTCATGCCATATTCAAGGATCAGAAATACTTTTCTTATTTGCATAAGGAAAAAGCAAATGTTTCAACAATTTCTGGTAATATAAGTTTGATTGAAGGCTCCGGAAGAGTCATTATATTTCTCTCTAAGGGAACAAAAGTTATTATAGACAATGCATTGTTCTCCTCCAAGTCCCGAATAAACTTGTTGAGTGATATCCGCCGAAATGGGTATCATGTTGAGACAATAGATGTAATGAACATGGAATATCTTTGTATTACAAAGAATATTTCTAGCTAGAAATGCATTGTAGAAAAGTTACCAACTTTATCTTATGGCTTATACTATTCAAAAATTAGTACAATTGAATCACACTCTATCGTAAACCAAAAGTTTACGGATTCAAATACTTTTGTGCTTTGGCATGGCCGTTTGGGCCATCCTGGATCAATTATGATGAGGCGAATTACTGAAAATTCATGTGGACATACATTAAAGAACCTGAAGATTCTTACAAATGACGAATTTTCTTGTGATGCTTGTTATCAAGGCAAAATGATCACTAGATCATCACCGATGAAGGTTGGCATTGAATCCCCTGCCTTTTTAGAGCGTATACATGGGGATATATGTAGACCTATTCACCGACCAAGTGGGTTGTTTAGATATTTTATGGTCCTAATAGATGCATCTTCAAGATGGTCTCATGTGTGCCTACTATCATCTCGCAACCTGGCGTTTCCAAAGCTATTAGCCAAATAATTCGATTAAGGGCACAATTCTCAGATTATCCTCTCAAGGCTATTCGCCTTGATAATGCTGGAGAATTCTCATCTCAAGCTCTTGATGATTATTGTCAATCAGTTGGAATAAAAGTTGAACATCATGTAGCTTATGTTCATACTCAAAATGGCCTTGCAGAGTCATTTATTAAACGCCTGCAGTTGATAGCAAGACCACTACTTATAAAAACAAAATTGCCCACTACTGTTTGGGGCCATGCTATCTTGCATGCAGCATCACTTATCCGTCTCTGATCGACACATTATAATAAATATTCTCCGTCACAATTAGTTTTTGGTCATGAACCAAATATGCCCTTCTACGAATTTTTGGATGTGCTGTATATGTTCCAGTAACACCACCACAACGCAGTAAGATGGGACCACAGAGCAGGATAGGAATATATGCTGGGCTTGAATCACCCTCTATTATTCGCTATTTTGAACCATTGACAGGAGATTTATTTACTGCTCGATTTGCAGATTGTCGGTTTGATGAAACAATTTTCCCACAATTAGGAGGGGAGAAAAAGGAAATCAAAATAGAAATTGTGTGGAAAGTTTCATCATTATCTCACTTTGATCCACGTACCCCTATATGTAATCAGGAGGTCCAGAAGATCATCCATTTACAGAATATAGCAAATCAAATGCCAGACGCATTTACTGATTTGAAAAGGATAACTAAGTCACATATCCCTGCAGAGAATATGCCTATCCGAATTGATGTCCCAGTAGGACCATCTACTAGTATGAGAGCTAGTGAACCTAAAGCACGCTTGAAGCGTGGTAGGCCTTTGGGTTCTAAGGATCGAAATCCTCGAAAAAGAAAATCGACAAATGATCAAAACGTTACTATGAAGGGATTTCCTGAAGAGACTCAAGATCTGATTAGTTCTGAGATTCCTGAAGAAATCAATGAACCTGAAGCTCAAGTGAGTAAGGAACTTTTAATAAGTTCTACAAGTGATGGGATTAATTTAAATCGATCTAAAATAGTGGTGGATAATATTTTTGCATGTAATATTGCACTTAATATTATGCAAGATAGTGAGGATCTTGAACCCCGATCTGTCGAAGAATGTCGACAAAGATCTGATTGGCCAAAATGGCAAGACGCAATTCAATCGGAATTGAAGTCAGTTGCTAAAAGAGAGGTCTTTGGACCAGTAGTCCAAACACCTGCTGGTATAAAGCTAGTTGGTCATATGTGGATTTTGTGCGAAAAAGGAATTATAAAAATGAAGTTGAAACATACAAATCTCGCCTTGTCGCACAAGGATTCTCACAATGACCTGGAGCCGATTATGAAGAAACATATTCACCTGTTATGGATGCCATAACATTTCGATATCTCATCAGTTTAGCCTTACGTGAAAGGCTTGAAATACATCTAATGGATGTGGTTACAACTTATCTGTACGGATCACTTGATAATAAAATTTACATGAAAATCCCTGCAGGATTTAAAATACCTGAAGCATATCCAAAATCGCGGGAAATGTACTCAGTTAGATTACTAAGATCTTTGTACGGTTTAAAGCAATCTGGACGCATGTGGTATAACAGCCTCAATGAATATTTGCTGAAAGAAGGTTATATAAATGATGTTAATTGTCCATGTATTTTTATAAAGAAAATGGCTTCAGAATTTGTTATACTTGCTGTTTATGTTGATGACATAAATCTCTTTGGAACTCCGGAAGAGCTCCAGAAGGCAATTGAATATCTTAAGAAATAATTTGAGATGAAAGATCTTGGAAAGACAAAACTTTATCTTGGTCTGCAAATTGAACATTTAGCAGACGGGATCTTTATCCATCAATTTGCCTATACAGAAAGGGTCTTAAAACGCTTTTACATGGACAAAGCGCACCCATTGAGTACACCAATGGTTGTTCGATCACTTGAAGGGAATAAGGATTTGTTCCGACCTCCAGAAGAGGATGAGGAACTCCTTGGTCCCGAAATACCCTATCTTACTGCAATTGGTGCACTAATGTATCTTGCTAATGCTACAAGGCCTGACATAGCATTTTTTGTTAATTTACTAGCAAGATATAGTTCTTCTCCTACACGGAGACATTGGAATGGGATTAAGCATATATTGCGATATTTAAATGGAACTCTTGATATGGGTTTGTTTTATGCTAACAAAGATAGTGCAGATCTTGTTGGTTATGCAGATGCAGGTTATTTATCTGATCCCCATAAAGCTCGATCTCAAACGGGGTACATATTTACATATGAAGGTACTTTCATATCATGGCGCTCCACAAAGCAATCTATTATTGCTACTTCTTCATATCATGTTGAGATAATAGTTATTCATGAAGCAAGTAGGGAATGTGTATGGTTGAGATCAATAATTCATTTTATTTGAGAAAGATGTGGTTTGGAATGTGAGAAAAGACCCACAATTTTATACGAAGACAACGCTGCATGCATAGCCCAATTGAAGGGGGGATTTATAAAAGGAGATAGAACGAAGCATATTTCACCAATATTATTCTACACACACGATCTTCAGAAAAATGGTGACATTGATGTGCAACAAATCCGGTCAAGTGACAATCCGGCAGATTTATTCACCAAATCTTTGCCAACTTCAACTTTTGAGAAGATGGTATACAAGATTGGAATGTGGAGACTCAAATATTTGAAACAATATTTTTATCAGGGGGGTAAAATACACGATGCACTCTTTTTCCTTACTAAGGGTTTTTCCAACAGGGGTTTCCTTATAAGGTTTTTAATGAGTCACCTAGCAATAAGTATTACTAAATATATGTAGTCTTTTTCCTTCACTAGAATTTTTACCCACGAGGTTTTTTTCCTAGTAAGGTATTAATGAGGCACATTATCTTTTAATGAACATACAAGGGGGAGTGTTATAAATATATTATATTATGGATGTTCATTTAGTATTCCGTTGTAAATAAGCTTCCAGAAGAAGCTTATCCATATGGGACTCCGCCGTAAATACGTTTATCTATTTAGTACTCTATTGGAAATAAGCCTCCTGAAGAAGCTTATCACTTTGGTACTCGATTATGGATAAACATTACCCACGGTAGAAGATTATCCATACTGGGTACAATAAGCTTATCCTTTCGATACTCCGTTATGGATAAATATTACCTCCGGTAGAAGATTATCCATACCGGGTATAATAAGCTTATCCTTTCGATACTCCGTTATGAATAAACATTACCCCCGGTAGAAGATTATCCATACCTGGTACAATAAGCTTATCCTTTCGGTACTCCGTTATGGATAAACATTACCTCCAGTTGAAGATTATCTATATCTAGTATAGTAGCAGCTTACACTGTAGAATGCAGTAGCAGCTTACACAGTAGCTTGCTTTCTTCTATAAATCGAGGAGATTTTAGTTTATTATGTACATAAGTTTGAAGTTGAATAATATATCAGTTTCTCTCTATACTTGTCTTTAGTTTATTTACTTTACAGTCGTTATTTTATAACAAGTTCTTGTTTTTTTTTTCTTCACATTTTTGCTTCTGCTCTTCTGTTTTTTGCTTAATTCATTAATTCTATTTTTTTCTATTCTATATACTCCAAAAATTTTATGCTATTTTTTCTAATTAAAATCCTATGCCTCGACATTATGTAAGGGGTGCACTTTAGTTGCTTCGGCTTTCACCCTTGTCATTGTTAAACTCGTTGATCTTTTGCTCATGTTTAGCTGTATAATCAACTTACATGCATTTGTCTGAATTTTGATTTAAATTCAACTATCTTCTGGCACCACTAATTAGCTTGTTTCTCCTTATAATTAATGAAAAGATTTTAAATTTTGTCAAAATAGCAGCTTAAAAGTATCTTGTAAGTGAAAAATACGAGAGGGAGAACTTATGTAAGTGACTTAACTTTAGAGCATCCAAATTATTTGGTAAGGTGTGACACGAATCTAGCAGTAGTACTCTCTCGTCTATCAATTGTTGCAATTTAGTTGTTTGTCAAGGTGTGATACATGAAAATATATTTGTCTCGGATGACAGAATCCCAACTTTGTTGAACAATAACATTTGACATCGAGCAGTTATAGAAAATTAACCATAGTACAGTCGTCTGATAGATCTTTTGAATAACTGATTAATCGGACGAGAATAAAGATGGATCCACATTCTACATATCAATACCGGCAAGAATAAAATTTATAGTAAGAGAAAAATCCGCCGACTTTAAATATCATAAGTGTTCAAGTCCATCTATCCCCAAAAAGACTATTTCACTCCTCAACTATTTATCTGACCCCCTTTCTAAATTTCATATCCTTCTAATGCATTCTATTATTTTAGAAATGGATTTGAGCATAAATGTCTTTCTCTTATTACAAGTCTTGTGATATATACGATGCACATAGAAATGAATATCTTTGAGCAAGAAATTCCTAATCAGTGATTTTCTATCAATATCATTACTCATACTGAAACTTAAGAAGTAATATTTTTGGAGATAGAAGAAATTCCTCGGCTTTGATATAAAAAAAAGTTAATCTATTTTTGTCATTTTACTTGACATAGACCATATTTCTCTAATAAAATGAGGATACTCTTGGGAATAGCTCGGATAGCTCAATTGGTAGAGCAGAGGAATAAATATCCTCGCGTGACTAGTTCAAATATGGTTCCTGGCGCATCATTAATTTGTATAGGTCTTTCTTTCCCCGAATTAATTGATATGAATAAACATATATATTCTTATAGTGTGTTGATTAGAATACTAGCTACCATATTGGGGTAGTATTGATGAAGTGGAGGTTAGCATCTGGAGTCCTGTGTGACAAGAGAGTGCCACCGATACTCAAAGGTAAGTTCTATAAAGCGGTGGTTAGACCGGCCATGATGTATGTGGCTGAGTGTTGGCCTGTTAAGAACTCACATATCCAGAAGATGAAAGTAGCAGATGAGGATGTTGAGGTGGATGTGCGGGCACACTAGGATAGATAAGATTAACAATGATGATATTCAAGAGAAGGTGCACGTGGCGCCCATTGATGACCAGATGCGGGAAGCGAGGCTCAGATGGTTCGGGCATGTCCAGAGGAGAAGCCTAGATGCTCTGGTAAGGAGGTGTGAGCGGGTGGTTGTGGAGGACACGAGAAGAGGTAGAGGACGGTTTAAGAAGTATTGGGGAGAGGTGATCAGGCAAGATATGGCAAGGCTTCAGATTTCCGAGGACATTACACTTGACAGGAAGTTGTGGAGGTCGAGTATTAGGGTTGTAGGTTAGGAGGTAGTCGAGTCTTTCCTTACTTCGTACCTTTGTGAGACTAGTCTGGAAGGGTTTTTGTCTAAGATAGCTAGTGACAATGTTGTGTCTTACTATTTTGCTTTTCAATGCAGGACCTATTGTCACACCTCCTTTTTCTTACTACACCCCGTGAAGGAGTATAATAAAGGGAGTTATTTCCAACTTGAAGTGACAATCGAAACGGGATTTATTTATTAAGATCAGAGTCGCCACTTGGAAGATTTATGGTATCCCAAGTCACCAGTTTGAATCCCGAATCGAGGAAATTATTGACTTTGTTTAACAGTCCGCGAACCAGAAATCCGAGTAAGGAATTCTATTAACCCGGGAGAAGGTGTTAGGCATTCCCGGGTTCCGTGGTTCTAGCACGGTCGCTCAACTGCTATATTTGGCTAAAGTCTGATTTTAATACAATTATGAACCTATGTGCAATTTTTAGAATTATATAACCGCTTTTAATTAATTAATTTTAAGAAAGTGAACGTCGTTTAAGAGCGTGTTTTTGGATCACGTCACATGAAATGCACCCGGATCCTTGACACCTCTTATTCAACGTTTTGGAATTTGGATTTGGGTCGCATGAAATGCACACCCGTAGTTAAGAAGGTAAAATTATTAAAAAGCGCGCCTAAAGTGGCTAGCGTCTTGTTAACTTTGCGGGAGGCAATGAAAATTCGCTAAATGGCACGTCCCGAATTTCTAAATATTTTTAATAAAGCAATTAAAGAGGGCCACGCAATTTGTGATTTTATTTGGCACGGCACACCTCAATTCGTTCTTAAAGGACAACCTAAAGATGAACTAGCATTATCTATAAGAATTGTCTCTAAAAAAAACTTAATTTGTTAACATTGTGAATTAACTAACATCATGGTATTCAAGGAAGTTCGGGCCTCAAGCTCAAGTCCAGACTCGAACAAGGGCGATCTCCATTACTGAAGAAAACCCTTAGCTC
>NC_031995.1:7893030-8057116 GCF_001879085.1 Nicotiana attenuata | reverse complement strand
AAACTTTCTTTGGATCTTGAAAATAGAAAGACGCCTCCAACAAAGCCTTCAATTGAGGAACCTCAGGTGTTGGAGTTGAAGCCATTACCTCCACACCTCAGGTATGAATTCTTGGGCTCTAATTCAACTTTACTAGTTATTCTTTCCTCTTGTCTTACTAACATGCAGGTAGATGCCACATTAGCGGTGCTCAAAAAGCGGAAAAAGGCAATTGGATGGACTCTAGCTGATATTCGGGGAATAATCCCCACATTCTGTATGCACAAGATTATTCTGGAAGATGATGCAAAACCCTCCTTGGAACATCAAAGGAGGTTGAACGAGGCAATGCAAGAAGTTGTGAAAAAAGAGGTGATCAAGTGGTTAGATGCCGGTGTAGTGTATCCTATCTCTGACAGCTCATGGACTTCTCCGGTGCAATGTGTGCCGAAGAAGGGTGGTATGACCGTGGCTACCAATGCTAATAATAAACTTATTCCAATCCGGACAGTGACCGGATGGAGGGTGTGCATGGACTACCGTAAGCTGAACAAGGTGACCCGTAAGGATCACTTCCCATTGCCTTTCCTGGATCAGATGCTTGACCGTCTTGCTGGGCGTGCCTTCTATTGTTTCTTGGATGGTTATTCAGGGTACAATCAAATTTTGATGGCACCTTTGTTTTCTCTCGGATGCCCTTTGGGTTGTGCAATGCACCAGCAACATTCCAACGGTGTATGATGGCCATTTTTACCGATATGGTGGAAGATATATTGGAGGTGTTCATGGACAACTTCAGTGTTGTGGGTGATTCATTCGATGAGTGCTTGAACAATTTGGATAGAGTGTTGGCTCGGTGTGAAGACACCAATCTTGTGCTAAATTGGGAAAAATGCCACTTCATGGTTGAAGAGAGCATAGTTTTGGGTCATCAAATTTCAAAGACTGGTATTGAGGTTGACAAGGCCAAAATTGAGGTGATTTCAAGACTTCCTCCCCCCACTTCTGTCAAGGGGGTTAGAAGTTTTCTTGGGCATGCGGGGTTCTACCGACGATTTATCAAGGACTTTTCGAAGGTAGTGAATCCTCTATGCAAGTTGCTAGAAAAGGATACAAAGTTTGTGTTTGATGAGAGATGTGTGCAAGCCTTTGAACTTCTCAAGCATAAGTTGACCACCACCCCAATCATTACCGCACCAATTGAAGCTTGCCTTTTGAGCTCATGTGCGACGCGAGTGATGTTGCGGTCGGGGCAGTTTTGGGTCAAAGAGTGAACAAAATGTTTCATCCGGTGTACTATGCGAGCAAGACTATTAATGAAGCTCAAAGGAACTACACGGTGACTCAGAAGGAATTGTTGGCTATTGTGTTCGCCATGGAAAAATTTCGGCCATATCTTATGGGAGCCAAAGTCATAGTGCACACCGATCATGCAGCTCTTAGATATTTGATGACAAAGAAAGACTGCAAAGCTAGACTGATGCGCTGGGTCTTATTACTTCAAGAGTTTGATTTGGAGATAGTTGACCTGAAAGGTAGCGAAAACCAAGTGGCGGATCATTTGTCCCGCTTGGAGGAGGAAGGAAGGCCGTGTGATGGCCTAGAGATCAATGATACATTCCCTGATGAGCAACTACTTTCTGTGTCAATGAGTGATATGCCATGGTTTGCGGACATTGCTAATTTCCTTGTGACTGGCATCATCTCGTGTGATCTCTCTTCTAACCAAAGGAAGAAGCTCAAACAGGATAGTCTGTACTTCTATTGGGACGAGCCATACTTGTTCAAGATTTGCACCGACGGAGTGATCCGGAGGTGTGTACCTGAGGAGGAGCAATTTAGCATCTTAGAGGCTTGTCATTCCTCCCCCTATGGTGGCCATCATGGAGGGGCGAGGACATCTTCAAAAGTTCTGAGTTGTGGTTTTTATTGGCCAACCTTGTTCAATGATGCAAGTGATTTAGTAAAAAGGTGTGATCAATGTCAACGAGCGGCTGGGATTTTCAAGAAAGATGAGATGCCTCTAAAGACCATTCTCGAAGTTGATATCTTTGATGTATGGGGTATCGATTTTATGGGCCCTTTTGTAAGCTCGGGTGGAAACACTTACATTCTTGTAGCGATTGATTATGTCTAGAAATGGGTTGAGGCCGTGGCCTTGCCCAACAATGAAGCTAGGAGTGTGGTGGTATTTCTAAAGAAGAGCATTTTCACAAGGTTTGGTACACCTCGGGCAATTATTAGTGATGGAGGATCGCATTTTTGTAAAAGAGCTTTTGATGTCTTGCTTTCGAAGTATGGTGTCAACCACAAAGTATCTACGCCTTATTATCCTCAAGCAAGTGGCCAGGTAGAAGTGTCCAACAAGGAGATCAAGAGCATTTTGTCCAAAACCGTCAATGCCAATAGGACCGATTGGTCTAAAAAGTTAGATGATACTCTATGGGCTTACCGGACCGCTTACAAGACTCCAATTGGTATGTCGCCATACCAGTTGGTGATTGGGAAAGCATGTCATCTACCAGTGGAGTTGGAGCATAAGGCCATGTGGGCCTTGAAGAAGTTGAATCTTGATTGGATATAGCTGCTAATCTTCGGGTTGAGCAACTCAATGAGATTGATGAATTTATGTTCCATGCCTACTCTAGTTCGTCTCTGTATAAGGATAAAATGAAAATACCTTCATGACAAATATACTCGGGGCAAGGAGTTCAAGGTGGGAGATTTGGTGCTCTTATTCAATTCTCGACTGAGGTTGTTCCCGGGAAAGCTGAAGTCAAAGTGGAGCGGACCATTTGAAGTAGTGTTTGTGACCTCGTTTGGTGCTCTTGATTTGAAGAACAAAAGTGGGGAAGTTTTTAGAGTGAATGGGCATTGGGTCAAGCACTATTTGGGAAAGTTTGATGATAGCCATGTGGTGGCTGTTGTTCATTTTAAATGATTGGATGGTAACATGCGTCGTGCCGCTACGTTAAATCAGGCGCTTCTTGGGAGGCAACTCATGTGTTTTTCTTCTTGTTTTTGTTTGATTTTCATTGTAGTGTAGGATTGATTTTTGGGCAAACTGGTTGTGAGATGTTACAGGATTGAGTTGATGCAGTGCAGGACATAGTGGAAAAAAATGCACAGGTCTCCGAAGTTGTCAGTGCGGCCACAGTCCATTCTGTGCGGACCGCTTTGAAGAAAATGTGAAAATTAAACTCTCTGAAGTTTGCCACTGCGGCCGTACTACATTTTGTACGGTCCGCGGTGGACCTCTGCGGCCGCCGTCCATTTTGTGCGGACCGCAGAGCGTTGCCTTCTCAAGCTTGAACAAAGTTGTGCAGTGCGGGCCGCGGTCCATTTTGTGCGGTCCGCACTGGTTGGTGAGACTGGGCCCCAGGTCCTTTTCTATAAATAAGGCTTGAGGGCCTCGTTTTACCCTTTTTGAACTTTTAACTCTCAGAAGCATATAAAAACCGTTCATCCGTGTCTTTGCTAGTAACTAACTATTTAGAATTATCATTCCTCATTTCATCTCATAACTGGTAACATTACACTCCTTTCTACTTGTTTAATTCTGTTAATTTTGTTTAAATTGTTGTTTTTCTTGCTTTCCTTTCTTTTCTTCTCATATTTTCCTTCATAGAGTAGGTTAGGGTTGTTAATTTTTAGGTTAACATAGACATAGATAGTTAAAATCGATGGGTAATCATGTATAGACACTACTTAGGTGGAAAATTGGACCCAAAATCAATATACATGGAACCCTAATTTAGTGCCACAACTGGGCACTCAGTGCGGAGCGCGGTCGTTTCTGTGCGGTCCACACTACCATTTTGTGCGGACCGCACCGATAACCTTTTGATTGCTGAACCTCAGGCAGTGTGGCCGCACTATATTTTATGCAGTCCGCACTAGCCCAGTGCGGCCGCGGTTGATTTTGTGCGGTCCGCACTGCCTAGATACAGAGAGTGGGTAGTTTGACCCCACCTCTTTGCGGACCGCAGTTGATTTTGTGCGGTCCGCGGTGACCTCAGTACAGCCGTAGTTGATTTTGTGCGGCCCGCACTGGGTAACTTCTACAACCTGTCTGCAACTTTTCTTTCCTGCTTCTGCAACTTTGTTCTTAACTGATTACACTGACACTAACAAGCTGATTGAATTATGATTGCAGACAATGGTGAGGCAACGAGGCAAACAACCAGGTAGAGGAGAATCTACCCGGAGAGGGAAGCAGAAAATGATAAAACTCACTCCCCAAGTCCGGAAAAACATTAAAAAGACAAGAAAGCTGATTGAAGCTGCTGACAGAGCTGCTTCACATTCCTCGGGGCGTGAGTATGGGCCATCCCAGGAGATTTCCTCCGACTCAGTACCAACACACATCCCTGACTGGCCGGAGAGGCTTAGGCTACGAGACACTCCTCCACCATTACCTACTGCCCAAGCACCAACAAATGTTATTTCTGAGTCATCTGAGGGCTCAACAGCAGGTAGTGGGGAATACTCCACCTCTCCCACAACTTCATTATCTGGAGAGGGAGAAGTAGGTGCTGAGGAGGAAGTTGGGGGAGAAGAAGAGGTAGGAGGAGGAGGTGATCCTCAGGTGGGGGGCATTGCTAGAACCAGAAGGCCGGAGGTTTGGCAAGATAGATTTGTTAGCGAGGTGGAATATCATAAATTTCGGGAGTGGTGGCCGGTGAGAAAGTTGATCCCGTAGCGAAGTTTTATTGACAAAGACATGTTATCTCACAATCCCAACGTGCTGAGGCAGTTTAGGACAAGAGTGGGCTGGGAACATTTTCTTGAGGAGTGTGTGGATGCTAACGAACACCTGGTCAAAGAATTTTACTGCAATGCAGCCCACATCAAAAAGGGCTCCAAAGTAACCAAGGTTCGGAATCTGAAAGTATTATTTGAAGGGAAGTACATCAACGAATACCTTGGCTTCAATGAGGAGGATGAAACCCTGTACATGGCAAAGTTGGAAATGGGTGAGGAGGTTCGTCCCTGGCTAGCACAGTACCTTGCAATCCCAGGTACCACCCCTGACTGGTTGACTACTGGAGTCAAAATTCTGAGGTGGAGTTTAAACTTTGAGGCACGGGGGTGGGAGACCTTTGTATGTAGTAGGTTGGACCCCACGACACATGACAACACCCTTCCTCTTTCCCGGCTGTTTTGGTAGCCTCGATCATGGCGGGGTACCCAATCAATGTGGGGAATGTGATGTCGAGGATTATCTCAATTGTGGGTGTCGAGCATGACAAACTATCCGTTCCCTAGTACCCTCACTATGTACTTCCAGGACTTGAAGGTGGAAAAGAGGCCTTTCGATGTCGAAGTCAAAGCGAAGGCCCCTTTTTCCTGGTATAGCATGCATGGGGATGACAACCCCAAGAACAAGAGCTTCAAAGGTACAACTACTACTCCAACTGGCCAGTCTGAAGAGCCAGTTGTGGTAGTGGCTGCTGCTGAGCCTACCTCCACTTCCACAGATATCCCTCCCGGTCCATCCACATCCACAGCCATTCCTGCTGGCCCATCCACCTCAGAAGGCCCGGAGATTCCATCTTCCCGGGCCCATCCCATTACTACCCATATATTGAGCCAAGCACTTATGAGTATCAACAACTGGATGCAGACTGCCTCATCCAAGTTGTCCATTTTGACCACCACTATAGAGGCTCAGTCGGCTCCTCCAGCTCCACAGGTTCCACAGTCCATAGAGGATGCTCTTAAGGAGATGTTAGACAACCAGAAGAAAATCCTCGACAACCAGAAGAAGCTTGCTAAGGCAGTTGATTCACACAGCAAGGCTCTCAAGGAGCTTGCTAGGGAGCACAAGAAGCTGAGAAAGACACGGGCCTCCAAGGAATCCGTGAAGGAGTTGAGAGTGGATGTTGATAGACTGAAGGCAGATCACCTGCCTTTAGACTTATTGCTCCAAGACCTAGCACCAGCAGTTCATCCACAGCCGGAGCAGTCTCAGAGGCCTCCCAAGAGGAGGAGGATGATTCCTAGAGCAGATGATGCAGCCATCCTGTTGGCCGACCCAACGGAGGATTCCTCCAGTCAGCCACCGGATATATCTCAGGAGCCTGTCCAGGTTAAGGCCCAGGTCCCAGCAGCAGAGCAGCAGGACACAGGGAACCAGTCTGAGGTTCTCGAGCATAGAGAGGACCCAGGGACCACAAATGAGCCTATGCAGACAGACAGGCCATAGGGAGTTTCCTTATATCCTTATCCCTCTTTTTTTTTGATGTTTTATTTAGACTAGTTGACATTGGGGACAATGCCAGCTTTCATTTGAGGGGGCAGGCCCTACATTTTGGATGATTGTATATATTTAACAATTTTTATGCTTTCTTGATTTTTCATCTTTGGTTTGTATATATTTTTAACATTTAGCTACATTTCTCGCACTTTTATTTTACTTTGGGTCTGTATATAAAGTTATGTTACATTGTAGATATTCATCCCATCTATTGTATATTCGACAAATCCCCTCTTGTATATATTCATTTTACTTTCCGCAAAATTTTCGTTTTTAGCTTCTTAGTTGTGATTCGTAGCTTCTTGTTTTGAAATTTGCAATAAGCCTTTGGTTTTCTTAATGCCACGGTTCTTTCCAAAGGTGGAGTGTTGTGTGAACCGGGTGGCTCTTCCCAATGATAGATGGCGTGACAACCTTCTTAAGGGTTTGGGTCTGTTTTTCTTTTTGTTTTTGGTAGTTAATAGTTAAGGGTACCTCAAGCAAAGCTTCACTTGGGCCTAGCACATTTGCCTTTGATCTTATGGTCAAAAACAATTTATTGTGTTTAGGATGGTGAAAGTCATGACCTTGAGACTCTTGTGTTGGCCGATAATCATCAAGTGATTTTTCGGGATCATTGTGAGCTTGGATCTTATCTAAGGTCGTTGTGGGCCCCCGTCTCTGTGTCTTTAGCAATCCCATAGCTTGTGTGGTGAGTAATCGTATTGCAAGTCCATGTCCTGAGCCATTGGTCTAGAACTTGCCCTGAATGTTTGTTGAGGTAAAATCCTAAGTGAATTTTGACTTGATACTTGATTATAGGCTCTCCTTGGTCCAAATGATAGCCTAAACATTTCCATAACCTACCAATGATAAGATCCCTAGTCAACCCTTTTGAGACTTAGGCCTTTTTCCTTCAAGAACCATGATACAAGCCTATACCCGTTTTAAAAGATACCCTCTTTTGGCACCCGATCTTTCTTTTAGCACATGGAAAAAGTATAAGTTTGGGGGGGAGAGACGAGGATTGCAACAAAGTGGTAAAAATGCACAAAAATGAAGAAAAGGAAAGGCAATGAAAAAGAAAGAAAATCAAATAGACCAAAAGAAAGTTCAAAGTGAAAAAGAATACAAAGGGATTAAAAGAAAAGCAAAGAATGAAAGGTGTGGAAAGTTGAAAAAGGAGAAAAGATCTGAAATGCATAAGAAAGAGTGACAATGTGTCTCTCTAACCCCTCAGAAAGAAGTTAAATGACTCAAAGAGTCAAGTGAATGAATGCCAAATGAATCAAAAGAAGTGCTTAAGGGAAGATGGAACCTACTTAGACCAAAACATTTCCTACCCTGAACCAAAAGCCTTCACAATGTCTCCACAAAAGACCTATATGATCTTGAGTTGAATGAAGCTTACATTAGTGGATACTCACATAAGGGGCAAGCATATGGTACCTAGAGCCGGACTTGTGGCTTTTTCTTGAGAGAGATGAGTGAATTCCCATTATCCTCGTTCTGAGTGCCACTATCTTAAAGGTGAGGATTGCATAGGGAGAGTTGAGGATGTGTGAGTTTGGGTTCCACAATGACCAAAGTAATAGAAAAGAGTTTTTTGATGTGTTGAGTCAATTCTTGATGCTCTTGTGTCACACTTGATCCATGGTGTTTTAAAAGAGTAAATGTGTTAATGATTCATGTGTATTGAGGGCAATTGTTAGTCCCAGTCGAGGCTAGTTGAGGTCATTTTAGGACATCTGAAATTTTTCTTGGACAGTCTTAAGGGGTGGGTCTTATTTTGTTTGCTTGAGGACAAGCAAAAGCTTAAGTTTGGGGGAGTTGATAACTAGAGATTTTGACGCATTTTATACTCCTTCTTACTTATGCTTTGATTAGAAATTCATACAAAATAGTCCGAAAAGGCTCACAAGTTGTGTTTGATTGTAGGTTTGATCGTCAAAGTGACGAGATGTCAAAGATCAGCTCAAACGGAGTGAAACTTGCACAAGTGCCAAGGACAAAACAAGCTTAGGCTAAACAAGCCTAGTGCGGCCGCACACAACTTTGTGCGGTCCGCACTAGGAGATTCAGAGAGGCTAAATTTCAAGCTAAGAGGCAGTGCGGCCGCACAAGGTTTTGTGCGGTCCGCACTGAAGGCAATGCGGCCGCAGTCGATTTAGTGCGGTCCGCAGAGCCAAGAATCAGAGATGTTGCATTTTCAGAGTTTCAAGCCTCCGCGGTCCGCAGTCCATTTTACGCGGACCGCACTAGAAGCCTCCGCGGCCGCAGTCCATTCTGTGCGGTCCGTGGAGCCCGAGTTCAGTGAGCTAGATTTTGAAGCCAAGAGTCCTAGTGCGGCCGCAGTCCATTCTGTGCGGTCCGCACTAACCCCGCAGGGGCATTTTTGTCCAGATTTTTCAGCCTAGTATTAATAGCTTCTTTTTCCATTTTTAGGGTAGCAGATATTGTAACTAAGCAGCTGCACTCGTGGGTTCGACTTTCTAAGCCATTTTGAGCAATTTTAGCTACTTTTAATCATTGAATCTTTGTATTTAGTGATTAATTAATATGAGCTTGTCTTCATCTATTTCTTGCTTTTCTTCTTTAATTATGAGCAACTAGACCCATAAGCTAGGGTTGTGGCTCAACCCTAGTGTGAGTAATTGATGGGTCTTGTATTTTAGGGCTAATTTGACTATGGGTGTTTGTTATTTGGGCCGATTTCATGGTTAATTTCTGAATTAGTGGTTGCAAACACTCTTTTTTGTTGAGTTGACTTGAGCTCTTCTTGAGAAAGAGAGCCTTAGTCTCCGATATTGGTCCAACAATGAATTGGGGCGTACTCAAGAGATTGATAGCCCCAATTAAAGGGTTAAACCTCGAGAGAGTAATACCCGAATTGAACCCTAGTTGCTTGTGCAAATTTGCATACCCAATTGGTCTGAAGAAAGCCAATTCGGGCAAAATCACTCGAACCACCGAGAGGTGTAGAGTGGGTAGAGTCGTGCAACGGTTATAACATACTCCCCAAACGTGTCAAGCATGCCTTAGATTCAAGTACCCGTCAATTGACCACCTGGGGGGTAGTCACTACCCTAGTGCCTTATAAACCTATTTGAACAACTCGTAGCATTATAACTCTTAGCATCATTTAGTTGCAATTACCATTTGTAGATTGATAATAGTAGAAGTAAACAAAATCCCCAAAAATGAATAGAAGTGTAATTTGGAACACATACACAATTCTACACTAGATAGATACTCGATTACAAACTCTAGCTCTCTGTGGATTCGATCCCGACCCTAAATTGGGTAAAAGCTGCTCCGACCCTCTCTCGCTACTTAAATAGTAGTGTGGAGTAGGCCACGATCAGGACCTCAGACCCCAACGAGCACGTCACCGCCTATACGTGCGCAGTAAAAGACAACAACATAAAAGACGACGAGATCGAGTCCGTCTTACTGAAGAAGTTCGGGGAACACTCTCAAAGGGGGCCATGATGTTGTACCATAATCTAGCTCCCAACTCCATAGACTCATTTGCCATGCTGGCGGACTCCTTCATAAAGGCACACGCCAGTGCCATCAAAGTAGCAACGAGGAAGTCCGACGTATTCAAAATCAGGCAAAGGGAGAACGAAATGCTGCGAGAATTCGTGTCTCGCTTTCAAACGGAACAAATGGAACTACCTCCGATCTCCGACGACTGCGCGGTACAGGCCTTCACTCAGGGCCTGAACAAGCGGAGTTCTGTGGCCTCGCGGCAGCTAAAAGAAAATCTTATTGAGTATCCTGCCATAACCCAGTCGGATGTCCATAACCGATACTAGTCAAAGATCAGGGTCGAGGATGATCAATTGGGAGCCCTTTCAGGCTCAGTATACCCAAACAGGCTCTTAGCAAAAGAGTTGAAGCTGAACAAAGAAAGGTATCAGCCATACACCGAAGACAGGAGAAATGCCCCAAGACGCAACCCACCTCGCAACGACCGACCGGTCAACTGAGGGCAGAACCCCCGAGGGTTCATTAGCAGAGCCGGATTCCACGGAAACACAGGGCCAACAGGGGCACCACGCCTTTCGGAGTACAACTTCAACGTTGACATTTCAGACATCGTGTTCACCATCAGCAAAATCAAGGATACCACATGTCCCGGGCCTGTACAGTCGGATCCTTCCCATATGAATCATAACTTAATATGTGAATTTCACAACACGAATGGCCACAGGACCGAGGATTATCACCAGCTGCGAGAAGAAGTGGCCAGGTTACTCAACAACGGTCATCTCAGAGAATTCTTGAGTGACCGAGCAAAGAATCAGTTCCGAGGAAGGGAGGCAGCCAAGAAGAATGAAGTAAATGAGCCACAATACGTTATTCGCATGATATTAGGATGGATCGACGCTCCTCAAGAGCCCGTGATGAGAAGGACAAAAATTTCCATCACCAGAGAAAAGCGAACCCGGGATATGTACCCGAAGATGCCCTTACATTCAGCGAGGAGGACTCCGAGACCATGTCTCGACCTCATAACGACGCACTGGTAATCTCTTTCTTCGTAAATACATTTTAGATAAAATGTGTACTCATGGACCCAGGTAGCTCGGCCAACATTATCAGGTCAAAGGTAGTAGAGCAGCTCGGACTACTAGACCAAATTGTGCCCGCCACTTGGGTCCTCAACGGATTTAACATGGCAAGCGAGACAACAAAGGGAGAGATCACTCTCTCGGTCAGTGTGGCCGGCGCGACTCAAGACGTCAAATTCCATGTCATCGAAGGAGACATGAGGTACAACGCCTTGTTCGGGCGACCATGGATACACTGCATGAGAGCGGTACCGTCCACCCTCCACCGGATAATGAAATTCCCAACAAAAGACGGGATTAAAATCGTCCATGGGGAGCAACACACGGCAAAGGAAATGTTCGCAGTGCACGACACTGCACCGGCGCCAATATCTCCGCTCTCGAGAGAGCCTAAGAACTATCAAACTACATCTTCGGCTAAGCTCGATTGAACACAGTGGAGGACCGTACCGAGTCCTCACCGCAAACAACAGAGGCGTACCAGACCTCGGAACGTCGCCAAACGCATCCCGCGATAAGGTATAACCATCTCCCTTTTCAGATTATATTTCATACTAATCCTTTTATACAGGCACTCGATCAAAGGGATCAAATATGCACGCTCAACCCGAAGACCCTTAGGTTTTAAAGACATCTGTTGCACTCTTTTCCCTTCGATCGAGCTTTTTGTCCCGAAGAGGGTTTTGCCGGCAAGGTTTTCAACGAGGCAACACCTATATGCTACCTGAGGGGAATCCAATAGGTCCTCAAGGCTTCTTTTGCCACGAGAGTCGATGGACGCCCTTTCGGAAGGTCGTCTGATCAGAAAAGCCAAGAGATGCCAAGTAGGATCCTGATGAGAAAATGCTGTACTGGACCAAACGGTCGAATGAACCGTGTCTGCACAACCGCACCCTGATGGTGGAGGCACATGTACTAGTGCTAAATAATCAAAGAATGCTTTTTGCCAACACGATTCATGCTCCAAGGAAAACCCAGCGTTTTTGCCAAAACGATTTCTCCATCAGAAAACTTCCCGAATACTCGGAGACTGGCGTCGATCACCCGCATGACCTCAGGGTCGAGACTCCGGACTAATAAGCCCCCAACGATGCAGCACGAAAACCATTAACTATCTCCAAAAAGAAGCGTCCCGAATGCTCGGAGACTGGCATCAAAGAACTCCACATACGCACGACCTCAGGGTCGGAATCTTTAATAAGTCCTCAATGAGGCAATCCCGAGCTCACGAGTAACGGCTCTCAAGACAAAACAAACTCGATGACTCGGAGACTATCGCCAATCGCCATTCAGTAATAAACCCGAGGCCATAAGACCCTGAGCGGGCATACTCGATCTTGTATGACTTGCACAAAGCAACAACACGAACTGTAAGACCTTCAAGCAAGGCATAAATCATACTTGCATCAAGTATCAGCAAAAACTGTAAGACCTCAAAAGGCATGAAAAGTTTTGTAAGACCTTATTACATGCATAAAATCAATCTCGAAGTTCAGGATATATATCGAATTTGTAAGACCCCTAAAAAGGCATACCCTCGATATAGACGCCTAAACTACTATACTCGGGATCAAAAAATGGCTCCGGCCAAATATAAATGACTACGGTCATACGGCTGCACTAGCCAAACTAACGTGACTCGGGGATGCCCGACCGTCGCTACAAAATCATAGGCCATTACTTCGAATCTACTTCAAAAAGAACTGGTTAAACAGGCTACCCTCAACAGGCAAAAGAGCTTCGACCATGTCAGCTCCAAATTACAAGGCTTCGAGCTACTCAGCCTACGAGCCGAACCTTACGAGATGCTCGAACATCGCCGCTAACGATTGGAAATCGAGGTTCTTCCCGAACCGACGACAGGTAAAGAAAAATCATTGCAAAAGTCCTTAACAAGAGGAAAATAAAGCCTAGCGAGCCTCAGGGCCGTACATATACCTAAGGGCAAAGTGTAAGAGCTATTGTCTCCAGCCTAACGAGCCTCAGGGCCGCACATATGCCTAAGGGCAAAGCGTAAGGGCCATTGTCGCTAGCCTATCGAGCCTCAAGACCACACACACACACCTAAGGGCAAAGCGTAAGAGCCACTGTCGCTAGATTACATAAAAGATCGCTTCGATCGAAGGCGTAAGAGTCATTATCGCCCGCCCAATACAAACGTAAAACTTGAGGGTCGACTGAGCTCGAGTCATAGCCCGACTCGGAGACTAGATCCAAGAGAGTTAAAACGTAAGGGCCATCGGCCCATGCAAACATAAAAAGCTCGATAAATATATGAGCTCGAGTCAAAACCCAACTTGGAGACTCCACCCGAAACAGTTGGGCAAAAGCATAAGTGCTCAGAATGCGTGCTTACACTAAAGGTCGCAACGACCGAGCGCGTAAGAGCCCCCAAGCCTGCCTAATGAGCCCTAGGGCCATATCACGGATCTAATAAATCTCACTGACTCTAAAACCATTCCTCCTGGCCATAAGCGAAACAAAAGAAGGTACAGAAGAACAAAAAGCCGCAAAAGGGTTTTTTTTCCAGGTACATACGTGGAAAAATACATTCTCTATCTGCAAACATACTCAAAAAAGATACTACGTACGGGATATCAAGGTCTACGCCCCGCCCCCAAGAGCTATGGGCCTATCGGCCTCATCTTCAGTCTCCTCGACATCGGACAGGAGTAACCGAGCATCACACTCGTCCGCCCTCGCTCGTGCCTTCCGAGAGAACAAAACCCCTGGCACTAATTTCTTCGAGAACCTTTCTCTAAGATTTGCAATGCGCATATTCTTTGATCTTCTCTCCACGATTAAGGACCCTTTTCAACTCGGCTTGAGCATTGGTAGCGTCCTTCAAATGAAGCGCCATCTATTGCTCGGCCCTAGTACGGTTCAAAACCGCTTCGGCTCGAACATCAACGATCTCAGCCCTAAACTTTGAAAGTTCGGATTCAAGCATCGCGATCATATCCACTTGAACTAAAACGTTGCCACGGGCTAAACAGAGATGGAATCCGGGGCCGAAAGTCTAGCCGATGCATCTTTCTCCTCTGAAGCTTGGACCTGTGCCCAAGCTCTTAGCTCGGTATAGTCATTTCTGATTTGTTCAGCCTCGCCCCTATGACGCTCCAAGGCCTCCACCTTTTTCTGCAGCTGAGATAGACGAAGAATTAACCTTAGAAGATAAAAAGCAAAATGCATACTCAACCAGGGAAAGAAGTTACCTGCTCCATCAAATAGCTCTTGTGATTCAGGCTCCGATACACCTCACATCGCCAGTATGCGAACTTAGTTTCCTTCTCCTTGCAAAGGAGCCTAAGGGATTTTCCCTCATCCAGAGCTTCCGGGAGCCTAGCCCCGTGATGGAGCAGCTCGGACCTAAGCCTGTTAAAGGCCTGCAAAATGAAAAACTCGGTAAGAAAAGGAAGATGCGGATTTAGGAGGCCTACGACGAAGCTCACCTCAAAATGATGTCGGAAGACTTCCTCGAAGACCGAGCTCATATATGTCGATCCATCCCCCTCGGCCCCGGAAAAGTCGGCCCCGGTCGAAACACTACCGTTCGAAGGAGCCACCTTTCCAGAACCAGTAACCTCAGGCATGATAGGCTCGGGCAATGTTCTCATCTCAATCGCCCAACCCCGTATCGCCTCGCCACAAGCGCCATCTCCCTGCAAGTGCATTTCTAGCTTATCATTATCGTACTTTGGCCCGAACGCCGGCAACCCCTCCTTCTCTCTTAAGGGGCACAACCTCGCCTTCGGAGGCTCTCCGATACCTACAACAGTAAGGTTAGTACATAAAAAAGGGAGAATATCTCTCCGAATGGACAAGGGAAAAGCAATATACACACGCACCATGACGTTTTGCTTCCCACCTGCCCTGAGATGCAGCTCGCCACCTGCGTTCATTGCAAGTTGAGTGGGTCGCCAGCTTCCGGACCCAACCAGGTAGATCAGGAACTTCGCCTGGCGCCCATGAAATCACTGCAGAAAGGAAGGAAACGTGATTACGAGATTAGCTTTCAACATGAACGAATCTGGGAAAGCACAAGACGCTCCACTCATGCATATAGTTCCATTCTTCAGGGAATGGCATAAGCTCCACAGGGATAACGTCGGCCGTCCGGACCCGGACGAACCGACTGGCCCACTCCCGATCTTCGCCTTCATCGTAATCAACAACAAAAGGCGTGGACGAACGACACCGCAAGGTTAGCAGAACTCGATGGTGAAAAGGCCGGTACAGCCTGACAAGATGGCTAAGCGTGAATTCAAGCCACGCCTTCTTTGCAAAAAACCTCATTGTCAACATGATTCGCCAGAATAACGGATGTACCTGCGCCAAGGTAACCCGATACTTTACACAAAAGTCGAGCACGACCTTGTCGAGAGGTCCCAGTGTGAAGGGATACGTGTATGCATTCAGAAACCCATCGGCAGGGTCGGCGATACCTTTGTCCGGGGAAAGCACCTATAGTGCTACCTCCTCCCCCCATCCACAGTCTCTCCTCACCAACTCAAGATGCTCTTCCCTTATCAAAGATGTAGTCTTCAAGATAAACTCCTGCGGATCCTGAGCACCGGGAGCGGAACTCTCCCCTCTTTGACAAGCGGACCTCGAAGCAGTAGTTGTAACCGTGGCAAGACTAGAGGCACTAAAGCAGGAACCTGCACAAACACCCTAGTACTAAGCTAACAAAGGGCTCGACGCCGAAAATGGAAGAAAATATCTAAAAAGGGAATCTCCCAAGAGGCGGAAGTAACTCCATATATACGCGGGAACAACAATGGTCAGCCTGCCCGAGATATGCCCCGGGAAGTCAATAACTTCGAATGATAATCCCGAGGCAATACTCAACCTCGAGGACCACCATCAACGTAAGGCTAGGCTTCAAGAAGCCAGCAAACATCATCTCCAGTCCCGAGGCAATAATCGACCTCTAGGACCTCTGTCTACATGAAGCTAGGATCCATAAAACCTCCAACACCATTATGGGGCCCGAGATAGTAGCTGAACTTGAAGGAATCCCCCCAAGGGGAGGAATAGGAAATTCGAAGCTCCGCCCAAAAGGGCTCGGCCTCAGGGCATCGCCATGATTCGGGTAATCCATCATCTAGGACCTATCTATAGCGTCTTAGAAGGGTTATCTTCGACAAGTTCAAGGAAAATCTCCAGGCGTCCTAAGCCAACTTCACTCAGACACCGCCCTCAAGAACTTCAAGTCTCAAAGTATTATCTCTATGAGACTCGAGGGACCCATTGGACCGGGTCTATCAGACCAGCCCGATCCGAGAAACAACGATGGGCTCGAAAGGGAGCCACTTTCTATCAAACAAAGCCGAGAAAAATACTCGCGTTTGAGCTAAATGTTGATAATCGGCAGCAGAAGCATACATTCAGGGTCATCGAAATAATCAAAGGAAATATAGCAAACATCAAAGGCAGAAGTCAAAAAATATCTTCATATTTATGCGAATTTGCTTACAACGGCCCTCGAGGGGTCCTTACATATGATTACAAAAGCTTACAGAAGGTTTCTACCCAGAGATAAGGAAAATATGCAAAGCGTAAACCTAGTCTATCCTCGAAGGTTCATCTCCGGTAGTAGTATCCCAAAGCGCCGCCTCCTTGATCTTGCGTCCTCAAAGGCAATACCTTCGACCACCACCTCCTCTAGGTTCCCAGCTTAACCCCTTGGAATAGCATATCCGAGGGAAAAGATGGAGAAGAAAAAAGAGAGAGGATGCAGAAGAGGCAGAAAAAAGAGATATAGCCCGCTGAAGCCAAAGGGTGAAGATCCAGCGGGTCCTAGCCTCAACAGCCGCTTGTGCCATTTTATCCCTTGGGAAAAAACCCAAGGAATGAAGTGCCACACCAGGCCAGGGTAGGAGAGTGAGCAGCAGTGTAGAATTCGAACGCCTGTTCGAACCGGAAGAAACCGGCCCCCCATGTATCATCATCTCGAGTCAATAACAGCGGCAATAGTAGCCGTGATAGCAACAGAAGCATCATTGAGACGGTATAATCTCATTTGACAGGGAGAAGCTCGGGCAGGAGGCCCCTATACAGCTGATAAGGACGTTGCCATACAGCTTTAGGGCCGTGAACCCCAAACATAACAGTTAACAATAAGAGAAGATGGTGTAAAGGCATCAAGAGGAACGGATGAATGAAGGAAAGAAGACACTTTGATGAAGAAATAGCATCAAAGTTCCCCCATTTATTGGGAGAAATCACACAGTCTTCGATGTCTTCAAAAGACGGATCGACAGGCGCAATCAATGCGTTCTTGAAAACCAAATCGATGGTGGTACTGTCGCTTTGAAAAATGAGAATTGACAGTGCATTGAATGGCGTCGAAAAGACAAATCCACGAGATTTCCCGGTTGTCACAAAGGCTCACGTCATAGGCTACGTCACCTATATGACATCGGCGCAGGGAATTTAAAGAGTTGGGCATCAAATTCGTTTCCTCTCACTTCGATCTAGGAAACGCTGAGACTATCTGTGTACGGCAAAATCAGAGGGTTTGATTTCCCGTATTTTACGCATTTCGGAAGATCGACCGAAAGCCTCGAGGCTGCAAAGATGCGCTCGAGTCTTCTCCCTCGGGGCCCATCAGCACCCGACCTCGGCAGGATATTGATCGGGGCTAAAGTAGAAATAGGAGTGCCCAAGAAACGGCTAAATCTGTCACGGCTAAGTCTAGCAAAGCATAGCTAGGCTATTCTGAGCCCTACTCGAGGCGTCATTTCAGTCGTCCCATCTCCACGCCTTTACAGCTAATACGTGCCTTACCGTATAAACTTCTTCCCTTCTATATAAAGGGGATTCTAATTATTTTGTAGAGGACTGATGTTGCTCCAAAGACTATACATGAAATATATGATAACTCTCCCTCTTTCTCTCTATGATACCCTCTCAACACTGTTGTTCTATCTTATTATTTTCATACTTGTTTCATATTCATTGCTTGTTTATTGCTTATCATTAGCTATAAAGAGCCTCCTTTAACATTATTGCATCTGTTATTCCTTCCCCGATTTCCCCCGATAGCTCGAGCCCGAGCTCGAGACTCGACCTCGAGGCCCCAAATCGACCAGCTCGAGGCCCCGAACAGCTATCTCTCGGTTCGATTACTGCTTTATTTTAGCTCGCATCTCACCCTCAAACTACGCACTCACAACATCAACTGCTCTACGACTAGTATAAAAATGGATCATGTATTTTTAGAGTCCCATCAACAAATTTAATTGTTTTTACCATTTTCACGGTAAACAATCACTACTTGAGGATTTGCATGTTCTACGGTTATGAGAATTCACTCATGTGTTGCTATGGTTCTCTTGGAATGAGTTAAGTAAAAAGTTTCTATGTGATGAAGTGTTCACCTTATTAGTGTTCAAGAGTTTTGATAAAATTCTTGTACTATCGCATATTGGCATGTTAGTTGTAGTGAGCGGTATGAAATTTGAAAGTAAGCATCAAGGTTGCAGTTCGGTGTTGGCAAGGATGTCGTTTCGTCGTCGGCTATTTCATGTAATGCTATATTATGCCGTGTGAGTTGTGAAACGCCTTGATAAATTTCATATGTGTTGAGGTTCCACGTAGCGATGGTGTTATGTGAGCAGGATGGCTCTCGAGATTCAGATCATATATCGCACCTTAGTTGTGTTTGAGTTTTGTAGCACATGGCGCTAACTGTCTCACCAGGGGTGGTATTATGCATTGACATGCTTATGTCCAATATTTGGATATTTCGTGGTTATGAGCACTTTAGCAAAGTATTTCCTTATAGATTTTGTGTGTGGATCGGGTGGCACGCCGCTAATGGTATGTTGTTTGGATCGGGTTGTACACAGCAACAGTGTGATGTTGAGTACAGTCCCCTATATTTAATTTTGTGTGTTTTGCTTCCCATTTTTTGAGGAAAGTTCATATTAGTTGTGTGGGTTGATTAGTCCCTTCCGGAGTTCATTTTCCTTATGTATCACACGTTCGAGTTTGTAGCTTATTGGCACATTGTGGCATCATGTGAGACTGTTGGTCATGTCTGGGTGGCTTATTGCTTGAGCAGCTCATACTGGATTAGATGAGATTATTGGATCTAGGATCAGTGCGAGCGGATTATATGAAGTATATTAAAGAGCAAATACCATTATTTGGTTTAGAATGAGGTAATGGTTCTTGTCAGGAGTATAGACTAAACGATTTGTTGACTCGGCAGTTGGTTATGAATTTCTACACACCTATTCCGTCGTGGCGGTATTGTAAGAGTTAGAACATGACTCATATATGTCATGGGGTGCATTGTGAGCATCAGATTCGGGGAATGTTGGCTATTATGATCAGAGGGTGTTATTATAGGCTTGTGAATGATGTGGTGCATGGTGTGAATTCAGCAAAGATATGCATTCATGTTCTGGTACATCGTGTGGTGATTGATACAGTGTTCGTATGTTGCAAGCAGGCTTGGCAAAGAATTTCGGATGTTAGAACTGGGCTCTAAGGCTTATTTCCCCAAATATAAGAGAATACCTTCAGATTTGATCGAGCTAATGTGCTCAACTGTCTTGTGGTAGCACATGTAGGTGCATGAGGTGTTAAACTGTTATTCCAAACTACTCCAACGCAGTCCTTTGCACGTTCGAGGATGAACGTATGCTTAAGTGGAAGAGAATGTAACGACCCAACAGGTCGTTTTGAGCTCTAGCGTGTCGTTCAGTAGTTTGAGGCCTTGAGCAGCTTCACTTCAGGTATTATGACTTGTACGCATGGTCGGAACTAGAATTTCAGAAGATCAAAGTTGATTTGGAAAGAGAATTCTCATTTCGGAAGCTTTAAGTTGGAAGAATTGACTAAGGTTGGACTTTTGAGTAAACAACATCGGAATCGAGATTTGAAGGTTCCAACAGGTTCGTATGATAATTTTGGACTTGGGCGTATGTCCGGATCGGGTTTTGGATTACCCGGGAGCGTTTCGGCGCCTATTGTGGAAGTTAGCATTTTTGGAAGAATTTCATAGTTTGGGTTGAAGTGCATTTCAGTGTTATCGATGTCCGTTGAAATTTCGAGTTTGGGAATAGCTCCGTATGGTGATTCTGGTATTAGGGACGCGTCCGGAAGTGGATTCGGAGGTCCGTAGGTCATTTTGGAGTCATTTGGCTGAAGTTAGAAATTTGAAGGTTTTTGAGAAGTTTGACCGGGAATGGACTTTTTGATATCGGGGTCGGAATCCAATTCCGGACGTTTGAGTAGGTCCGTAACGTCGAATGTGACTTATGTGCAAAATTTGAAGTCAATTGGACATGATTTGATAGGTTTCGACATCGAATGTAGAAGTTTGGTGTTCTAAAGTTCATTAAGCTTGAATTGGGGTGCGATTCATGATTTTGATGTTGTTTTATGTGATTTAAGGCCTCGAGCAGGTCCGTGTTATGTTATGGAACTGGTTTGTATGATTAGATGGGGCCCCGGGGGCCTCGGGTGTGTTTCGGGGTGGTTTCGGATCATTTTGGCTATTTTGCTATAGCTGATGTTGGTGTCTGGTGTTGTTCTTCGTGTTCGGGAGGATCCTCTCGCGTTCGCGAAGAAGGGTTTGGCTTCAGGGTTTTTTTCTTTGCGTTCGCGAAGGGATACTCGCGTTTGCGAAGAAGAAAATCTCTGCTACGTAGGTCTGACTTCGGAGGCTCATATCTCACAATCTATAAGGAATTTGGAGATGATCCTAAAATAAAAGTTGTATCCCTTTGTGTCTAGTTTTCATAAAGGTAAACCATGTAGAAACTGGATTTGTGTACAAAACATTATGGCTGGTACACTACATGATTGTTTGGAAAGACGAAGTAAAAATTTGTGTTGCATAGGGCTGACTTTGGAAGCTTATATACAAAAATCTATAGGGAATTGGGAGATAACAAAAACACGAAAGTTGTAGACCTTGATGTCTAATTTTAAAATATTAAACCATTTGTCATTTGGTGGTTTGTACAAAAGTTTATGGCCATTATACTAGAGGCTGTCTGAGAAGAGTTTGGAAATGACTTTTGAGAATTTTGTTCATCGCGAATGCGGTGGGGGTCTCACGAACGCGAAGAAGGATCGCCTGGGCAGTGTATAAGTTTGCAAAAACGGATTTGGCTCATTTCATCTCATTTCCTCCATGGGAGCCGACCTAGGAGCGATTTTGGAGCTCCATCTTCATCATCCATGTCAAGGTAAGTGATTCCCACATATTGCAAGTTAAATACTTGGATTATATATATTTTAACCTGGAAATTTATGGAAAATTAGTGAAAACTTGGGGTTTTGGTAGAAAACCTAGAAATTGGTATATTTGAATTTTGATAACGAATATGGGCATGAAATTGAGAGTAAATTATATATTTAAGTTCGTGAGGTTATGGGTAAAATTTATCTTCGAAAAATTTCTAAATTCGGGCACGTGGGCCCGAGGGCGATTTTGTCATCTTTTCGATCGGGGTTAGAAATTGTTATAAATTGGATTATTATGAGTAATTGAGCATATATTAATGGGTTGGCATAATTATTGGCTAGTTTTGGAGCATTATGCATCGATTTGAGTCTTCGGAAGGGCGTGGAATGCCGGTTATGGAACTTCGGAGCGAGGTGAGTCTCCTTTCTAACCTTGTAAGAGGAAATTGTCCCCATAGGTGAATTAATTGGGTATGTGCTTCTATTTGTGGGGGCTACGTACGCACGAGGTGACGAGAGTCCGTGCGTAGCTACTATTATGCTTATGTCCGGGTAGTCTAGGACCCAAAAGCGTGCTCTACTTGAAATAATTGTAACCGTATCGATAGGTTAAATTGGTTTAATCGCATCGAAGTAGTAAATGATTTTCTAAAAGAGTTAAACTTCATTCTCGACTTTTGAAGGAGAAATTGACACCTCTTTGAATAATTGTTTCCCAGATGAAGTCTTGATTGACTGTTTGAATATGTGTTTCTATGTGTACCCGCATCGCATGAATGATTCGCGAGCGGGGTAATTTTTTAGTTATATTTTATTGCGTCGCATGTATGATTCGCGAGTGGGGTAATAGATGCATATATGGTTCGCGCCATTCAACCCTCTGGCAATGCACAATTTAAATATTGTTGGATCGGGCCGTACGAACTCGGCATGATGTCACGATCCGGATTTTCCACCCTCGAGAGTCGTGATGGCGCCTACTAAAGAAAGCTAGGCAAGCCAATTATTTCAATTATTTAACCATTTTCATTTTTAATCCTTAACAATTCAAAAACAACATAATAAAAGCAGCGGAAATAATACTAACAAAAATAGTGCGGAAGACAAAATTTGATAATTTAGATTAATACAAACTGCGGAAGTCTATGTACAACTCTACCCAAAATTTGGTGTCACAATGTCACGGACTGTCTAAGAATACAGCAAATAAGGTCTGAATAGAATTACACGAATCTATCTCTGAATAAGTAAAAACAGAAAGAAAATGATAGAAGGAGACGCCAAGGCCTGCAGACATTTGCAGGACTACCTCGGGTCGCCTGACGGTCTAGAAACAGCAACCTCACTGTGGTCCGAAAGCTGTAGCACTGGGATCTGCACACAGTGCAGAGTGTAGTATCAGCACAACCGACCCATGTGCTGGTAAGTGCCTAGCCTATCCTCGGCTAAGTAGTGACGAGGCTAGGACCAGACTACCAAATAAACATGTGTAGTTAAATCATATACAACGAAAAAAATAAAGGCAGAAATGTACAGGTAAAGATAGGAGGGGGAAAACACGCTGCGGGGAAATCAAGTAACAACAGAAAACCAATAAATAACGGTAAAGAAAACCATAACTCAATTATCAGCAAGAATCAGGAAATGAAAGACAAGTGCACGACATCACCCTTCGTACTTTTACTCTTGTCCTCACCAAAGAAATCAAAATAATCGGCACGGCATCACCCTTCGCGCTTTTACCTCACATAATCATGGCACAGAATTATCCTTCGTGCATTGTCACTCATATCATGGCACGACATGGTACATGGTGCGGCACGGCATCACCCATCATGCTTTAACCTCACAATATGGGACGTCATCACCCTTCATGCATTAACACTCTCTCACAAATATCATGCACATCATCACCCTTCGTGTTTTTACACTCTTCCTTACCCAAACAACAATCACAAAGCAAAAAGGGCAAGGGAATCAATAAAATCACAACAAAATTCCCGGCAAGGGAATAATAGTATAACTACAATATCCCGGCAAGGAAAATAATATCAAAGGCAATAACATCCCAGCGAGGGAGATAATATCAAAAGCAATAACATCCCGACAAGGGAGACAATTTCATAAACCTCTTCTCCTTTTCACAATTACTTCACAACTCAATTCACAACTCGAGCCAACGCTCTACAGTGTTCAATTACCAATAATACTCCCACAAATCAATTCACAACTTGAGCCAACGCTCTACAATATTCAATTACCAATAATACTTCCACAAATCAATTCACAACTTGAGCCAACGCACTTCAATGTTCAATTACCAATAATACTTCCACAAGCCTTGTTCAACAATAGATATCATCACATAAGGTATGAGCAATACGAAACGGAGTCACATTTATCAAAGTATAAGACTCACGGGCATGCTTGACACCGACGTATAGATACTCGTCACCATGCCTATACGTTGTACTCACCAATTAACACATAGCAAACACGACACAACTCTTAATCCCTCAAGCTAAGGTTAGACCAAACACTTACCTCGATGCCATGAACACAATTCAAGCCTCAACTACCGCTTTACCTCTTGTTTCCACCACCAATTCGCTTGTATCTAGCCACAAGTTACTTAACTATATCAATAAATGCTAAATGAATCAATTCCAATGCATGAAAATAAGTTTTCCATTGATTTTTCCAAAAAGTCAAAAATCGACCCCAGGCCCACATGGTCAAAACCCGAGGTTCGAACCAAAACACGATTATCCATTCACCCACGAACCCAAACATATAATTTGTTTTGAAACCGGACCTCAAATCGAGGTCCAAATCCCCAAAATTTAAAAATCTGAGGTTCTACCTAGAACACCCAATTTCTGCCATGAAAATCCTTGATTTTGAGTTCAAATCATGTGAAAAGATGTTATAGATTAGAGAAAACGAGTAGAAATGACTTACAATCGATTTGGAGAAGAACTTTTTTTTAGAAAATCGCCCAAGAGAGTTTAGGTTTTGAAAAAGTTGTAAAAATGGTTGAAATCCTGTCTGAAATTCATTTTAGCAGGTCTCTGATGTCGCAATTGCGACCAGGGTTCGCAATTGCAAACCCTTAAGATACCTTATTCCTTCGCATTTGCTAAACTATTGTCACATTTGCGATATCGCAATTGCGATAAAGGTGTTGCAATTGCAACTTCTGCGTGTACTGAAGGCTTCGCATTTGCGAAGCATACCTCGTATTTGCGAGGTAATGCTGGCCCTGGGTTCTTCGTATTTGCGACAAAAGTCTCGCATTTGCGAACCCTGCTTGCATCGCAATTGCGATGCCTGATCTCGCAATCGGAGGCCTGCTACACACCTGCAACACACCAGCAATTTTTCTAAGTCCAATTTCACTCCGTGGCCTATCCAAAATTCACCCGAGCCCTCGGGGCTCCAAACTAAACGTGCACGCAAGTCCAAAGACATCATACAGACTTGCTCGTGCGATCAAATCATCAAAATAACATCAACATATATGACTTAAACCTCGAATTCATGAAATCACTCAAGAACATCAAAATTATTATTTTCTCATTTATAGGTCCGTTTTATACCAAACCAATTCCGATCTTTACCAAATTTTACCGATTCAACTTAATCATTATTTCAAACATAATCTAAAAACCTTTATATTATCCAGAAAACAATTTTCTTTAAAAATTTATTTCTCGGGTTTGGGACCTCGGAATTCGATTTCGGGCATACGCCCAAGTCCCATATTTTACTACGGACCCTGCGAGACCGTCGGATCACGGGTCCGGGTCCGTTTACCAATAATGTTGACCAAAGTCAACTCTATTCAATTTTAGAAGTCAATTTTCTTATTTTACTTAGTTTCCACATAAAAGCTTCCCGGAAAATCGTCCGGACTGCACACGTAAATCGAGGTGAGATAAAAAGTGATTTTTAAGGCCATGGAACACAGAATTGACTTTTATAACGAGTGATGACCTTTTTGGTCATCACACATGATTTGCGCATGCTTGTATTGCTTGCCTTGAAATTCGTAGATGATATTTGTTCTCCCTAGCCTGAGATAAATGTATAAATGATGAAAATGAATTTGAGAATTTTTTATAAACCAAAGAATTGTTTACTTGCCTCATGCTACCGAGTTACAACCATTTTTATGAAAAAACTCGATTTACTATATTATTGGTATATCATTATTGGACTGCTAGTAAGTGTCAAAGTCGACCTCTCATCTCTACATCTTCGAGATTAGACGGGATGCTTACTGAGTACACGTTATTTTTGTACTCATGCTACACTTGTTGTGCATTTTTGTTGCACAGGCACATGTACCTCTAGCGGCCTAATGGGCGTAGCAGCATGGATGGTATGGAGACTTAGGTGAGCTGTATCTCTCGAGGCGATCCGCGGCCAGCATAGTCTCTTTCAGAGTATTGTATCTACCTTTTGTCCAAATTTGTCTTCCGGACAGTTATTGTACATCGTTTGATTTTCTAGTGATTGCTCATGCACTTGTGACACCGAGTTCTGGGATGATTATGGGATTATTCGTTATTTAGATTTGTTAAAGACATCATTATTATTTCAGTAAATTTCATTATTTATTATTTAATGTATAAAAGAAATGATTTCAATAAATACTAAAATGGAAATTTAATTACTTCTTGGTGTTGGCTTGCCTGACAGTGGTGTCCGGCGCCATCACGACCCTTAGTGGATTTTGGGTCGTGACAACTTTGTTATTACAAATGAAAAAAAAGTGTCAGAAGATAATTTGAGATAGTTGAGTGATCATTTGAGTAATTGACTCAATCTTTTTATTAAACAAGGCCTCGTAACAAAATTTTGCTTTAGGCCACTAACATTGTTATGCCGCCTCTTGATCTTACCCATATTGGCTATAAGATTATTTATCGTAATTATCATCCTGGTTATGCCAAAATTATAATCTTGGGATAGATCGATTTTGAACCAAACGACCTCTTATCATATGGTTTCTTTTACGATTTACACCTATCATATTTTTGTATCGGAAATGACTCAAGGTAGCCCCTTTTAAGTATACTGTTTAAAATATATTCACAGTTTACAATGTATTTAAAGATTAGTCAATTTTGCTCAAATTTTAGAACACGGCGTCCTAGAGTTTAAACCTCAAAGTTCAAACTCTAGGACATCGTATCCTAAAGTTCGAAAATTGTGTCCAGAAGTTCGCATCTTATGTCCTGGATTTTAAATTAGTAGTTCAAAAATTTAGGACACTTAGTCCTGAAGTAGTTACTGTTAGGTTTGTTCTTGCATAACTTTTCCTTCTATTATAATAACGGGAACAATGACGTTTTGAGTTAGAATCGCGGCCATCTCGACGAGACGACATTAGGGTCGTTCTTGAACAAAGACGACGGAGTTTGGGGCTGAGCAAATTGAACATTCTGTTACCTTTTTTTAAGTGTATTTCAATGTATCTCGTTGTATTTCCATGTATTTCATTGTATTCATTATTGTTTTAATTGTATTTCAGTATATCTCGTTGTATTTCATGTATTTCATTATATTCACTTCTTGCTATATTCCATTAACGTATTCATATGTTTTTTTAATTAATATAATTTATGTATTCATATGTATTATATAATTTCTCTGAAGATTGCTATATTTTTGGAGTGTTTTTCGGTTGAGAATCTTTTTTATAACTGAAATACAAAATTTGTGTGTTATACTTGAGTTTGTTGAGTTATATTAGGAGTCTATTATGTTAATTGATTCACTTTCCGTTTAAAAATAGTGTAATCCCCTTTCTCACGCCGTGAATACAGTCGAATACAATAATCTGTCCAGTTGTAGTCCCATGTTTCACGCCATGAATACAGTCGAATACACTCGAATACAAAAATCTGTCTAGCTGTAATCCCCTGTTTCATGCCTAGAAATGCTACTGTATTCATGAATACAGTAGCTTAAATACATCGAATACACTCTAAATTTTTTGAAAACATAGCTATAGGAAGTAATATAGTAAATGATAGCTACAACTAGCTAATAACCACTAAAACATAGTGGTTTATGAAAGTTTCTCTATATAATATGTATATTATATAAAGTAGGCTTATAACACACACAATGGTTTTGCTATCTGTTAAATCTTCAAACAGATGGCATAATCTGTGTAAGTTAGCCCTTCCGAGTAGTAGAGGAAAAGGCAATCGTCATTAATCAATAATATTTTACCTCAATGTAACTTATCTCAATATAAAATTCCACGTAAAAGTAGTACTTCCTCTATTTCTATTTATATGAACCTATTTTTTTTTTGGTCCGTTCCAAAAAGAATGACCTCTTTCTAAATTTCGTAACAATTTAGCTTAAACTTACAATTCTACCCTTAATGAGAAGCTTTTATAACCACACAAATACTCTGGCCCCCTTTTGACTTGTTAGGACCATAAATTTTAAAAGTCTTCATTTTTTCTTAAACTCCATGCTCAATCAAACAAGTTCACCCAAATTAAAACAGATGGAGTAGTAATAAAAATCATCGATTATCCTTTCTAAAAGTTTCTAGTGCTTGAACACGATATCTTTTGAAATGGTTCTTTCTAGATTATTACTCAGTATACATAGAGATTTGGCTCAAGCTTCAAGGCCTGCCACGCTTTTTTCTCAGTTTGTTCAATTTAATTTCCTTATAGGGTGTACAAGTATAGGGTATGTTTGGTATGCTGCAATATTGAAGCAGTTATGGGCAATCTCCCAGAAATACGATGCACTTTGGGTCTTATGGATTCAGCATTAATACATAAAAGGAAAAGACTTAAAGGAAATAAAAACACCAAGACTAGCAAGCTGGGTGGTTAGAAGGATATTTGAGGCAAGGCAATGGCTAGCACCTGAAATGGATAGAATACAGACTTATGCAACAGATCCCAAATTCAACATTAAGAAAGTTTATAAGGACAGTCTTCCTCAATACCCTAAAGTCTATTGGAAAAGCTTGATTCTTAATAAAGGCATGATACCAAAACATCAGTTCATTCTGTGGATGGCTCTTCAACACTAGCAATAATAGACAAAATACAAAATTTGGGGAATACAAGTGCAAAGTGAGTGTGTGCTATGCTCAACAGATGTAATGGAAACTGTCACGACCCTAACCCCGAACCCGGTCGTGATGGCGCCTCTCGTGAAGACAAGGCCAGCAGTTCAATCCAATTCATCTTTTAAAACAGTTAACCAACACATAATAGTTTAAAACATGATTTACTAACACTGAATAGCGGAAATAACAATAAAAATGCGGAAATCCAACCCGACACAGCCCTAACCGGGGTGTCACAAGTCACGAGCATCTATGAATCCACAATACAGTCTACTAAGTCATAAACTACTACATTTGTTTGAAAGGAACAAGAAAGATAGAGAAATAGAGACACGGGACTGCGGACCTCAACAACTACCTCGTAATCTCCGAAGAAGCCCGCCTGGAACTGGAGGAAATCAACACTCCAGAGCGGAACCTGATACGCCTGAATCTGCACACAGGGTGCAGGCAGTAAAGTGAGTATTCCAACTCAGTGAGTAATATGTAAATAATGAGTGAAAGTAAGAAATCACGCAAGGCACAAAGCATTCTACGATGAAGCAGTAAAATCATTTAAAAACAACAAAACCAGTGAAAATACACTAAAATCTCCTTTTAACCAGTAAAAAGGTAAATGACAGATAATTAAGGTGCGGTAAATGAATAAAAGCTCGCCCCTCGGGCACAGTATCACCACATCCGCCCCTCAGGCATCATCTCAGAACAGTAACAACACCTCGGGCAACATCTCAGAACAATAACAGCCCCTCGGGCTCAATCTCACATCACACTGGGTACCCGCGCTCACTGGGGGTGTGCAGACTCCGGGAGGGGCCCCTTACGGCCCAAGCGCAATAACAAGCCATCTCGTGGCATCACAACTAGGCCCTCAGCCTCATATCAATCAAGCCACCTCGTGGCGTACATATCTCAGGCCCTTGGCCTCAAATCAGTATCAATGTCTCCTAACAACATAGGCCATCGGCCTTACTCAGTCAAAAATACTCACAAGCCCCTCGGGCAATAGTAAACAGTGTGTCTCAGCCAAAACATCATTTAAAATATCATTTATGTCTCCAAAACTGAGTAAAAACCGGCTGAGTAGTAAAACGGTGGAAAATACATGACTGAGTTCAAGTAATAATTTCATACAGTGAGGAAATATCAGGAAAAAGCCCCGAAGGGTTCAAATAATTGGCACGAAGCCCAAATAAGCATTCAGCCCCAATCATAGTGATAACAAATAAGTTTTAGTCAAATACGCGGTAAACTCATCAACCGGGACGGACCAAGTCACAATCCCCAACAATGTACGACCCCACGCTCGTCAACAGGCGTGTGTCTCACCTCAACATAGCACTACGATGTGCAATCCGGGGTTTCAAACCCTCAGAACATCATATACAAGCATACTCACCTCGAACTGGCTAAATCCCTAACTCGCGACGCCTTTGCCCTTTGAATTGGCCTCCACGTGCATCGAATCTATCCAAAATCAGAACGAATACATCACAATATGCTAAGGGAACAAAGCCCAAGCGAAAACAATCGGAAAATATCAAAAATCCCGAAATTAGCAAAACCCGAGCCTGGGGCCCACTTCTCGAAACTCAGAAATTTTTACATCAACGGGTTCCTTATCTCCCCACAAGTTCATACATACCAAAAACATCAAAATTCGTCCACAAATGACCCTTCAAATCCCAAATTAAAGGTCCAAAATTCCAAGCCCTAGTTCTTCCATTTTAGCTTAAGTTTCCATGATTTTCTAGGTAGATTTCTCAATAGAATTGAGTTTTAAGTCCAAAAATCTTACCTCAAGCCCTTTCCCCTTGAATCCCTCTTTAATCTCCTTCAAAAATCTCTCAAAATGATCAACTATGGGTGAAAATAGACCCAAAATCGCGGATGAAACGAATTAAAACATTCTGCCCAGGCCTTTTTCGCATCTGTGGGCATGCCCGGATGCGAAATCTTACCTACCAACTGGTAATCGCCAAAATCTCAACTTTTCCAATTCAAGCCTAATTCTACTCCGGACCTCCAAAACCCATTCCGATCACACTCCTATGCCTTAAATCACCACCCGAAGCTAATCGAACCATTGGAACTGACATCCGAGCCTTCTGACACATAAGTCAATGCCCGGTTGACTTTTCCAACTCAAACCTTCATAAAAGAGACTAAGTGTCTCAAACTTTACCAAAACCATTCCGGATTAAATCCAACCAACCCGATACCTCAAAACATGGATAAAAAATGCATAAAAGCAGAAAAGGGAAAAACGGAGCGGTAACTCATGAGGCGACCGGCCGGGTCGTCACAGAAACATTCACTCACCTGTTTTTTTAATGCAGCTACTCCAAAACTATATGGCAGAAACTACTTCAATGGACAGGAGTGCAGAGGCAAGTGAGATCATGGAGTGAGGAACTAGCTTGGCGGACAAACATAACAAGAAGCAAGCATCCAAGAGCAGCTATCATTGCCTTCATATTTGCAGCCACAATCTATCATATTTGGACGAAAAGAAAGAGTAGAAGATTTCAACAACTGAAGAGAACAACTACAAACAGACTGAAAGAAATAGCTCTACAATTGCATATTGTAGGGCAAAGATATTCCAAATGGTAGAATGAATTAGATAGATTATGAGGTTATCCAGGCTAGGAGCTACCAATAAATCCTTGTTTCTTCAACTGATACCCTTCATAGAAGGTGAGCAGTCATAGAGCTTGAAACTGGTAGTAGCTAGTATAGCGAGAGTTTTCATAGTTATTTTTGTATGATCTTGTCTCTAGAGTCCAATGAGCATGTGTGCTTGTAAATAATTATACTTGGTTGAATAAAAATTTTCATTTAACAAAAAAAAAGTATGTGTTTGGTATGAAAGAATATATTGTCGAGGGAAAATATTTTCTTGAAAAATAAATAGTTTTCTTATTTATTTTCTGGTGTTTATTTAGTTAGCAAAAAATAATTTTCCAAAATTATCTAATCTAAGAAAACACTGTAGGAGACGAAATGGGCGAGGGCGGGAGAGGAGTGGGGCTCTAGTAGTCTGTGGGAGAAAAGGGTTGTGGGCAGGGGGCGGGTGGTTGGTAGGTTGTTCGGGCGGGAGGGGGGAGGGTTTAAGGTTACGTGGAGGATATCGTGCTATGGGTGGGTCGGGATGGTTGGGGTGAAAGTTGATGTATAGGATGGTAGGTCGGGGGTCTAGGTGCCGGCGTGACGAGAGTGCGGACGGGAAGGTTGGAAGAGAGGTTTGAAAAATATTTTTCATCCTCTTGGTAGGGAAGCCATTTTTCTTCGGACAAAAATGAGTTCATAAGAAAAATATTTTTAAAACGTTTAAACCAATCAAACATGAAAAAATTGCAAAATATTATCTTTACCTTCATACAAAAACATCCATAATCCATAGTATTTCTCTTGATGAAATTGCCTGAAATTATCTTAGATTTACGAGAATGTTTTCTTAAAGAAAAATATTTTACACATAATCGACGAGTTCAAGTAATTTTTCTTTACTACATCCACTACCAGAAAATCGCTAACTTCCGACTGAATTTTTTTGCCACATTTCCGACCAAATCGGTAGCAACTTTTGGCGGAAAATTTATTTTGACTGGTTTGACTTCATTTCCGACCGATTTAGTCGGTAGTTTTAAAAAATAAAATAAAATAATTGTTACACCCCATGTTTTCATAAGTGAAAGTATGCCGTAAGTAAATTTATATAAGCTTGGGAATGAGATTATTTTGAGATTATAAGTATTACGCTATTTGAAACAAGTGATAAGTAAATTCGTGAAGGTGATAGGGTAAGCAAATCGAAAAAAGTGAATTTCGTCGAAGTTTGGCATTTTGGGATAAAATACGGTCCAAGCAACAATACCCCGTATTTATGGACTAGTGCGATACAAAGTACCATATGACTATGATAGTAAGCTGTATAAGGTGTATTAAAAGTGAGTGATATTTTGAGTAATTTGAGATAATTCTTAATTATGTGGGTAAATGATTAATTATTGGTTGATGGGAGATTAACAAGTTAATCAAGAGAATAGCTATTAATCACACATTTTGGATAAGTTTGATTAAACTCCCAAACATGGCAACCCACTATGCCATATAATGACTCTTGAATTAAAAGGAAAGGTGACACATTTTAAAGAAGATATGTGACACCAAGTCTTGGAAGGTGGGGCCCACACCACCAAGACTTAAATTCCATCTCTAAATTCAAACTAAGGTGTGTTACAACTATGTGAAAGGCTTCAGCAAGGTGAACTTCATTAGCAACTTGAGTTGCTTCAATCTCTCACTCAAACGAGACTTTGTAATGTTATTGCGACGAGATTTTGCGATTCTAAGGGAGTACAGTGTAATCTTTCTCAAGAATAACATACGAATTTTTCTCTACTTCGATCCGCCGTTACGCAATTTGTCGCAATTGACGTGTGTTAAAGGGATTGTCAAGAGAATTGGCTCAGGTATGTTAAGGCTATTCCTTCTTTCGTTTTGGGATGATCCATACGATACAAACGAAACGAGCAAATGCACAACTTCCATAAATGACTCTATTCATAGAAATGCTAGAGATGCTTATGTTCTTGATTCCCCACGTGTCCTATTATTCTATCATATGTTCATGGGTCTCAAAAAAATATGTAAATTGATAAAGTTTATTTCATGATATTAATCAAAGGCATTTTATTGACGTACTTCTCATGCATTGCATTAATTTACATTGAACCATGACCATATGGTGTTATATATATATATATATATATATATATATATATATATATATATATATGGTATATGGAAAAAGGTTATGGCGTTATATACGCACCACCACCTGATCAGCTGATATACGTTGATGATTTGCCCACAATGGCCGAGATGATATGATGGGATGCCCTCAGAGGCTTGATGATGTTATGAACGCATATACCCATGCATGGTATGACATTTATACGCATATGCATGACATTATAATATTAAATAAATCACAGAGATATTTAAATATAAATGTCAAGTCTTTTACTCCATGTTTCTCTCATGTCTATTGTTTACTGATTTTCATTCCTTCAAAATAGCATGTGCATGCATATATAAGTATGTCCAATTGTTTTACTATTTTTTTCCATAAATTTTAAAGTTTTTTTTATCAATTTATTTTCCTATTTTATCCAAAAAAAACCCAATAATTATTCTCAGAATTATTATTTTTTGGTGATTCATTTATTGGATTTTAATATTTATACTAAAATATGGCTAATATAATTTTTGTATATTTTTACAAGGTCATTTAGTATTTTTAAAGTTAAATTGTATGTAATTACAATATTAGCCTTTTTAGAATTAATTACGTTTATATTCATAAAAATTAGGTCTGGTATTTTTAAATAGTTAATTATGTGCTGTTAATCATTTTAGTACCTTTTAATTTATTTCCAGAAATTATTTTACTATTTTTATAAATCAAACAGGGAAAAGTGGCTATTTAAATGTTATCCCCATTTTATTACAATTTTAGTCCGATTTCGCACCCCAATTGAACTCAATTGAAACTATTTGAACCCCCCGACCCAATTTCAATTTAATTCGATCCAAACCCATCTTCATAACCCGCCCACTCGCCCGTTTTAATCCAGGCCGTTGATCATTCAGATCAACGGCCAACAACCATCCTTTCCTTTTTTAATCTCAAACTACCCCCTAACCCTAACTATTTTTCACACACCCCGCCGCCTCTGAATCCCCTTCTCTGTCAATCCTCTCTCAAACCCTCTCCAACCCTAGCTGCCGACATCAACTACAACCCTAAAAAAACTCTCAAATCCATGGCTTCGAAGGTCATTGGAGGCATGTATCCACCTCCCATGGCTTCTACGTGTTCGATTATTATGGTTTCGAGGCTAGATCCTGAAAGAGCTTGGTCCAGACCTTGGTCAATTTGAGTTTACGGCTGTTCTCCGGTCGTCTCTAACCTTTCTCCGGCCAGCCATGGCTATTCGAGTCTGACTCTTGACTCTCCTGCTTAGATCGATGGTTTCAAAGCCTTTCTCACCACTTGGGGTTCCTCTGAAATCCTAACCTTCAAGGTTCCCTTGATTTCTCTTAGATTTGTTTAAGATCTATGTCTGCTCTGAACTTTTAAGCGTTTTTCGCGAAGTTTCTTTTAAAACTCCGCTTTCAAAACTCCTTATCCTTCTGATTAAGGTTCTGTTAAGTTATTTCGAAACCTTTCTTTGATCTTTGATATGTTTCGCTGTGTTTGCTCGTATTATCCTTCTGCCTGTGTTTGCATGTTAAAACCCCGATTTCTTTTAACTGTTTATTAAATGAATGTTTGTTTGCCTGAGTTTTTGTCCGATCTGTCTATTTATCCTCTTTTTTAAAACCCTTCTATTGTGAAAACTCTTATGGTTTTGGGTCTGAGACTGTTCGTTTAAGTGCAGAAGTTCTTTTCAAAATCTCTTGTTCCCTTTGTGCGATTCTTCTGATTCTGGGTTTCTATCTTCTCTTTAACTCGCCTATGTTGAAAGCCCTAATTTTTCTAGGTTTCTTCGTTTGATTTTGTGACTGGCCTGTTCTTGTTTGAGTTTCTGTGACTATCTCGCTTCAAATGTTTTTCTACTGAGTTCCTTATGCCTAAATTACATTAGCTCTATGTGCTTGTGTTCGTCTTGACCGGTCAAGACTTGCCTCTTTGCTTGCTATGTTTGGTTACTCATATCTCACTCTATTTATATGCTAAAACATGACTCGTGACTCTCTCTTCGATTGACTAAGCTCCCTGTTTCTTGGCTTGATTTGAAAACTTCTCTTTAGACTTTCGATTCTCCTATTTTAACTTGGTTTATTTGCTTATTCATGGGAACCCATGTTACTCTCCTTAAATCAGTAATTTCGAATCCTTGATTCCCTGATTTACCATGTGTTTTCTTACCTTATTTGGTTAGTATTTTACTGATTCTTCATTAGTTGTTTCCTTAATTGAACCCCTATGTACTTACCCCTAATTGTCTATTCTGTACATGATGCTCTACTTGATTTCTTTTCTTTAACATTTTCTGCCCATTACCGTTAGATGATTGCCCCTTAATTAAAGGAGTACTTGCATTGATTTGATTCTGATTAGTACTTGGTTCCATAATTACTATACAATTGTAATTCTTGCCTTATTTTACATGGTTTCGAACTACTATATATACATACTCTCTCATTAACACAATCACACGAACACTTTTAATTCTGAACTCACACTTACACTCAAAACACTCTCTCTTGCTTTACTACTTGTACTATGGCCTGTTTAGCTGGCTGAAAGCCAAAGCTATATTTTAAAGTCCTGCTACCTTTCTTTAATACATTTTGCTTCTTTGAACTGGTATGTTCTAATTAAGTTTTCAGCATCAACAACAACATGGTTACTTAATGTTCTTGCATTCTTGTCTGCCTACTGTCTGTATCTATTTCAGTTCCTTTATTTAGCATGCTGTAATTTCTTTTCTCCTGTTCTGAATAAATGCATTATGAATCCTAAATCCTTACCCCAATGTGTTTGATACTTATGGTTTGTTTGGGGCATGACAACATCGAATATTGCTGAACATGACTCAAAGTTGGTCCTCCTAGGATCATAACCTCCATGTCACCCTTATAGGTTATATGTTCTGGTTGATTTACAAGCATGACAGCACCCCTATTGCTGTGCATGCCCAGAATTGACTCATGCCTAAGTATATAGGCCCTTGCAATGGATTCCCAATCCCCTTCCTCTTTGGTGTGAAATTATCAACTCTTTAAAGTATTAATGACTGTCTCCCATCACCCTTTCCCTTTTCTTTGTTCCCTCTGCTCTTAAAACTTAGTTTCTGCACTTCCACTCTCTCTTAGACTTAAGTCCTGCCCCCCTTATGTGAGCCTTGCCTTGGGACCCATGAGCTCCCTATGAACTTGGACACATGAGGGCTGGCATTTCCACACTGCACTTGTCCCTATTCTGGTGATGTAATTTTGGTGTGAGCACTGCTCGGGGTCCTATTGAGGCTCTTAGGGAACTATGACACACTCAAGTTTGAGAAAGGCTTTGAAGCAATGGCATCTTAAGGCTGTTATTCCATAGCTCAGGGAGGAACCAAGAATCGGGCCTCCTCTAGTTGTATTTTTATGTATTTTGATGTAATAATTTGTAATAAATGATTGGGGCTGGCTAGTGAAAAGGGTTGGGTATTTATGCATGTTAAAGGTAGAAACCATGCCTATAGGACTATTTTGAATTTCTGCATATTCAAACTACATTTAGAAACCATGCCTATAGGGTATTTTAATGCTGCAAACTCCATTTAGAAACCATGTCTATAGGACTTCTTGTTCAACTTCATATCTAGATAACCCGCCTATAGGGCTCATCTAAAATTCTGCACATTTGTCACCATTTAGATATCATGTTTTAGGTCCCAATTGATTATAACCTAGTAGCATGCTAAAATCAGTAACATATAGAAATCATGCCTATAGGGGTCCATAAGTATAATCCTGTTCGTTTCTACTCACATGCAATGTTAGGATCTAAAATCAGTAACGCATAGAAATCATGTCTATAGGGACTCTTAAATAAATCTAATTCGCTTCATTCACAGTCAATATTAGATATCATGCTCCTAGGGATTAAAATCGGTAATAGTAGATACTATCACCTGCAGAATCTGTAACCAGTCTAATTTAATTTTGTCCATTCTGAACCTCTTTTCAATAATCTAATTCCCTTGCTTAACAAGGTTTAGCAAGCTTGCTTATGGGATGTCAAACAATTCATTTTGAGTTCTACTGTCTCATCACCTTCTGAACTAAGTAGATATCATGCCTATATGACCCCGTCTAAACACTTAGGCAAACCTTAGGCAGTATAAATAAAACTGAACTCGCCTCTGTTATTTGTTTCAATCAGTAGGTAGGCCCAATTTTGTTTCCTAACTGAGTCGTGTAATAAGCCAGGCCTGCTGCAATACAACAATCTCCTCTTCCATCAAGTATATCATTTAGAATCAGACCTTACTCATTTGTTTAAGTCGAGCTATTGCATTGTTTTGTTTGGAGGAGGTATACTTGAGTCTTATGTGTTTATGTGTTTCCCCTTTAATGTGCAGTCTTTATATGTTTTGTATGTCGCCTTAGAATTTTTACCTTTGAAACTTCAAATAAGCCTAATATGCCTCCCTTTTAGGATTAGTAGTCCTAAGTGCCTCCGGGGCTGATAGGAATGGGACGGGTAATACCATGCAATAAGTAATCGAGACCAATCCACGCTTTAATACCTTAACAGGGTGGGAAGGGTAGATATGCATATTATGACTGGTGCATTAATACCACGTGTAGCCTTTCTCTTAAGGAGTGATTACCGGGTATTGCATTAATTTGATCCATATTAAATACAAACCTAGGACCCCCTTCCTTCACTTCCCTTTCCTTTAAAAGCATTGCAATTTTTGTTTAAAATCCGCTCTTTTAATTGCTCTTTCAAACTTTGTTTACTTCCAAACCATTGTGTATTGAAATCCCCTCTTATCTGAGCCTTATCAGCTTATATGTTAATTGCACCTTAAATTCACAATAACTGTCTGGCCGGGAACCACACTAGTGGATCATGAGGGGTGCCTAACACCTTCCCCTTAGGATAATTTCAAGCGTTTACCCAATCTCTGGTTATTCAAACAAACTTAGAATTGAATCTCTATTGGTGTCCTAATGCACCTTAATCATTAGGTGGCGACTCTTCAAATGCAAACCCAGTTCCCAAAAGGAACGAGTTGTCCCTCCAAATGTCACAAACCCGATTTCTGCGGAGGAAAAAGAGGGCGCGACAGCATGGCGACTCTGTTGGGGACTTTTAAGCTTTTACCATTTCAGACTATTATTGTGAATTTATACCTCTTTATGTGCAGTAACTTGTTTAATTCCTTTAAGCATTCAATTCCTTTTTCAATTGAGCAACTGACTTGTCTTTTGTTTCTGTCCTTTTCTACTTTCCTTTACTACTGCTTTAAATTATGAAACTGTTGTAGTTACTGCTTCCTTAACGTGCAAATACGTGACAAAATGTCTTTAATTATTTATTGCACTGCTATGCTGAACATCATATTCCACTCGTGCCAAACAAATACCATAGCAACGCTTATAATGAGTGGTTGTGCCCTTCCGATATTATCACCTCCTAAATTCGAAAAAGGCATATTTGCGGTAAAGACGGTGTAGTCGACGGTTCCGTGCCTTTCCCCTTGAGTTGTCCGCTCAAGGGTACCAGTCTAAAACCCCATAGAAACCTTACTCTGTTTAAATGCGCATGCATCATGGTCAAACCTAGCCGAGTCAGTTATGTTGTCCGCATAATGACTCTTTAAGATGGCCTTGTCCAAAGTCCACTGGGTTTCCCTAAAACCCAAACGGACATCGTCACATTCTGTGCATTTATTTGGAAAACTAAATGCTTTTGTGCCAATTGTTGATATTAAATAGTCGAGTCCACTGGGGGTAAGGGCCTAACCTTATTTGTATTGCAAAAATATGAGGCACGAAGTCCCCAGATTCGGCATGGTCACCAACATCTACCCAAAACTGCTAAGCTGGTGGAAAGATCTTTACTCTAGTGATCAGACTCTTGTCCGGAAATATTTGGGAAACCTACCTTCTCTCCTGGAAATCCAACCCAACAACAAGATCATAGAAGTTGCTACTTTGTTCTGGGGTTGTGAGAGGTCCGTATTCCACTTCGGGGACATTGAAATGACACCCTTACTAGAAGAAATAGGAGGATATGCCTGAGAACCGCAAGGGCAGGGGTTTCCTCAAAATGATGGGTTTGAAGAAGAATCCAGAACTTACATGTTTGAAAGAATCCTACATCCCTTTTGATTATTTGTACGAGAGGTACGGTCACAGTAAATCCTACCGTACCTATCCTGATGAGTTTGCCATCACATCATTAGGGCATATTCACCGAAGGGTCTTTGTATTCATGTTTTGTTTCCTGGGGTTGATTGTGTTTCCAATGAAGAAAGCAAGAATCCACACCAGATTGGCCATGGTAACTAATACCTTAATGGAAGGAATTGGCGGGCAACCATTCAGCATTGTGCCCATGATCATTGTGGAAATATACTGAGCCCTAGAGAAGTGTCAACGGGGAGCCAGTCACTTCGAAGGCTGCAATTTGCTACTTTAACTTTGGCTCATGGAGCATCTACGAAAGGGTGAATACCGACAAGAGATTCAGCGAAGGGACTGGGACGATCACATCGCTTTCCATCACCCAAAGCGAATGAATTATATCCCTGATATGTTTGCTCAGCCAGAGGGTGCCAAAAGATGATTCGAACTATTTGATAATTTGACCGAGGAGCAAGTACAATGGATGTTAGAGTGGTTTCCGACCGAGGAATTCATCGCCCGATCCAGAGATGCGCCTTTCCTAATATTGATCGGCCTGAGAGGAACGTACCCTTACGTCCCTCTCCGGGTTATGAGGCAAGCGGGTAGGAAGCAGGTTGTACCCAGGGTTGACAAGATGAGTCACTTCCGGGCTGACTTCCAGGATGATGATAGTCCCTACAAGTGCCAAGCTCAGCATATGTGGCACTGCAAGATCGTCATGGGGAGGGATACCATCAAGCCAGATAGATACCACGCTGGTTGTGCTCCCTACTATTCAGGCTGGTTGGAGGATAAGCTTGATGGCCTGGGCCAGCCTAGGTTTGTTCGAGGTCACATGATCATAGATGAAAAAGCCGAGGCATAGGTCAAATACAACCAACTGTGCAAGAGGATCCGGGAGTGCGAAAGCGAGCACCGTGAGATACAAGAAGCCAATCAAAAGTTGATTGAGGAATGGAAGGATATGGCTGTCAGTGCCAACAAGCGACTGGGATACTTGGAGCGAGGCATAGTGGAGTTGGAGAAGAAATTTCTCAAGAGGGTCGAAGACTGCCAAATTGTTGAAGGAAACGAAGGCGGGCATCTAGCCAGAGCCTACCTATTGCTGGGACTTCGCGAGCTGGGGAAGCTGTTCGATGGAGCCAGGGATGCCGAATCTGGGGAAGCTCCTTCTGAGACCAAATAGATAGGAGTTTTCTTCTCTTTATGAAATGTAATAAGGCCAATGGCCACTAGCGACTTCTATTTCCTGTTATTTAGTGTCGATTTGGGATTCGTCTACTTTTTATCAATAAAATGAGGCATTTAGCATTCTAAGTTCTCCAAATCAATTTGTCACTAGGCCTACCTCGGGCACAAAGAGGTCCCCAAATTAGGACATGGTTTACATTCTGCACTATGTGTTTAAATATCGCAACGCTTTTTATAATCCTCACTAACTTGTTACCTTTTTTGTTTTTACTTTTTGTTTATTATTTTCCCTCCCCAAAGGTTAGTTCGTGCACTCTGGCAACATCATCTTATTCCACGAGATCCAGGGGCCCTCCACCCACTCCTCCTCTTAGTCCTGTCAAAAATAAGAACAAAGAGAAGATGGAAGATTTGAACAACGCCGGAAAGGAGAACTCAACTGAACGGGTAGAGGTCACTCATGGTCATGTTACTCAGGCTTCCAAAGAAAATGCATCCCAACTCGAACAAAAGCTGCTGAAATTCCAAGAAGAACTTGATCAGGTTCGGAATCTGGCAAATCTGTCATTTGTCCTCACTACCCCAGATATCACCTTTCCCAATGCTCAGAACCCTATACCTCCACAGAATATCCCAAAGCAACAGAACCATCCCGCTCCTCACCACCACTGCAACACCAGGCATACCTTAAATAACACCCCGCTGCTCATCCTAGAACTCCAGAACTCCACAAATGACCACTGCCACACCCACCATAATACCCCTATCTACGTGGAGACTATGCCACACTCCACCCAACCCATCTCAAGCACACCCGAGTCTGATGATAAAGACTTGCTTGTCAGAAACTTGGCCGAAGAACTTAAGAAATTGACTAGCCAAATTCAAGGCGTTGAAGGAAGTAAGGGAATTGAAGGGCTCAACTATGAAGATCTTTGCATACAGCCCGATGTCGAACTGCCCGAGGGGTACAAACCTCCTAAGTTCAAGATGTTTGATGGTGCAGGGGATCCAAGGGTCCATTTGAGAACGTACTGTGACAAGCTGGTTGGAGTAGGAAAAGACGAGAAAATCCGCATGAAGCTTTTCATGAGGAGCTTGAAAAGAGATGCTTTGTCCTGGTACATTAGCCAAGATCCAAAGAAGTGGTCGAACTGGGTAAGCATGGCGTCCGACTTTATGAACAGGTTCAGGTTCAACACGGAGAATGCACCGGATGTGTTCTATATTCAAACTCTAAAGAAGAAGCCCACAAAAACATTTCGCGAGTATGCTACTCGCTGGAGGTCCGAAGCTGCTAAGGTTAGACCTGCCTTAGAGGAAGAACAAATGAACAAATTCTTTGTCCGGGCTCAAGACCCACAATATAATGAAAGGCTGATGATGATCGAGGGCCACAAGTTTTCTGACATTATCAAGCTGGGAGAAAGGATCAAAGAGGGCATCAAAAGCAGTATGGTCTTCGAGGCCTTGCAAGCTACAAATAAGGCCTTACAGTCAGGAGGTGTGTCCAAGAAAAGGGACGTAGGAGCCGTAATGGTGGCACAGAGAACCAAATCTCCCGTCAAATACCAAACCTACCCAATGCCTCCACTCACACATCAGCCTACTCCAAACTACCAAGCACCCTCACCCTCTTTCCAAACTCCACCACCCACTTATCAATCACCTCCACCTCCCACATATCAGCCTACTTCACCCAGATATCTCCAACCCGCACACGTTTACCAAGCCTACAATGTCCAACCTTCCCACTATCAATCCCCTCCTGCATGCCAAAACTTCCCTAGACCTCGACCAAATTTTGACCGAAGGCCTCCAAAATAATATACAGCTATTTATGAACCTATTGACCAGTTGTATGAATGACTCAAAGCTGCTAGTTATGTCACCCCTATCCCTACTGCAACTCTTGAGAACCCTTCTCAGTGGGTAAATCCAAACAAATCCTGTGCATACCATTCCGGTATGAAAGGACACACCATTGACGAATGTCGTTCTCTGAAAGACAAGATCCAGACTTTAATTGATAACAAGATTATTGTGGCAAAGGAACCTCCTCCAAATGTTCGCAATAATCCTCTACCAGACCACAAGGGTGGAGGCGTTCACATGATCGAAATGGAGGATGATTGGGATCCCGAGGGATCGATCGGTTTGATCACAGAGGGTGACGACCCAAAGAAACCAATAGTCACTCTTAATCCGATCTTGTCCAGATTCAGCCCACTGGGGACGCCGAGGTAAATATGTCCGTGCCACTTGAGTTTGAAGCAACGTCCTCCGCAAAGACACCAGCGTCAATTGAGGTTGAATTCGTGTCTCCAGCGAATGCACCTACACCATTCGAAGTTGCAGTTTTACCACCAAAGGTACATGCTCCATTTGGAGTAAAGATAGCCACGCCGATCCCAGTGGTGATGTCGACCATGACGCCATTCCATACAAAGTCTATCCCATGGGACTATACAGCCGAAGCAAGAAGGAAAGGCAAGGTTAGGTTCGTAGAGGCTATTGCAGCACAGGGTATGACGAGAACTGGTAGAGTTTATACCCTGGAACATCTGGCTCAGTCGAGCAAGCAGGCCTCTAACCGGTCGCCCATCATCGAGATTGGGCCGTATGATCTCTGGAGAAGATACAGGCCAAGGAATACTCGGTCATCGACCAGCTGAACAAAACACCGGCATAAATTTCCATCCTTGCTTTACTACAAAATTCCGAGGCACACAAGAATGCCCTATTGAGGGTGCTGAGTGAAGCATATGTGCCAAGCAACATCACCGGCGGAGAAATGCTAACATGGTAGTACAGGTATTGGAAAGTCACAAGATCACTTTTCATGAAGATGAGCTGCCACCTGAAGGGTTGGGTCACAACAAGGCATTGCACATCTCCGTGCAATGCGAAGACTATTTTATCACCAGAATCCTGATCGATGGAGGGTCCAGCCTCAACATTTTTCCGCTGGTAACTCAGGATGTTGGGTAAGGGACTGCACGAGATAAAGGACGGAGCCATCAATGTGAAAGCTTTCGACGGCTCCCAAAGGTCCAATATTGGGGAGATTAGTCGTGTTTGCAAATGGGGCCTACTTGGTTAGATGTTGATTTTAAAGTGATAGACGTGCCGACATCTTACAATCTGTTGTTGGGACGACCATGGATTCATGCTACTGGGGCCGTAGCATCAACACTACATCATGCGGTAAAGTTTGAGTGGAATCACCAAGAGGTGATCATTCACGGCGACGGTAGCAATCCTATATACAGTCGCCAGACCATTCCGGCAATCAGAGGCAGAAGAAAGTTAGGTGGGGACACCAATCACCACATCGAGCGAGTCAATGCTGTTGACAAAGATAAATGGTGGGACAACAAGATCGAGAGTATATTGAACTGGAGTGGGTAAGAACCTGGCAAGGGGCTTGGCAAGAACCTCCAAGGAATCACTAAGCCTATCAAACTCAAGAAACATGGCACCACTTTCGGTCTGGGATATGAGTATACCTGGGAAGAATTCAACAACTGGTCGCCACTATGGCGCGGTCCCTACTACCCACTGGAACAACCAATACCGCCTTTGGAGCAGACCTTCCAACAGGCCGACATTGTTTATGGGACAGACGAGGAGGAGGAACTTGCTGCAGTGAAGAACTTGTTCTTAGAAGACGATGACATGGATTGCTGTGTTGTGTTCGAGGAGGAGGGGGAGGAAGGTCCTTCCATACAAGCCGTAGTAGAGGAGCATACCTCAACAACTGGACCATCATAACCACCAGAGGCCGGCAAGCCTCGGGGTAGCAAGGCTAAACAAGCATTATGCACTATCTTTTATTTATACTAGTTAATTTTTCCTTTCGTATTTTTTATTTCCGCAATAAGATCTTCAACGTTCAAAACCGTGATGGAATTTATCAAAGCATTTCGATTTTTCTTATAAATCAATACTCTTATTATTTTCTCTCATTACATTACTTATACAACATTACTATTACTTATCTTGATGAACTAATGACTGTGACATGCAATGACAATGCAACAAACGAACATAGATTCAGGGGAAGATGACATACCAGAGGAGATTGTTAAAGAAGTTGAGAATTTTGAAAACAGACGGAAGTCAAACCTGGACGAGACTGAGATTGTTAACCCAGGAGATGCAGAAAACGTTAAAGAAACACGAATCAGCGTTCGCTTATCGCCATCAGAAAAGAAGGAATACACAGAATTTCTAAAGGAATATGAGGACATATTCGCCTGGTCGTACGATGAGATGACTCGTCTGAGTACATCTATTGTGGCTCACAAACTGCCAACCGATCCAACATGTCCGCCGGTAAAGCAAAAGCTCAGAAAGTTCAAGCTTGATATGAGTTTGAAAATCAAGGAAGAAGCCAAGCAGGTCAAAGCCAAGGTTCTCAGGGTAGTAGAATACCTGACATGGTTAGCCAACATTGTGCCAGTACCAAAGAGGGACGGGAAGGTTAGAGTCTGTGTCGACTACCGGGATCTCAACCGGGCTAGTCCGAAAGACGACTTCCCATTACCAAACATACACATCCTGATCGACAATTGCGCCAAACATGAGTTGCAATCATTTGTGGATTGTTTCGTTGGTTATCATCAGATCTGGATGGATGAAGAAGATGCTGAGAAAACGGCCTTCATTACGCCGTGGGGAATGTACTGCTACAAGATGATGCCGTTTGGCCTTAATAATGCAGGGGCCACCTACATGAGGGCCATGACTACAATTTTTCATGATATGATACACAAGGAGATTGAGGTGTACGTAGATGACGTTATCATCAAGTCTAAGAAGGCCACTAATCACATGGAAGATTTGAGGAAGTTTTTCAATAGATTGCGAAGGTACAACCTGAGACTGAATCCTGCGAAGTGCGCATTTGGGTTCCTGCTGGAAAATTACTTGGGGTTTATTGTGAGTCACCGGGGAATACAACTGGATCCATCAAAAGTCAAAGCTATTCAAGAATGGCCACCGCCAAAGAACAAGAAGGGTGTGATGAGTTTCTTGGGAAGGTTTAACTACATCAGCCGGTTCATAGCACAGTCTACAGTTATCTGTGAGCCAATTTTTAAGATGTTAAAGAAGGATGCCGCCACCAAATGGACTGATGTCTGCCAGAAAGCTTTCGACAAAATCAAGGAATACCTATCGACACCACCAGTCTTGGTCCCGCCCGAGCCAGGTAGACCCCTACTTCTCTACATCGCTGTACTAGATGGTGCCTTTGATTGCATCTTGGGGCAGCATGATGAAACAGGGAGAAATGAACAGGCCATTTACTATCTCAGCAAGAAATTCACTCCGTACGAGGCCCGGTATTCTCTATTGGAGCGCACCTGTTATGCTTTGACTTGGGTCGCTCAGAAGCTAAGGCATTACTTTTGTGCCTATACTACGTATCTCATATCAAGGATGGATCCTTTAAAGTACATCTTCCAGAAGCCTATGCCCACCGGCAAACTAGCCAAGTGGCAAATCCTGTTGTGTGAACTAGACATTGTCTACATAACTCAGAAGGCAATCAAGGGACAAGCACTAGCATATCACCTTGCGGAAAATCCCGTAGATGGAGAATACAAACCATTGAAAACGTATTTTCCTGATAAAGAGGTATCATTCATAGGAGAAGACATTGCAGAATCCTATGTTGGTTGGAGAATGTTTTTCGATGGAGCAGCAAATTTCAGAGGAGTTGGCATAGGAGCCGTCCTGGTATCAGAAATCGGTCAGCATTATCCGGTGTCCGCCAAGCTCAGGTTCCCGTGCACCAACAACATGGCCGAATACGAAGCCTGCATCCTAGGGCTCAAGATGGCCATTGACATGAACGTACAAGAGTTGCTAGTAATTGGAGATTCAAACTTGCTTATACATCAGGTACGAGAGGAATGGGCGACCAAGAATCCCAAGATACTCCCGTATCTGCATCATATACAGGAGTTAAGAAAGAGGTTCACGAGAACGGAGTTCCGGCATGTTCCTAGAATCCAGAATGAGTTCGCCGATGCATTAGCCACCCTATCATACATGATACAACATCCAGAGAAAAATTTCATTGATCCCATTCCAGTAAAGATCCATGATAAGCCAGCTTGTTGTGCCCATGTCGAAGAAGAAGCAGACGAAAAGCCTTGGTTTCAGGATATCAAGGAATATTTGGCAAAAGGAGAGTACCCGGAGCTTGTCGGTCCTACTCAGAAGCACACACTGCGAAGGTTATCCAATAATTTCTTCCACAGCGGAGGAATCCTATATAGGAGGACTCCTGAGGGATTGTTATGGTGTGTCGACGCAAAGGAAGCATCCAGGCTACTAGAGGAAATTTACACTGGGACCTGCGGTCCACATATGAACGGTTTTGTCTTAGCAAAGAAGATACTCCGAGCTGGTTACTTTTGGATGACTATGGAGACAGACTGCATCCAGTATGTCCGAAAATGCCACCGCTGTCAAATACATGCAGACATGATAAAGGTACCTCCAAATGAGCTTAATGCAACGAGCTCACCATGGCCTTTCGCCGCTTGGGGAATGGATGTTATTGGACCAATCGAGCCTGCCGCTTCAAATGGGCACATGTTTATCCAGTAGCCATCGGCTATTTCACCAAATGGGTCAAAGTAGCATCTTATAGAGCAGTAACTAAGAAAGTCGTGGCAGACTTTGTCCGCGACCGCATCAATTATCGATTCGGGATTCTAGAGTCAATCATTACTGATAATGGTTCCAATCTCAACAGTGACTTGATGAGAGCCATGTGTGAAACCTTCAAGATCAGACACAAGAATTCTACAGCCTACAGGCCTCAGATGTATGGAGCCGTAGAAGCCGCCAACAAGAATATCAAGAAGATATTGAGAAAAATGATAGAGAAGCATAAGCAGTGGCACGAGAAGCTATCATTTGCTTTATTGGGGTATCACACCATAGTCCGCACATCAACAGAGGCAACACCTTATATGCTAGTTTATGGTACAGAAGCTGTCATTCCCGCCGAAGTAGAAATTCCTTCCTTAAGGATCATACAGGAAGCTGAGCTCGACGATGCAAAATGGATGAATAGTCGTTACGAGCAGCTAACTCTTATAGATGGGAAAAGAATGACGTGTGTCATGGTCGACTTTATCAGAACAGAATATCCAGAGCCTTCAACAAAAGGGTCAAGCCAAGATAGTTCACACCGGGACAGCTGGTGTTAAAGAAAATTTTTCCGCATCAAGATGAAGCCAAAGGGAAGTTCTCTCCCAACTGGCAAAGTCTGTACATGGTTCACCGGGTTCTAACAGGAGGAGCCCTCATACTCGCAGAAATGGACGGAGAAGATTGGACAAAGCCGATTAATTCAGATGCAGTCAAGCGCTACCATGTGTGATCTTTATGTTTTCCCTTTATGATGTAATTTGAACTACGTCTGACCTGATTCCCGTTTAAGAGGGGATACGTAGGCAGCCCAATGGGTTCGGTCACAATGCAATAAAATTTTCATTTCCCCCCGTAATTGGAAACTGGGGCAGAATTTTGAGGAGGACTCTCAAAATTCCGAAGTAATTTCATCCAATCATCGCAAGCAACCGTCAGAAGCATCAACCCAATAAATTGGTGCAGAATTTTGAGGAGGACCCTCAAAATTCTGTAGCAAGAGAGGTCGCAATGTCTTGAGCCACGTCACAGTCGTCGGTTCATCTAAAAGGTGTTTCTTAATTATATACTTATGTCATATTTTTACAAATTCATGCATGTTTATTATCGAAATCGCCTTGTTTAGAAACACTACCCCCAGTGATACATACCGTATCACCAGATCAAAGCCGAACATGTCAAGCAGAGCCAGTGGGGATGCGAACTAACCTCCCCCGTCTACAAAACTCACAATTTTTTCATTGGATGCAGGCACTGGGATTACGAAAGCATCAGGCATGCTATACACTCACAAGCCAAACATTGTTCGGAAATACAATTCTCAGAACTATCGCACTCACCAACATTTGCTATCCACGCACGCCAGGGATATTCCGTGTGTCACAATGTCCCCAGCAGTCACGATACCGCAATCTGCTATCAGCTAAGAAAGCTCTATCACCATTTGCCCTTTTATTTTTTGCATAAGGCTACCATTCTGCCTTCCGAGACTAAACGCTGTCTCATCTACATTTTTTCTGCATTGCATAAGGCTACCGTTCTGCCTTCCGAGACTAAATGTTGTCTCCATCTGCATTTTTTGCATTGCATAGGGCTACCATTCTGCCTTCCGAGACTAAACGCTGTCTCCATCTGCATTTTTTGCATTGCATAAGGCTACCATTCTGCCTTTCGAGGTTGAGCTCTACCTCCATCTACATTTGCATGGCTGAAAGATCGCCACATTATTTACAACTGCATGGCTGAAAGATCGCCACCTTATTTACAACTGCATGGCTGAAAGATCGCCACCTCTACATTTGCATGACTGAAAGATCGCCACCTTATTTACACTTGCATGGCTGAAAGATCGCCACTTTATTTACACTTACATGGCTGAAAGATCGCCACCTTATTTACATTTTCATGGCTGAAAGATCGCCACCATATTTGCACTCACATGGCTAAAAGATTGCCACCTTATTTACATTTGCATGGCTGAAAGATCGCCACCTTATTTACACTTGCATGGCTGAAAGATCACCACCTTATTTACACTTGCATGGCTGAAAGATCACCAGTTTATTTACACTTGCATGGCTGAAAGATCGCCACTTTATTTACACTTGCATGGCTGAAAGATCGCCAAATACTGCATCTCATGGGCTGAAAGACCGCCAAATTATCCAAAGGCGCTATTTTTCGGAGGCACCATTTTCATAGCCCGAGAACACCATGCCATGGCCTGAGGACCCCTTTTAATCTTTTGCATATCATTATTCAAAGGCATCATAGTTCGGAGATATCATCCTCATAGCCTGAGAGTATCATTTCATGGCCCGCGAATCCTTTATTATACGCTTCATGGCCCAGGACATCATGGTCTAAGGACATCATTCTAACCGTCCGGAGACAATACTCATGGTCCAACGAGAAATTGCATCATGTTTAAATATACACACACTATATGCTTGTATTGCTTATTTGCAGGTAAACCGGCGAGCAATGGCCGTCTCGGCAAGAGCTATACCACTCCGGTTCCCGCAGCCATGTCAAACCATAACCATTTCCCCGTCCTGAATATTGCGACCGTTCTTGAAAATTTCTCCATCGGCATACTCCGCCGACGGATCCTGAGCTACATATGGCCTGATTCCTGTATAACCAGGGATATGTAGGTAGCTCAGAAGCCAGGGCACAGCCTAAGCCTCCTCGACCCATTTCGTTCGGATAAAATTGGTCATCATTTCTTTACCCAAAACTCTTTCATCCTTCCCGGGTAAAGAGGGGCAGCTGTTGATACCCAATTTTTCCCTATATTTTTTTTATATACAAAATACTTTCAAAATAGCATGTGCATGCATATATAAGTATGTCCAATTGTTTTACTATTTTTTTCCATAAATTTTAAAGTTTTTTTTATCAATTTATTTTCCTATTTTATCCAAAAAAAACCCAATAATTATTCTCAGAATTATTATTTTTGGTGATTCATTTATTGGATTTTAATATTTATACTAAAATATGGCTAATATAATTTTTGTATATTTTTACAAGGTCATTTAGTATTTTTAAAGTTAAATTGTATGTAACTACAATATTAGCCTTTTTAGGGTTAATTACGTTTATATTCATAAAAATTAGGGCTGATATTTTTAAATAGTTACTTATGTGATATTAATCATTTTAGTACCTTTAATTTATTTCCAGAAATTATTTTACTATTTTTGTAAATCAAACAGGGAAAAATGGCTATTTAAATGTTAGCCCCATTTTATTTTAATTTTAGTCGGATTTTGCACCCCAATTGAACTCAATTGAAACTATTTGAACCCCCCGACCCAATTTCAATTTAACCTGGCCCAAACACATCTTCATAACCCGCCCACTCGCCCGTTTTGATCCAGGTCGTTGATCATTCAGATCAACGGCCAACAACCATCCTTTTCTTTTTTAATCTCAAACTACCCCCTAACCTTAACCATTTTTCACACACCCCACCGCCTCTGAATCCCCTTCTCTGTCAATCCTCTCTCAAACCCTCTCCAACCCTAGCCGCCGACATCAATTACAACCCTAAAAAAACTCCCAGATCCATGGCTTCCAAGGTCATTGGAGGCCTGTATCCACCTCCTATGGGTTCTACGTTTTCGATTATTATGGTTTCGAGGCTAGATCCTGAAAGAGCTTGGTCCAGTCCTTGGTCGATTTCAGTTTACGGTTGTTCTCCGGTCGTCTTTGACCTTTCTCCGGCCAACCATGGCTATTCGAGTCTGACTCTTGACTCTCCTGCTTAGATCGATGGTTTTCAAAGCCTTTCTCACCACTTGGGGTTCCTTTCAAAGCCCCAACCTTTAAGGTTCCCTCGATTTCTCTTAGATTTGTTTCAGATCTATGTCTTCTCTGAACTTTTAAGCGTTTTTCTCGAAGTTTCTTTTAAAACTCCGCTTTCAAAACTCCTTATCCTTCTGATTAAGGTTCTGTTAAGTTATTTCGAAACCTTTCTTTGATCTTTGATATGTTTTTCTGTGTTTGCTCGTATTATCCTTCTGCCTAAGTTTGCATGTTAAAACCCCAATTTCTTTTAAGTGTTTATTAAATGAATGTTTGTTTGTCTGAGTTTTTGTCCGATCTGTCTATTTATCCTCTTTTTTAAAGCCCTTCTATTGTGAAAAATCTTATGGTTTTGGGTCTGAGACTGTTCGTTTAAGTGCAGAAGTTCTTTTCAAAATCTCTTGTTCCCTTTGTGTGATTTTTCTGATTCTGAGTTTCTATCTTCTCTTTAACTCGCCTATGTTGAAAGCCCTAATTTTTCTAGGTTTCTTCGTTTGATTTTGTGACTGGCCTGTTCTTGTTTGAGTTTCTGTGACTATCTCGCTTTGAATGTGTTTCTACTGAGTTCCTTATGCCTAACTTACATTAGCTCTATGTGCTTGTGTTCGTCTTGACTGGTCAAGACTTGCCTCTTTGCTTGCTATGTTTGGTTACTCATATCTCACTCTATTTATATGCTAAAACATGACTCGTGACTCTCTCTTTGATTGACTCTGAGTTCCCTGTTTCTTGGCTTGATTTGAAAACTTCTCTTTAGACTTTCGATTCTCCTATTTTAACTTGGTTTATTTGCTTATTCATGGGAACCCATGTTACTCTCCTTAAATCAGTAATTTCGAATCCTTGATTCCCTGATTTACCTTGTGTTTTCTTACCTTATTTGGTTAGCCTGATGAAAATCCCCTCTTGAAACCCTCCAAGAATCGCCCAAACCAAGAAAAACTGTGAGAGAAAATACCCAAATTCCGATTTTTAAAACACTCACTGCCTCCAGCACTTTCCGCACCAGTGGTCTCTTGACCGCTTCTGCGGTTCCGTAGGTGCGGCCTTTCTACCGCTCCTGCGGTTTCTCACCAGGCCCCTTTTTTCCGCTTCTGCACCTCGCCCATCGCAGGTGCGGTCGCGCTCCTGCGGCTACANGTCACCTTTATATGTTATATTCGTTCTAGGTTTAAACTTTACGAAGCTAGTGAACAAACCACCCCTTATTCGCTTGTGACTNTGCACAGAATTTACTCGTGCCTAAGTATATAGGCCCTTGCAATGGATTCCCAATCCCCTGCCCCTTTGGTGTGAAATTATAACCTTTTTAAAGTATTAATGACTGTCTCCCATCACCCTTTCCCTTTTCTTTGTTACCTCAGCTTTTAAAACTCAATTTCTGCACTTCCACTCTCTGTTAGACTTAAGTCCTGCCCCCTCATGTGAGCCTTGCCTTGGGACCCATGAGCTCCCTCTGAACTTGGATACATGAGGGTTGGCATTTCCACATTGCACTTGTCCCTATTCTAGTGATGTAATTTGGGTGTGAGCACTGCTCGGGGTCCTATTGAGGCTCTTAGGAAACTCTGACACACTCAAGTTTGAGAAAGGCTTTGAAGCAATGGCATCTTAAGGCAGTTATTCTATAGCTCAGGGAGGAACCAAGAATCGGGCCTCCTCCAGTTGTATTCTTATGTATTTTGATGTAATTTAATATTCCTGGTTTGTAATAATTTGTAATAAACGATTGGGGCTGGCTAGTGAAAAGGGTTGGGTATTTATGCATATCAAGGGTAGAAACCATGTCTATAGGACTATTTTGAATTTCTGCATATTCAAACTACATTTAGAAACCATGCCTATAGGGTATTTTAATGCTACAAACTGCATTTAGAAACCATGTCTATAGGACTTCTTGTTCAACTTCATATCTAGATAACCCGCCTATAGGGATCATCTAAAATTCTGCACATTTGTCACCATTTAGATATCATGTTTTAGGGCCCAATTGATTATAACCCAGTAGCATGCTGAAATCAGTAACATATAGAAATCATGCCTATAGGGGTCCATAAGTATAATCATGTTCGTTTCTACTCACATGCAATGTTAGGATCCAAAATCAGTAACGCATAGAAATCATGTCTATAGGGACTCTTAAATAAATCTGATTCGCTTCATTCACTGTCAATGCTCGATATCATGCTCCTAGGGATTAAAATCGGTAATAGTAGATACTATCACCTGCAGAATCTGTAACCAGTCTAATTTAATTTTGTCCATACTGAACCTCTTTTCAATAATCTAATTCTCTTGCTTAACAAGGTTTAGCAAGCTTGCCAATCGGACGTCAAACAATTCGGTTTGAGTTCTACTATCTCATCACCTTCTGAACTAAGTAGATATCATGCCTATAGGACCCCGTCTAAACACTTAGGCAAACCTTAGGCAGTATAAATAAAACTGAACTCGCCTCTATTATTTGTTACAATCAGTAGGTAGGCCCGATTCTGTTTCCTAACTGAGTCGTGTAATAAGCCAGGCCTGTTGCAATACAACAATATCCTCTTCCCTCAAGTATATCTTTTAGAATCAGACCTTACTCATTAGTTTAAGTCGTGCTATTGCATTTTTTTGTTTGGAGGAGGTATACTTAAGCCTTATGTGTTTATGTGTTTCTCCTTTAATGTGCAATCTTTATATGTTTTGTATGTCGCCTTAGAATTTTTACCTTTGAAACTTCAAATAAGCATAATATCCCTTTTAGGATTAGTAGTCCTAAGCGCCTCCAGGATTGATAGGAATGGGACGGGTAATAACATGCAATAAGTAATCGAGACCAATCCGCGCTTTAATACCTTAACGGGGTGGGAAGGGTAGATATGGATATGATGACCGGTGCGTTAATACCACGTGTAGCCCCTCTCTTGAGGAGTGATTACCGGGTATTTCATTGATGTGATCCATATTAAATAAAAACCTAGGACCCCCTTCCTTCACTTCCCTTTCCTTTAAAAGCATTGCAATTCCTGTTTAAAATCCGCTCTTTTAATTGCTCTTTCAAACTTTGTTTACTTCCAAACCATTGTGTATTGAAATCCCCTCTTATCTGAGCCTTATCTGCTTATGTGTTAATTGCACCTCAAATCCACAATAATTGTCTGGCTGGGAACCATACTAGTGGATCCTGAGGGGTGCCTAACACCTTCCCCTTAGGATAATTCAAGCCCTTACCCAATCTCTGGTTATTCAAACAAACTTAGAATTGAATCTCCATTGGTGTCCTAATGCACCTTAATCATTAGTTGGCGACTCTTCAAATGCAAATCCAGTTCCCAAAAGGAACGAGTTGTCCCTCCAAATGTCGCAAACCCGATTTCTGCGGAGGAAAAAGGGGGCGCGATAGGTACGAGGCGCCCAGTTAATGAACATTATCATTATTTACTATTCAGGAAGGGAGATATAAGCATTTTGAGTTACCTTCAACAGTAGCAGAGCTGTCACGACCCTAACCCCGAACCCGGTCGTGATGGCGCCTCTCGTGAAGACAAGGCAAGCCAGTCCAACCCAATTCATCTTTCAAAACAGTTAACCAACACATAATAGTTTAAAACATGATTTACTAACACTGAATAGCGGAAATAACAATAAAAATGCGAAAATCACACCCGACACAGCCCTAACCGGGGTGTCACAAGTCACGAGCATCTATGAACCACAATACAGTCTGTTAAAGTCATAAACTACTACATTTGTTTGGAAAGAACAGGAAAGATAGAGAAATAAAGACACGGGACTGCGGACATCAACAGCTAGCTCGTAATCTCCAAAGAAGCCCGCCTGGAACTGGAGGAAATCAACACTCCGGAGCGGAACCAGCTACGCCAGAATCTGCACACAGGGTGTAGGGAGTAAAGTGAGTACTCCAACTCAGTGAGTAATAAATGTAAATAATGGATGAAAGTAAGAAATCACGCAAGGCGCAAAGCATTCTATGATGAAGCAGTAAAATCATTTAAAAGCAGTAAATCCAGTGAAAATCTAGTAAAATCCTCTTTCAACAAGTAAGCAGGTAAATGACAAATAATTAAGGTACGGTAAATAAATAAAAGCTCGCCTCTCGGGCAACATCTCAGAACAATAACAGCCCCTCGGGCTCAATCTCACATCACACGGGGTACCCGCGCTCACTGGGGGTGTGGAGACTCCGGGAGGGGCCCCTTACGGCCCAAACGCAATAACAAGCCATCTCGTGGCATCACAACTAGGCCCTCGGAAACATATCAATCAAGCCACCTCGTGGCGTACATATCTCAGACCCTCGGCCTCAATCAGTATCAATGTCTCCTCACAACATAGGCCCTCGGCCTTACTCAGTCAAAAATACTCACAAGCCCCTCGGGCAATAGTAAAACAGTGTGTCTCAGCCCAAAACATCATTTAAAATATCATTTAAGTCTCAAAACTGAGTAAAACTAGGTTGAGTAGTAAAACAATGGAAAATACATGACTGAGTTCAAGTAGTAATTCAAAACAGTGAGGAAATATCAAGAAAAAGCCCCGAAGGGTTCAAATAATTGGCACGAAGCACAAATATGGCATTCAGCCCAAATCATAGTGATAACAAATAAGTTTCAGTCAAATACGTGGTAAAATAATCAATCGGGACGGACCAAGTCACAATCCCCAATAGTGTACGACCCAACGCTCGTCAACAAGCGTGTGTCTCACCTAAAAATAGAACTACGATGTGCAATCCGGGGTTTCAAACCCTCAGAGCATCATTTACAAGCATTACTCACCTCGAACCGGCTAAATCCCTAGCTCGCGACGCCTTTGCCCTTCGAATTGGCCTCCACGTGCATCGAATCTATCCAAAATCAGAAGGAATACATCACAATATGCTAAGGGAACAAAGCCCAAGCGAAAACAACAAAAAATACCAAAAATCCCGAAATTAGCAAAATCCGAGCCCCGGGCCCACTTCTCGAAACTCAGAAATTTTTGCATCAACGGGTTCCTTATCTCCCCACGAGTCTATGCATATAAAGAACACCAAAATCGGAGTCCAAATGACCCCTCAAATCCCCCATTAAAGGCTTCTTAAACTCAAGACCTAAACCTCCATTTTTAGCCCTTTAATCCTTCTAATTATAGCCTTAATTCATGATATTCTACCATAGAAATGTGTTTTAAGTCCAAAATCCTTGCCTCAACGAAGTCTCTTTGATTTATCTCTTCAAAATCGCCCAAAGCTCCCAATTCCGAGTTCAAAAATGGTTAAACCCTTCAAAAACCGCGAAGTATGAAATATATACCTTCTGCCTAGGCATTTCCGCATCTGCGGCCCAAAATCCGCTTCTGCAGTACCCCATATGCGGTCACTACATCCGCTTCTGCGGAAACTCATTAAACCAGCCCAAACCGCATCTGCGGTCGCTTTTGTCGCATCTGCGACTCCGCAGGTGCCTTCCCATACCGCATCTGCGGTTCCCTGACATCCGCTTCCAAACCGCTTCTGCAGTTCTTCTTCCGCACGTGCGACGCTGCACCTACGGTCCCCAAACCGCAGGTTTGAAAACACCAGAAGCAGCAACATCAGCTGCTGCAACAATTCACCAATCTCTCCGTTAACAACCCGAAATCACCCCGAGGCCCCCGGGACCTCAACCAAAAGCACCAACACATCCTAAAACCTTATTCAAGCTTGTTCCAGTCATCAAAACACCTCAAACAACATCAAATCTATCAAATCACATCGAATTCAAGCTAAGTTCCTAAATATCTTCCGAAATTACGCTTTCGATCAAAAACCCAACCAAACCACGTCCGAATGACCTGAAATTTTGCGCACACATCCCAAATAGAATAATGAAGCTACAGCAACTCTCGGAATTCCATTTCGACCCCTGGATCAAAATCTCACCTACCAACCGGAAATTGTCAAAAAACTCAACTTTGCCAATTCAAGCCTAATTCTACTCTAGACCTCCAAAACCCATTCCGATCACACTCCTAAGTCATATATCACCTCCCGAAGCTAACCGAACCATCGGAACTCACACCCGAGCCTTCTAACACATAAGTCAACGTCCGGTTGATTTTTCCAACTGAAACCTTCTTAATAGAGACTAAGTGTCTCAAACTTCACCAAAAACCATTCCGGATTCAATCCAACCAACCGATACCTCGAAACACGGATAAAAAATACATAAAGAAGCATAAAAGGGGAAAATAGAGCGGTAACTCATGAGACGACTGACCGGGTCGTCACATCCTCCCCAACTTAAATAAACGTTCGTCCTCGAACGGGCCAAGAAACATACCTGAAGTCTCAAACAGGTGAGGATATCTGCTCCGCATCTCCCGCTCGGTCTCCCAGGTGGCCTCCTCCACGGGCCGACCTCTCCATTGCACCTTTACCGACGCTATATCTTTTGATCTCAACTTCTGAACCTGACGCTCCAAAATAGCTGCTGGCTTCACATCATAAGTCAAATCACCCTCCAACTGAACCGTTCTGAAATCCAGAACATGAGACGGTTCCCCAATATACTTACGGAGCATAGAAACATGGAAAACCGGATGCACACTCGATAAGCTGGGTGGCAAGGCAAGCTCATAAGCCACCTCCCCAATCCTCCGAAGTACCTCAAAAGGCCCAATGAACCGTGGACTTGTCACACCTCCTTTTTCTACTACACCCCGTGAAGGGTATAATAAAATGAGTTTTTCCACTTAAAGGACAATCGAAACGGGATTCGTTTATTAATAGATTCAGAGTCGCCACTTGGGAGATTTATGGTGTCCCAAGTCACCGGTTGAATCCCGAATCGAGGAAAAGATTGACTCTCTTTAACAGTCCGCGAACCAGAAATCCGGATAAGGAATTCTGTTAACCCGGGAGAAGGTATTAGGCATTCCCGAGTTCCGTGGTTCTAGCACGGTCGCTCAACTGTCATATTTGGCTTGTTTATCTGATTTTAAAACATGTTTTAACTTATATGCTTTTCAACTTTGAACTGCTTTTATTTATTATTATTTTTTAAAGAGAATTACAACGTCGTGAAAACACGTCTCGAACCACGTCACATAAATGCACCCATGGTTTTTGACACATTTCAACTTCGTTGGGATTTGGATTTGGGTCACATAAATGTGCACCCGAGTTTAAGAAAGTAATATTATTAAAGGCCGGGCCTAAAGCAACTAGCGTATTATTAACTTTGCGGAAGGCCATGAAATTCGCTAAATGGCTCGCTCCGAGGTCTAAAGTATTTTAAATATGATTAAGAGGGCCACGCTATTTGTGATTTTATTCGGCGCGGCGCAAGGCCAATCTAAAAGAACTATAATTTTCTATTAAGCATTGTCTCTAAAAAGGGTCCTAATTTATTAGTATTATCACTATACCATTACTGAAGATTGTCAAAATCGGGCTTCGAGTTCAGAGATTTACCTAAATAGTTTCAATATTTATGCAAGGTTGCCCAAAACATGGTCTCCGCATGAGCCCAAATGAAAAGGCAGTTCAGGATTGGGATTAAGCCACACACTGGTAAAGGCAAAGCCCAAACTTAATTTGACCCTAAGCTGCTAACAGGCCCAAGCAACCTTTTCAAATTTAATTCAGAACTGGGCCTATTGTCCTGGAACATAACACACAGCTGGGCTCATAAAGCCATCAATCTTATTTTTAACAATTAAACTCATCAACAGAAAGATTATGGATCTATTGCCAGTTTGATTCCAAATTCTTATGTTCTAATCGCGTTTAGGCTAACGAGTTTCTACAAGACGTGTGCAGAAGTCAATGACCGAACTACAGAAATCAGAATTTAAAAGGGAACATCACATGCAGAAATTAAAACTACACATTTGCTAAGCTATAAACAAGAGTCCCTACTGAGATTGAAGTTCGAACCTAATGCTCATAATGACAGGGGCTACTTAGTTTTACAGCAGTGTAAATACACTAATTCATTTCTAAAATTTCACTTCGAATCAACACTATATCTCGTTTGCTTTTATAACAAACATCACAACTACATAGAGTTAATAGAAGTACAGCTAGCTAAAACAGTCCAAACAGTCCTGACAAATACAAAACAAAGCTACAGTGATACTAGACATTACATCCACCAAGCTATTAACATATGATGAGCCAAATGAGCATATATTGAGAAGCAAAACTCATGCACAGTTTGTATTCCATTTCCAATTCGAGTTACATCAAATCTGGTTCAAGGCGTGTACCTGAATGTTTGAAATATAAGAAGAAGAAGAAGAAGAAGAAGAAGAAGAAGAAGAAGAAGAAGAAGAAGAAGAAATCAGCAGCAGTAATGAGCAGAGGTCGAACAACAGCCCAGAAACGAATTCAGCAGTCCAGGAAAAGTTCAAAGTCAAACAAAACCAAGAAATCAACCACAAACGACTCAAATAAACCCAAATGAGCTTGAAATTGAACCCGGAAACTTCTGAAAAACCTTCAACAATCAAACCCCGAGCTAGGAAGTACAATTCAACCACTAAACTCGAAATTAACCTAAGATTTTCAATGTAACAGTACTTTTTCAGTTTCTATTGCTTTTTTTTTTGTGTGTTTTTTTGGAAGCGCTAAGATCTAAGGGAGCTCCAGAATTTCAGATCTGTTTTTGGTTTTGAATTTCAAATTCTAGATTCTAAACTTGTGGAGATTTTGGGGGGAAATTTTTTAGAGATTGGAACTTGTTGAACAAGGCAGTCTCTACTGCCTTTTATAGGCAAAAAGTGAGGGTGGCCCTCAAATTTTCAATTTTCCTTTTAATCCTTTCTTAATTTTGATTTTTGCTTAAGTGTCCCTAAAGGGATGACTTGTTTTTCAATCCATACTACTAAATTTCCAAAAATTCTAAATTGAACCCATCTAGAGTGTTCTAGAGCTTCCAATTCAGTTACTAAAAGATTCCCTATTTTGAATTACCCCAATTACCCCTTCACTACTTCTGAAATTACTAACCCATGTTAACTAACCTAACCTTTCTAACTAACTGTGGTGTACATAACTATTCTGCAAATTAATCACCCAAATTCAATCACAACTCTTAAATCTTATTAACTACTAAATTCTAAATTACCAACTACTATTATTGTGAAGACATTAAAAACAAAAAAGTAAGTCAACACTGGTAATATCAGAAATATTAATCATATTATTAAACTAAACTAATCAGATTATAACCAAACGACATTCAAACAATTCTAATGTTCAAACTCAGATCTAACTTTGAACAACTAGACTCATAATTGAAAGCTAATTAACTACAGGTCATCAATCAGACAGAGAAAATCAAAATGAACGTGTTTATCAGAAGGAACAACCAGCAATTTAACACTTAAAATCTAAGAAAAATAGGCAAGTAAAAAAAATCAGGGCACAACTTATGAAACATGAAGGAAATAAAGAGTAAAAAAAAACAGATTAGATGGACAGACAGAACTTTGATTCAACTGGTTTCGACCCAATATGAAGCGAGAATAAATGAAACAATTAAGAAGACTCACCAATTGATCTTGACCACGACAGACGTCAGATTCGAGCCCCGAAATGATATTAGTCATTTGTTCTTTTCCTAAAACAAACGAACAACACTATTTCGTGGCTAAATCGAGCTTCAACCTTGTGAAAACTTGGAGAAGGAACAGATGCCAATCTAGGGTTCTGGACTTTAAGATCCAAAATTAAAGAGACGGGGGGAGCGTTCCAAGGGGAAATGGTCGTGGCTTAGTGCTAAACGGGGTATGAGGATTGTCTGGTGAGATTTTCAGGGCTAAGCAAAAGCGGCGCGCTAACCGAGAACCGTGGCGGCGCTGGGTTCATATCTTTTCAGGAAGATCCGAAGGGTTCTGGGCATGTTCGAAGGACTTTGATTTGTGGATTGGGGTGTGGGAGTGAGGAGATACTAGGTGTTCATTTGGTGGTGAACGGAGCGGCGCCCGCCACCGGAGGAGATGAGGATTTTAGGGGCGTAGGGTTTTGGGAATTGGGTCTCTGATAAATGGGAACGAAGGAGACGGGTTTGGGGGGGGGGGGGGGTCCCCGTTCGGACATTCTTATACTAAGTGCCCTCCCACTTGGGGACGTCCGATCAGAAGAACCTCGACGGCTCAGATTCAATCTAGCCTAAAACCCCGTCGTTTTGCCCTCTGCTAGACGCGGACCGGGTAACACAATTGGGCTAGCATGTTCATGGTCCGATTTTAGGTGAAATGGGCCCAAAATTGAGTGGCCTGATGCTTTTCTTGCATTTTCAATTCAATTAATCTTCATTTCATTTCCTTTCTTTTCTTTCTTTTTTTTTATTTATTTTTCTGAATTTTTTTATTAAATGCCCAATTAAAAAATAAAAGACCCAAATTGACTCTAATATTATGCTACTTAATTGTCAAATAAGCTAATTCCTAATTTAAAAGAAAACTAAGACCAATTAAAAGTAGAAATGCAAAGGAACCATTTTGTTAATTTCTTTATTTTAAAGTACCTTAATTACTAATTAATCCTAAAAATGTGAAATTAAACCCTAAATGCAAATGCCAAGTATTTTTTTGTATTTTCTCATTAATTACGATGCACAAACAAATGAAAACAATTAACATAACATGTCACAAAAATCCACGAAATGCAAAATAATGAAAGAAATCATTTTGTTTGAATTTCTGGGAGTAATTCATATGGGGAAAAAATCACATGCTCACAGCTGCCCCTCTTTGCTCGGAAACACGTGCGGGCAAAGATAAGTGAGCGGATACGAGCGATTTTTGCCCGTTTGAATACTCCGTGTGAAGCATTTTTGAAAACCGTTTGACCGAACCCTGCTTCAAAGGTTGCCTACATATCGTTGGCTAAAAAGGCATCAGGTCAGTGTTGTTCGGGAAGGTTTGGTAGCTAGGACTACCAGGAGCTGTGATTTTACTGCTGTTGCTGCTGCTACTGCTCGTTGACCTCCTTATTACACCGTGTCAAAATAAAAATAAGCTAGCTTAAGCTACAAATTACAAAGAGGTCCTATCTATGTCTTCAAACTTGCTATAGTATTGCCTTGAACTTGTATTCTTCCAATGGAATCCTTGCGTTGTTGCCTTGAATTGTGATCGGAGATGTTTCGCTATTCCTCCGATTGATGCTTGACTGCTGAAATTTGAAATATATGCCTCCATTCTCCAGGCGGGCTCCTGATTGCTGAACTTGAAAAGTATTCCCTTGTTCTTCAGGTGGGCTCCTGACTGCAACGCTTGGAAAGTATTCCCTTGTTCTCCAGGTGGGCTCCTGACTGCAACAAAACAAACAAAGAAAATTTCCTGCCCCAGTTTGGTGGCTGGGCACGGCATGTTATCAAATATTAAAAATTAAAAGCCAAAATTTGAATAGTACTTCCCTTGTTCTCCAGGTGGGCTCCTGATTGCTGAACCTGAAACGTATCCCCTTGTTCTCCAGGTGGGCTCCTGACTGCTGAAGCTTGAAAAGTATTCCCTTGTTCTCCAGGTGGGCTCCTGACTGCTGAAGCTTGGAAAGTGTTCCCTTGTTCTCCAAGTGGGCTCCTGATTGCAACAAAATAAACAAACAAAGAAAATTTTCTACCCCAGTTTGGTGGCTGGGTACATCATGTTATCAAATATAAAAAATTGAAAGCTAAATTTGAATTGTACTTCCCTCGTTCTCCGGTGGGCGCCTGACTGCTAAAGCTTGAAAAGTATTCCCTTGTTCTCCAGGTGGGCTCCTGACTGCAACGCTTGGAAAGTATTCCCTTGTTCTCCAGGTGGGCTCCTGACTGCAACGCTTGGGAAGTATTCCCTTGTTCTCCAGGTGGGCTCCTGACTGCAACAGAATAAACAAACAAAGAAAATTTTCTGCCCCAGTTTGGTGGCTGGGCACAGATGTGAGTGTTAAATTGAATTATTCTACCAACTATTATAGGAATTTGAAAGCTAAGTCCTATTATCCAGGGAGGTCCTGACAATTAAGAACCTAAGTTATATCAACTAAAGGTGCTACTCCCACTACATTTGTTATCTAATAGGTCTTAACTACTCCCCATTATCCAGGAGGGTCCTGACAACTTCTAGTTAAAAAAAACAGTTTTAACCTAAGTCATATCTACTAAAGGTACGACTTCCACTGTATCTTGTTATCTAAACAGACCTTAAAACTACGTCCCATTATCCAGGAGGGTCCTGAAAACTTCTAATTGACTCCTATCTTAAACATGCCAATTTTGAAACCCACTTATGCTCATTTGGGGTACAGTTATGCTAAATTGTTCTACCCATGATTGTCCCGACATTTAACTAAGTCCCATTTTCCAGGAGGGTCCTGAGAGTTTCCAGTCATACCTGCTTGGGTGCTACCTTTCCTTACGGAGGGTTTCTCTGAGACGAACGAAATGTCTGCCCCTGTTTCAATCAAAGAATAATTTTGTCAATATAAAATGGTGGCTAGTTGCTGGCATTCTTGCTAGGTACATCCCTGCTGCTGGGCTTTACTCCGTCCCGCTTCCCTGGATTTGCCTTGAATCCCTGAATTTCAACCCCTTGACTCTGATGACCCAAGTGTTCTATCCCGTATCGTTGTTTTTGTGTTTCTGACCCCTCTTTTTGAAACTTCGCTTCTTCCCCACAATTATCTGATTAATCCACCGATGAAACTTCCAGTGGTCCTTTATGACTTACTTTGCCTTTTGACATCTTTGATATATTCTGGCCCTGTCTGTACAACTAGGAAGCTGGTAGTTAGCCTTGACATTCCTTCCTTTTGTTTCGAACAGAACTGACACTGAAACATCTTAAAGATAGACCTCGAAAGCATGAAATGCAACGACCTCGAGGGTTAAGGATAAAGAGAATCCGAGAACGGATGATTTGTAATAAAGAAAGAAGAGAATAAGACTTATCTGGGTGGAACTACTGGTACCATTGAGCGTGCCATGCATTTTGGATTAACCAGCCCAGTCTGTCTAACCAATTCACTTTCAATTGCCACATTTTTGTTCCGGACTTTCATAACCTGATTTTTACCCAAACCCAAACCTTGCTCGTCTTGCAATGTCTTGAGCAGCCTTTGACCACAGACTTGTCTCATTTGCCTGTCTGAAAAACTCACCTTCGCCTTACGGTGCCCGTGAGGGTTTTCACCAATAAGACTCTCTCATTTTTGATTTCCCTCGACTCACTTCGCCTTACGGTGCCCGTGAGGGTTTTCACCAATAAGACTCTCTCATTTTTGATTTCTTTCAACTCGCTTCGCCTTACGGTGCCCGTGAGGGTTTTCACCAAAAAGACTCTCTCATTTTTATCACATTCTTCTTGTACCGGAGTGTTGCCCCTGACGTGAATCACTTTTACTTGCTCGTATTGGCACTTTCTGCAGATTGATCAGAAGGTCTTTCTTTGGACCGTAATGTAGGCTTTTGGATAGGGTTAGAAAGAAAGGGTATCAAAGGCTCTAAAACAATTCGACGTGGGTTCAAAACTACAACTTTCGAAATCAAATTTCTTGCACAACCACAACTGCTATCCCAGTTTCTTTCGTGGGGACTTTTGGGATTTTGTTTTGATGTGACGGAACCTCAGGGAGAGGCTGCCTACGTACCCTTTCGGGATCAAGTCAAACGTAGTTCAGGTCATAGAAATTACTTTGTTGTTGCAATCTTTCCTTTTCTTCCACTTTCTTTTCTTTCTTTTCATTTCTTTTTCTTTTTTCATTTTTTTTTCTCTTTTTTCTTTCTTTTTTTTCTTCTTTTTGTTCTTTTTGCCTTCTTTTTTCTCTTGTTTTTTCTTTTCTTCTTCTTTTCCTTTTCTTTTGGACTGTGTTTCCTTGTTTCTTCACTGATTTTCCTTGCTCGAGCTCCCGAGTTGTTATTGATTCCGAAAGAGGGGTACGAAAGAAAGTAAATGAGGCTCAAAAGGGATAACAAAGGATAAAGTGTTTGGATAGCAGAACAAAATGCCTTCGTCATTTCAATCTCAAAAATATGCCAAATACAATAAAGTGCAATTAAACCCAGAAATCATACATAGTATCGCTTGACTGCATCAGAGTTGATAGCCATTTCTACACATTTTCCTTCCACATCTATCAAATATAATGCGCCATTAGACAACACTCTGGTTACAACAAATGGCCCCTGCNAAAATCGAATCAAAATTAACAAAATCAGATTAAGAAAACTTACTGACTAATCTTGACACTGCGTTTGATATTCTAATATGTATACGAGCAGCGTCAATTGAAGCTTGAGTTCGAACTGTTGAAACTGGATCTTGGATCTAAAATTGGAGCAAGTCTGAGTGGATTCAGAGGGTGTGTTTGCCATATTAGGCATGGAGGGGGCCTGGGGGTCATGGGGTATTGTTTTGGGGTGATTTGGAGGCGGCACCGCCACCTGGGAAAATTGGGCGGCGCTAGGGTTAGGGAATTTGGGGGCATTTCAGTGGGTTTTGAGAGGAAATAATGGTGGTTCGACGATGGGGGGATGAAGATGAAGTCCTGGTGTGACTTTGGGTGCCATCTGACTATTTAGGGTTTTGGGATCGAGACTTTGATTCAAGATTCGAAAAGCCCGGTGATGATTCGAAAGAAACTAACGGGGAAATTGGAAAGAGGGGAACGAGGGGAGGCTGTGGTGTATTTTTGGGGTCGTTTGGTGGTCGGCCGCCACCGTGAGGCGATTTCCTGCGGCGGTCCAAGGCGGTGAACGGCGGCGTTATGCCGGCGACATCAGGGGTGGTCTGAGATGAGGAATGAGGGGTAGGGGGTGGATTTCGGCATTAATATATCAAACCCACCCCAGTTGACAACCGTTCGATCGAATAACCTAGACGGCTCTGATTTAACTAGACCAAAACGCCGTCGTTTTGCCCTCTGCTAGACCGGACCGGGTAACACAATTGGGCTAGCATGTTCAGGTCCGATTTTAGGTGAAATTGGGCCCAAAATTGAGTGGCCTGATGCCTTTTCTTGCATTTTCAATTCAATTAATCTTCATTCACTTCCTTTCTTTTTCTTTCTTTTTTTTTTTAATTTATTTTTCTGATTTTTTATTAAATGCTCAATTAAAAAATAAAAGACCCAAATTGACTCTAAAATTATGCTACTTAATTGTCAAATAAGCTAATTCCTAATTTAAAAGAAAACTAAGACCAATTAAAAGTAGAAATGCAATGAAACCATTTTGTTAATTTCTTTATTTTAAAGTACCTTAATTACTAATTAATCCTAAAAATATTAAATTAAACCCTAAATGCGAATGCCAAGTATTTTCTTTTGTATTTTCTCATTAATTACGATGCACAAACAAATGCAAACAACTAACATAACATGTCACAAAAATCCACGAAATTGCAAAATAATGAAAGAAATCATTTTGTTTGAATTTCTGGGAGTAATTCATGTGGGGCAAAAATCACGTGCTCACAGGACTCAACTTCCCTTTCTTTCCGAATCTCATAACACCCTTCGTGGGCGAAACCTTCAACAGGACCTTCTCACCAACCATGTAGGATACATCTCGAACCTTCCTGTCAGCATAGCTCTTTTGCCTCGACTGCGCTGTATGAAGTCTCTCCTGAATTACCTTAACCTTATCTAAGGCATCCTGAACAAAATCTGTCCCCAATACCCTAGCCTCACCGGGCTCGAACCAACCAACTGGAGATCTACACCGCCTCCCGTACAAAGCGTCATATTGAGCTATCTGGATACTCGACTGGTAGCTGTTGTTGTAAGCAAACACTGCAAGCGGTAGAAACTGATCCCATGACCCTCCGAAATCAATAACACAAGTGCGTAGCATATCCTCTAATATCTGAATAGTGCGCTCGGACTGCCCGTCCGTCTGAGGGTGAAAAGCTATGCTCAGCTGTACTTGAGTACCCAACTATTGCTGAACAGACTTCCAAAACTTGGAAGTAAACTGAGTGCCCCAATCTGAAATGATGGAAACTGGGACACCATGCAACCGAACAATCTCCCGAATGTATATCTCTGCCAACCGCTCCGAAGAATAAGCAGCACAGATAGGAATGAAGTGCGCGGACTTGGTCAGCCTATCCACAATCACCCAAATAGCATCGAACTTCTTCAAAGTCCGAGGGAGTCCAACTACAAAATCCATAGTGTTCCGCTCCCACTTCCACTTAGGAATATCCATCCTCTGAAGCAAGCCACGCGGTCTCTAATGCTCATAATTCACCTGCTGACAATTGAGACACCGAGCTACAAATCCCACAATATCCTTCTTCATTCTCCGCCACCAGTAATGCTGTCTCAGATCCTGATACATCTTCGCTGCTCTTGTATGAATAGAATACCGCGAGTTATGGGCCTCCTCAGAATCAACTCCAGAAGCCCATCCACGTTGGGCACACAAATCCGGCCCTGCATCCTCAATGCCCCATCATCTCCAATAGACACATCTCTGGCATCATCATGCTGAACTCTGTCCCTAAGAACAAGCAAGTGTGGATCATCATACTGGCGCTCTCTGATGCACTCATATAGGGAAGACCGAGAAATCACACAAGCCAACCTCACGAACCGATTGGCCAAGGCCTGAACATCAACCGCAAGAGGTCTCTCCCCAACTGGAATATATGCCAAACTCCCCATACTTACTGCTTTTCGGCTCAAAGCATCGGCCACCACATTGGCCTTCCCTGGATGGTACAATATAGTGATATCATAATCCTTAAGCAACTCCAACCATCCCCGCTGCCTCAAATTAAGGTCCTTTTGCTTGAACAAATGCTGGAGACTGCGATGATCAGTGAATACCTCACAAGATACGCCATACAAGTAATGCCTCCAAATCTTCAACGCATGAACTATGGCAGCCAACTCCAAATCATGAACGGGGTAGTTCTTCTTATGGGGCTTCAACTGACGAGAAGCATAAGCAATAACTCTACCCACCTGCATCAACACACAACCAATCCATACTCTCGAAGCATCACAATATACGGTATATGAACCTGAAGCTGATGGCAAAACCAACACTGGAGCTGTGGTCAAAGCTGTCTTGAGCTTCTGAAAGCTCTCCTCACATTCGTCCGACCATACGAATGAAACACCTTTCTGAGTTAACTTGGTCATGGGCGATGCGATAGATGAGAATCCCTAAACAAACCGGCGATAATAGCCTGCCAAACCAAGAAAACTACGAATCTCTATGGCTGAGGACGGTCTGGGACCAACACTGCACCACATCTATCTTCTTTGGATCAACCTGAATACCTCGCTGGACACCACGTGTCCCAAGAATGCCACTGAACTGAGCCAAAACTCACACTTGGAGAACTTGGCATAAAGCTTCTCCTCCCTCAATCTCTGCAACACAACCCTCAAATGCTCCGCGTGCTCCTCCTAACTACGCGAATATACCAGGATATCATCAATGAAAACTATAACAAATGAATCAAGATAAGGCCGGAACACGTTGTTCATCAGATGCATGAACGCTGCTGGGGCATTGGTTAGCCCAAAAGACATAACCAGGAACTCATAATGACCATATCTGGTCCTGAAGGCCATCTTAAGAATATCCGAATCCCTGATCTTCAACTGGTGATAACCCGAACGGAGATCAATCTTGGAAAATACCCTTGCTCCCTGAAGCTGGTCGAATAAATCATCAATGCAAGGCAAAGGATACTTGTTTTTCACTGTTACCTTGTTCAATTGCCTATAATCAATGCACATTCTCATAGTGCCATCCTTTTTCTTCACAAATAGAACTGGTGCACTCCAAGGTGACACACTAGGCCATATGAACCCCTTATCAAGGAGTTCCTGAAGCTGCTCCTTTAATTCCTTCAACTCCGCTGGTGCCATACGATATGGCAGAATAGAAATGGGCTAAGTGCCCGGCACCAGGTCAATACCAAAATCAATATCCCTGTCCGGGGGCATGCCCGGCAGGTCTGCAGGAAATACATCAGGGAAATCCCTCACAACTGGGACAGAATCAATACTGGGAGCCTCAGCTCCAACATCCCTCACAAAAGAAAGATATGATAAACAAACCTTCCCAACCATACGCTGGGCCTTTAAGAAAGAGATCACTCTACTAGGAACATAATCAGTCATACCACGCCACTCAATCCGTGGCACACCCAGTACAGGCAATGTGACTGTCTTGGCATGATAATCTAGAATAGCGCGGCAGGAGATAGCCAATCCATGCCCAGAATAACATCGAAATCTACCATACTCAATAATAAAAGATCGATTCGGGTCTCCAGACCCCCAATAGTCACCAAACACGACCGGTACACACGGTCAACAACAACAGTATCACCCATCGGGGTAGATACATTAACATGTGAAGCAAGAAACTCACGAGAAGTACCTAAATAGTGAGCAAAGTATAAGAACACATAAGAATAGGTAGAACCTGGATCAAATAGTACAAATGCATCTTTGTGGCAGAATGAAATAATACCTGTAATGACAGCATTAGAAACAATGGCATCGGGTCTGCTTGGAAGAGCATAGAAACGGGCCTGACCGCCCCCTGATCGACCTCCCCGTCTGAGTCGACCCCTGGCTGACTGATCCCTACCTCTAGCTGGCTGGGCGGGTGGTGGTGGAGCAACTGGCGCTGAAGTTGATGACTGACCCCTCTGTTGGGATGAACTAGCAACACAGCGGGGAGACTGCCTCCACATGTGGCCCATCTCGCCACACTCGTAACAAATCGTAGGTGCTGGAGAAGGGTACTGATGGGAATCCCTCACACCGGAGTGACCAGCAGAAGCACTCGGAGTAGAAGAGCCCTGAACAGATGGAGCACGGGATGAGCTTTGAGCTGGGAGGGCACTAAGTGAAGAATGGACCTGGTGTGAACTGTGGGAACCATGACCCGATGATGCTCCTCGATAAACTGAGCGATCAGACTGACCCTAACGGAACTGCCGACCTCTGCCGTGCTGAAAATGGCCCCTCGAAGGACCACCACTTTAGCTACCAGATCCTCGAGGCCTCTTGGCCTTCCTCTCTTCTCGCTCCCGGTGACGGACATACTCAATCTCTCTGGAAATATCCACCACCTCCTCGAATGTAGCACCAATCACCCTTTTCCTGGTCATAAGGATACGGAGCTGATAAGTAAGACCATCGACAGACCTCCTAATCCTCTCTCGATCTATTGGGACCAACCAGATGGCATGACGAGCAAACTCAGATAATCTCAACTCATACTGTGACACGGTCATGTCTCTCTGACGCAACCACTCAAACTGTCTACGCAGCTCCTCTCGGCGAGAGTGCGGTACATAATTCTCCAAAAAGAGAACGGAGAACAGCTGCCAGGATAGGGGTGCTGCACCAGCGGGCCTACGCCTCTCAAGATCCTCCCACCAAGTAAAATCAGGTTCTGCAAACTGAAAAGTAGTGAAAGCGACCCCGCTGGTCTCCAGAATACCGATTGTGTGAAGCATTCTCTGACACTTGTCTAATCAGCCCTGGGCATCCTCGCCCTCTACTCTGCTGAATGACGGAGGCTGAAGTCTCCCAAATCTCTCCAACATGCGCTGCTCATCCTCTCGCATGATAGGAACTACATAGTCTGAGCAGCTGCGACCGGCTGGGCTGGAGGTGACCCCGGCATCTGAAGTCCATGCACGACCTGCTCAGGCGTGCGGGCGGCGCGAGTGTGACTGCCTCTGCCGGCCTGTGAAGTAGCTGCGGCTGTAGTGGCTGAAACCGCCTGAGCTAGGACAGTGCAAACTGATAATATCTGAGCCAAGGCCTCCTGAAGACCCGAAATCACAATAGGCATAGCTGGTGCTGCTGGAGGGTCCACAGCTGGAACCGGGTCCTGAACTGGGGCAGCTGGTGGATCTGCAGGTGCTGCCCTCGCTGCTCTGCCCCTACCACGGCCACGACCGCATCCTCGGCCTCTGGTGGCCGCAACTGGTGGTGCTGGTGGTCGTCTATCCTATCCGGTAGCGCGTGTCCTCACCATCTGTGAGAGAATGGAACAACAGAAGTTTAGTACTCGGATCAACAACTCGCACGATAAGAATTTCAAGAAGGTGAATTTTTCCTAAAGGTTCAGCAGCCTCTCGAGGATAAATACAGACGTCTCCGTACCGATCCGCGAGACTCTATTAAACCTGCTCATGACTTGTGAGACCTATGTAACCTAGGCTCTAATACCAACTTGTCACGACCCTAACCCCGAACCCGATCATGACGGCGCCTCTCGTGAAGACAAGGCCAGCCAGCCCAACCCAATTCATCTTTTAAAAAATTTAACCAACACATAATAGTTTAAAACATGATTTACTAACACTGATAGCGGAAATAATAATAAAAATGCTGAAATCCAACCCGACACAGCCCTAACCGGGGTGTCACAAGTCACAAGCATCGATGAACCACAATACAGTCTGCTAAAGTCATAAACTACTACATTTGTTTGGAAAGAACAGGAAAGATAGAGAAATAGAGACACGAGGCTGCGGACGTCAACAGCTACCTCGGAATCTCCGAAGAAGCCCCCCTGGAACTAGAGGAAATCAACACTCCGGAGCGGAACCAGCTACGCCTGAATCTGCACACAGGGTGCATGGAGAAAAGTGAGTACTCCAACTCAGTGAGTAATAAATGTAAATAATGGCTGAAAGTAAGAAATCACGCAAGGCACAAAGCATTCTATGATGAAGCAGTAAAATCATTTAAAAGCAGTAAAACCAGTGAAAATCCAGTAAATTCCTCTTTCAACAAGTAAGCAGGTAAATGACAGATAATTAAGGTACGGTAAATAAATAAAAGCTCGCCCCTCAGGCACAGTATCACTACATCCGCCCCTCGGGCAACATCTCAGAACAATAACAGCCCCTCGGGCTCAATCTCATATCACACTCGGTACCCGCGCTCACTGGGGTGTGCATACTCCGGGAGGGGCCCCTTACGGCCCAAGCGCAATAACAAGCCATCTCGTGGCATCACAACTAGGCCCTCGACCTCATATCAATCAAGCCACCTCGTGGCGTACATATCTCAGGCCCTCGGCCACAAATCAGTATCAATGTCTCGTCACAACATAGTCCCTCGGCCTTACTCAGTCAAAAATACTCACAATCCCCTCGGGTAATAGTAAAACAGTGTGTCTCAGCCCAAAACATCATTTCAAATATCATTTAAGTCTCAAAACAGAGTAAAAACCAGCTGAGTAGTAAAACAGTGGAAAATACATGACTGAGTTCAAGTATTAATTCAAAACAGTGAGGAAATATCAAGAAAAAGCCTCGAAGGGTTCAAATAATTGGCACGAAGCACAAATATGGCATTCAGCCCAAATCATAGTGATAACAAATAAGTTTTAGTCAAATACGCGATAAAATCATCAACTAGGACGGACCAAGTCACAATCCCCAATAGTGTACGACCCCACGGTCGTCAACAAGCGTGTGTCTCACCTCAACATAGCACTACGATGTTCAATCTGGGGTTTCAAACCCTCAGAACATCATTTCCAAGTATTACTGACCTCGAACCGGCTAAATCCCTACCTCGCGACGCCTTTGCCCTTTGAATTGGCCTCCACGTGCGTCAAATCTATCCATAATCAGAACGAATACATCACAATATGCTAAGGGAACAAAGCCCAAGCGAAAATAATAGAAAAATACCAAATATCCCGAAATTAGCAAAATCCAAGCCCCGGGCCCACTTCTCGAAACTCAGAAATTTTTACATCAACGGGTTTCTTATCTTCCCACGAGTCTATGCATATAAAGAACACCAAAATCGGAGTCCAAATGACCCCTCAAATCCCCCATTAAAGGCCTCTTAAACCCAAGCCTTAAACCTCCATTTTTAGCCGTTTAATCCTTCTAATTACAGCCTTAATTCATGATATTCTACCATAGAAATGTATTTTAAGTCCAAAATCCTTACCTCAACGAAGTCTCTTTGATTTATTTCTTCAAAATCGCCCAAAGCTCCCAATTCCGAGTTCAAAAATGGTTAAACCCTTCAAAAATCGCGAAGTATGAAATATATAACTTCTGTCCAGGCATTTCCGCACCCGCGGTCCAAAATCCGCTTCTGCGGTACCGCATATGCGGTCACAACATCCGCTTCTGCGGAAACTCATTAAACCAGCCCAAACCACTTCTGCGGTCCCTTTGTCGCATCTGCGACTCCGCAGGTGCGGTTCCCATACCGCATCTACGGTTTCTTGACATCCCCTTCCAAACCGCTTATGCGGTTCTTCTTCCGCACGTGCGACGCCTCACCTGCGGTCCCTAAACCGCAGGTTCGTAAACACTAGAAGCAGCAACATCAGCCGCTGCAATAATTCGCCAATCTCTCCGTTAACCACCCGAAATAACCCCGAGGCCCCTGGGACCTCAACCAAAAGCACCAACACATCCTAAAACCTTATTCAAACTTGTTCCAATCATCAAAAGACCTCAAACAACATCAAATCTGTCAAATCACATCGAATTCAAGCCTAAGTTCCTAAATATCTTCCGAAATTACGCTTTCGATCAAAAACCCAACCAAACCACGTCCGAATGACCTGAAATTTTGCACACACATCCCAAATGGCATAACGAAGCTACTGCAACTCTCAGAATTCCATTCCGACCCCTGGATCAAAATCTCACCTACCAACCGGAAATCACCAAAAAACTCAACTTTGCCAATTCAAGCCTAATTCTACTCCGAACCTCCAAAACCCATTCCGATCACACTCCTATGTCATAAATCACCTCCCGAAGCTAACCGAACCATGAGATCTCACATCCGAGCCTTCTAACACATAAGTCAATGTCTGGTTCACTTTTCCAACTCAAACCTTGTTAAAAGAGACTAAGTGTCTCAAACTTCACCAAAAACCATTCCGGATTCAGTCCAACCAACCTGATACCTTGAAACACGGATAAACAATACATAAAGAAGCAGAAAAGGGGGAAACAGCGCGGTAACTCATGAGACAACCGGCCGGGTCGTCATAAGAGGTATCTACAATCGGCCACACCCATCTTAGTAATGCCCTATGGAAGCTAACATATATGATTTAAGAGAAATACGGGATATCAGTATCTGACTAGGGTTAGAGTAACCCAAAATAGTGAATGGATTGTTTGCGTTAGTTGACATTTCTGAAGGATATTGCAAACGTGCTAATAGATGATGCACTATAAAATATTACAGCAAGATATTAGTATTACAAAGATAGGCACTAGAATCCTGGAAGGGATAAATATTACCTTAGTGTGGCTCCCGTCGCTAGTAGATAGAGAATGTTAGGCAACTCGAAGAGCTACTGGATGGAGCAAAGGGGAGCTAAAAGCAAAATAATATCTTGTTGAAGTTTTCAGAATAAGATGATAGACAGAAATGTTAGTAGGGAAATAAGAAGAGAGTTAATGAAATGTTGAGTAAGATGTGATACATGGATGACAAAGGTAGATAAAGAAAATGATGATAATATTACAAAGTCTATAGCCAAGTGAAGAAAAGACGATAGGTGACAGGCCTTGAGACAACAAAAGAGTATAGACCATAAAGTCATATCCTCATTTCGAGAAATAAGTTCTTGACTCTAACGTGATTACCAGAAGGAAAAGTTAGACCCCGGAGTAACAGATATTAGTATGGACTGGTGAGCCAGATAAACTAAACCTGAATTGGGGACTGAGTAATAGTCAGCATCATGAGAATTTCATATTTGCGTTCCGGCAATAATAGAATGGATGACAAAAGAATAACCTTTAAAGGTCATTCAGGAGGACGCTTCCCTAAAGCAAGCAATGTGAGCAAAGTTAAGCTTAAGGGGTTGTATGTTCCAGTTACACTAAGTGTCACCATTGCAAGTAAGGAAATTTTGTTATCCTTGGTACAGAAAGATTACCGCAAGGCAAGTAAGGGTCATCGATGAGGTGAAAAGATGCCAAAAAAGAAGAGGTAAAACATCTATGCGTAGATCATCGTAGCACACAATCTTAATACTCCCCTAGGGGGGGGGGGGATATGGAGTGATGTGACATTAAGTCATAATTAAGTGGCTCTAGTAACTATGGAATGGTAAAGGAAGAATGCGATAAAAATAAGAAAGGGATGAGATTGCACTTATTCAAATCTTACAGATATGCTGTGATTCCAGAACATTATGCAAGCACGACGTCAAGGAAAGGAAATAAGGATTCCTGTCCGGGATGTTATTGACAGACAAGGAGTTAGTGCAAGACGTAAGTTAAGACTAAAAAAATAACCTAAGAAAGATTTTGCGAGATATTGATATGAATGGGCCAACGAGTAGTTAGTAGTTGATTCACGAAGAGCCTAGTTATGGCTAAAAAAGAGGTTACAGACAAATCAGTAGATCATGCAAGATAAACATAGTAAAATCCAATATAGTGAATTCAGCCTCGCAGTTATGACATTGTAATACTTGAGATATATTCAAATAGGAGTTGGGGTAGTTAAAGGTACCGTATGAGAATTGCGGAAATAAAAGAGAGTGCCACTGGGACGACAGTCAAAATATCAGTTCATAAGCAACCCTACAAGCACAAGGGCGTGGAGGTAATTAACTACATATAATTATAAGTGAGGAAGGAAATAAAAAAAATTTATCGGGAATACGATGTATTAAGTGGAGGGTCCTTCCTAAGTACTACAATGTAAGACTAGCTGAGGATATAAAGAAGAAGGCTTCAACCTAAACTTGGTAACTTGAAGGAGAAATGGTCATGTAAAAACAGTTTCCCTACAAAATTGTATGCACTCCAAAAGAAAGTGGCACCTACCGTGGATAATGAATCGGGAGAAAATTTGAAAGTAATATTCGAGACCATATGAGTTGCACCAAAAATTCTGGCATGCGTGGAAACTAAGATAAGCTAAGTATGCACGCAACAAGGGGTAGAAAGACAAGGAGAAGTAATTACTTACGTTTAAAGAAAGCTGAGATGCTATGAAAGGAATTATTCGATCAATGATCCAGATTTAGTTACGTTATGAACGCACTTAAGATTTCGGAGTATTATCCATGCAGCATATATATTGACATTCATACAGCCGTAGAAGACTCCGATTTATGTGAAAAGAAAGAATTGAGCCCGGGTCATTGACAAAGGATTGAATTGTTAGAAGATTGTATCATGAATATTCCATGGCGCCCATGAAAGTCTAAAGTAATACCTAAATACCAGGAGTCGTAGATCGGAAGATAGCTTAAGCCTACATAAAGGTTGATCAGAGGGAAGAGGAAACTAAAGAGTTACATCAACTAAGTAAATCAGGAGTCTGATTATTGGACCCAAAAAAATTATTGAAGTCGTGATTGAAAACATTGCAGAATCACTCTTAATATTAGAGGTACAAGAGAGATAATACAATAACCATATGCTATAACGACTCTACGATAAAGCTAGTTAGAAGAGTACCAACTTCGTAAGAAGTCAGTATGAAGCTCTCACCGGATTGTGTAAAGAGGTGCAGGTATTATAATAGAGCTTGAAGTTATGGACATGAATTATACCTATGTGGAAGGGAGATCATAAAAGAGATAGAAGATACGATAAGATTTTAAGGTAATTAAGGTAAAGGTGAACACCGTACGAGATACTCAAATGCAGAAGGTTGTGAATAGTCCATACTTCGGATAAAAGGCTAGAAGCGTGGGGATTCAGTATCCAAGAATGATAGCAGTGTCGTCAACAACATACCTTCCAGCCTATGGTTTCTAGGTATCGAGAGGTCTAGTTAAGGGAATAAAGAAGAGTTTGAGACGATGTGATGTCCCGCTTGATGTTCCAAAATAACATAAGGAAATCTATGGTGCAAGCAAGTTGAAGGAAGGTTGCGAGTAGTATAAATAAATATGTGTAATTCGCAAGCTAAAGTATGGTAGAGCAACAAGGTTTAAGGATGACAGGAGTAAGGATAAGAAAGGGCGAGTGAGAATGTGACAAGAATGGATAAGTCCTCGGGATTAAGCCCACGAAATCGAGAGCTGATGGTTTCTCTAGGTTATAGAAAGCTTAGTATAGCCTGAATGAACTCAAAGGAATCTAAGACTAATATCATCTAGAAGAAATGGAATGCTGCCCTGCTAGTGGAATGAGGATGTGATTGTGATAGATAAAGGATGGTGTTTGGGCCTTCGATTGAGTAATGACTTGAAGAGGATTTCATGAATTCTACGGGATTAAAATACCCATGTAAGGTGAGTCATATTGGGATGCTATAAAATATGATTATGGAAGTATTGTATCGCCCCTAGGTGGATCAATCTAATTACTCCAGATGTCCCCGATGAGACGTGAGCCCTAGCGGCAGTGTTAAATAAGAGATCAATTTATCAGTGGTAGATGATGGATCAACATTAAGGTGAATCAACAACGGATGGACAAAAGTCACAAAGTATGAGGTGAGATTAGGCCGTCATTCTTAAGGTGAACGATAATGAAGAAACAGTAAAGAACTTAGATTTATTAAGGATAAGCAACAAGAGTAACCTGGAGTTCGGTAGCAGGCCTCAGTAACGATAAATCGAAGTAAGAGTTATGGTATGAACTACCTAGATGCAGTACAGTCACATGGCTGGATTACCAGGGCTATGAAACAAGATATAGCAAAAGTCGTAAGTTCAACAAAGTACCGAGCAAGACTTCAGTACACCTATAGATGCCTAGGGACATCTTGTCAACTTCTGTACATGTTCCCAAAGTGAGGCGTAGAGATTGGCTAAAAGCTGAAAGGAAGAGTCGTATAGGCGCAAATACAAGGAAAAAGTCGTACAAGCTGCATGACAGAAGGTAGTAAGAGTTACGAGATTGGAAGAATTCCGACCACATGCCGTGGTGTGAGAAAGAAACCTACAAGTGCGAATACCCTGGACTTTGGATTTATTCACAGAACAATTGCCTAGACGGCAAGGAGAGTATTAAAGTATTCACAAGAGCCATAGATTATGAAGATGATAAGTGCATAAGTCAATATTCGAGGACGAATGTTCCAAAGGGGGGATGATGTTACACCCCATGTTTTCATACGTAAAAGTACGTCATAAGTAAATTGATGAAAGCTCAGGAATGAGATTATTTTGAGATTATAAGTATTACACTATTTCAAACAAGTGATAAGTAAATTTGTGGAGATGAGAGGGTAAGTGAATCGCAAAAAATGAATTTCTTCAAAGTTTGACATTTTGAGATAACGGTCCAAGCTACAATACCTCGTATTTATGGACTAGTGCCATATAAGGTACCACATGATTATGATAGTAAGTTGTACAAAGGTGTGTTAAAAGTGAGTGATATTTTGTGTAATTTGAGATAATTCTTAATTATGTGGGTAAATAATAAAGACCAGATCAGTTACTCCATATATGTAATAATAAAGATACATTACGTTGGTACTCGGTTGAGCAAGGGCACCGAGTGCCCATCGTGGCCCATTGGTTTGGGTCGTGACAATAATAATTCCGACCGAATCGGTCGGAATTCTTCTTTAAAAACCCTACAGCCCCTCCCCAAAAAATAGAAGCTTTTCTTCTCTCATCTCCCCTCTATAACGACCCGATTGGTCATTTTGAGTATCCGCACTTTACTCGGTGTTTTGAGGGCTCAAGTATCTTCGCATGATGACTATGACTTGCATAAATCGTCGGTGTTGGTTATCAAGTTATCCAGAATCGATTTGGAAGAATGAACTTCAAGATTTAAGTTCTATGTTGGAGGAATTGACCAAGTTTGACTTCTTAGCATTTGACCTTGGAATGGAGTCTCGCCGGTTCTGTTAGCTTTGTTGGGTGATTTTGGACTTAGGAGAACGTACAGAGTGTAATTTGGAGGTCCGTAGTAGAATTAGTCTTGAAATGGCGAAAGTTGGATTTTTGAGAAGTTTGATCGGGATTGGACTTTTTGATATAGGGGTGGGATTCCGATTTGGGAGTTGGAATAGGTTCGTAATGGAAAATGTGACTTATGTGTAAACTTTGAGGTCAATTGGACAAGATTTGATAGGTTTCGGCATCGGTTGTAGATGTTGAAGTTCCAATGTTCATTGATTTTGACTTGAGGTGTGATTCATCGTTTTGGGGTTGTTATGCGTGATTTGAAGCTTTGGGTAGGATCTTTTTATCATATGGAACTTTTCTGCAAATGCTGGCTCCATTTGGTTTTGATTTGATATGGTTCGAACGCTCGGTTGCGATTCTAGAAGTTCTTGAAGTTTAGTTTGATCTTCATGCATTTTGGCGTCCGATTCGTCGTTTAAGAAGTTATTTTGATGATTTGAGCCCGCGAGCGATTTCGTGTTGTGTTTTTAGACTTGGGTACATATTTGGTTTAGAGCCCCGAGGGCTTGGGTGAGTTTCAGATTGGTTTCGGAATGATTTTTCATAATTTTTGATTGTTGGTATGGGTATCATCACATTTGCGATGCATTGGTCGCAAATGCGATGACCGCAATTGCGAAGTAGCCATCGCATATGTGAAGCCTGGGCTGCTGGCCAAAATTTCGCATTTGCGATGAGCCCTGCCGCATTTGCGAAAGTTGGTCTTCGTATTTGCTAAGTTATGGTCGCAAATGCGACCTTGATAGGAATTCTCCTAGTTCGCATTTGCGAACCCCATATCGCAAATGCGATATCTGCAACCTGTTAAGCGCTGAGAATTTCGAGACTTAGCTTCATTTTGATATATTTTGGACCCTAGCTTCGAGGAGAGGCAATTTTGTGAAGGGATTTTCTTACCAAATCGTTGGTCGTCGTTGGCTAGATTTAGCTGGGTGGAGGAGATTTTGAAACGGAAAAAGGCTAAATTGAGTGTTGAGACGAATTGAGGTAAGTGTTTTGCATTACTTTGTTGAGGGATTTTTTCCTCCTATTTGTCATTATTTGCTACATGCAGGGGTGATACATATATGAGCTAGTGACGAGCGTATATGTATGTGCCAGGGTTAATCATGCTCGGGGGGTAGATTATGTTACATTTGTGTGTGTAGAATTTTGTGACCTCTTGCTTCATGCCTTGCTTGTTTCTTAGAAGCTAAGAACATAATATTAAGTGATAGAAATCAAGAATTCGCTTATTATAACTTGATCAAACTTGACGGAAATTCTGAGAATACATTGACGTGTCTAATTTGGATCTGTATACGAAATCATTACTACATACTACAGTCGATATTCTTGAGGTACTAGACTCTCTAATTGTGTTGTGGATCATTTGTGAGATTTATGGAAGTATTAATACGGTTCTCGAGGGTTGTTGAATCATTGTTGACTTGGAAAGTTGGGATTGAGATTTGTTTGGAATATCCATTATACACTCTCCTTGATGTTATTTATACTTCATGCCTTGTTTGTCATTGATATACATATGCTTGGTAAGGAAGAGTGTAAAGCACGAAGGGTGATGCCGTGCCATATTATTGAGAGTAAAAGCTCGAAGGGTGATGCCGTGCCATATTATTGAGAGTAAAAGCACGAAGGGTGATGTCGTGCCATGTTATGAGAGTGTAAAGCACGAAGGATGATGTCGTGCCTTTTTATTTATACTATTATGCTTTTTATATCATCGTGAGGTCATGGCATGATGGGTATTTTCGTGCAGGCGAGGATGAGGGACATGCATTATGTTTGATATCCGTCTTCCATGTATACATTCATTTCTTTACCTTGAACTGTTATTGTCATGGTGATAGATCTGATGTGATTTGTTTATATTGTTCTGTCATGATCTCTATCTCAATTGTTGTTGTGTTGCTCACACCTTTTACTTGCTTAACTTGCAAATACCATGCCTATTTTCTGCTTTTATAATTATACTCATGCCATATTTATTCTGTTGCACTTTAGTATAAGCCTTCCACCATGCTAGTCATTCTTACCCTTACTTGTCCACTTGTAAAGATCATGTGTTTCCTTCTTATTTGCTATATTTGAACTTACACCTCCATTGTGCTAATTAATTAAAGTTGATATTCCTTGTTTTTTTCAATTGTTATTATTACTCACATGCTTTCTGCGTAATCTTTTACTGTTGCCCATATGTATATCCTTGTCCGTTGTTGTTACTTGCGTATTTCCTAGTTCATAATTCCTGTTATCGATATCTTCGTTATCTGGTTTGTTCTATTACACGTACATTTGGAAGGATGAGTTGAACGCACGAAGAGTGTTGCCGTGCTAATTAATTTGTCACATAAATTATTTATATATGGTGAGGAAGAGATAGAAGCACGAAGAATGTTACCGTGCCATTGGACTTGATCTCTTGGATATACTTCTCATGCCAGGAAAGATTGTAAATCTTCTATTGTAATTCCTTCTAGTAATTGTTGACTGTCTCGCACAGTTGTATACGGTACTTTTATCTGTTATGTTTTGAACTGCCTATACTGTCAGTCTAACGTACAGGTTATAACAATAAGCATATTTTAACTAAAAGCCTCGTTACTACTTTGACGAGATTAGACAAAATACTTACCAGTTCACGGGGTCGGTTGTACTGATACTACACTTCTGTACGATGTGTTCAAATTTCTGGAGTTGAGCTGCTGGTGATGTCAGGTGCTGATTTTGAAGATGTTTGCGTATTCCAGATATAGCTGCCTCTTGTCCTTGGGTAGCTTAGGTTTACTATTCTGTTTATGTATCTTTCAAACAGAACGTGTATTTATTCGTACTAGCTTTATAAATTCCACGTCGTAGAAGCTCATGAGCCGTACTACCAGGTTTGGGTAAATTTGTAAATGTTCAGTTATCTATTCTCTAATTTCTTATATTCTCTGTTGAGTTGTATCATTTGTTAGTTGGATTACCTAGTGGTTTGAGTTATGTGCCATCATGATCAGTGATTTTTGGGTCGTGACACCCTCTCGTCCCCAAGCTCATCTCTTCCTCTCGTCCTTCTCCCCCGTCCCCAAGCTCGTATGTTTGCTCTCTCTCGTTTCCTCCTCCCTTTCCCCGTTAATTTATTAATTTTTTTACTCTATTTTGCAGCAGCTAGCGTGGTTGGCGGCGCTAGCGGCTCCTCAGTCGACTTCTTCGGCATTTTTTCTGTCGAGGTAGTACTTCGTTGAACCACATTAAGCATTAGAAATCTCATTGTTTGATTGATAATAGAATTTTTGGTAATAATTGTGAAAATTACCATTAAAAAAAATAAAATAATACACATATAGAGCACCCAAGGAACCAATATAGCTGCTTAGGCCTCTTACACCAGCTAATTACACAATCTTTGAATTAAAAAACTATATCTATGAGCTTTCTTGGATCCTTTTAATAAATTTACTCTCTCTCTCTCTCTCTCTCTCTCTCTCTATATATATATATATATATATATATATGACTTCTCTGTTAAATATATATCTTGTTTTCATTGTTAAATTTCTAGTAATTTTCTATATATGAACATCCTAGCTAGTTGAAGTAGGTATGGTTAAAATTTTAGGAATTTTAGTTTTTAATGATACTTAATATCATACTATATTATAAGTATGAAACTCCAATTTAAAGATTAAATTACAAAAAAACTCCTTCAAAAGTTAATTGACTATTATAACCTTTATTAAATGTAAAAGTTTAGCCCCACTATAATTTATTGCTGTTGTGAGATGATCTCAACGTAAGCCTTTTTACCTCTTAGCAGCTAAGGACCTTTGGTTTGCTTTGTCATCAAGCTTTTTCCATCATCTAGAAAGGAATCAGCAACTTATATAAATCGACTTTTAAAAGAAGAAATAGCTGAGGAAAGCAGTAAAATTGCAAGTTTAATGTGTAAGTTCATGGTCTTCTCTGAGTGTTCATGAAATTGCATATTAGTATTATTTATGTAATTTTGTATTTAGCAACACCGTTGACTTTTATTTATTATGAAATAATATTTATTTTATCTTTTTTTTATAATCATATAGACTCTTGTCCATAAATAAAATATTAAGCTGTAGAGTTTTTCTCCCTTCAATGTTTCCTATTTAAAGTTTCTTTTCATTTTCCTTTTCGAAATTTTTATTTTCTGATATGATAATCTTGGAATTAAGTAGGTTAATTTAATATGACGATTTTATAAAAATAATTAAAGTATTAGTGCAATTTATTGGATTACTTTATTTATAAGGCACATACTGACATTGAAGAGATATGAAAATGAAGCAGTCACCATATATCTCTACAACCATTGCTTCTACTTTGCAAGATATATGTATCCATTGAGGAATATTTAATACACTAAACTTATAATATGTGAATTTTTAAAGAATTATCATGATTCATGTAGGCGGAATATATAAGTGAACCCTTTTACTTAGCATTTTTTGTTACTAGGGCCTATAAATATAGAGTTGTTCCTATCCATTACTTCAACTAAATCACATATGTACCAATTACACACTTTATAGTGACATGGCAGACTGCGCGAGGAAGGACACGTAAATGTGAGAAAAACTTGATTATTATTATTATTATTATTATTATTATTATTATTATATCCTAATATATTACTCCTAGTATAGCCCTAATTTTTACCATCTTCTTCTATTTCTCTTCTTCTTCCCGTCAGAACCCATCATTTTTTCTATTAATATTTTTGCCCTTTTGTTGCGTATAAATCTCACTTCTTTGAAGCTCTCTTGAATTTGGTTTTATCTTCTTAACATCTTGAAATGTTGGTGGCTCCTTTGGTCACCCATTTGAATGAGAAATGGTCTTTGTCAATTGGAAAATTTTCCACACCTTTCTCGCCAACATATGCAGGTACAGGGTCATTGATTAATGCCCCCCATAGTGAAAACAAGTTACTATGAAACCAGACATAGAAATCACCTTGAAAGAAAAGCCAAAAAAGGGATACAGTTACCTAAGAGAAACTTAATATTTGAGATCCAATTTGTCGGTACCACCACGAGTCGGTAGAGAAAACATAATATAAGGCCATGACAATCGACATGAAAAGCACCAAATTAGACGAGGAATAAAGAGAATAGCCTGATATTTCAGTGAAATCGAGACAAGAAGAAGTGAGATGAAGTTGAATGGAGGAAATTTACAGTGAGCTTTTTAGGGCACAAAGTCGCCAGAGCTGACAGTCAGGTTTTTCATTTTCTGAAAATGAGTTTCAATTTGTTTTGGGGGTTAATTCTATAAGGTGGAATATTTTAATTACATGGAAAAAGTTTAGTGATTAAATTTAAGGTGTTAGAGGCAATTGTAATACACGCATGTAATTTTTTTTAAAAGTTTTTTCGGATGGTCTAGAAAGTGTGTAATTGGCACAAAAGGGGTTTAGTTGAAGTGTCTACTACGACAACTCTGTGTTTAGGTGTCCAAGTGACAGAAAAAGCCAAATTTAAGAGTCACTTATATATTCTGCCATTCATATATCTATTTTATTCCATTTTTTTGAAAATTTTGTTAGGTATTGTTCAATTAAATAAGTGGAGGACGGTGTGTGGTAGATGAGATATATATAAATATTAATATTATGATTTTTCGTTCCTTTTAAATACTTTCGTACGATGTGTAAGTTATAATAGCATAGAGATTATATATATATATATATATATATTATAAATTAAAAATTATAAAGTAAATAAACTGAAGAGAAGTAGAGAGAGAGGTCGATATATTATTCAAATTTAAACTAATGTACATAATGAACTGAAAACTCCTCTATTTATAGAAGAAAGGAAGCAGTTGCGATACTTTTTAGGAAGCAGCTGCAAGGCTTTTCAAGAAGTAGTTGCGAGGCTTTTCTTGAGCTGCTTGTAAGTTGTCTGCATGAGCTGCTTTCAACCTGCCTGTTTAATAAGAAGCTGCTGCAAATCATTTCATTGTGTTGCTTGCAACCTGCCTGCATCAGCTGCTTGTAGATAAATTTCAATAGAGTACTACATGGATAATCTTCTTCATAAAGATTATCTATAGCGGAGTATTAAATGAACATGCACAATTTAATTATTTTCATAGCACTCCCCCTTGGATGTTCATTAAAAGATATTGTGCCTCGTTAAAACCTTACTAGGAAAAATCCAGTGGGAAAAATCCTAGTGAAGGAAAAAGAGTACACATATTTAGTAATACGCATTTCTAGCTGCCTCATTAAAAACCTTACAAGAAAAATCCCATGGAAAAAACTTTAGTAAGGAAAAAAGAGTACAACGCGTATTTCACTCCCCCTGATGAAAACCTTATTTCAAATATTTGAGCCTCCGCATTCCAATCTTGTATACCATCTTCTCAAAATTTGAAGTTGGCAAAGATTTAGTGAACAAATCGATTAGATTTTCACTTGAACGGATTTATTGCACATCGATGTCACCATTTTTCTGAAGATCATGTGTGTAGAATAAATTTGGTGAAATGTGCTTTGTTTTATCTTCTTTTATAAATCCTCTCAATTGGGCTATGCATGCAGTATTGTCTTCGTTATAAAATTGTTGATCTTTTATCACATTCCAAACCACTCTTTTCTTGAATAAAATGAATCACTAATCTTAACCATACTCATTCCATACTTGCTTTATGAATAGCTATTATCTCAGCATGATTTGAAGAAGTAGCGCTTTGTGGAGCACCATGATATGACAGTACCTCCACATGTAAACACATACCAGGTTTGAGATCGAGCTTTATGGGGATCAGATAAATAACCTGCATCTGCATAACCAATACGATCTGCACCAGCTTTGTTGGCATTGGCAAGATACATAAGTGCATCAATTGCATTGAGATAGAGTATTTCAGGACCAAGGAGTTCTTCATCCTCTTCTTGATGTCGGAACGGATCCTTATTCACTTCAAGTGATCGAACACCCATTGGTGTACTTAATGGGTGTGCTTTATCAAAGTAAAAGCATTTAAAGACCCTTTCTGTATATGCAGATTGATGGATAAAGATCTCGTATGCTAAATATTCAATTCGCAGATCAAGACAAAGTTTTATTTTTCCAAAATCTCATATTCTTTCTTAAGATATTTAATTGCCTTTTTGGAGCTCTTCTAGGGTTCCAACAAGATATATGTCATCAACATAAACAACAAGTATAACAAATTATGATGCCATTCTTTATAAAAATGCATAGACAAATAACATCATTTATGTAACCCTTTTTCAGCAAATATTCACTAAGACGATTATACCACATGTGCCTAGAATGCTTAAACTATACAATGATCTTTGTAATATGATTGAATACATTTTTCGGGACTTTGAAATATATGCTTCAGGAATTTTAAATCCTTCAGGGATCTTCATATAGAATTAGTCAAATGAGTCATATAATTTATGACTTGCATTTAAATGGCATGATATCTTCAGGTGTCTGGACTACAAGTCTGTTCCTCACAATATTTTACAATATTGTGCACTATATTGTATTAAATATATCGTCGACGATCATTTTTTATCGGTTCCTAAGCGTCATAACTTGTTGAGATCTCATCACTTTCTTTATTTTCAGGTACCTGAACTTCTTCTGAGTTTCATGAAATGTTATGTCGTGGGCTCTTTTAGAGCTCATTTCCTCCTCATTATGATCATTTTGATCATTTGCTCCTATCATTTTTCAAGGATTTTTACCTTTGGAACCGATCGATTTACTACGCTTAATGCGTGTAGTAAACTTTATCCTTCAGGGACTTTTATTTTAATAGGAGCATTTGCAGCTGAAATATGATATTTAATTTTGGATCATCAAATGCTTCTGGAATTTGACTTGAATTATCTTCTAAGTGAGGATCATTTTAATAATAATTCGTTTCACATAGCATATTTTTGTCACGACTCCAAAACCAACCCGGTCGTGATGGCGCCTATCATGAAACTAGGCCAACTGACACAATCCCAAAACAAATTGATAGTTCATAATAAAAATGTTTTAAACTATTAATTAATAAAATTTTACAGCATAAGTCTAAATAACAAGTGCAGAAAGAACAAAGGCACGACATCGGGGTATCACAAGTCACGAGCATCTACTAAGGATTGTCTGAATACAACTAAGACTATCACAGTCTGGAAAACACTAATATAGTCTAAGGAAGATAAGAGGAAGAAGAGCAAGGCTACGATCGCCATGCAGCTACCTTGTCGACTCCGAATATCCGTGACAGATGAAAGATCGACGCTCGCTATCACGACCCGCAACTCCTGGATCTGCACACAAGGTGCAAGGAGTAATGTGAGTACGCCAACTCAGTAAGTAATAAAATTAAATAAAGACTGAGCAATAAGAAACACATAAATCCACGTCATAAAATCACAGTAAGTACAATATGCTTTCAAAATAGTATACAAGTCAAATCATCTCGTAAAATTCCAATTTCAATAAAATCATTTGAAGATATTTTTCCAACAGTTTCAGCAGAGGTTCAATGAAGTTTAGAGTAAAAGTGATGAAAATCATAAATAGCCCCTCGGGCAAAACATATATCATAAGCTGCCCCTCGGGCATAGCATCACTCAGAATCAGCCCCTCGGGCAACCTCACAATCACTCATAATCAGTCCCTCAGGCACAACAAGAATCAAGAACAGCCCCTCGGGCAACATCATATCACTCACTCAGGGTACCCACACTCATTGGGGTGTACAAACTCTAGAGGGGCTCCTACAGCCTTAGCGCTATAACAAGCCATCTCGTGGTATAATAAATCATGCCCTTGGCCTCTCAAGATCACAAAATCAGTAACAATATGATGCGGCACGCAGCCCGATATCACAATATCTGTAACGATCCGGCCGGTCTTTTTAAGAATTAATGCCCCGATCCCCTATTAACTACATTTCCCGTGTTTGTTTCTGCTATTGTGAGTTGCCGGGATGATTTATTTGGAAATTCGGAGAGTTTTGGCACACTTAGTCCCTAAATGAGAGTTTAAGTTTTAGAATTTGGAACGTAGTCGGAGCAGTGTGAAGACGGCCTCGGAATGGAATTCCGATTGTTCCATTAGCTCCATTGGGTGATTTCGGGTTCGCATAGTGAGATTTTGATCTGAGGGTCAGAATGGAATTTCGGAAGTTGAAGTAGCTCCGTAGTGTTGAATGTGACGTGTGTACAAAATTTCAGGTCATTCGGACGAGGTTTGATAGACTTTTTGATCGAAAGCGTATTTTGAGAATTTTGAAGTTCTTTGGCTTGAATTCGATGCTAATTGGTTAATTTGATGCTGTTTGAGGTGTTTTGAGGATTGGTAAAAGTTTGGGTAGTGGTATATGTCTTGTCTGTACTTTTGGTTGAGGTCCCGGGGTCCTAGGGATGATTTCGGGTGGTTAACGAAAAGGTTTGGAGTTCAGAGTTGCAGCTGAAGCTTCAAGGCTGTTGTCATAACCGCACCTGCGGATTAGGGACCGCAGGTGCGAGACCACAAAAGCAGTCGAGCAACCGCAGAAGCAGTTTTAGACAAAAGGCAATTGACCGCAGATTCGGTCAGGGCACCACAGAAGCGGTACCACATCTGCGGTAAAGTAGTCGCAGGTGCGGATATCCCCCTTTAATGAAATGTCGCAGTTGCGACCGGGTCTTCGCAGAAGCGGGACCGCAGATGTGGTTTCACTGAGCAGCAAAGGGGCAGAATCGAGGGTTTAGTTCAAAACTTGGAAAAAACCCAAATTGGAGCTCGCGGTAGGGCGATTTTGTGGGGTTTTTGAAGATAAGATCATTGGGAAACAACTCCTCAACCTTTTCTAGTTATATTCCATTAATTTATTGTTAGTTTTGTTATTTAATTTCGGATTAGAGATGAGAATTTGGGAAAATTGGAAGAAAGTTCTTAGACCTAGAATCCGAATTTTTATTGGGATTTGACCTTGGATTTGAATAATTTCGGTATGCATGAACTCATGAGAGTACAAGGATTCTGAAAACATAGATTTTACTCGATTCCAAGACGTGGGCTCGAGGGGCGTTTTGGTCATTTAACCTAATTTTGCATATTAGCTTAGAATTTATTTGTAGAATCAATTACTTGAAGTGTTATTTACATTGTGCAATTGAATTGAATAGATTTGGGCCATTTGGAGTCGAGTACTCGTGGCAAGAATGTGGTTTCGTGTTGATTTTGAGCCGGTTCGAGGTAAGTGGCTTGCCTAACCTTGTGTGGAGGACATTCCCCTTAGGATTGGTATTGTGATAATTGAAATGCCTGGTACGTGAGGTGACGAGTGCATACTTGTGCTAATTATTGAAAATCCTATTTTCACTAAAGTAGCTTTAATTATGTTTTTCCTTTCCTGCTTACATTACTTGAAATTTAAGCCTGCTTCTAGGTTAGAGGAGCATGTCTAATTGACTTAATTGCTTTATCCGCTTAAACTGCCTTATTTGTATTATGTGAAGCATGCTAGGTTAGAATTACCTGTTTTACCTTGGTATAAAGTTGAGTTTAATTGAGTATTCTTTGTGTTATTACTGTGTGTTTTACTTTGGGACTATATGACGGCATCCCGGGAGATCCCTTGTACGTATTTTAGATTTGAATTGAAGTGCGGGATACCGAGAGATCCCCATCACGTATATTGAGGATACCAAGAGATCCCTAGCATATATTGAGGATACCTAGAGATCCTCGGGATACCAAGAGATCCCTGGCATATATTGAGGATACTAAGAGATCCTCGGGATACCAAGAGATCCCCGGTCATTATTTTGTGAAGAGTGGTATTTCTTGTGATTGTTTTTGTCTCTGTTTCAGCTGTTGTTATCCTTATTTTCCTGTATTAAATTCTTACTGTTAGCTTTTAACTGTACCGTCTTATCTTATTTTGTTATATATTATGTTCCATTTAATCTTAGTAGGGCCCTGACCTTCCTCGTCACTACCCGCCGAGGTTAGGCTTGGCACTTACTGAGTACCGCTGTGGTGTACTCATGCCCTTCCTGCGCATGTTTTCATGTGCAGATCCAGGTACTGCGACTCAGACTTACCACGCTTGAGGCGAGGCACTTGTAGAGACTCCAAGGTATATCTGTCGCGTCCGCAGACCGAAGAGTCCCTTTCTACTCTTCCCTTAAGTATTAGCCCTTCTGTATTTCCTTTCTTTGTTAGATATTCTGGAGTTAGATGCTTGTAGACATTCAAAAGCTTGTGATCATGAGCTTCCGGGTTTTGGGAAATGTTATTAGATTCGAGAGTTAATATTGTGTATGCCGAGCGGCATTTCAAATACTGTTTTATTTCACTATTTCGGTTTTCAGTTATATCTTCCGCAAATGTTGTTAATTTTCCGCATTGTTAGGCTTACCTAGTCGTAGAGGCTAGGTAGCGTCATGATGGTTCACAGAGGGCGACCTGGGGTCGTGACAAGTTGGTATCAGAGCACTAGGTTCATAGGAGTCATGAATCACAAGCCAATTTATTAGAGTCTCGCGGATTGGTACGGAGACGTCTGTACTTATCTGTGAGAGGCCATGTAACTGTTAGGAAAAAATTCCACTTCATTTGATTTCCTTGTCATGCGAGATTTTGATATCACAATTCTAAACTTCTATCTTCTATTCTCTCACAGATAGTGAGGACACGTGCTACCTGAGATTATCAGGCACCCGCGCCCCCTACTGGAGGTGTTAGAGGCCGAGGCCGGGTAGAGGCTGAGGACGCGCACGTTGTGCAGCCATAGCACCCGCACGAGCTGCCACCAGCAGTTCCAGCCAGGGTCCAGACACCTGATACGTCTGCTACTACTACTCCAGCACTTCAGGAGACTCTGGCGCACTTTATGACTATGTACACCACTCTAGCTCAGGCAGGGTTGCTTTCCCTTACTGCAGCTACATCCCAGGCTGGGGGAGGAGCACAGACTCCCGCCGTCCGCACTCCTGAGAAGCGAGTGCAAGTTGATTAGGTCCCAGAGGTTATCCCTATACAGCCGGTAGCCCCAGCTCAGCCCGAGTAGAGGGCAGTAGCTTCAGAGTAGGAGCAGAAGAGGCTTGAGAGGTTCAAGAAGTATCAGCCTCCTACATTTAGCGGGATAGCCTCAGAGGATGCTCTTGGATTTCTAGAGAAGTGCTAGCGTATCCTCCGTACCATGGGTATATAAGCATCGAGCGGGGTTTCCTTCACTACCTTCTAGCTTCGAGGAGCCGCCTATCAGTGGTGGCATGCTTATGAGTTAGACAGTCCACATGAGGCAGCTTCCCTTACTTGGGCTCAGTTTTCAAATATATTCACGATAGAGTATGTTCCCCAGAGTCTCAGGGACGCGTGGCGAGCAGAGTTGGAGCATTTGCGTCAGGGTACTATGACTGTCTCAGAGTATGCTATCTGTTTCACCGATTTGGCTAGACATGCACCAGCTTTGGTATCTACTGTTCGCGAGAAGGTTCGCTGGTTTATTGTGGGGCTTATTCCCAACATCAGATCTAGCATGGCTCGTGAGTTGGAGATGGATATTTCTTATCAGCAGGTGGTGAGCATTGCTAGGAGGATTGAGGGTATGCATTCTAGGGATAGAGAGGAGAGGGAGGCCAAGAGGTCTCGAGAGTCGGGACATTATTCTGGTGCCCGTTCCCCAGCTGCAGGTCATCACGGTAGGGGTTATATGAGTCGCCCTGTTCGTTCAGCTCTTCCAGCAGCCAGTAGTATTCCAGCTCCTCTTAGACCTCAGGAGCCTTATTATGCACCTCCAGTATCTAGTGTGTCTCCTGCATGGGGTGCTTCCAATGGTCTGTCTAGCAGACCTGGCCCGAGTCAGTCACAGCCGCCATGTCCTTCCAGAGCTTGTTTTAAGTTTGGTGACACACGCCATGTGGTGAGGGATTGCCCTAGACTTGGGAGGGCTCTACCTCCACATACTTCTCAGCCACAGCGCGCCCCGCAGAGTTCTCAAGCTATGATCGTAGCACCAGTTGCTACCCCACCTGCTCAACCACTAGAGTGGAGGCCAGGGAGGTACAGGGTCGCCCGTCGCCGGGGGGTNATATTGTGAGGTTAAAGCACGAAGGGTGATGCCGTGCCGCACGATGTACAATGCTGTACCATGATATGAGTGATAATGCATGGAGGATAATTCAGTGCCATGATTATGTGAGGTAAATGCACGTAGAGTGATGCCGTGCCGATTATATTGATTCTTATGGTGAGGACGAGAGTAAAAGCATGAAGGGTGATGCCGTGCACTTGTATTTGATTTCCTTATTCTTGTTATTAATTGAGTTATGGTGTTCTTTACGGTTATTTATTGGTTTTCTGTTGCTACTTGATTTCCCCGCAGCATGTTTCCCCCCTCCTATCTTTCCCTGTATAATTCTGCCATTATTTTTTTCCGCTATCTATGATTTAAATGCACAGGTTTATTTGGTAGTCTGCTCCTAGCGTCGTCACTACTTTGCCGAGGTTAGGGTAGGCACTTACCAGCACATGGGGTCGGTTGTGCTGATACTACACTCTGCACTGTGTGCAGATCCCGGTGCTGCAGCTTATGGACCACAGTGAGGTTGCTGCTTCCAGATTGTCAGGCGACCCGAGGTAGTCCTGCAGGCATCTGCAGGCCTTGGCGTCTCCTTCTATCATTTTCTTTCTGTTTTCACTTATTCCGAGATAGATTCGTGTAATTCTATTCAGACCTTATTTGTAGTATTTTTAGACAGTCTGTGAGATTGTGACACCAATTCTGGGTAGAGGTTTACTTAGACTTCCGCAGTTTGTATTAATCTAAATTATCATATTTCGTCTTCCGCACTGTTCTTTGTTAAGGGGCAGAATCGAGGGTTTACTTCAAAACTTGGAAAAAAAATCAAATTGGAGATCGGGGTAGGGCGATTTTGTGGGGTTTTTGAAGAGAAGATCATTGGGTAACAATTACTCAACCCTTACTAGTTATATTCCATTAATCTATTGTTAGTTTTTTCATTTAATTTCGGATTGGAGATGAGAATTTGGGAAAAATTGGAAGAAAGTTCTTAGACCTAGAATCCAAATTTTGATTGGTAAGTTGACCTTGGATTTGAATAATTTTTGTATGCATGAACTCGTGAGAGTACGAGGATTCTGAAAACATAGATTTTACCCGATTCCCGAGACGTGGGCCCGAGGGGCATTTTGGTCATTTTACCTACTTTCGCGTATTAGCATAGAATTTATTTGTAGAATCAGTTACTTGAAGTGTTGTTTACATTGTGCAATTGAATTGAATAGATTTGGGCATTTGGAGTCGAGTACTCGTAGCAAGAACGTGGNCAGGAGCCTTATTATGCACCTCCAGTATCTAGTGTGTCTCCTGCATGGGGTGCTTCCAATGGTCTGTCTAGCAGACCTGGCCCGAGTCAGTCACAGCCGCCATGTCCTTCCAGAGCTTGTTTTAAGTTTGGTGACACACGCCATGTGGTGAGGGATTGCCCTAGACTTGGGAGGGCTCTACCTCCACATACTTCTCAGCCACAGCGCGCCCCGCAGAGTTCTCAAGCTATGATCGTAGCACCAGTTGCTACCCCACCTGCTCAACCAACTAGAGGTGGAGGCCAGGGAGGTACAGGTCGCCCTCGCGGGGGAGGCCGGGCCAGATACTATGCCCTTCCTGCCCGTACTGAGGGTGTCGCCTCCGATTTTGTCTGTAACAGAGATGCCTCAGTTCTATTGGATAGTGAGATTTTGATCTAAGGGTCGGAATGGAATTCCGGAAGTTGGAGTAGCTCCGTAGTCTTAAATGTGACGTGTGTGCAAAATTTCAGGTCATTCGGACGAGGTTTGATAGACTTTTTGTTCGAAAGCTTATTTTGAGAGTTTTGAAGTTCTTAGGCTTGAATTCGATGCTAATTGGTTGATTTGATGTTGTTTGAGGTGTTTTGAGGATTTGTATAAGTTTGGGTAGTGGTATATGTCTTGTCTATGCTTTTGGTTGAGGTCCCGGGGGCCTCGGGATAATTTTGGGTGGTTAACGGAAAGGTTTGGAGTTGAGAGTTGTAGCTAAAGCTTCAAGGCTGCTGTCATAACCGCACCTGCGGCTCGAGGACCGTAGGTGCGAGACCGCAGAAGCGGTCGAGCAACCGCAGAAGCGGTTTGAGGCAAAAGGCAATTGACCGCAGATGCGGTCAGGGCACCGCATCTGCGGTAAAACAGTCGTAGGTGCGGATATCCCCCTTTAATGAAATGTCGCAGATGCGACCAGGTCTTCGCAGAAGCGGGATCGCAGGTGCAGTCTTAGGACCGCAGATGCGGTTTCACTGAGTAGAAAAGGGGCAGAATCGAGGGTTTACTTCAAAACTTGGAAAAAAAATCAAATTGGAGATCGGGGTAGGGCGATTTTGTGGGGTTTTTGAAGAGAAGATCATTGGGTAACAATTACTCAACCCTTACTAGTTATATTCCATTAATCTATTGTTAGTTTTTTCATTTAATTTCGGATTGGAGATGAGAATTTGGGAAAAATTGGAAGAAAGTTCTTAGACCTAGAATCCAAATTTTGATTGGTAAGTTGACCTTGGATTTGAATAATTTTTGTATGCATGAACTCGTGAGAGTACGAGGATTCTGAAAACATAGATTTTACCCGATTCCGAGACGTGGGCCCGAGGGGCATTTTGGTCATTTTACCTACTTTCGCGTATTAGCATAGAATTTATTTGTAGAATCAGTTACTTGAAGTGTTGTTTACATTGTGCAATTGAATTGAATAGATTTGGGCCATTTGGAGTCGAGTACTCGTAGCAAGAACGTGGTTTCGGGTTGATTTTGAGCCGGTTCGAGGTAAGTGGCTTGCATAACCTTGTGACATTCCCCTTAGGATTGGTACTGTGATAATTGAAATGCCTAGTACGTGAGGTGACGAGTGTGTACTTGTGCTAATTGTTGAAAATCCTATTTTCACTAATGTAGCTTTAGTGTTTTTCCTTTCCTACTTACATTACTTGAAATTTAAGCCTGCTGCTATTTTAGAGGAGCATCTCTAATTGTCTTAATTGCTTTATCTGCTTAAACTACCTTATTTGTATTATGTGAATCATGCTAGGTTAGAATTACCTGTTTTACCTTGGTATGAATTTGAGTTTTATTGAGTATTCTTTATGTTATTACTGTGTGTTTTACTTTGGGACTATGGGACGGCATCCCGGGAGATCCCCTATTCATATTTTAGATTTGAACTGAAGTGCGGGATACCGATAGATCCCCAGCACGTATATTGAGGATACCAAGAGATCCTCGGGATACAAAGAGATCCCTAGCATATATTGAGGATACCCAGAGATGCTCAGGATACCAAGAGATCCCTGGCATATATTGAGGATACTAAGAGATCCTCGGGATACCAAGAGATCCCCGGTCATTATCTTTGTGAAGAGTGGTATTCGAGAGTTGATATTGTGTATGCCGAGCGGCATTTCAAACACTGTTTTATTTCACTATTTCGGTTTTCAGTTATTTCTTCCGCAAATGTTGTTTATTTTCCGCATTGTTAGGCTTACCTACTTGTAGAGACAAGGTGCCATCACAATGGTTCACGGAGGACGAACCAGGGTCGTGACAATATCCTCACAACACAGGCCCTCGGCCTCACTCAGTCAGAAACCTCTCAAGCCACTCGGGCTAACAGTAAAATAGGGTGCTCAGCCCAAAATATCATTTTATGCATCAAACGGAGTAAATAAGACTGAGTTAGGAAATCAATAAAACATAGCATGACTGAGTACAGATATTAACTCAAAATAGTGAGGAATAGTAGTAAAAGCCCCTAAGGGTCCAAACAGCTTGGCACGAGGCCCAAATATGGTATTCCGCCCATAACATAGTAATACTTTCCAAAACATATAAGTATCAAATAGTTTTCAGTCAAATACGCAACTTAATAGTTGCAACGGGACGGACCAAGTCACAATCTCCAACGGTGCACGGCCTTACACTCATCATCTAGCATGCGCGTCACCTCAAAATAGTGAAACGATGTGAAATCCGAGGTTTCATACCCTCAGGACAAGATTTACAGTCATTACTTTCCTCAAACCGGACAAAACTCTAATCCGCGATGCCCTTGCCTCTCGACTCGGCCTCCAAATGCTCCAAATCTAACCAAAATTAGTATATTATCATCAATATACGATAAAGGAATGAATTCCACACGAAAATTATCAAATTAGACCAAAAATCCCGAATTGGACTCAAACCCGGCTCCCGGGCCCACGTCTCGGAATCTGATAAAAATTACAAAACTAGAAACTCCTTGCACTCACGAGTCTATACATACAAAAACCATCAAAATACGACGTCGAATGACCCCTCAAATCCTCAATTTAAACTCTCCAATTTCAAGCCCTAATTCCCTAATTTCATCCCTAATTTTCCACAAATTTCATGATTAAATAACGAGAAATCATCACATATACAAGTATTAGGTTTCAAGCCACTCACCTTGCTACTAAACCCTTGAATTCCTCCTCAAAATCACCCTCAGGTGCTCCAATGCCGTCCAAAAAAGGTAAAAAATGAAGTGAAATTCGTGAAGGAGATCTTATATACTTTTTCTGCCTAGAACTTCTGCATCTGCGGCCCATAAGTTGCTTTTGCGATGCCGCACCCGCGGAAAATCCATCGCAGGTGCGGTTCTCACTTAAGCCTGGAAAACGGCTTCTGCGGTCAAAACCCCGCATCTGCGATCACGCAGGTGCGGTCCCATGCGCGCACCTGCGGCTCCTGCCCTTCTCACCTATGGCCGCATCTGCGGCTGCTTATGCGGGCCTCGGACCTGCGGTCCCCACTCCACAGGTGCGGTTATGATAGCTGAAGGCTATCTTCATCACTTCCTCAAATCCCATCCTCGACTCGTCAACCTCCCGAAATCATCTCGAGGCCCTCAGGACCTCAACCAAACATGCCAACAAGTCACATATCACCATTCAAACTTATTCAAACTTTCGGAACACTCAAAACAACATCAAAACACCAAATCACCCTCGGATTCAAACCTAAGGATTTCCAAACTTCCGAATTCCGCAAACGATGTCGAAACCTATCAAACCTCACCCGAATGACCTGAAATTTTGCACACACGTCACAAATGACATAATGGACCTACTCCAATTTCCAGATTTCCATTTCGACCCCGATATCAAGATTCCCACTGCCGACCGGAAAATGCCAAATTTCCAATTTTTCCAATTCAAGCCTAAATCTACCACGGACCTCCAAATTACATTTCGAACACGCTCCTAAGTCCGAAATCACCTAATGAAGCTATACGAACCATCAGAATTCAAATCTGAGATCTTCTACCCATAAGTCAACATCTTGTTGACTTTTCTAGCTTAAGCTTCTAAATAAGAGACTAAGTGTCTCATTCCACTCCAAGACCACTCCGAACACAAACAACCAACACAAAACGAACGGCCGGGTCGCTATAATTTTCCAGCTGTTTATTCCATCCCCGAAATGTTAGAAAAACGAACACATATCTCCAATCTTTTTTGGAAAACCTATCTTTGTGCTTTGTGGTAGAGAAATTAATCATATACCACGAATCAAATATTATTAGATAGTAAAAGTATTTGGTTTCTGATCCGAAACCAATTTTGAGGGAAGTACTTATCATATATTATTGGTCTGATGCATACAAGTGCTGTTGTATGCAATTTAGAAAATCTTAGACCAACACATGAATCTTTATTCTCATAAGCAATAGTTTAGCCATTACTAGGAGGTATTCAACGCTAAACTAGCTTGGATATAAACCAGCATCATCAAGATGAACTATATTGATTTCATAATATGAAAATTATGCTCTTAATTGAGAAAAGCAATTTCAAATGCCAAACTGCAGGTTGACAATAAACACGCATGTAACCATCGCATATATGCATCTATAAGTGGTTCACATGATAGGTGAATGAGCACATATTCACCTTTTATATATATTTCAAAATTAGGGATTTTAGTCCCAACTTTAGCTAGTATAATTATTATTATTATGAGAACAAGCAACACAAGAGAATTCTTGAAGAATCTTCTAGTTCTTGAATATATGCTTATCAGAATTCTCAAATAGCTCATTTAAAAATAGAAAATGAAAACTTCAAGTCTATCATGGCACGTGCTATCTCTTAGTAAACTTCTGGTTTACTATGGCATAAACTTTTGAATTAGTAAACTTCTGATTTACTGTGACTACTTTCGTATCAGCAAATTTCTGATTTACTGTAGCTACATTTGCCTCAGTAAAACTTTTGATTTATTGTTACTGCTTTTGCATTAGTATTGTAATGACATGACTGGTCATTTTGAGCATTTGCTCTTCGCTCTGTAGTTTAGAGGCGTGAGTAGCTCCATATGATGTATTTTGACTTATGTGAATTGTTGGTTTTGGTTTTCAGGTTATTCGGGACTGATTTGGAAGAATGATTCTCAACTAGGGAGCTTTAAACTTGAAAGGTTTGACCAAGTTTGATGTTTTAGTATTTCACCTTGGATTGGATTTCTGATGGTTCCATTAGCTCTGTTGAGAGATTTTGGACATAGGAACGCGTTCGGATTGTGATTTAGAGGTCCGTAGTAGATTTTTGCTTGAAATGGCAAAAGTTGGAATTTAGGAAAGTTTAACCGGGAGTGGACTATTTGATATCGAGGTCGGATTTTGATTTCGAAGGTTGGATCAGGTCCGTAATGTCAAATCTGACTTGTGTGCAAAATTTGAGGTCAATCGAATGGGATTTGATAGGTTTCGGCATCGGTTGTGGAAGATTAAAGTTTCAAGTTCATTGATTTTTGGATTGAGGTGTGATTCGTCGTTTCGATGTTGTTATGTGTATTATGAGGCCTCGAGTAAGTTTGCATTATGTTATGGAACTTATTGGTATATTTGGACGTGGTCCCGAGGGGCTCGAGTGTGTTTCGAATTGATTTCGGATCGTTTTTCTCTATGTTGTTATTGCTGGTTTCTGCCGATACCTGATGCTTCTGGTGTTCCTCGCGATCGCGAAGTTCCAGCCGCTGAAGTATAATTTGGTCTTATGCAAAATGGTTCTTTGCGAACATGATATAAGGGACGCGTTCGCGAAAGGTAAATTGATTCGGTTCTGCGTTTGCGATGGGGCACCGCATTCGCATAGAGCTGAAATTGAGGAAGTGAATGGTATGTCTTCACATTCGAGAAGTAGTAGCCCCGTTCACGAAGGGTTGGTCTTGCTGTGCATCGCGTTCGCGAGGATTATGCCGCGAACTAGTAGAGCCTTTTGTGCTGGTGTGATTTTGTTCATCGCTAACGTGATGGTTATCTCGCGTTCGCGGAAGAGGAGACCTGGGCAGATTATAAAGTACTCTATTTTGAGGGTTTCGGCCATTTTTACATTTTGGGAGCTATGGAGTTCAGATTGATGCGATTCTTGAAGCAATTTTCACCGTATGAATTGGGTTTTGAGCCGTTCGGATGTCACTACGCATGTGATGTCATTTTTTGAGTATCGCTTGGATTTCTTTGTATTGCGATTGGCTTATTCAACTTTGTCGAGGGAATTTTTCCTCTTATTTGTCATTGTTTTCTACATGCGGGGGTGATACATATATGAGGTGACGAGCGTATATGTATGTGCCAGGTTTAATCATGCTCGGGGGTGGGGGTGGGGTGGGAGGTGGATTATGTTACATTTATGTTTGTAGAATTTGGAGACCTCTTGCTTCAGGCTTCAGTTGACTTCAAGATATTAAGAAACTAGTATTAAATATTACAATCCAGACTTAGCCTAATATAACTTGATCAAATTTGATGAAATTCTGAGAATACAATTGATGTGTCTAATTTGGTCATCTCTATGCATAGTCATTAATACATTGGTACGGCCAATATTTTGAGATGCTAGATTCCATACTTGTGTTGTTGATAAATTGTGGGATTTTTGGAAGTACTTGAAATATGTGGCCCTTGAGTTCATTGAATCATTGTTGTCTTGGAAATAGTGATTGAGAATTGGTTTGGAATAATCGTTTGGACACTCTCCTCGATGTTATTTATAATTCCTGCCGTGCCATTTTTATTGATATTCATATGCTTGGTAAGGAAGAGTGTTATGCACGAAAGGAGATGCCATGCCATTTTATGTTCATTATCATGTGAGGAAGAGTGTAAAGCATGAAGGGTGATGCCGTGCCATTTTATATTCATTATCATGTGAGGAAGAGTGTAAAGCATGAAGGGTGATGCCGTGCCAATTTATATTCATTATCATATGAGGAATAGTGTAAAGCACAAAGGGCGATGCCGTACCATTTTATATTCATTATCATGTGAGGAAGAGTGTAAAGCACGAAGGGTGATGTCGTGCCATGTTATTGAGAGTAAAAGCACGAAGGGTGATGCCGTGCTATTTCATTTATATTGTTATGATTGTGTGTTATCGTGAGGTCATGGCACGATGGGTTTTTTCGTGCAGGCGAGGATGGGGGACATGCATTATGTTTGATATCAGTCTTCCGTGTGTATGTTCATGTCCTTACCTTGAATTGTAATTGTTATAGTTATAGAGCTTATGTGACTTGTTGCTATTATTCTGTCTTTGATCTCTATTTCAATTGTTGTTTTGTTTCTCATACCTTCTACTTGCTTAACTTGCAAATACCATGCTTAATTCCTTCTTTTATAATTATACTCATGTTGTATCCATTCTATTGCACTTTAGTATAAGCCTTTCGCCATGCTAGCCATTCATGCCCTTACTTGTCAACTTGAAAAGATCATATATTCCCGTCTTATTTGTTATATTTGTACTGAGGCCTCCATTATGCTAGTTAGTTGAAGTTGATATTCTTGTTTTCCAATTGTTGTTATTACTCACGTGCTTTCCGCTTAGTCATTTACTGTTTCCCACATGTGTATCTTTGTCCATTGTTGTTACTTGCGTATTTCCTACTTGTAATTCCTGTTACCGATATTTCTGTCATCTGGTCAGTTTTGCTACTCGTACATTTGGGAGGATGAGTTGAACGGACGAAGGGTGTCTCCGTGCTAACTGATTTGTCACAAAAATTATATATATGGGGTGAGGCAGAGATGGAAGCATGAAGGGTGTTACCATGCCGTTTGACTTGATATCTTGGATATACTCCTCATACCAGGAAAGATTGTTAATCTTTTGCTATGATTCCTTTTAGTAATTGTTGGTTGTCTCGCCGAGTTGTATACGGTACTTTTATCTGTTATGCTTTGAACTACTTTTACTGTTAATCTAATGTACAGGCTATAAAAATAAGCATCTTTTAACTAAATGACTTGTCACTACTTCGACGTGGTTAGATAAAATACTTACCAGTACATAGGGTCGGTTATACTGATACTATACTTCTGTACGACGTGTACAGATTTCTGGAGCAGAGTTGATGGTGATGTCTGGTGCTGATTCTGAAGATGTTCGCATATTCCGGATATAACTGCCTCTTGTCCTTGGTAGCTTAGCTATTTACTATTCTGTTTATGTATCTTTCAAACAGAACGTGTGTTTATTCTTACCAACTTTGTAAATTCCAAGTCTTAGAAGCTCATGAGTCGTACTACCAGGTCTTGGGTAAATTTGTAAATGTTCAGTTATCTATTCTGTATTTTTTTTAAAATCTAAGTTGAGTTGTATTTTCCGTTAGTTGGCTTACCTATTAGGTTGAGTTAGGTGCCATCACGACTTGTGGTTTTCGGGTCGTGACAAGGTGGTATCAGAGCACTAGGTTCGTAGGTTCTACGAGTCAAGAGCAAGTGGCTAGTAGAATCCTGCGGATCGATATGATGACATCCATATCTATCTTCGGGAGGCTACATGGAATTTAGGAAAAAATTCCCTTTCTTCATTCCATATCGTGCGGCCTTGTTTCAGCTTGAAATCTACGACTTTGACTCCTCTCAATCGCTCATATGTGGTGTTGTTCACTTAGTATTCGTTATGTTTCAACGATCAATGATGTTGCAGATAGATTACGATGTGTTGTCTAGCCTTAGAAGCAGATGTAGTGTTAAATCTTCTAGTTGTTCATTTGTGGTATAAGGCGGGTTCATATGTCTGGTTGGTAAGCACAAATTTGGGAAGATTAGCTGGTGGCCTGGCTATTGTGACTAAGGTTGGTTCATGGCAAGGTGTCAATATGAGTATGATCGGTGGGCCATCTCCTGCATGATGAGTTTGGATCGTGTGTATTATGTGATGTTTCCATTCGGTAGAGTGCATATGTGATCATTTCAGAGCATTTGGGGAAGTTGTTTGACTATTGCAATGATGGGTTGCTTGGTAGAGTCTTCGGGGTGTTATATGACCAGTATTACATGAGTTTTTGAAATATTCAGCTAAATAGTCGTGCGGAATTAGGGCATACTGTGAAGATATGGTACTTTGGGGTGCCAATGAGGTGATCTATGTCTTTGAGCTAAGTGGTGGGGTGCGCTAATAGCGATCGGATTGTAGGGTCTTGGACTGTATCAGTTTCCAAATCGAGATATTGCTTGGTTATTTTTTTGGATGGTCATATGCTGGTGAAGCATGGGTTGTTCGATGCGTATTAGTTGTGTATTGGAGATTAGAGTAAGATGAGTAGTTATCGAGAATGTTCTAGAGAGTTTCGAGTTTTATGTAGCCTTTAAGGATTTTTGAATTTGTCTACGGGTAGGCTTGAAAATGGTAGTGAATGGTAATCGGATCTGCGGTATTTCCTTGTCAAGAAGGGTCTACATGTCAATGTTGGGATGATGCAACAAAGGGCTTCGGGTCCCCAGGAAGTTCCCTTAGGGCGGTCATATCGGATTGAGTTACTTTCGGTTGGCGGTCTGCGTTACTCGGTTGAGTTATAGGCAATTGGTTCTAAATACTTGATTATGTGTTACTGAGTTCTGAAGAATTTATCATGGTTATAACCACGCTGGAAGTTGATGTTTTCTACAGGTATATAAGCTACATTGCATATGGTGGTGTTCTCTTGGATTGAGATAAATGAAGGATTTCGATTGATGAAGTGTTCAATTTGCTTATGGTTCAGAGTTGACTAAGAGATATTCGTAGTGTTGCGAGTTAGCATGTTAGAGGCGATGCACCGTGTTGAGTTAAAAAGTGCATGTACAAGTTTGCGATTTAGTTTTGGAGGGAAGGATACGAGTTCTTGATGTTTCGGACAATTTCGGGTGTTTGAGGTCTCGTTGGCACTATGTGTTCCCATCGAAGTAGAGTTCGCCTGTTGGCAGGTACATTGTGTTTCGACTTATGGAATATGAAATACGTGTCAGCTATATGGGTAGCAGTGTTGAGATTGGGTATGAAAATTCTGGTATTCATGAGGCTAAGAGACTGAATGTTCTTGTTGGCGGACTATTCCTTGATTGCGAGTTGTGAAGAAATATAGAAGATTTGATGATTAATGGCAGGTGTTATGGAAAGGTTGCTATAGACTTTTGGAAGGTTTATTTAGTAACGACCCGACCGGTCGTTTGCCCTTCTAGAACCCCGTTCCCCCAAACAAAACTCTCCGTGCTTGCTTTAACCAATTTACGACCTGCGGGGATGGTTGATTCGGGATTTAGAAGAGTTTGGATTGAAATACACACATTTAACTCTTTAGGATCTTCTTAAAATGCTAAGTTTGACTATGGTAAACATTTTGGGCAAACGGGCCCGGATTTGTGTTTTGACGGTTCCGGAGGGTCCGCGGGAAAATATGGGACCTGGGCGTATGCCCGGAATCGAATTCCGAGGTCCCTAGCCCGAGTAATAAATTTTTTTTAAGAAATTGTTAATCTAAAATATTAAGGATTTAAAGAAACTAACTAATAATTGATTTCATGGGTATCGGGCTCGTATGTTGGTTCCGAAGCTAGGTACAAGTCTGAAATATCATTTAAGATCTACCCGCAAAATTTGGCGTCAATCTGGGTAGTTTAAGGGCGTTTTGGCCCGTTGGAGGAAAATAAAGAACTTGAAGTTCATAAGTTTTATTCATTTGATTTTAGGGGGGTGATTCCTAGATTTAGCGTTGTTGCGGGTGTTCCGAAGGTTCGAGTAGGCCCGTCTCGTGATTTCAGACTTGTCGGTATGCTCGGGCGGGGCCCGGGACCCCCGAGCATCAATCGGATGAGGCTCGAGTGAAGTGGAAAAATTGGAGAAGTGCTGAAGGTTGCTGCTTCTGTCATAACCGCACCTGCGGGTGGTGGACCGCAGGTGCGAGACCGCAGATGCGGTCCTTGTATCGCAGAAGCAGTTCAGGCAAGCCAGGCCAGGAACCGCAGAAGCGGCTCCCAAGCCGCAGATGCGGCACCGCACATGCGGCATCCAGACCGCAGAAGCGGTCCCAGCCTTCTCTCCCAATTTCGCAGATGCGGTCATCTTCTCACAGAAGCGGTCCCCTGACCATGCGGAAATCACTGAACCAGTGAGGTTCATTAAAGACGGGTTCTAAGCCATTTTTAACACATATACACTTTTCCATTGGCGATTTTGGGAGCTTTTGAGAGAAGACTTCCACTTAGCATTGTGAGGTAAGCTTATCCCACCCACCCTTGGTTTGATACTTGGGTATTAGGTAGATAATACACTAGAAATTAGGTAAAATCAAGGGGGTTAGAGCAACACCTAGGGTTTTAATAAAAGTTAGATTTAACCACAAAATTGGCCGTGGAATAAATTAGAAATTATATATTGTTGATCCTTAGGATGTAGAGAACAACCTCCTTCGAAAAATCTCGGGATCCGGGCACGTGGGCCCGGGGTCGGATTTTAGAAAACTGGTGTTAAGGGTTGGGAAATTTCTTAAATAGCTAGAATTCAGTCTTGTGAGTCTATATTAACTAGTTCTTATCGTTCGGCTTGGAATTTAGGGCTTCGACTCGTTCTTTGAATTGGAAGTGCACTTTGGAGTGAGGTGAGTCTCCTTTCTAACCTTGAAAAAGGGAATTGTCCCCATATGTATAATAATTGAGTAATTTGTTATTAAATGCGGGGGCTATGTATGCACTAGGTGACGAGCGTCCGTGCGTAGCTACTATTATGTTAATTGTCCGGGTAGTTTAGGGCCCGTATCATGCTATATCGTAATTGTTTCCATATTTTCTTGCTAATGTGATCACTTAGGATATGCTAGAGACTTGAAAAGAGATAAGCGAATGTATATTCATTGGACACTTGTATGAACTATCTCGAAAATAAATGCGCATTCATGTGTTTCCTTGAATTAAATTGATATTTGTGGATCGGGCCGATCGCCTCGGTAGAAATAGATGCATCTATGGTTCATACCATTCGACCCTCTGGCAGTGCACAGTTATTTTTCTGTTGGATCGGACCGTCGACCTCGGCATAACGTGCACATGACATATATATGTGTGAAATCTTACCCATGGATTATTCTGTTAAATATTTGAAATGTGTACGGTTAACTGCCAAATTTCTAGGGACATGACTTATTATCTCTTGTTGCATACTTTTGATTATTTGTGATTATCATGCCTAGCGGAACACCTTATTATATTATTTGACCCTAGTAAGTGACAAGTCGACCTCTCGTCTCTACTTCTTCGAGATTAGACAGGATACTTACTGGGTACATATTGTTTATGTACTCATACTACGCTTCTGTACTTAATTGTATAGGGTCTGAGGCAGATACATCTGACTATCAGTTCGGTGCGTGCCCCTGATTCATAGTCCGAGACTTCCACGGTGAGCTGCTCCTTTCCTGTGGCGTTCGGCAGCTTGATGGAGTCTTTTCCTTACTTTTGATATCTATTCTATCTCGGATAGTAGGATAGTTTATTATTTTGTACATTCTACTAGTTGCCCATTACTTGTGACACCGGGTCTTGGCACACACATTAGTAGACGATATCATTTTTTTTGGGGTTGTATAATTTTATGAATTTAATAATCATTTTGATACATTATTGATCGCTTCTGGTCAAAACTGTAATTTGAGAATCTGTTACATTTATTTTTGGGTAAAAGTAAAATGAGAACTTAATTGTATTTTCCGCGTTGGCTGGCTTGACAATGGTGTCGGGCGCCATGATGACCTATTGTGGAAAATGGGACGTGGCAACATGGTATCAGAGCACTAGGTTCACGTAGGTCTCGCAAGTCATGGGCAAACCTAATAGAGTCTTACGGATCTGTACGGAGACGTCTGTATTTATCCTTGAGAGGCTATAGGGTTTTAGGAAAACTATTCTTTATTCATCTCATCTCGTGCAGTGGTCAGTGTACTAAGTTTCCTTCTCTACTGATGGTGAGGACACGCACTGCTGATGTTCCAGACCCGAGCGGAGCTGCTCCCCCCGTTGTTCGAGGCTGAGGTAGAGGCCGGGGGAGGGCACCGGCCCGTGGCAGGGGACGAGGGCGTCCCACAGTTATACCAGTAGTACCACCAGGAGATCATGCGAGAGATCCTATTATCGAGGAGCAGGGCTAGGTGCTCGCGGCTGAGCCCACCCCGGCAGACTCTATGACACCACCGGGATTTCAGGAGGTTATGGGTCGTATGCTTCGGTTCATGGATTCTATGACTCAGGCTGGTTTATTTCCAGCAGACCCAGCTACCTCACAAGCAGGAGGGGAGCACAGACCCCTACTGCTTTGGCTCTTGGACATTCAATTGCAGTGTATCAGACTCCGGGTGCATTGCCCGCGAATGGGGGCCAGCCAGCTGCTGCAGTGGCGCCCACGCCCAGGCCAGCTGCGGATGGCGATCTGCAGAAGTTGTTGGATAGATGGACTAGGCTTCACCCTCCTGTCTTCGGGGGCGAGCGTCACGAGGATGCCCAGGACTTCATTGACAGGTGCAGGGACAGGCTGCACAACATGACAATATTGGAGTCACATGGAGTTGACTTCACTACCTTTCAGCTTGAGGGCAGGGCCCGCAGATGGTGGCAGTCTTATGTTCTAGGTAGGCCAGCAGGTTCTTCTCCTATCACTTGGAATGAGTTCACACAGTTGTTTCTGGAAAGGTATATTCCACCCTTTGAGAGGAAAGAGTTGCGGTATCAGTTTGAGCAGCTAGAGCAGGGTCAGATGTCCGTGACTGATTATAAGGCGAGGTTTTCTGAGCTGTCTCGCCATGCATTGATGATACTTCCTACTGATGTAGATAGGGTGCGGAGGTTTGTTGCAGGGCTGCATTCTGGCATCAGGGCCAACATGGCTCGAGAGGTAGAGATGGGGACTCCTTACCAGTTAGTAGTGGAGATTGCTCGGAGGATTGAGGGTTACCGTCAGAGGGGTAGGGAGCAGATGCAGCAGGATAAGAGGGATAGGTTCTCCGGAGAGTTAAGTGGTGCCTCGACTAGGGGCAGAGGTCAGTTAAGGAGAGGACAGCCCAGCGGGCCCCCATATTCAGCACCACCACCTGCTCGAGGTGCTCCAGCGCGCCCTTATTTCAGCGCCGTGCTAGAGAGTTCTTATCGCCCCACCAGCTATGCAGGGTTCCTCCGGTGGGTATTCAGGTCCTCAGGGTTCTTCTGATTCTTACTTCAGTGCTATGCCGGAGAGTTCACACCGTCCACCGGCCATTCAGGCTTCTTCTAGTGGATCTGCAGGTCATCAGGGTCAGCCATCAGGGCAGCAGGTCGCCGCACCACGGGGTTGTTTCGAGTACGGGGACCTTGGACATATGAGGAGATACTGCCCCAGGATACGGGGCAAGGCAGTACAGCAGGGCCAGCAGCCTACGATTTCAGCACCAGCTGCCCCACCACATAGAGGTGGAGGGCAGACTGGTAGGGGCCGTCCTAGAGGTGGAGGTTAGGTAGGGAGAGGTCAGCCAGCTACTGCTCAGTCAGGTGCAGGCCAGCCAGCCGGCGCTCCAGCCAGATTCTATGCTCTTCCAGCCAGGCCAGATGCATTGGCCTCAGATGCAGTTATCACAGGTATTATTTCCGTCTGCGGTAAAGATGCTTCGGTACTATTTGATCCAGGGTCCACCTATTCGTATGTATCATCACTGTTTGCTCGATTCCTGGTTATTCCTCCTGCACCTTTGGGCATCCTGTTCATATGTCCACTCCTGTGGGCAATTCCATGGTTGTAGACCGGGTCTACCAGTCCTGTGTGGTTACATTCTGTGGTTTTGAGACTAGAGCAGATCTCCTGTTGCTTGATATGATCGATTTTGAGGTCATCCTGGGCATGGATTGGTTATCTCCATATCACGCCGTCCTAGATTGCCATGCCAAGATTGTTTTATTAGTGATGCCAGGGTTGCCGAAGTTGGAGTAGAAGGGTTCCACAGTTGATACCCCTAGTAGGGTTATTTCTTTCTTGAAGGCTCGGCGTATGGCCGAGAAGGGGTGTTTGGCCTATCTAGTTTATGTTTGAGACACCACCGCAGAGTCTCCGACGATTGATTCAGTTCCCGTAGCCTGAGATTTCACCGATGTGTTTCCTTCTGATCTTCCTGGCATGCCACCGGATCGTGATATTGATTTCTGTATCGATTTGGCTCCAGGCACCCAGCCTATATCTATTCCACCGTACCGTATAACTCCTAAGGAGTTGAAGAAGTTGAAGGAGCAGCTTGAGGAGTTGTTAGCAAAGGGGTTTATTAGACCCAGTGTATCGCCTTGGGGGGGGGGGCACCAGTGTTATTTGGGAAGAAGAAGGATGGGACTATGCGGATGTGCATTGACTACCGCCAGTTGAACAAAGTCACCATCAAGAACAAGTATCCGTTGCCTCGTATCGATGATTTGTTCGACCAGTTGCAGGGTGCGAGGTTCTTTTCTAAGATAGACTTGAGGTCAGGGTACCATCAGCTGAAGATTCGGGACTCGGATGTTCCGAAAATTGTATTCCGGACTAGGTACGGCCATTATGAGTTTTTGGTGATGTCCTTTGGCTTGACTAATGCCCCAACAGCATTTATGAATTTGATAAACAGAGTGTTCAGGCCTTATATTGATTCCTTCGTCATCTTCTTCATTGATGACATCTTGATATACTCACGTAGCCTGGGGGAGCACGAGCAGCATTTGAGAGTAGTGCTTCAGACCTTGCGAGAGCAGAAGCTATATGCTAAGTTCTCCAAGTGTGAGTTTTGGCTAGATTCAGTGGCATTCTTGGGACATATTGTATCAGGAGAGGGTATTAAGGTGGATCCCAAGAAGATTGAAGCAGTTCAGAGTTGGCCACGCCCTACTTCAGTGACCGAGATCGGGAGTTTCCTGGGGTTAGAAGGTTATTACATGCGATTCGTGCAGGGCTTTTCATCTATTGCATCACCTCTGACTAGATTGACCCAGAAGGGTGCTCCTTTCCATTGGTCCGATGATTGCGAGGCGAGCTTCCAGAAGCTCAAGACAGCCTTGACTACAACACCAGTTCTTGTGTTGCCTTCCGGTTCAGGGATGTATACAGTGTATTGCGATGCTTCGCGCGTTGTCTTGGGTTGTGTATTGATGTAGGAGGGGTGAGTTATTGCATATGCCTCCCGCCAGCTGAAGATTCATGAGAAAAATTATCATGTGCACGATCTGGAGTTGGCGGCGATTGTTCATGCTCTTAAGATATGGAGGCACTACCTGTACGGAGTTTCATGTGAGGTTTATACCGATCATCGCAGCTTGCAGCATTTGTTCAAGCAAAGGGATCTTAATTTGAGGCAGCGTAGGTGGCTTGAGTTACTGAAGGATTATGACATCACCATTCTTTATTATCCGGGAAATGCGAACGTAGTCGTAGATGCCTTAAGCAGGAAGGCAGAGAGTATGGGTAGCTTGGCATTCATTCCAGCAGAGGAGAGGCCACTAGCTTGGGACATTCAGTCCTTGGCTAACAGACTAGTGAGGTTGGACATTTCGGAGCCCAGCCGGGTTCTTGCGTGTATGGTTGCTCAGTCTTCATTACTGGGGGAGATAAAGGCCCGACAGTACGATGGTCCACATTTCGCGGTCCTCAGAGAGACGGTTCTTCAGGGAGGTGCCAAGGAGGTTTCTATTGGCGAGGATGGTGTTTTACGGCTCTAGGGTCATCTATGTGTTCCTAAGTTTGATGGTCTGAGGGAGAGGATACTAGAAGAGGCACACAGTTCGCGGTATTCCATCCACCCGGGGGCTACAAAGATGTATCGTGACTTGAGGCAACATTATTGATGGCGGAGGATGAAGAAAGACATAGTGGAGTATGCGGCTAGGTGTTTGAATTGCCAGCAGGTCAAGTATGAACATCAGAGACCGGGTGGCCTACTTCAGCAGATGCCTATACCAAAATGGAAGTGGGAGCGCATTACCATAGATTTCGTAGTTGGGTTGCCGCGGACCTTGCGGAAGTTTTATTCAGTATGAGTCATCGTTGATAGGTTCACCAAGTCGGCCCACTTCATTCCAGTGGCGACTACTTATACAGCGAAAAGGTATGCTCAGATTTATATTCGAGAGATAGTCCGATTGCACGGTGTGCCTGTTTCCATTATATCAGACACAGGCCCTCAGTTCACTTCCCATTTCTGGAGAGCCGTTCAGAGTGAGTTAGGGACCCGCATAGAGCTTAGCATAGCATTCCATCCTCAGACTGACGGACAGTCCGAGCGGACGATTCAGATTTTGGAGGATATGCTTAGAGAATGTGTGATTGACTTTGGAGGGCAGTGGGACCAGTTCTTGCCCTTGGCGGAATTTGCATATAACAACAGCTATTAGTCCAGCATAGAGATGGCTCCATACGAGGCTTTATATGCTCGCTGTTGTCGTTCTCCTATCGGGTGGTTTGAGCCTGGTGAGGCTAAGTTATATGGTACAGATTTGGTACAGGATGCCTTGGATAAGGTAAAGCCGATTCAGGAGAGGCTTCGCACCGCTCAGTCCAGACAGAAGAGTTACGCGGATCAGAAGGCGCGTGATATATCCTTCATGGTTGGCAAGAAGGTTCTCTTGAAAGTCTCGCCAATGAAGGGTATTATGAGGTTCGGGAAGAAGGGCAAGTTGAGCCCAAGGTTTATTGGCCCCTTTGAGGTGTTGAGACGAGTTGGAAAGGTTGCCTATGAGCTTGCTTTACCCCTAGCTTATCGGAGTTCATCCGATTTTTCATGTATCGATGCTTCGGAAGTATCATCCCGACCTATCCCATGTGTTAGACTTCAATACTATTCAGCTGGATGAGAGTTTGGGTTATGAGGAGGAGCCAATTGCTATCATTGATAGGAGGATTAACAGTTGAGGTCCAAGAGGATTTCTGTAGTGAGGGTCTAGGGGAGGGGCCAACCAGTCGAGGAGGCGATCTGGGAGTTCGAGGAGGACATGCGGAGCAGATACCCTCATCTATTCAGCACTTCAGCTACCTTTCTGTGTCTGTTCGAGGATGAACGTTTGTTTAAGAGGTGGAAGATGTAACGACCCGCCCGGTTGTTTGCCCTTATTGAACTCCGTTCCCCCAAATAAAACTCTCCGTGCTCGCTTTAACCAATTTACGACCTGCGAGGATGGTTTGTTCGGGATTTAGAAGAGTTTGGATTGAAATACACACATTCAACTCTTTAAGATCTTCTTAAAAGGCTAACTTTGACATTGGTCAACATTTTGAGCAAACGGGCCCGAATTTGTGTTTTGACGATTCTGGAGGGTCCGCGGGAAAATATGGGACCTAGGCGTATGCCCGAAATCGAATACCGAGGCCCCTAGCCCGAGTAATGAATTTTTTTTTAGAAATTGTTAATACAAAATATTAAGGATTCAAAGAAACTAACTAATGATTGATTTCATGGGTATGGGCTCGTATGTTGGGTCCGAAGCCCGGTACAAGTCCTGAATATCATTTAAGACCTACCCGCAAAATTTGGCGTCAACCCGAGTAGTTTAAGGGCGTTTTGGCCCGTTGTAGGAAAATTAAGAACTTGAAGTTCATATATTTGATTCATTTGGTTTTAAGAGGGTGATTCCTAGATTTAGCATTGTTTCGGGTGTTTCGAAGGTTCGAGTAGGCCCGTCTCGTAATTTTAGACTTGTCGGTATGCTCGGGCTGGTCCCGGGAGCCCCGAGCATCAATTGGACGAGGCTCGAGTGAAGTGGAAAAATTGGAGAAGTGCTGAAGGTTGCTGCTTCTGTCATAACCGCACCTACGGGTGGTGGACCGCAGGTGCGAGACCGCAGATACGGTCCTTGTATCGCAGAAGCGGCTCAGGCAAGCCAGGCCAGGAACCGCAGAAGCGGCTCCCAAGCCGCAAATGCGGCTTCGCACATGCGGCATCTAGACCGCAGAAGCGGTCCCAGCCTTCTCTCCCCATTTCGCAGATGCGGGACCGCAGATGCGGTCCCCTGACCGCAGATGCGGAAATCACCGTACCAGTGAGGTTCATTAAAGACGGGTTCTAAGCCATTTTTATCGCATATACACTTTTCCAGTGGCAATTTTGGGAGCTTTAGAGAGAATACTTCCACTTAGCATTGTGAGGTAAGTTTATCCCTCCCATCCTTAGTTTAATACTTGTGTATTAGGTAGATTAAATTGTAGAAATTAGGTAAAATCAAAGGGGTAAGAGCAAGACCTATGGTTTTAATGAAAGTTAGATTTAACCACGAAATTGGCCATGGAATAAATTAGAAATTGTATATTGTTGATCCTTAGGATGTAGAGAACAACCTCCTTCAAAAATCTCGGGATCCGGGCACGTGGGCCCGGGGTCAGATTTTAGAAAACTTGTGTTAAGGGTTGGGAAATTTCTTAAATAGCTAGAATTCGGTCTTGTGAGTCTATATTAACTAGTTCTTACTTCGTTTAACTAGTTTGGGATCGTTCGGCTCCGAATTTAGGGCTTGGACTCATTCTTTGAATTGAAAGTGCACTTTGGAGCGAGGTGAGTGTCCTTTCTAACTTTGTAAGAGGGAATTGTCCCCATAGGTATAATAATTGAGTAATTTGTTATTAAATGCGGGGGCTACGTTGCACTAGGTGACGAGAGTCCGTGCTAGCTACTATTATGTTAATTGTCCGGGTAGTTTAGGGCCCATATCATGCTATATCGTAATTGTTTCCATATTTTCTTGCTAATGTGATCACTTAGGATATGCTAGAGACTTGAAAAGAGATAAGCGAATGTATACCTTCATTGGACACTTGTATGAACTATCTCGGAAATAAATGCGCGTTCATGTGTTTCCTTGAATTAAATTGATATTTGTGGATCGGGCCGATCGCCTCGATAGAAATAGATGCATGTTTGCGCCATTCAACCCTCTGGCAGTGCACAGTTATTTTTCTGTTGGATCGGCCGTTGGCCTCGGCATAACGTGTGCATGACATATATATATGTGTGAAATCTTACCCATGGCTTATTCTGTTAAATATTTGAAATGTGTACGGTTAACTGCCAAATTGCTAGGGACATGACTTATTATCTCTTGTTGCATACTTTTGATTATTTGTGATTATCATGCCTAGCAGAACACCTTATTATATTATTTGACCCTAGTAAGTGTCAAGTCGACCTCTCGTCTCTACTTCATCGAGATTAGATGGGATACTTACTGGGTACATATTGTTTATGTACTCATACTAGGCTTCTGTACTTAATTGTACAGGGTCTGAGGCAGATACATCTGACGATCAGTTCGGTGCGCGCCCCTGATTCATAGTCCGAGACTTCCACGGTGAGCTGCTCTTTTCCTGTGGCGTTCGGCAGCTTGATGGAGTCTTTTCCTTACTTTTGTTGTCTATTGTATCTCTGATAGTAGGATAGTTTATTGTTTTGTTCATTCTACTAGTTGCTCATTACTTGTGACACCGGGTCTTGGCACACACATTAGTAGACGGTATCATTTTTTTTGGGGCTGTATAATTTTATGACTTTAATAATCATTTTGATACATTATTGATCGTTTTTGGTCTTAACTTTAATTTGAGAATCTGTTATATTTATTTTTGGGTAAAAGTAAAATGAGAACTTAATTGTATTTTTCGCTTTGGCTGTCCTGACAATGGTGTCGGGCGCCATCGTGACCTATTGTGGAAAATGGGTCGTGACATATTTCATGTTTGAGGATGATCAGAATTTGGTTTGGGGATTATTCTGAGCCTAGTGAGGGTTATTCTGTATCAGATTGGATTTTCTTGCTCTTGCGCAGTTGATACCACATGTATATCATCGAGCGGAGTGGGTGTTATTCGCGCTTTGGTTTATGTCGTATGTTTCTCTCTTATGCTATGATGGGTTGTGAGGGTTACATGATTCCTCGCATGCATATTGTGATTCAGTTTAGGCCTCTTAGCACTATGGGCGAGGTGGCCCTTGTGATGTTGATTTGCTTATTGCACCATAGTTGTGCTTGACTTTCTCAGTATTATTGTTCCTAATGATTTTCCCCATTGTTATATTTTTTTGCACTCTATTGTGCTTCATATTGATGCACATGTGATCAGTGAGCCCGATTATTATGGCTCGAAGGGTGCCCTATATGGGTTGATATGATAGGATCGTGTTGCACGTCGCGATGGTACGGTGATGAAATGTGGCTCCTTATTTCTATTTCGTGTATTTTGCTTTCACCTTGTTTAGGATAGTTCATAGTAAAATGCTGAAAATTTCCCTGCCTGCTTAACTTGCTTAGTAGTTTTCTTACTGTTATCTGTCATGTCTGAATTATTACTTGTTATTGTACGGGAACGGGTTGTGTGTGGTTCCATATGTTTATTGTTGATTCTTGTCGAAGTGGCTTCTCGTATTAGCAGAGATGAGGTTTCTAGACCTGAGATTTGCGCTAATGTATTGGGATGAGGACGGTTTGGGAGAATAACACTATATATTGTTGAGGATGTGGACAATAGCCCTGGTCGGGCGAGTGAGTTTCTTGGCTTATTAATCAGATGAGTGGTTAAGCGGTTATGCGTGTTTCTTTCATCATCGGTATGGTATGAAGGTTTTGAACGAGGTTCTAATCGATATGAGGTTTTCTACCGGCACCGTGATTTGATAGATTTGGAACGACTCCTGGCACGTTCGAGGACGAACGTATGTTTTATAGGTGGAGGATGTAACGACCCGACTAGTCATTTTGAGCATTTGCACTTCTCTTGGTAGTTTACCAGCGTGAGTAGCTCCGAATGATGTATTTTGACTTATGTGAATCTTCAGTTTGGGTTTTCAGGTTATTCGGGACTGATTTGGAAGAATGATTCTCAACTAGGGAGCTTTAAACATGAAAGGTTTGACCAAGTTTGACTTTTTAGTATTTGACCTCGAAATTGGTTTTTGATGGTTCGGTCATCTCAGTTGAGTGATTTTGGACTTAGGAACGCGTTGGGATTGTGATTTGGAGGTCCGTAGTAGAATTTGGCTTTAAATGGCGAAAGTTGGAATTTTAAAAAGTTTGACCGGTAGTAGACTATTTGATATCGGGGTCGGATTTTGATTCCGGAGGTAGGAGCAGGTCCGTAATGTCAAATGTGACTTGTGTGCAAAATTTGAGGTCAATCGGACGGGATTTGATAGGTTTCGGCATCAGTTGTGGAAGATTAAAGTTTCAAGTTCATTGATTTTTGGATTGAGGTGTGATTCTTCATTTTGATGTTTTTATGTGTATTTTAAGGCCTCAAGTAAGTTTGTATTATGTTATGGGACTTGTTGGTATGTCTGGACGTGGTCCCAAGGGGCTCGGGCGTATTTCGGATCATTTTCCTCCATGTTATTATTGCTGGTTTCTGTTGCTACCTGATGCTTTTGGTGTTCTTCGCAATCGCGTAGGTCCATCCGCGATAACAAAGTGTAATTTGTTCTGGTATGAAATTGTTCTTCGCGGACGCGATATAAGGGACGCATTCGGAATGTGATTTGGAGGTCCATAGTAGAATTTGGCTTGAAATGGCAAAAGTTGGAATTTTAGAAAGTTTGACCAGTAGTGGACTATTTGATATCCGCGTCGGATTCCGATTCCGGAGGTGGAGCAGGTCCGTAATGTCAAATGTGACTTGTGTGCAAAATTTGAGGTCAATCAGATGGGATTTGATAGGTTTCAACATCAGTTGTGGAAGATTGAAGTCTCAAGTTCATTGACTTTTGGATTAAGGTGTGATTCGTCGTTTCGATGTTGTTATGTGTGTTTTGAGGCCTCGAGTAAGTTTGCATTATGTTATGGGACTTGTTGGTATGTTTGGACGTGGTCCCGAGGGGCTCGGGCGTATTTCGGATTGATTTCGGATAATTTTACTCCATGTTGTTATTGTTGGTTTCTGTTGCTACCTGATGCTTCTGGTGTTCTTTGCGATCGCGAAGGTCCATCCGCGATCGTGAAGTGTAATTTGTTCTGGTGCAAAATGGTTCTTTGCGGACGCGATATAAGGGACGCATTCGCGAAAGGTAAATTGATTCGGTTCCGCATTCGCGATGGGGCGTCGCGTTCGCAAAGAGCTTAAATTGAGGAAGTGAATGGTATGTCTTCGCATTCGCGAAGTAGCAGCTGGTTCGCGAAGGGTTGGTCTTGTTGTGCATCACGTTCGCGAGGATTATGCCGCGAACGCGTAGAGCCTTTTGAGCTGGTCTGATTTTGTTCATCGCGAACGTGACGGTTATCCTGCGTTCGCAAAAGAGCAGACCTGGGCAGATTATAAAGTACTCTATTTCGAGGGTTTCGGCCAGTTTTACATTTTGGGAGCTATGACTCTTGAAGCAATTTTCACCATATGAATTGGGTTTTGAGCCGTTCAGAGGTCACTACGCATGTGATGGCATTTTTGGAGTATCGCTTGGATAGCTCGGTATTGCAATTGGCTTGTTCGAGGTAAGTGTTTTGCCTTTGTCGAGGAAATTTTTCCTCTTGTTTGTCATTGTTTGCTACATGCGGGGGTGATACATATATGAGGTGACGAGCGTCTATGTATGTGCCAGGGTTAATCATGCTCGGGAGGTGGATTATGTTACATTTATATTTTGTTGAATTTCGAGACCTCTTGCTTCATGCCTCACTTGACTTCTTGATATTAAGAACCTAGTATTAAATGTTAGAATCCAGACTTAGCATAATATAACTTGATCAAAATTTGATGAAATTCTGACAAATACAATTGATGTGCCTAATTTGGTCATCTCTATGCATAGTCATATATACATTGGTACGGCCAATATTTTGAGATGCTAGATTCCATACTTGTGTTATTGATAATTTGTGGGATTTATGGAAGTACTTGAATTATGTAGCCCTTGAGGGATCATTGAATCAATGTTGGCTTGGAAAGCAGTGAGAACACTCTCCTCGATGTTATTTATACTTCCTGTCATGCCATTTTTATTGGTATTCATATGCTTGGTAAGGAAGAGTTAAACGCACGAAGGGTGATGCCGTGCCATTTTATATTCATTGTCATGTGAGGAAGAGTGTAAAGCACGAAGGATGATACTGTGCCATTTTATATTCATTATCATGTGTGGAACAGTGTAAAGCACGAAGGGTGATGCCGTGCCATTTTATATTCGTTATCATATGAGGAAGAGTGTAAAGCACGAAGGGTGATGCCGTGCCATTTTATTTTCATTATCATGTGAGGAACAGTGTAAAGACGAAGGATGATGACGTGCCATGTTATTGAGAGTAAAATCACGAAAGGTGATGCCGTGCTGTTTCATTTATAATGTTATGATTGTGTGTTATCGTGAGGTCATGGTACAATGGGTGTTTCCATTTAGGCGAGGATGATGGACATGCATTATGTTTGATATCAGTCTTCCGTTGTGCATTCATGTCCTTACCCTGAACTGTTATTGTCATAATTGTCGACCCGATGTGTCTTGTTGCTATTGTTCTGTCATTAATCTCTATTTCAATTGTTGTTTTGTTCCTCATACCTTCTACTTGCTTAACTTGCAAGTACCATGCTAAATTCTTGCTTTTATAATTATACTCATGTTGTATCTATTCTGTTGCACTTTAGTATAAGCCTTCCACCAGGCTAGCCATTTTTTCCCTTGCTTGTCAACTTGTAAAGATCATGTATTCCAGTCTTATTTGTTATATTTGTACTGAGGCCTCCAATATGCTAGTTAGTTGAAGTTGATATCCTTGTTTTCCAGTTGTTGTTATTACTCACATGCTTTCCGCTTAGTGTTTTACTGTTTCCCACATGTGTATCTTTGTCCATTGTTGTTACTTGCGTATTTCCTACTTGTAATTCCTGTTATTGATATTTCTATCATCTGGTCGGTTCTGTTACTCGTACATTTGGGAGGATGAGTAGAACGCACGAAGGGTGTTGCCATGTTAATTGATTTGTCACAAGAATTATATATATGTGGTGAGGCAGAGATAGAAGCACGAAGGGTGTTACCGTGCCGTTTGACTTGATATCTTGGATATACTCCTCATACCAGGAAAGATAGTAAATCTTCTACTTTGATTCCTTTTAGTAATTGTTGGTTGTCTCGCCGAGTTGTATACGGTACTTTTATCTTTTATGCTTTGAACTGCTTTTACTATTAATCTAATGCACAAGTTATCACAATAAGCATCTTTTAATTAAAAGTCTCGTCACTACTTCGACGAGTTTAGACAAAATACTTACCAGTACATGGGGTCGGTTGTACTGTTAGTACACTTCTCTACAATGTGTACAGAGTTCTGGAGCAGAGTTGCTGGTGATATCGGGTGCTAATTCTGAAAATTTTCGCACATCCTGGATATAGCTGCCTCTTGTCGTTGGTAGCTTAGTTATTTACTATTCCGTTTATGTATCTTTCAAACAGAACATGTGTTTATTCATACCAGCTTTGTAAATTCCAAGTCTTAGAAGCTCATGAGTCATACTACCAGGTCTTGGATAAATTTGTAAATGTTCAGTTATATATTCTCTATTTTTTTTATAATCTCAGTTGAGTTGTATTTTACGTTAGTTGGCTTACCTTGCGGGCTGAGTTAGGTGCCATCATGACTTGTGGTTTTTGGGTCGTGACAAGTAAACTTCTGGTTTACTGTGATACATGATGTAGTACAAATTGAAGAATAAGGCAGGAAACTTCTAACATACATATTATTTTATCCTTTATGATTGTGGAAACATGAAGATTTTCAATCTTCCAATCATATATAGTGTCAATATGATAGCCATTTTTATTAGTAAACTTCAGGTTTACTACAATATATGTTTTGATCACAATCATATCATATGAATGACATATTTGTATATCAGCTCTTCGAGAGCCTTTATTTATTATCCACAATCTAATATTATTCGGACACTACTGGTGTTATGTGTCTTCTAGACAAACAGTTAGCTCTTCAGAAGTTTTTGACACATTTGTACTATCAGATATTGCTCACATTTCTAGTATCACGAGAGAAAGTCTAAATTTTTAAATGACAAAAATTAAGAATTTTAATATTTCTACCACTAACTTTGTGATAAATATCTCCTTCAAGGTGAAATACCATTAACATCTGAATATTTTGTATCAATGCGGCAACCACATAGTCATTGCATCCTTTAAGGAAAGATACACGAGTTGTTATTTCCTTCGTGGAACTCAATAACTAACCATAATATATTAATATGGTGGTAGTAGAACGAATTCTACAAGAATGCTTTTGCCTTAGAATGATACTTAATAAAATTATCCAAGATGTTTTACGTACAACAGGTACGTGCGGTAATGATCTTTATGCCACAAAGATAATATTTATATCCTCTTTTATGCTAGCTCTTTAGGAGGTGAGTTGTGGTATTTCTTCATTCACTCCAGGGAATAAAAATGTGCTTCAAAAATAACTTTGAATAGCTCATTATTTTATTTAAGCATAGAATGACACAATTTCATAATATTTTCCTGCTTCAGGAGAAAAATTCAATTGTGTTACTACTTCAGGAGCAAATTTAAAATACGTAAAATTGAGTATATATTATCTCTATCATATTACTTCTTCTGGAGGTGAATCGTAATATATTTACATCAATAGCGCGCTCATATTTATGGCTTTACTAATATTATCACATTCACTTCAGGGATGGATTAATATTTATCAAAAGTTGTCATCCTTCAGGGAACGAAACATAATATTTGAACATGCATTAATGACACCAAATTGTGTGATGTGTTAGAACCTCTTTTAAGATAACACTACTTCAGGAGCAAATCGAGGCATGCATATAATATAGAGAATATTTCTCTAGCTTATCTTCAATTGTAACCATAGAAAGCTTAGATTATCACTTCTGGCGCCCATAGGCATATACCACTTTTGGTGGTTAACAAAATTTAGTTACAATGAAATATAAAAAATATAACCACTTCTGGTGGTTGTATATTTCGTGCAAACTCTACTGGAGTTTAAGTGGATCTAACGATGTTATCCACTTTGTAACCCTTTATTAAGATAATAAGGATGAAAATAAATGCCAAAATAGGTACTGTATATGTAGCATATAACCAAGAAAGCGATGATAAAGATATTAAATCAAATATAAGCAAAAGGCTCAAATTACTTTACACAAATTTGGCCACTCCAGACGTAAGTGATATCCACATTGTTTACCGTGAAAATGGTAATTACAAATTTGATTTTGTGGTTCGAAAAATACCTAATCTATTTTTATGCTAGTTGTTAAGCAATGGATGCTAAGTAAAAGATGAGAAAATAAGATTATAGATCAGAGATGATATGATAACCGAGCCAAACGGCTGGAGACCGGGGGCCTCGAGCTTGCTTATTCGAGGCCTCGAGGTCGAGTCCTATACCCTTCTGAGGGCAGTCGATGGAGGGACTAACAGTTATGATAGATTCAATGACGGCTCTTTATGGCCAATGATAAGCAATGAATGAAGAACAATAAATAGAACATAAAAAATATAAGCATTAAATGAAAGCAATGAATTCAAGAGAATATGTTAAGAGCAGAGAGAATGTTCTTGTAATGAATATTGAGCAACAGATAGGCTACAGATGACAAGGACCCTCTTTTTATATTCGGGAGAACCCAAACATAGAACAAAAGCATTTATTACAAAGTAAGATATCTGGCACAACTACCTAGTAATCTAGCGCAGACTGGTACTATTCTTGCAGGTGATGTCAATTCAGACCATATACCTATGGAACTTCCCGCTTACCTTCGATAATCACAGACTCATGCTGCGTCGAGGTCGAGTGTGAAGAGCCTTCGAGGTCGAAGCCTCGAGTTGCGTCCCCGGATCTTCAGGGCCTTTTCGAGGCTAAGGGAGAGGCGCAATGATGGCGACATCGGGCCTCCCGATCTCGCCTGTATACACACATCACTATTGCCAAGAAGAAAAGCTCACCACCTCAAGGATATAATCTGTCTTATGATGCTCGTAACGAACAAGATCTAATCACGGACGTAAGAGCATCGGCTTACATCGGAGATGAACACTGAAATATAAATTAAATTCGAAGTAAGTGGTCAAAATGGCAGAGTCTCGTGCTGATAACTTGTTATAAAATAAAACTGTAAAGTAAATAAACTAAAGAGAAGTAGAGAGAGCGGTTGATATAATATTGAACTTCAAAATAATGTACATAATGAACTGAAGACTCCTTTATTTTTAGAAAGAGAAAGCAGCTACGAGGCTTTTTAGGAAGCAGCTGCAAGGCTTTTCAAGAAGTAGGTGCGAGGCTTTTCTTGAGTTGTTTGTAAGCTGTCTGCATGAGCTGCTTGCAACCTGCGTGATTAATAAGAAGCTGATGCAAATCATTTCATTGAGTTGCTTGCAACCTGCCTGCATCAGCTGCTTGTTGATAAACTTCAATGTAGTACTAAATGGATAATCTTCTTCAAAAAGATTATCTATAGCGAAATATTAAATAAACACCCACAATATAATTATTTTCATAACAGTATATATATATATATATATATATATTAGCTTACCAACATTATATACGGGTCAAGTTCAAGTGTTCAACTATCTTAACAATGGCACATCAAATTCCACAAATATGAGTCTAGAGGATATTAGTAAACTACTATTCCAGCCTTATTCTTTAGTAGATTTTTATGTTTAGTATATTATGCATACTAATCCCAAAAAAAGAAGACAATCAAATAACTTTGGTAATTGTAAACAAAGCTAGAAATCAAAGTAAAATATCTTTTAAACGTATTATTTATAACTCAAACATATTAATTAATAATATATGCGATTTTTGAAAATTGTATACTAAATTACATGAGATACACGTGCAAAGCGCATGTCCAGAAACTAGTAAAACAAAAAAAGAGAAGAATATGTGGAATTAGGTATGATTGTAATTTTGGGTTAACAATAATATTTTAAGAATACATGCCCACTCATAAGCCCGAATTTAAATTTTATGTTAAACAAGTGATTCGCTAAGCTTATAAGCTAATTAAACTAGCTTAATCCTATCATAAAGATTAAAAAATTGTTTAATCCTACCACATCACAAGACAAATAATGATTTGTTTAAAGTGAGAAAATGACTGATGAAGATTAATTTTTCCAAAAATTATAATCAAAGAAACATACAAAATAATATTATAGTATTTCTATATTCACTTTTTAGAATGATAATAAATTTAAATTTTTTTAATTTCAACATTAAGATTAGTAAATTTGAGAAATCATTTTTTAATTTGGTTATATGATATTTAAGAAGCTATTCAAATTTAATTATTATATTTAAAGACTTATATTATTTAGAATAGGGATTACTGTGAGATTTCGAGTGTTAAAAAATATTAATTTAAAAAATAAAATATATCAATTAAAGTGCTTTGACACAATGGTATGTATATATCTAAAATGAACCTTTGAAAGAGTATAACTTTGTAACCAGTTTAAATAAATCAAATTGTTTTAAATATCTCATTTCTAGATTTCTATTTGTGTAGATGGAATTTGTGCTTCGTAGATGGATGTATAATAGGAATCATCCTAATAGTGCGGGATTGAGAGATGAATTTATTGAAGGGGTTGCTGAATTTATTGCTAAGGCTAAAACACTTGATGATTTTCTTATTGGAGGAAGGATTACATGTCCATGTGTGAAATGTAAGTGTATTAATTTATTGAAATCAGACGAAGTTAAAGTTCATCTCTACAAGAAAAGGTTTGTAGAAAATTATTATATACGAACTGTTCACGGGGAGAATCATATTAGTTTAGATAATGTTAACTTTCATAATTCTTTTGATGGTGAAGGTAGCACCACTGCGGAGCATAATGTTAAAAACTCAAGATTATCGATAAAACACCACCTCATACCTTACGATCTCTCTTAGTCTACTACTTGTGACGGTACAAGTTAGCAACTACTTATAAGTATTTGTGTCAGATCACATATGCTTTACTAATTTGTACTATTACAACTTGATCAAATGCTATAGTCGATGTTAATTTTTAACAAGTAAATGAAACGTTCAAATTCTAAAGCATAATGATGATCAAACGTATCATAGCTGTTGGGATATATACTATTAACCATGTATTTGATTTAGATATAGTATTTCTCATTGAATAGTTGTTTATTCAATTTTAATAAAGTTTTGAATAGATCATATATTTGTGATGACCCGATAGGTCATCTTAAGATTTAAAACAAAATTCCGTGTTTCGAGGCCTTTAAAACCTCATTTCATCACTCATCGATTTGCGTGCGCAATCCGGGCGTATTTCCGGATGGTTTTGTGTTGAAAGTTGATAAAAATAGGGATTTTTGATAAAAACTTCATTTGAGTTGACTTCGGACAACATATTTGGTAAACGAACTCGGATTTGTGTTTTGACAGTCTTAGTGGGTCCGTATCAAAATATGGGACCTGGGCGCATGCTCGGAATCGAAGGTCCCTAGCTCGAGTTATGAGTTTTTGATGAAAATTATAAGTCTGAAAATTTAATGGTTTTTAAGAAATTGTTAATATTTGATCTTGTTGGTATCGGGTTTGTATTCTTGTTCCGGAGCCTGGTACAGTTCATTACAATTTTTAAGACATGTCTGTAAAATTTGGTGAGAAATGGAATTGGCTTGACGTGATTTGGACGTCCGGTTGTGTAAATAGAAAATTCAAAGTGTTCTTGAGAATTTCATTTGATTTGGTGTAAATTCGTGGATTTAAATGTTATTTTGGTGATTTGATCTCACGAGCAAGTTTGTATGATATTTTTAGACTTGTGTGCATGTTTGGTTTGGAGCCCCGAGGGCTCGGGTGCGTTTCAGATAGGCTAAAGAGTGGAATTGGACTTGAGCATTGGTGATATCTGCAATTTCTGGGAATTGGCCTCTGACTTCACATTTGCGAGATCAGAATTCGCATTTGCGAGCATGTCAGCTTCACATTAGTTAGCTACTCATCGCAAATGCGAAGAGAAGCTGGGCCATACAGTCTTCGCAATTGCGAAGAACTCTTCACATTTGCGAATTAAAGCTGGGAGGGCAAGTGATCGCAAATGCGAACATATCTTCACAATTGCGAAGGCACCAGAGATGTGAAGGACCTCACATTTGCGATGGTCCCTTCGTATTTGCGAGCTTCACAAGGAGCACAAGATTCCACTTTTCTGTGGAAAACACCCTTATCAATAATTCTAATTTTACGTATGGACAATTTCTTAATATCTTATTCATTCGCAACAAAATATTTTCTTTGTGCGTCGGTAAAAGAAAACATGTTTTTTGGTGGAGAGATACTATTTCACCAATCGAGTCTGTCGCGACCCAAAATCCACTAAGGGTCGTGATGGCGCCGGACACCGCTGTCAGGCAAGCTAACCAAAATACTTAATTAAATTCTTGTTTTAATGATTTTGAAAACTATGATTTTCCTTAAATCTTACTAGTAAAAGGTATTAAATTAAATATAAATGTTAAGAAGTTAATACAATATATCTCATAGTCATCCCAGAACCCGGTGTCACAAGTGCATGAACGTTTACTAGGGAATGAAATAAAATACAGTAACTGTCCGGAATACGAAGTGGACAGGAATGAAAATACAGCCCAATACACTGAAGGAGACTATACTGGCTGCGGGTAGCCTCGAGAAATGCAGCTCACCTAGTCTCCGTATCATCCATGCTGCTACGCCCGGTAGACCGCTAGGAATACCTGTACCTGTGCAACAAAATGCACAGCAAGTGTAGCATGAGTACGAAAACAACGTGTACTCAGTAAGTATCCCGCCTAAGCTCAAAGAAATAGAGACGAGAGGTCGACTTCGACGCTTACTAGTGGTCCAATAACAATACACAATTAATATAATAAAATCCGGGATTTTTATAAAGCATGGTCATAACTCAACAGAATGAAACAAGTAATCAATTCCTTTATTCAAAGGAAAATTTCCAAATTTCGTTTTCATCAATTATACATTTATTCTCAAGTCAAGGAGTGACAATATCAACTTCAACGAACTGCAAGGTAAGCAATACAAGCATGCACAACTCATGCCAAGGTCGTACGGCCCGATCCAATAATATTCAAAATGTGCACTGTCAGAGGGTCGAATAGCGCGAATCATAGTTGCATCTATTACCCCGCTCGCGAATCATACATGCACCGCGATCAAATACAAATAAACATCATCTTGCTCGCGAATCATACATGTGGCACAGGTACACAGAAACACATATTCAAACAGTCAATCAAGGCTTCATCTAAGAGGCAATTGTTCAAGGAGGTGTACATTTCTCTTTTACAAGTCAACAAAACGAAGTTTAACTCTTTTAGAAAATCATTTGCCACCTCGATGTGACTTAAGCAAATTAAACCATTAATAAAGTTACAATTATTACAAGTAAGCATGCTTCTGGGTCCTAGACTACCCCGACATAGGCATAATAGTAGCTACGCACGGACTCTCGTCACCTCGTGCGTACGTAGCCCCCACAAATAGCAGCACATATGTTCAATTAATCACCTATGGGGACAATTCCCTCTCACAAGGTTAGAAAGGAGACTCACCTTGCTCCGAAGTTCCTTAACCGGCAATGCACGCCCTTCCGAAGGCTCAAATTGATGCACAACGCTCCAAAACTAGTCAATAATTATACAAATCCATTAATATATGTTCAATTACTCATTGCAATCCAATTTATAACAATTCCTAACCCCGATCGAGAAGTTGACAAAATTGCCCTCGGGCCCACGTGCCCGGATTCCGAAATTTTTCGAAGATAAAGTTTACCCATAACCTCACGAAGTCAAATATATAATTTACTCTTAATTTCATGTCCAAAAATCGTGGTAAAAATCCAAATATAAATTTCTAGGTCTTCCACCAAAAACCCATCATTTTTTCACTAACTTTCATGCTCAAATCCATATACAATCATGTATTTAACTCAAAACTAACATAAACCCCTTACCTCATACTTGGTGGTGAAAATGGCACCTCAAAGTTGCTCCAAAAATCGGCTCCAGTGGAAGAAATGGGGTTGAAATGAACTCAACCCCCGATTTAAAAGAACCTCACTGCCTCCAGCATTTTCGAACCTGCGGTGCACAAACTGCTCCTGCGGCCCCCGCTTCTGCGGCGCAAGTGCCACTTCTGCGGTCCCAGGCTCTAGGCCAAAAATCCGCTTCTGCGGTCTCCTCAGCGCAGATGCACGACCGCATCTGCGGTTAAAATACCGCACCTGCGGTCACTGCTCTACCTCCCCTAAGCCACATATGCGACCCCCTTGGCCGCTTCCACGGCTCCGCACCTGCGGCCAAAACCTCGCAGGTGCGGTTACACCAGATACCAGCTGCCTCAATTCCTCTTCAAATTCCAAAATTGATCCGTTAACCATCCGGAATCCACCTGAGGCCCCCGGGACCCCAACCAATCAAGCCAACCAGTCCTAAAACACATTACGAACTCGCTTGTGCCTCAAATCATATCAAGCAACGCTAAAATCACGAATCACACCCTAAATCAAACTTGATGAACTTAAGGATTTCAAACTTCAACATTCGATGCCGGAACCTATCAAATCACCTCTGATTGACCTCAAATTTTTCACACAAGTCATATTCGACCTTGCGGACCCACTCCAACTTCCGGGATCGGAATCCGACCCCGATATCAAAAAGTCCACTCCCGGTCAAACTTCTCAAAAACTTTCAAGTTTCTATCTTTAGCGAAATGACTCCAAAATGAACCAGAGACCTCTGAATCAACTTCCGATCGCGCTCCCATCACCAAAATCACCATACGAAGCTATTCGCAGACTCGGAATCCCAAACAGACAACGATAACACTGAAATGCACTTCAACCCAAACTTATGAAATTCCTCCCAAAAATGCTAACTTCCACAATAGGTGCCGAAATGTTCCCAGGTCTTCCAAAACTCGATACGGACACACGCCCAAGTCCGAAATCATCATACGAACCTGCTGGAACCTTCGAATCCCGATTCCGAGGTCGTTTACTCAAAAATCCAGTCTTAGTCAATTCTTTCAACTTAAAGCTTCCGCAATGAGAATTCTCTCTCCAAATCAACTCCGAACTTCCCGGAATTCAATTCCGACCATGCGTACAAGTCATATTACCTGATATGAAGCCGCTCATGGCCTCAAACAGTTGAACGACGCACTAGAGCTCAAAACGACTGGTCAGGTCGTTACATTCTCTCCCACTTAAACATACGTTCGTCCTCGAACGTGCTAAGAACTGCGCTGGAGTTGTCTGAAATCATAGCTGAACACCTTAAGCACCTACCTGTGCTACCACAGCTCAGTTGAGCACAATAATTCGATCAAATCTGAAGATATTATCTTTTATTCAAACAATTAAGCTTAGAACCCAATTCCAACATCCGAAATTCTCCGTCAGGCCTGCTTTCAATATACGAACACCGTATCGATCAACACACGAGGCACCAGAACATGATTGCATACCTTTGCTGAATTCTCACCATGCACCACATCATTCACAGGACCATAATAACATTCTCTGATCATAATAACCAACATTCCCCGAATCTGATGCTCACAACGCACCTCATGGTTTATATAAGTCTTGTCCCAGTGCATATAATACCGCCACGACGGAGAAGACGCGTGGAAATTCATAACCAACTGTCGGGTCAACAAATCATTGAGTATATACTTCTAACAAGAACATTACCTCATTCTGAACCAAATAGTAGTCTTTTCTCTTTAATATACTTCACACAATCCGATAACACTGATCCTTGATCCAATAACCTTATCTTACTCTGTACGAACTTCTCAAACAACAAGTCACCCCTGACATGACCAAAAGTCTCACATGATGCCACAACGTGACAATAGGCTACAAACTCGAACGCAATTCATAATGAAAAATAAACTCTGGAAGGGACTACTCAGGTCACATAACTAACATGAACTCCCCTCCGAAAATGGAAACAAAACACACAGAAGGGAATATAAGGGACCGTAATTATCATCACAGTGTTGCGGCGTGCAACCCGATCCAAACAACATACCCATGGCGGCGTGCCACCCGATCCACACATAAAATTCACATAAGGAGATACACATCGAGCTAAACCGCTCCTTACAACAAAATGTCAAATATCAGTCACAAGCACGCTATGTGCATAATACCATCCCTGAGGGGACATACAGCGCCATAAGCTAACAACTCAAGCACAACTGAGGTGCGATATATGTGCCGAAACGAAAGAGCCATCCTGCTCATATAACACCATCGCTACACGGAACCTCACCACATAAGAAATCTACTAAGACGTTTCGCAACTCACACGGCATAATATAGCATTACATGAAATACCCGGTGACGAAATAACATCCAATGTCCGAATACTCCTCCATAAGGAGATCTATGCTGAAATGAACACATTCGGCCTGATATAGAGCCCATATTCGCACTTAAATCCATTCACTGACCTCAAGTCGATTCTGATTGTACCGAACTAAGTCCATAATCTCTCCTGGGTCCATAATAACCCCCTTTTTTCCCATAACACCCAGGGAAAACCATCATAGCCGGAGTAATCCTCCACAGTCCAAAACCCAATAAACCGAGTGTCTCCAGGAATAAATTCTCAAATTAAGGATATCACCCCAATCTTCATACTTGGTTTCATTCTCCAATCAATCAAGTGACTACATTCCACACTTATATAATCTTTCCATGAGACACGCTCCCACGACCTTCCGTAACAGATAACATGTCTGTACATCCATACCATCGGTCGCAATAACGCTGAAAAGGGATCAATAATCCTTAAGCAGGATGCAAAGCCTTTTTCACAAACCACCGATCTCAGCCGACGCTGAAGACAATACCAGCTTACTCTAGTCATTCAAACCCCTTTCATGCTCATCCTAGCTCATGACATCCTTGTCAATACTAGACCGCAACCTTGATCCTCACGTTAAAATTTCATACCGCTCACTGCACCTTAACAAGCCAGCATGCGATAGTACAAGAATGTCATCATAACTCCTGAACCACTAACATTTTAAACACTTCCTCACATGGAAGCTTTTTACTTAACTCATTCCAAGAGAACCATAACAGCACACCAGTGAATCCTCGCAACCGCAGCAGATACAATTCTTCAAGTAGTGGCCTAAACTACCACATCCCTTTTCGGGATCCGCCTACACATAGCAGGCCACAATACTAGAATACTTCCGAATGAATTCAATTACGACGGCCGTCAAGCCTCACATGTACCATCACAAATCACTTGCATAACTTAATCACGCTGAAGGAATTGATCACTACCACCAATATGCCAATTCAATCATGGCTATCCGATCCAACCTCTTCCAATTTATCCTTAATTGCCTTAGAAAAATGATAACTTCCTTCCACACGTAACACACTCAACCCGCACGCATCCCGAGGGGTCTTGTAACATGAGACCATGCTGTCTCAAATCCCACGGACCACCTCATACCTTCCTTGCCACTCACTTCTACGCGAAGCATAATTCCTGAGCCTTCCTAAAGCCCGAACACGAATCGATGATGCCAATTATAGAACACATTCTTCAATTCCTTTGCTCAAATTACTACTGATGTTCTCTTTCCTTAGCCGAAACAACTTACCAATACGCCGATAACCCAAAATTCACAAGAAGATAATCATACAACCCAATCGTAGATGGCGGGACACTCCCACTTAGCTTGAAGCCACCATTACGCAACTCTGGAATCCAACAAGATTCTTTCTTTATTGTTGACATGATCTAGCGCAACCAACCCGCCAAGCTCCTCGAAATCTTTCTGTAAAACCATTTATGAATACTCTGAATCATTAACCATATTCACATGTCCGACCTCTTTACCAGATATCCAGTAGAATTCTTTGCACAAGCTTCGCCAACCACGCGACCGCTGATCTTCTCACAGGAGATAGCCCACCTGAGCCCATGCTCATTTACCAGCTGCACAAGTCCATTCACTCCTCGTGCACATCAACTAAATGTGCGATAATATCTCCCAATTCAAAGTTACGTTGCATCCTCCTTCTTATCAAGAAACTCCTTTCCGTCATATCAAATCTCCCGCCGAATAATAGCCGATATTTCAAATTAAGTCCGTAGACCTAGTAATTGACCACCCTGAATCCCAAATCACTCTAGACCTCTTCTCCGAGTGTGTAGTTAACCTGCCACTGACCCCGTACGCTACTCTGCCCCTCTCCCACCTTGGGCAAACTCACTTCTTTAAGAAGATACTCGACCTCCACTTCTTACACCTGGCCTTCTAGAAGTTTAACCACCGCATGACACTTCCCGCACGTCCTTCCTCATCCTTTGCTGCTCTGCTGATGCCTTAGATCAAAATCTATTTCGGTAGCATTTGAACTAACAGATCGCGACTAACTTTTAAACCTTTCCGAAGATCATCTTTCTCGAACCGTCAGCATTAGAAATATACATTCAATCCTAAACCACCGCACCCCGCCATCTCTGACAACCGCTTCTCCAATACTATCTTACAATTTCTTGCCCCAAGGGCAAATTGTAGAAGGTCTTAACACCGGCGAACTTAGTACATTCAACAAGGACAACGACACTTCATCACAGATGAAAATTCCGCCACGTTCGCAAATACAATGCCTCGCTACTCCATCAACCCAAATTTGAACATTCCTAGCTCGATTGCTTTTCCCCCGCCGGGAATAAAATACCGAATCTCTAAATCATGCATTGAGTAAACCTCCCTTCAAGTCATTCACTGCCCCAACATGTAGGCAAGCATCCTACCGTCACATCAATACTGCGCGACAATCATTCATAAGCATCATGGCAACTTGCGCCTAGCCTCAGAGCTCTCAGAAGTACGACTACTGAGTTGAAATGGCAGAATATCCTTTCACAAAGCGACGACAATAGTCAAATCAACCCCGCCGGGAGAAGCATCGCGTACCACCTCTGTAGTACCTTTAAAATTTCTCAATTCTTGATTTATAATAAGCGCTCCACGTCGCATAAGATTGGATAGGAAGGAAATAAAGGCATAAGCCTCAAAGGAATCAAATCGCACGATGTGGAATCAAGAAGGGAAGTGCTCCTAACAGCCCTGTAGCCTCCCGAAGATAAGTACAGACGTCTCCGTACCGATCCGCGAGACTCTACTAGACTTGCTCAGGACTCGTGAGGCTTACGGGAACCTAGTGCTCTGTTACCATGTTGTCGCGACCCAAAATCCACTAAGGGTCGTGATGGCGCCGGACACCGCTGTCAGGCAAGCCAACCAAAATACTTTTTTAAATTCTTGTTTTAATGATTTTGAAAACTATGATTTTCCTTAAATCTTACTAGTAAAAGGTAATCATTTCAAATTAAATATAAAAGTTAAGAAGTTAATACAGTATATCCCATAGTCATCCCAAAATCCGGTGTCACAAGTGCATGAGCGTTTACTAGGGAATGAAATAAAATACAGTAACTGTCCGGAATACAAAGTGGACAGGAATGAAAATACAGCACAATACTCTGTAGGAGACTATACTGGCTGCGGGTCGCCTCGAGAAATACAGCTCACCTAGTCTCCGTATCATCCATGCTGCAACGCCCAGTAGATCGCTAGGAATACCTGTCCTGTGCAACAAAATGCACAACAAGTGTGGCGTGAGTAAGAAAACAACGTGTACTTAGTGAGTATCCCGCCTAACCTCGAAGAAGTAGAGACGAGAGGTCAACTTTGACACTTGCTAGTGGTCCAATAACGATACACAATTAATATAATGATATTCGGGATTTTTATAAAGCATGGTTGTAACTCAACAGAATGAAACAAGTAATCAATTCCTTTATTCAAAGGGAAATTTCCAAATTATATTTTCATCAACTATACGTTTATTCTCAAGTCAGGGAGTGACAATATCAACTTCAACGAACTGCAAGGTAAGCACTACAAGGATGCGCAACTCATGCCGAGGTCGTATGGCCCGATCAAACAATATTTAAAATGTGTACTGCCAGAGGGCCGAATGGCGCGAACCATAGATGCATCTATTACCCCGCTTGCGAATCATACATGCGACGCGGTCAATTACACATAAACAATCACCAAGCTCGCAAATCAGACATGCGACGCAGGTACACATAGAAACACATATTAAAACACTCAATCAAGGCTTCATCTAGGAGGCAATTGTTCAAGGAGGTGTAAATTTCTATTTTACAAGTCAAGTAAATGAAGTTTAACTCTTTTAGAATATCATTTGCCACCTCGATGTGATTTAAGAAAACTAAACCATCAATAAAGTTACAATTATTACAAGTAAGCATGCTTTTAGGTCCTAGACTACCCGTACATAGGCATAATAGTAGCTACGCACGGACTCTCGTCACCTCGTGCGTACGAAGCCCCCACAAATAGCAGCACATATGTTCAATTAATTCACCTATGGGGACAATTCCCTCTCACAAGGTTAGAAAGGAGACTCACCTTGCTCCGAAGTTCCTTAACCGACATTCCACGCCCTTCCGAAGACTCAAATTAATGCACAACACTCCAACACTAGTCAATAATTATACAAATCCATTAATATATGTTCAATTACTCTTTGCAATCCAATTTATAACAATTCCTAACCCCAATCGAGAAGGTGACAAAATTGCCCTCGGGCCCACGTGACCGGATTCCGAAATTTTTCGAAGATAAAGTTTACCCATAACCTCACGAACTCAAATATATAATTTACTCTTAATTTCATGTCCAAAATCGTGGTAAAAATCCAAATATAAATTTCTAGGTCTTCCACCAAAAACCCACCATTTTTTCACTAATTTTCATGCTCAAATCCATATACAATCATGCATTTAACTCAAAACTAACATAAACCACTTACCTCATGCTTGGTGGTGAAAATGGCACCTCAAAGTTTCCCCAAAAATCGGCTGCAATGGAAGAAATGGGGTTGAAATGAACTCTACCCCCGATTTAAAAGAACCTCGCTGCCTCTAGCATTTTCGAACCTGCGGTGCATAAACCGCTCATGCGGCCCGCGCTTCTGCGGCGCAAGTGCCGCTTCTGGGGTCCCAAGCTCAAGGCCAAAAACCCGCATCTGCGATCTCATCAGAGCAGATGCGCGACCGCATCTGCGGTTAAAGTACCGCACCTGCGGGCACTGCTCTACCTCGCCTAAACCGCATATGCGACCCCCTTGGACGCTTCCGCGGCTCCGCACCTGCGGCCAAAACCTCGCAGGTGCGGTTACACCAGATACCAGCTGCCTCAATTCCTCTTCAAATTCCAAAATTGATCCGTTAACTATCCGGAATCCACCCGAGGCCCCCGGGACCCCAACCAATCATGCCAACCAGTCCTAAAACACATTACGAACTCGCTCGAGGCCTCAAATCATATCAGGCAATGCTAAAATCACGAATCATACCCCAAATCAAACTTGATAAACTTGAGGAATTCAAACTTCAACATTCGATGCCGGAACCTATCAAATCACCTCCGATTGACCTCAAATTTTGCACACAAGTCATATTCGACCTTACGGACCCATCCAACTTCCGAGATCGGAATCCGACCCCGATATCAAAAAGTCCACTCCCGGTCAAACTTCTCAAAACCTTCAAATTTCTATCTTTAGCCAAATGACTCCAAATGGCCCAGGGACCTCCGAATCCACTTCCGATCACGCTCCCAACACCAGAATCACCATACGGAGCTATTCCCAGACTCAGAATCCTAAACAGACAACGATAACACTGAAATGCACTTCAACACAAACTTATGAAATTCTTCCCAAAAATGCTAACTTCTACAATAGGTGCCGAAACGTTCCCGAGTCATCCAAAACTCGATCCGGACACACGCCCGAGTCCGAAATCATCATACGAACCTGCTGGAACCTTCGAATCCCGATTTTGAGGTCGTTTACTCAAAAATTCAATCTTAGTCAATTCTTTTAACTTAAAGCTTCCGAAATGAGAATTCTTTCTCCAAATAAACTCCGAACTTCTCGGAATTCAATTCCGACCACGCGTACAAGTCATAATACCTAAAATGAAGCCGCTCATGGCCTCAAACTGCTGAATGTCACGCTAGAGCTAAAAACTACCGATCGGGTCATTACAGAGTCACAGGTATCTAACATATTCATACGTAACGATTTTCCACAAAGTGGTGACGAAATGTATAACTTGTACAAATCTTTCCATTTTCCAAGTTGATCCGATCCATTCGTTTGGTTAACTATTTATAGGTCACAAATGCGACAACTGCAGCTGATGAAAAGGGACTTAGACGGGATTTTTCATTCATTCTTTAAATTTTCAAAACCTAAAATGCAAGAGGCAATTTTCCAAAGACTTTTTCTTTCCCAAATCATAGGTAAGTGATTCTAAACTAGTTTCTTTCGATCCTTCACTTCACTTTACAAGATTTCAACCTAGAATCTATGTTTTCATGGTGGAATTGGGGATTTTTGGGTAGAAACTAGGGATTTCTAAATATGGGGATTTAGACCTCAAATTGAGGTCGTATTCGAAAACTAATTGTATATCCGGGCTCGGGAGGTGAATGGGTAATCGAGTTTTGGTCTAAATTTCGTGTTTGGACCAAGCGGGCTCAGGTGTTGACTTTTGTTGACTTTTTCAATAATGGCCTAAATTGAATTCTTATCGATTGTGGGTGATTCCTAAGATTTATTTTGAAACATTTAGTTGGTAATTTGCTAGATGTTGTTGGTTCCGAGGCGTGTTTGAAAGGAAAAGTTGTGATTGAGCTTTGAGTGGCCTCTGGAGCAAGGTAAGTGTTGTGTCTAACCTTGACTTGAGGAAATTAGGAACCCTCGGACTTTGTGTTATGTGAATTCCATGTGAGAGGCGTATATGCAAGGTGCCGAGTGCTTATAAGCCGCCGAATTATCCGTTTTCCCTGATTTACTACTTTACCTTAACTATTTCCTTCCCTGTCTTAATTGCTATATGCTCTAGATGCTTTCCATGCTTAACTGCTACGTGTTAATTAATATCTTCTTCTGTTAACTATCTTAGCTCACTTCATGTTTCCCTAATCCCCGCTATTTTCTTAATTTGACTTGTTTGTACCTTTTAACTGTGAATTGCTGGTTTGGTCTCGCTGTGTAGTATTATTGTGTAGATTCTATATCGAACAAGGTTCCTTTTCTTTGTTCAGTTTGGTATTTGTTTATTGTAAAGGCCTTGTGATTTAGCCTGTTGATTTGACTGTGTACATTGATTGTTTGTACTGATATGGTGGGATCGAGCTGCGCGACGCATCAGGTGTAATAAGGGAGGATTGATATGGTGGAATAAGGGTGAATATGTATATACGGTGGGATCGGGCTACACGCCGCAACAGGTTGAATAAGAGTGGATTCATATGGTAAAATAAGGGTGAATTATGATATTGATATTGATATATGGTGGGATTGGATTGCAAGCCGCAACATATATATATATATATATATATATATATATATATATATAATTTATTGTTATTGATATTGTGTTGTGGAATAAGGAAGGATTATTCAGTTATATATATGTTTCATTTATTGAGCTGCGTCTCTTCCCGGTATTTTTATTGAGCGGGTAGGGATCGGTAATTTTAGACGATACTGGTTTATTATCGAGGCTGTGGTAATCATTTCCTGTTGGCTATTTAATTAGGTACTGTATTTCAATTATTCTATCATTATTTTAGACTGCGCACAGGTTTTAGCATAGGTGACCCGCCTTAGCCTCGTCACTATTTCGTCTAGGTTAGGCTCGACACTTACCAGTACATGGGGCCGGTTGTATTGATACTACACTTTGCACACTGTGCAGATTTTGGAGACGGCCCCGGCAGCGGCTACTAGAGACTTTGAATCGGACATTCACGGAGACCTGAGGTACAACTGTTCAGCGCACGCAGCTCCTGGAGTCTCCATCCTCCATTTATTTAGTTGTGAACTTTCATTCGAACAGCTTGTTATTTACTTTAGACCCTTATGTGTATTACTCTAGTAGTTTGTGCACTCGTGACACCACGTTCAGGGAAATTGTAGTAGATATTTGGCTAGTTCAACTTCCGCATTGTTACTTTAAATTTATTCAGTTATCTGAGTTCTTCTTTAATATCTGTTTTAAATTGTTAAAAGGAGTAGATTGTTCTAACGTTGGCTTGCCTAGCAAGTGAAATGTTGGGCATCATCACGGTCTCGGCGGTGGGCATTCCACGTCGTGACAAGTTGGTCTCAGAGAAATGGGTTACATAGGTCTCACGAGTCACGAGTAAACTTAGTCGAGTCTGGCATATCGGTATGGAGACGTCTATACTTATCTTTCGGATGCTATGGAGTTAGGAACAGTTTTACTTCAATTCTTCTCTATCCTGCGGTTTTTATTCTATCATTGCTAATTGAACTCTTCTATTCTATTCTCTCGCAAATGGCGCTAACGCATACCGTATCTTCAGCGGATCAGCAGCTAGCGCCCCCAGCGGCAGCTCCTACGAGGGGCAGGGGTCGAGGCCGATGTCGTGCAAGAGGCCGAGGTAGGGGCATAGCTCTGCCCCGAGCTCGAGAAGCAGCACCAGCGGTGGAGCCTCAGGTAGAGTTTGATGAGGAGATTCCAGCCCAGACCGTGCTTGTCGAATCAGCTCAGGTCCCGGAGGGGTTCATCGCCACCCCAGTGCTTCAGGATGCTTTGGTCCGTCTAGTGGGCCTTATGGAGAGTGTTGCTCAGAACGACACATTTCCTGAGGCACCAACCATCTCTCGGGCTGGGGGAGGAATCCAGACTCCCGCTGCTCACACTCTGGAGCAGATGGCTCCCCAGTTTCAGACTCGCGCGATCAAATTGCCAAAATAACATCTAGAACTTTGAATTTAGCACCAAATCAAATGAAATTCTCAAGAACACTTTAAAATTTCTATTTTCTCAACCGGATGTCCGAATCATGTCAAATCAACTCCGCTTCTCACCAAATTTCACAGACAAGTCTTAAATATCATAATGAACGTGTACCGGGCTTTGAAACCAAAATACGGACCCGATACCAACGAGATCAAACGTTAATCAAATTCTTAAGACCATTTAATTTTCAGACTTTCAATATTTATCAAAAATTCATTTCTCGAGCTAGGAACCTCGGAAGTCGATTTCGAGCATACGCCCAGGCCCCATATTTTAATACGGACCCACAGGGACTGTCAAAAAATGAGTCCGGGTCCATTTACATAAAATGTTGACTGAAGTCAACTAAATCAACTTTTAACGGCAAAAATTATTATTTTCATCAACTTTCAACATAAAAGCTTTCTGGAAACATGCCCGGACAGCGCACACAAATCGAAGAGGGTATAAATGAGATTTCTAATGCTTAAGAGCGAATCGAGTTCTAAAACATAAGATGACCTTTTGGGTCATCACATTCTCCACCACTAAAACAATCGTTCGTCCTCGGACGAACATAGAAAAGTACCTGAGCTGGTGAAAAGGTGGGGATATCTGCTCCGCATATCGGACTCGGACTCCCAGGTAGTCGCCTCAACAGGCTGACCTCTCCACTGCACTCGAACTGAACGGTAACTCTTCGACCTCAACTGATGAACCTGCCGGTCTAGAATAGCTACCGGCTCCTCCTCGTAGGTCAAATCCTTGTCCAATTAGACAGTGCTGAAGTCTAAAACGTATGATGGATCGTCGTGATACTTTTGAAGCATGGATACATGAAACACTGGATGGACTGCTGATAACCCTGGTGGCAACTCAAGTCTATAGGCCACCTCTCCCACTCGCTCAAGGATCTCAAAAGGCCCGATATACCTAGGGCTCAACTTGCCCTTCTTTCCAAACCTCATTACACCCTTCATGCGTGATACCCGAAGCAACACTCTCTTTACGACCATAAATGCCATATCACGAACCCTACGGTCGGCATAACTCTTATGTCTGGACTGAGCTATGCGAACTCTATCCTGAATGATCTTAACCTCATCCTAGGCAACCTGTACCAAATCTGTACCCAATAACCGAGCCTTCCCCGGCTCAAACGACCCCACTGGCGACCAACACCGTCTACCATATAATGCCTCAAAGGGAGCCATCTGGATGCTCGACTAATAGATGTTGTTGTAGGCAAACTCTGCTAACAGCAAGAACTGATCCCACGATCATCCGAAGTTTATAACACATGCACGGAGCATATCCTCCAAGATCTGAATAGTATGTTTGGATTGTCCGTCTGTCTGAGGATGAAATCCTGTGCTCAACTCAACCTGCGTACCAAACTCACGTTGTACTGACCTCTAGAAGTGCGAGGTAAACTGCGTACTTCGATCAGAAATGATAGACGCGGGCACACCGTGAAGACAAACTATCTCACGGATATAAATCTCTGCCAACCGTTCAGAAAAATAGGTAACTGCCACAGGAATGAAATGCGCTTACTTTGTTAGTCTATCCACAATAACCCAAACAGAATCGAACTACCTCTGAGTCCGTGGGAGTCCAACAACGAAATCCACAGTGATACGCTCCCACTTCCACTCAGGAATCTCTATCTTCTGAAGCAAACCACCAGGTCTCTGATGCTCGTACTTTACTTGCTGACTATTTGGACACCGACCTACATATGCAACAATATCCTTCTTCATCCTCCTCCACCAATAATGCTGCCGCAAGTCCTGATACATCTTGGTGGCGCCCAGATGAATAGAATACCGGGAAATATGAGCCTCCTCTAGAATCAACTCAAAAAGCCCATCCACATTAGGCACACAAACATGACCCTACATCCTCAAAACACCATCATCTCCAACCGTAACCTGCTTGGCATCACCGTGCCGCACTATGTCCCTAAGGACAAGAAAATGAGGGTCATCATATGGCCGCTCCCTGATGCGCTGAAACAAAGAAGACCGAGCGACTGTACAAGCTAAAACACGACTGGGCTCAGAAATATCCAACCTCACAAACCGATTGGCTAAGGCCTGAACATCTAATGCAAGCGGTCTCTCACCGTCTGGAATGTACGCAAGGCTGCTCATACTAGCGGACTTCCTACTCAAAGCATCGGCCACCACATTGGCCTTCCCGGGATGATACAAGATGGTGATATCATAGTCTTTCAATAGCTCCAACCACCTCCTCTGCCTCAAATTGAGCTCCTTTTGCTTGAACAAATACTGCAAACTCTTATGATCCGTGAACACCTTACATGACACGCCATATAGATAATGCCTCCAAATCATCAGCGCGTGAACAACGGTACCATCTCCAAGTCATGAGCAGGATAATTCTTCCCGTGAACCTTTATCTACCATGAAGAATATGCAATAACCTTGACACCCTGCATTAATATCGCACCAAGTCCAATACGAGATGCGTCACAATATACCATATAAGGTCCTGAACCTGTGGGCAACACCAACACCGACACTGTAGTCAAAACTATCTTGACCCGGAATCCCCACCATCGTGACCGAGATGGCGCCTAACATCACACTTGCTAGGCAAGCTAACATTAGAGTTTTTATTAGCCAAATCCTTTACGTTTCAATGATTAACAATAAACAAGCTAAAATAAGTAGAATTAAAAGCGGAAGTTAGTAAATAGATCTTTTTGTTTATATACTATTAGTGTTACTACCCAGAATCTGGTGTCGCAATCCATGAACATTCTAAGATTTTACTACAAGCATTTGTTCGAAAGAAAATATAAGTGTTTACGATATAAGGAAAACAACAAAGTTTGGGGTATAGAAGGGGACGCCAGGGCCTGCGGACGCTAACAGGACTACCCTAGGTCTCCAAGCAAGTGGATCCTACAGCCAACCTCTCGATCAGCATGAACCTGCTCCAAAATCTGTACAGGAAGTGCAGAGTGCAGTATTAGTACAACCGACCCCATGTACTGGTAAGTGTTGAGCCTAACCTCGAGGAGGTAGTGACGAAGCTACGGTAGGGAATTTACAATATAACCTACATACATCGTATAATAGAAAGAAGGATATGATAAAGTAAAGCATTAACTTGCAAGGAATGAGTACAGTTCTCAAAACATATCATCAGTGTCAAGCTATAACCAATCCTTAAGTACAATATAAGACTACCTTCAGCTAACACGGTCAAGGGAAAACATAACCATAAAGACTATTGCAACGTGTAACCCGATCCCACCGTATCACAATAACCACAATCACAGTTCGCCCTTATCTCACCACAATCCACCCCTATTACACCTGTTGCGACGTGCAACCCGATCCCACTATATCACAATAATCTTAATCACAGTTCACCCTTATCTCACCACAATCCACCCTTATTAAACCTTTTGCGGCTCGCAACCCAATCCCACCATGTAAATTCTTTTTTTCAAAGCTACAGATGTCGCAATTGCGAAGCTCGCGAATGCGAGAAAAGCTTCGCAAATATGAACTCCTCGCATTTTTGCTGCCTTCACAAATGCAAACTATTGTTCGCAAATGCGACCTGAGGTGATAGCAATTGCGATCCTGATCTTTGCAAATGCGAAGTCTACCCGCCACAGTTTAAGACTACTGTTCAACTAACACAATCAAGGGAAAACATAAGCATAAATCTAACATAGTCAAGGGGTTTTGAGTGACCAAATGAGGTCGGATATTTGTAAATTTTGTATGGTTAGACTCATGAGTGAATGGGCTTTCGGGTTTTGTAATTTTGTTGGATTATGAGACGTGGTCCCGGGGGACAGGTTTGAGCTGATTTTGGATTTTGGCTATGAATTTGTGTTTTTCTTGTGGAATTGATTCCTTTAGCCTATATTGATTGTAATGTATTGCTTGTGGAAATATTCGGGGCATTCGGAGGCCGAGTCGAGAGGCAAGGGCATTGCGTAGTAGGATTTTTCCTGATTTGAGGTAAGTAACGCTTTCAAACTTGGTTCTGAGGGTTCGAAACCCCGAACTATGTGTTATATGGTTAGTATTGAGGTGACGCACATGCCAATTGACGGGCGTGCGGGCGTGCACCGTGAGAATCATGACCAGGTTCATTCCATGACACCTTTTAGTGACTCTTTATTGTTGATATCCGTGTTTCCATTATGTGATAAAGTAATTGAGCTGTAAAACATGCTAGAAGTTGTGTTGGGGCTTCACGCCGATACTATTGGGACCCCTAGTGGTCATTTCTTGTAGTCATCTCACTAATTTCACTGTTATTTTGTACTCAGTCATATTCATGCATTTCATATCATGTCTCAGTCTCAGTTGTTATTATTGGCATATCATATCATTGTTTCCGAAGTAGTTTCCATGACATTGTGAGCCCGTTGGTGATATTGGAGAGTTATTATTGAGTGAGGCCGAGAGCCTGATTATTAGTGACAGTTATGGGATCGGGCTGCACGCCACAACAATTATATTAACTTGTGATAGCGCTTGGGCTGTAGGAGCCCCGCCGGAGTCTTTAACACACCCCGGTGAGCACGGATGATATTATTGAGGGATGGATTTCCCTGGACATGGATTTGTCCGAAGTATTGATATTTGGAGATGCATTTCTCCACATGATTGGATTGCCCTTTTTCCTCGGTGCCGGGTGACTTATAGTCACTGATGAGTAGGTTCCAAGATGGATTTCCCTAGGCCGGATGGCCATATACGGTACCGAGTGGTAGAGTATTTATATATACCTGGAGATGGATTTCTCTAAAGGGTTGGATTTCTCTTTTTTATCAGTACTGAGTGACTTACAGTCAGTGTTGTATATGTTCCAGGATGGATTTTCCTAGGTCGATGGCCATATTTAGTACCGAGTGGTTGAGCACTTGAGAGTGGGAGTACATTGTGAATTTTATATAGTTTGTGCATTGGCATGTAGAGGCAGTTGATTTATATATCTTAAACCGTTCAAATCTGTATTTACCTTATTGCTTTGAGCTGTCTATTTAACTGAAAGCATGCCTACGTTTCTGTACATCAACTCTATTATATCTGTTGAGGTTGAGTTCATCACTACCTTTCAGTCCATAGTTTGGACTCGTTATTTACTGAGTTGGTGTACTCACGTTACCCTCTGCACCTTGTGTGCAGATCTTGGCACTTTATGTCCTAGTGGTAGTCGTTGATCGAGGCTGCAGGCTTAGGAGACTATTGAGGTATCTGCACGGCATCCGTAGGCCTTGACTCTCCTTCTTTATCTCTAGATGTATTACAGTCTTTTTCTTTAAACATTGTAATAGACTATGTTCTCCTCTAGACGCTCATGAACTCATTGGCACCTCAGTTTTGGGCAGTTGTATCGTAATTTAGATTTTATTTTGTTTTCAAAGATGTTCTTTAATGAGTTGCCGCTTTTGTGTTTATTGTTTAAAAATACATATGCGATGTTGGATTATTGAGTTGAGGCTGGCCTAGTTCCATGATATGCGCCATCATGGCGGGTCCGATTTTGGGTGATGACAAAAGAGTTCTTTTGTTGCTTATCAGAATAAGGGAGTACATCTCAATTGTCTACACTGTAAATTGCATAATAGAGTGGTGTGGTAGAAAGAAGAAATAAGTCTCTTTTGGACATGGATAGATTAATGAAGAGTTATTTAGATTTGCCTTATTCGTTTTTGCCATATTTCCTAGAAACTGCAAATTACATTCTGAAATTAATTCTTTCTAAGTTAGTACCTGTGACATCTATAGAACTGTGGACTGAATGTAAGCGCAGTCTGTGGCATGTTCAGATATAGGATTATCCCGCATATGTGCTGAAAGGGAAAGCGGATATGTAACTTGGAACTAAGAATGGATAGGTGCATGTTTATTGAATATCCAAGAAAACGAATGGAGTTTTATTTAATTGTCCTATAGAAAATAAGGCAATTGTTAAAACAAACGCATTTTTGTAGATTAGAATTGTTTAATAAATCATGTTCCTAGAAGCAAACTATTTTTTACAGGAACTAGGCAAAGAAATAACTAGATGTTCAAGAACATCAAAACCCACAAGTCGGAACAGACGTTCCGTTGCATTTAAGTAGTGAGGGAACGTTAATAGACATAATATGCATTTATCGAGTGGGAGTGACGTTTGGAAAGTGAACACTATGGTAAGAAGTCACTAATATTTCAATGTCGTAAGCTAATGAAGGTAATATTTACCGTACTTCGTCGTAGTGGGAGAATGCTAAAGAAAATCATAGTTCGGTGTACACTCTTGGGATAGTTTCAGTAGCAGGATCCCTGAAGAGTTTAATATCAAACTAGCTGGTTATGACAAAGCACTGCTGGACAAATATTACATTAGAAATAACTTGGCAAGATTCTTTAACAAAACCTTATTTGGTTAAGACTTTTAATAGTAATGTAAAAGAATGCCTGACAAAGTCGTAGATGCATGGTTATGAGTCTAAGTGGGAGGTTGTTGAGTCATATACTATTAACCATGCATTTGCATATAATATATTCTAATAATTGTCATGGTTAAAAGTCTAAGTAGGAGATTGTTGGGATATATACTATTAACCATGGGTTTGGTTTAGATATAGTATTTATTATGGAATAATTATTTATTCAATTTTAATAAAGTTTTAAATAGATCATATATTAGTCGGTGTCCTTTACTTATATAGTAGATGATTATTATATAGAGTTTAGCTTATACATGGAAGATTAAATCATCGGTTCTTAAAAGTAAAAAGTTTGAGTTCAAAATCTAATGATGGAATTGGACAAACCATCAGGGATGATTGTAGCACAAGATTAAATATAATTTATCTTGATTATGGGAATGATTTAATTCCAACTTCTCGTGCTAGTTAATTTTGTATGTATTGAACAGACCAAGTAGAAATATGTATTTTATACCGACTTATTAAAAGAAACTCTCTAGGCATTAAATGTACTTATACTCTTAATATTGATATAATTATTATTAGCTGTGTACATTATTTTTGTTTGATTTATTAAAAGGCAAGATTCTTTCGTGAGTCAATATGCCTGGTAAATTGGATAATAATAGTTAGTTGATGGAATACATGTCTCGGTTTAGAGATTGATGTTACACCTTTATGAAATCTTATAACTTTTCATGTGTAAACCCGGCCGGTGTATTTTGTATCTGACACGTGAAATAAGTTAAGCGAAAGCCAAAAGGAAATAATTAGTAAATTAAATCGTCACTAATAATTTAATTGAATATTATTTGAATCTTAACATGGGGAGTTAAATAAGATTAAATGGATAAATTTTGAAATTGAATAAGAAGTGCAATTATGAATTTTTAGGGGAATAATTCGTAATTAATTATGGTGGATATTAATTGCAAAAATTATAAATTAATTCCATAATTGGAAGCCCTGGTAATTAAATTATGTGGTCCCTACTGTGCCTAAATAATAAGAAATAAAGGAATCATTTTCTAGTGGAAAGGAAAACCTAACAGGTTTTGGAAAAGGATTTTAACCCTTAAAGCTTGTGCTATAAATACATAAGGTTTTCCACCTAGAGGAAATAGACATGGTGGCTGAATTTCAGCTATATTTTCCTAGAAAATTTTGCCCACACGAAATTACTATTTTCGGATATTATTTAGGTAACACAGTATAAGACTATCGAACGTTTGGAGATCATGATCGTGGGGGTGGTGGAGATTTCAATGAGACGATGTGAAATTGAAGGCTCACGTGACTCAAGAGCCGTGTTCACGCTTCAAGAGGTAATCCGTGAAATTCCGTTTATACTAGTTGTTTAGATTACATGTGATTTTGATGTTGGGATTGCTTCCGCTGCATATAATAATCCAAAAATAGCAGGATAAGCTCAATTTGAAGTGATGTGACTGATATAAGTAAGAAAAAAACCACACAATACCTGTGGTACAAATACATAATACGGTACCATATAGGGGCGGATGTAGAGTTTGATCGCATGGTTCATTTAAATCTAGTACTTTTGAGGCAAAACATAAATTTATGTGTAAAAATTCATTAAAATTACAACAAATAGTAGGCCTGGACCCATAACTTTAAAAATACAGTAAGTTCAACGATAAAAACCTTAAAAGTTGAATCCATATAATCTAAATTCTGAATCCCCCTCTGGTACCACATAGTCTTGCTTAATATGGTTCAAATTGACCTAAGACTGTATAGATACCAATATGATTCAGAATCCTTATGGTAAAGGAACTGAATGACTGATGCCATTTGAGCCAAAAATGGAGAGAATGAATGGATATATAAATTTCTCAAGCGTATAACTAAGTCAATTGGCATATATGAAAAAGCAAAAAAAATCACTGAAAGAATAAAGGTAACTCATAGAATTGGAATCTTATAGCCTGTTTGGTCAAGCTTATTTCTGGCCAAAAGTATTTTTTCCCAAAGTTAAGATGTTTAGCCTTGGGTTTGATGTGAAAGCACCACGCATCTCCCTTTTAAGATGAACAATGCGGCTAAGCGTGCATCTGGGACGGATGTGCTGAGGCAAGTGTTCTCGAAGAAAAAATCGTAGTGGAAAAGCGCGAGGAAAATTCTAAACTTGAGATGTTTGAAGTTGCAAAATCAATGGGTGCAAGAGCTGCTACAATTGCTCCAAGCTTTTATAAGGAAACAAATATTATTGAGTAGAAGCAGAGCAGTTCTTGATTAGCAGACAAGAATAGCTTGCACATTTTTGAAAATCATTTTTAACAAAAAAATAGACTTAGAAGTACTTTTTAAAAATATGGCTAAACATTAATTATTGCCCAAGAGTGCTTTTCAAAGTAATTGGTTAAACACAAATTACTTCTCACCAAAAATACTTTTTAACCAAATAAAAAAATATACTTTTTAAACAGGCTATTTGTTTGACCAAAAAGTATAACACCTTTTTGTTAAACCAATTTAATAATAAGATGGTGGGTAAATCCTAGTTAAGGATAATAAGCTCTAGATCTAAGATAGATAACGTGAATGGAAGATGTAGTTGAACGTAAATGTTGGCAGTGATTATGACCATAATAACATGCAGAAAAAATGCATTAAATAATATTAAATGGCAATAAATATAAATAGAGGGGAAGATTAACCCAATATTGAAGAGAGTGAAGGATTCTTTCATCTAAGAATGATGAATGACACGAGCTTTAGATAATATTGGACACTTTCTTGGATCTGATGAAATGACAATAGAATAGTTAATAAAAAGATGGAATGTCTGCAAAAAGTGCTCCTTTGTATTTTCTAAGTGCTTATACTTTTTTTTTAAAATGCCCCCCCTCCCCCCCCAAATCACTCTATCTCTCTTACCATATGTCTCCCTCTGTGGGATATTCCCAGAAAAAACCCTAAAAGTACAGTAAAGGAAATATTCAAGGGAATATTCCTTTTGAAAGTCCAAAGGCCATACTAGCCGTTATTTCCATTCCGACAACTCGACTTCGACGCAGAAGAGCCACACAGTGGCTCATTCTTATTAACCAGTGTTCGACCTCTACAAGACCACCTATAATGAATTACTGTCGTCATGATAGTCACTTCTTCAAACCAAATTTCCTCGGTCGTGTTTTAGCCCATACAGTTAGTCCCTCATCTTATTGAGGTCATCTTTTAACCGGTCTTGATGAGCGGACTTTATTAGCCGCTATCTTGAGAAATTTGGATGGGGAGGTCGAGTAGTGGTGGTCGTGGCCGAGAGGGTGATGTGACACTTTGAGAGCCGTGCTAAATTGTAACAACACGACCGGTCATTTTGAGCAATTGCACTTCACTCGGTTATTTGAGGGCAGAGTAGATTCTTCTGATGTATTATGACTTATGGGAATCTTCGATTTTGGTTTTACAGGTCATCCAGAATATATTTGGGAGAATGGTCTCAGCTAGAAGCTTTAAATTTAAAAGGTTTTACTTAGTTTTTGACTTTTTAGTATTCGACCTCGGATCTGAATTTTGATGGTTCTGTTAGCTCCGTTAGATGATTTTGGACTTGGGTGCGCGTCCGGAATGTGATTCGGAGGTCCGTGGTAGAATTAGGCATGAATTGGCAAAATTGAAAAATTTGGCGATTTTGGTCAGTAGTGGAATATTTGATATCGGAGACGGAATGGAATTCCGGAAGTTGATGTAAGTTCGTAGTGTCATTTGTGACGTGTGTGCAAAATTTCATATTATTTGGACGTGGTTTGGTAAGTTTCTGCATCGTTTTTGGAATTTGGAAGTTTAGAAGTTCTTAAGCTTAAATCCGAGGGTGATTTGGTGTTTTGATGTTTTTTTTAGTGATTCGAAGGTTCTACTAAGTTCGTATGTTGATATGTGACTTGTTGGTATTTTTGGTTGAGGTCCCAAAGGCCTCGGGATGAATTCGTATGGTTAACGGAGAGTTGGGAAGTGGAATAAGGCAGCTGAAGCTACTACTTCTGATGTTTCCGCACCGCGGGAAGTGGGAACCGCAAGTGCAATGATCGCAGACGCGGGAAGTGAACCGCAGATGCAGAATTTGGCGCAGGTGCGCAAGATTGGCCGCACCTGCGAGCCCGTAGATGCGAGGCCTGGGGCGTAGGTGCGGAAGCTGGTGAGTTAGGTGAAGTTCGCAGGTGCGGTGCCTTGATCACAGGTGCGGTCCTGGAGGCGCAAGAGATAGGCCGCAGGTGCGAGAAGCCTGGGAAGAAGGTATAAATTGAAACCATCGCGAATTTTGGGTTATTCTTCACCATTTTTGTACAGATTTAGAGCTTTTGGGAGCAATTTGAAGAGGGATTTGTATGAGTAAATTCAGTGTTCTGAGGCCTTAGAAGCCTCCTTTTTCCTCACCTTAATTTGCGTGCGCGGTCCGGGCGTATATCCAGAACGCTTTTATGTGGAAATGTGATGGAAATGTTAATTTCGCCTTTAAAATTTAATTTAAGTTGACTTCGGTTAACAATTTCGGTAAACGGACCCGGATCTGTGTTCCAACGATCCTGGGAGGTCCACAGTAAAATATGGGACTCGGACGTATGCCCGGAAATAAATTCCGAGGTCCCAAGCCTTAGAAATCAATTTTTGAAAGAAATTATTTTGCTAAAATGTTTATGAATTAATGAATAGAAATAATGCTTGAAATCATTGGTATCGGGCCCGTATTTTGGCTCCGGAGCCCGGTACAGGTTCAATATGATAATTAAGATATGTCTATAAAATTTGGTAAGAGACGGAAGTCGTTTGACGTGATTCGGACCCGTAGTTGTGAAATTTGATACTTTGGATGTTTTGGAATTTTTCTTTGATTTTCATGCTAAATCCGTTGTTTAAGATGTTAATTCAGCGATTTGATCGCACGAGCAAGTCTGTATGTTGTTTTTAGACTTGCGTGCATGTTTGGTTTAGAGCCCCGAGGGCTCGGGTGAGTTTCGGATAGGCCACGGGATGTTTTACACTTGAAATTCTCTGTTGTTTTTGCTGTTGCTGGTGTGCCTAGGATTAGTGCTATGCGATCGCATAGCACCTCTCGCGATCACATAGTGTAAAGTTCTGGGGTCACCAGTTGTTCTATGCGAACGCATAGATTCCCTCGCGAACGCACTGGGTTAAATTGGGCCTGGGGAAGGGGAGCCCAAATACCCTATGCGAACGCATCCCCCTCTACGCGATCGTGAAGGCCGACTAGGCCTGACCTTATGCGAACGCGGACTGACCTATGTGAACGCATAGAAGGTCTGCCCAGCTATATTCCAACATTTTAAAACACGGACATAGCCATTTCTTTCACCATCTTTCGAAGACCACAGCCCTTAGGGCAATTTTCTCCACCAGAGTTCATCCACAACGTGTTGGTAATCAATTCTAAACTTTGCTCTTTCAATTACCCAATATTTTTCATCACTTTTAAATAAAAAATCAAGGGTTTTCATGGTAAAAATTAGGAATTTGGGTAGAGCTAGGGCTTTTTGAATAATTGGGATTTAGACCTCGTTTTGGGGTCGGATTTCGAAACAAATTGCATATTTGGGCTCGTGGGTGAATGGGTAAATATAATTTGGTCCGAACCCCGAATTCGGACCAAGCGGGCCCGGGGTCGGGTTTTAACTTTTTTTGAGAAAATTTAGGAAAAATTATAATTTTCAGTTATATAGTTCTATTAGCATTAATTAATGATATTAAGTTAATTATGGTTAGATTCGAGTGTATTGGAGGCGAATTCTAAAGGAAAAGCGGTGTTCGAGGCTTAAGTTGGCCGTGGAAGTTGAGGTAAGTGTTTGGACTAACCTTAACTTGAGGGATTAGGAGTTGTGTCTTAATTGCTATGTGTTAACTATGGAGTACGACGTATAGGCATGGTGACAAGTATCTATACGCCGGTGTCAAGCATGCCCGTGAGTCTTGTATTGTAATTGCTATGACTCTGTTGTGGATTATTCGTGCTTCATATGATGATTATCAGTATTGTTCCCTTGCCGGGATGTTGGTGTTATATTACTGTTCCCTTGCCGGGATGTTCGTGTTATATTACTGCTCCCTTTCCGGGATGTTGATGTTATATTACTGTTCCCTTGCCGAGATGTTGTTGTTATATCATTGTTCCCTTGCTGGAATATTGTTGTTATATTATTGTTCCCTTGCCGGGATATTGTTGTTATATTATTGTTTCCTTGCTGAGATTCTTTTATGATTGGTGTTGAAATATGAAATGGGAGCGGGTTGCACGCCTGAAACGATACAATATGAAATGGGAGCGGGTTGCACACCTGCGACGGTAATATATGAAATGGGAGCGGGTCTCATGCCTGTAACGGTACTATATGAAATGGGAGCGGGTTGCACGCCTGCAACTGTATTATATGAAATGGGATCGGGTCGCACGCCTGCAACGATATTACATGTGTACTTGTTTCTTATTTCCTTATCTTTGCTGGTATTTGATTTATGGTGTTCTTTACATTTTTCTACTGTTATTCTGTTGTTACATGTTACTCCCTGCAACATGTTTCCCCCGGCCAACTTTAGTTGCAATTATTTGCTTTTATTTCCGCTGTATATGATTTAACTGCACAGGTTTATTTGGTAGTCTGGTCCTAGCCTCGTCAATACTTCGCCGAGGTTAGGCTAGGCACTTACAAGCACATGGGGTCGGTTGTGCTGATACTACACTCTGCACTCTGTGCAGATAATGATACCGGAGCGTTTGGACCGCAGTGAGGGTGCTGTCTTCAGTCCATTCAGGCGACCCGAGGTAGTCTTGCAGATGTCCGCATGCCTTGGCGTCTCCTCCGATCATTTCTCTATCTTTTTTTACTTATTCTGAGACAGATCTATGTATTTTCACTCAGACGTTATTTATAGCATTCTCAGATAGTCCGTGACTTGTGACACCAAATTCTGGGTAGTATTGTACTTCGGATTATGTAACAGTGTTTGGTTGAATATTAAGTTTTGACTTCCGCATTTCCGATTATTTAATTGATTCTGCTGTTTATTCACTTTTTATTTTAAATTGTTGAACATGTTTAATAAGAGGGGTAATGATTTTATAATATTTGGCTTGCCTAGCTTCCATGAGTAGGCGCCATCACGACTCCCGAGGGTGGGAAATCCGGGTCGTGACAAGTTGGTATCAGAGCTCTAGGTTACATAGGTCTCATATGTTCACGGGCAAGCTTAGTAGAGTCTAAGGGATCGGTACGGAGATGTCCGTATTTATCCCCCAAAGGCTACAGAGTTTGGAAAAACATCCCACCTATTCATTCCTGTCGTACAGTTTGGTTTCACAATGCTAATTGAATTTCTACTCTGTTCTTCCACGAGTGGCGAGGTCATGTACCGCTTTTTCAGCGAGCGGCAGCTCAGACCGGTAATGGATCAACTACATATTCAGATTCCTTGTGGAGGTTGGACAGGTTCACTAAGCTCTTCGCTACCACTTTAAGCGGTGCATCTTCTGAGGATCCCCAGGATTATTTAGACAGCTGTCATGAGGTTCTCAGGAACATGGAGATAGTGGAGACCAATGAGGTCGACTTTGCCACTTTTCGCTTATCTGGATCCGCCAAGACCTGTTTGGAGAGATTATTGTTTGGCTAGACCAGTTGGGTCACCAGCTCTAACTTGGGATTAGTTTTCTCAGCTATTTCTGGAGAAGTTTCTCCCTATCACTCAGAGAGAGATCTATCGGAGGCAGTTTGAGCGTCTCCAGCAGGGTTCAATGACTGTTACTCAGTACGAGACTAGATTTATTGACTTGTCCCGTCATGCTATACTTATACTTCCCACTGAGAGAGAGAGAGAGTGAGGAGGTTCATTGAGGGACTCATTCAGCCTATTCGGCTTCAGATGGTTAAGGAGACGGCGAGTGAGATTTCCTATCAGGATGCGGCCAATGTGGCCAGGAGGGTTGAGATGGTTCTATCATAGGGGGGTGGTAAGCCGTATGACAAGAGGCCTCGTCATTCAGGCAGACTCAGTGGTGCCTCGTCTGGAGGTAGGGATTCGTATGGTAGGGGCCATCCTCCTAGGCCTTTTCAGTCAGCACTTCCGGTTTCTGACGGTGCTTCAGGTGGCCATGGTTCTCAAATGCACTATTCTGATCAGCAGTCCTACAGTGCACCACCAGCACCTATTAGTGCACCTCCGCTTCAGAGTTGTTAGGGTCGTCAACGCTAGCAGCCGAGGACTTGTTTTACTTGTGGCGACACGAGGCACATTACTACATACTGCCCTCGAGCACCAAGCAGTTCTCAACACCAGGGTTTCCTGTGCCATGGTTCAGGCACCGAGTGTTCCACCGCCCGCTTAACTAGCTAGAGGTGGGGGTAGAGGTGCTAGAGGTGGAGGTAGAGGTATTAGAGGTGGAGGTCAGGCCGCTAGAGGTGGAGGCCAGCCAGTAGCAGGCCGTCCTAGAGATGTAGTTCAGAGTGGTGGGGCTCAGCCTCGATGTTATGCTCTTCCAGCCAGGCCTGAGGCTGAGGCTTCCGATGCAGTTATCACATGTATTGTTCTGGTTTGTAGTAGAGATGCTTCAGTTCTATTTGATCCATGGTCTATTTACTCCTATGTGTCATCTTATTTTGCACCGTATCTGGTCATGCCTAGTGATTCCTTGAGTGCTCCTGTATATGTTCTACACCGGTGGGTGATTCTATTGTGGTAGATCGTGTCCATCGCTCGTGTATAGTTGTGATTCGGGGCCTTGAGACCCGAGTAGACTTATTACTTTTGGATATGGTTAATTTTGATGTCATAATTGGGATGGACTGGTTATCACCTTGCCACGCGATCTTGGACTGTCATGCCAAGACTTTGACCTTAGCTTTGCCGGGGTTGCCTCATCTAGAGTGGAGAGGTACTCCTGGTCATTCTACCCGTAGTTTTATCTCATATGTGAAGGCTCGGTGCATGGTCGAGAAGGGGTGTTTGGCCTATTTGGCATATGTTCGTGATTCTAGTGCCGAGGTTCCTTCTATTGATTCTGTGCCGGTTGTTCGTGAGTTTCCTGAGGTATTTCCTTCAGACCTGCCGGGTATTCCACCCGACAGGGATATTGACTTCTGCATTGATTTGGCTTCGGGCACTCAGCCCATTTCTATCCCGCCGTATCGTATGGCCCCGCCTAAGTTGAAAGAGTTGAAGGAGCAGTTGCAAGACATGTTTGATAAAGGCTTCATTAGACCTAGTGTCTCGCTTTGGGGTGCACCGGTGTTGTTTGTTAAGAAGAAGGACGGATCGATGAGGATGCCTATAGATTACCGACAGTTGAACAAGGTTACAATCAAGAATAAATATCCATTGCCGAGGATTGATGATTTGTTTGATCAGCTTCAGGGTGCCAAGGTATTTTCGAAGATTGACTTGAGATCTGGCTACCATCAGTTGAGGATTAGGGCATCCGATTTCCCTAAGACAGCTTTCCGCACTCGGTACGGGCATTATGAGTTCTTGGTGATGTCATTTGGGTTGACAAATGCCCAGCAGCTTTTATGGATTTGATGAACCGAGTTTTCAGGCCTTACTTGGATTCATTCGTGATAGTCTTCACTGATAATATTTTGATTTATTCCCGCAGCCGAGAGGAGCATGAGCAGCATCTGAGAGTTGTTCTTCAGACTTTGAGAGATAGTCAGTTGTATGCGAAGTTTTCGAAGTTCCAGTTTTGGTTGGGGTTAGTTGCTTTCTTGGGCCATGTTGTTTCAACAGAGGGTATTCAGGTAGATACAAAAAAGATAGAGGTAGTTAAGGACTGTCCTAGACCCGCATCAGCTACAGAGATCCGGAGTTTCTTGGGTTTGGCAGGCTATTATCGTGGGTTTGTGGAGGGGTTTTCATCTATAGCATCCCCTATGACCAGGTTAATCCAGAAGGGTGCCCATTTCAGATGGTCAGACGAGTGCGAGGCGAGCTTCCAGAAGCTCAAGACAGCTTTGACTACAGCGCCGGTGTTGGTGCTGCCCACAAGTTCAGGGCCGTATACGGTTTATTGTGATGCATCTCGTATTGGACTTGGTGCGGTGTTGATGCGGGATGGAAAGGTTGTTGCTTAGGCTTCACTTTAGTTGAAGATTCATGAGAAGAACTATCCGGTCCATGATTTAGATTTAGCAGCCATTGTTCACGCGTTGAAGATTTGGAGGCACTATTTATATGGCGTGTCATGTGAGGTGTTCACGGATCACAAGAGTCTGCAATACTTGTTCAAGCAGAAGGAGTTAAATTTGAGGCAGAGGAGGTGGTTGGAGCTATTGAAAAACTATGATATCACCATCTTATATCATCCGGTAAAGGCCAATGTGGTGGCCGATGCTTTGAGTAGGAAGTCAGCCAGTATGGGTAGTCTCGCGTATATTCTGTTCGGTGAGAGACCGCTTTCTTAGGATGTTCAGGCCTTGGACAATCAGTTCGTAAGGTTGGATTTCTGAGCCCAGCCGTGTATTAGCTTGCACAATCGCTCGCTCTTTATTATTGGAGCGTATTCAAGATCGGCAGTATGATGATCCATTTGTGTGTCCTTAGAGACACGGTGCAGCATGGTGGTGCCAAGCAGGTTACATTAGGAGATAATGGAGTTTGGAGGATGCAGAGTCGTATTTGTGTGCCTTATGTGGATAGACTCTGAGAGTTGACTTTAGAGGAGGCTCATAGTTCTCGATACCCTATTCACCTGGGCACCGCTAAGATGTTTCAGGATTTGCGGCAACATTATTGGTAGAGGAGAATGAAGGAGGACATTGTTGCATATGTGGCCCGGTGTTTGAATTGTCAGCAGGTTAAGTACGAGCATTAGAGGCCTGGTGGGTTATTCCCGAAGATTGAGATTCCTGAGTGGAAGTGGGAGCGTATCACTATGGACTTCGTTGTTGGACTCCCACGGACTCAGAGGAAGTTTGATGCAGTGTGGGTTATTGTTGATAGGCTGACCAAGTCAGCACTTTTCATTCCTGTTGCAGTCTCCTATTCTTCTGAGAGGTTAGCTGAGATCTATATCCGGGAGATTGTTCGACTTCATGGTGTGCCCGTGTCTATCATTTCGGACCGAGGTACGCAGTTTACCTCACATTTCTGGAGAGTAGTTCAGCGTGAGTTGGGCACGTGGGTTGAGTTGAGCACAGTGTTTCATCTTCAGATGGACGGGCAGTCCGAGCGGACTATTCAGATTTTGGAGGATATGCTTCGAGCTTGTGTCATTAACTTTGGAGGCTCGTGGGATTAGTTTTTGCCTTTGGCGGAGTTTTCCTACAACAATAGTTACTAGTCGAGCATTCAGATGGCTCCTTATGAGGCTTTATATGGTAGGCGGTGCCGGTCGCCGGTTGGATGGTTTGAGCTGGGAGAGGCTCGGTTGTTGGGTACAGATATAGTACATGATGCCTTGGACAAGGTTAGGATTATTCAGGATAGGTTTCGTACAGCTTAGTCCAGGCAAAAGAGTTACGCCGACCGTAAGGTCCGTGATGTGGCATTCGTGGTTGGCGAGCGAGTGTTGCTTCGGGTGTCGCCTATGAAGGGCGTGATGAGATTTGGAAGGAAGGGCAAGCTTAGCCCTAGGTTCATTGGCCCGTTTGAGATTCTTTATCGAGTGGGAGAGGTGGCTTACAGACTTGCGTTGCAGCCGAGTTTATCAGCCGTGCGCCCAGTGTTTCATGTGTCCATGCTTCGGAAGTGTCACGGCGATCCATCCCACGTGTTAGATTTTAGCATTGTCTAGTTGGACAAGGACTTGACATATAAGGAGGAGCCGGTAGCTATTCTAGACCGGCAGGTTCGTCAGTTGAGATCGAAGAGTTTCCCTTCTGTTCGTGTTCAGTGGAGAGGTCAGCCTGCTGAGGCATCGACCTGGGAGTCTGAGTCCGATATGCGGGGTTGTTATCCCCATCTTTTCCCCGACTCAGGTACTTCCTTCTTATGTTCGTTCGAGGACGAACGATTGTTTTAGAGGTGGAGGATGTGATGACCCAAAAGGTCATCACTTGATTTATGAGTAAATTTGGTGTTCCGAGGCCTTAGAAGTCTCCTTTTTCGTCACCTCGATTTGCGTGCACGGTCCGGGCATATATCTGGAACGCTTTTGTGTGGAAATGTGATGGAAATGTTAATTTGGCCTTTAAAAATTAATTTAAGTTGACTTCGATCAACATTTTGGGTAAACGGATCCGGATCTGTGTTCCGACGATCCCAGGAGGTCCACACTAAAATATGGGACTCGGGCGTACGCCCGGAAATGAATTCCGAGGTCCCAAGCCTTAGAAATCAATTTTTGAAAGAAATTATTTTGCTGAAATGTTTATGAATTAAAGAAAAGAAATAATGCTTGAAATCATTTGTATCGGGCCCGTATTTTGGTTCCGTTGTCCGGTACAGGTTCAATATGATAATTAAGCTATGTCTGTAAAATTTGGTAAGAAACGGAAGTCGTTTGACGTGATTCGGACCCGTAGTTGTGAAATTTGATACTTTGGAAGTTTTGGAATTTTTCTTTGATCTTAATGCTAAATCCGTTGTTTATGTTGTTAATTTGGTGATTTGATCGCACGAGCAAGTCTGTATGTTGTTTTTAGACTTGCGTGCATGTTTGGTTTAGAGCCCCGAGGGCTCGGGTGAGTTTAGGATAGGCCACGGAATGTTTTACACTTGAAATTCTCTGCTGTTTTTGTTGTTGCTGGTGTGCCTAGGATTAGTGCTATGCGATCGCATAGCACCTCTCGCGATCGCATAGTGTAAAGTTCTGGGGGTCACCAGTTGTTCTATGCGAACGCATAGATTCCCTCGCGAACGCACTGGGTTAAATTGGGCCTGGGGAGGGGAGCCCAAATACCCTATGCGAACGCATCCCCATCTACGCGATCGCGAAGGCCGACTAGGCCTGACCCTATGCGAACGCGTACAGACCCATGCGAACGCATAGAATGTCTGCCCAGTAATATTCCGACATTTTAAAACACGGACAGAACCATTACTTTTACCATTTTTCGAAGACCAAAGCCCTTAGGGCGATTTTCTCCACCAAAGTTCATCCCCAAAGTGTTGGTAATCAATTCTAAACTTTGCTCTTTCAATAACCCAATGTTTTTCATCACTTTTAAATAAAAAAATCAAGGGTTTTCATTGTAAAAATTAGGAATTCGGGTGGACCTAGGGCTTTTTAAATAATTGGGATTTAGACCTCGTTTGGGGGTCGGATTTCGAAACAAATTGCATATTTGGGCTCGTGGGTAAATGGGTAAACATAATTTGGTCCGAACCCCGAGTTTGGACCAAGCAAGCCCGGGGTCGGGTTTTAACTTTTTTTGAGAAAATTTAGGAAAAATTATAATATTCAGTAAATATAGTTCTTTTAGCATTAATTAATGATATTAAGATAATTATGGTTAGATTCGAGTTTGTTGGAGGCGAATTCTAAAGAAAAAGCGGTGTTCGAGGCTTGATTGGCCGTGGAAGTTGAGGTAAGTGTTTGGTCTAATCTTATCTTGAGGGATTAGGAGTTGTGTCTTAATTGCTATGTGTTAGCTGTGGAGTACGACGTATAGGCATGGTGATGAGTATCTATACGCCGGTGTCAAGCATGCACGTGAGTCTTGTATTGTATTGTTATGACTCTGTTGTGGTTTATTCGTGCTTCATATGAGGATTATCAGTATTTTTCCCTTGGCGAGACGTTTTTATCATATTATTGCTCCCTTGCCGGGATGTTGGTGTTATATTACTGTTCCCTTGACGGGATGTTGATGTTATATTACTGTTCCCTTGCCGGGATATTGTTGTTATATTACCGTTCCCTTGCCGGGATGTTGTGGTTATATTATTTTTCCCTTGCCGGGATGTTGTTGTTATATTAATGTTTCCTTGCTGAGATTATTTTATGATTGGTGTTGAATTATGAAACGGGAGCGGGTTGTACGCCTGCAATGGTAATATATAAAATGGGAGCGGGTTGCACGCCTGCAGTGGTAATATATGAAATGGGAGCGGGTTGCACGCCTACAACGGTAATATAAGAAATGGGAGCGGCTTGCACGCTTGCAACGGTAATATATGAAATGGGAACGAGTTGCACGCCTGCAACTGTAATATATGAAATGGGAGCGGGTTGCACGCCTGCAACGGTACTATATGAAATAGGAGCGGGTTGCACGTCTGAAACGGTATTATATGAAATGGGATCGGGTTGCACGCCTGCAATGATATTATATGTGTACTTGTTTCTTATTTCCTTATCTTTGCTGGTATTTGATTTATGGCGTTCTTTACATTTTTCTATTGTTATTCTGTTGTTACCTGTTACTCCCCACAGCATGTCTCCCCCGCCCAACTTTAGTTGCAATTATTTTCTTTTATTTCCGCTGTATATGATTTACCTGCACAAGTTTATTTGGTAGCCTGGTCCTAGCCTCGTCACTACTTCGTCGAGGTTAGGCTAGGCACTTACCAGCACATGGGGTCGGTTGTGTTGATTCTACACTCTGCACTGTGTGCAGATACTGATACCGGAGCATTTGGACCATAGTGAGGGTGCTGTCTTCAGTCCATCAGGCGACCCGAGGTAGTCCTGCAAACGTTCGCGGGCCTTGGCGTCTCCTCTGATCATTTCTCTATCTGTTTTTACTTATTCAGAGACAGATCTATGTATTTCCATTCAGACTTTATTTGTAGCATTCTTAGATAGTCCGTGACTTGTGACACCAGATTCTGGGTGGTATTGTACTTCGGATTATGTAGCAGTGCTTGGTTGAATTATTAAGTTTCGACTTCCGCATTTCCGATTATTTAATTGATTCCGCTGTATAATCACTTATTATTTTAAATTTTTGAACATGTTTAATAAGAGGGGTAATGATTTTATAATATTTGGCTTGCCTAGCTTCCACGAGTAGGTGCCATCACGACTCCCGAGGGTGGAAAATCCGGGTCGTGACAGTATTCAAGGGGAGTTTCATTGAGGTAAGTAATTTGAGCCCTAATACTCGTGTTTAAGGTAATTTCCCGTTTTTTAGTCAATAAAATTAGTGGTGATTAAGGTTGAAAATGTGGGGTTAGGGTTTTGGATTTTGGAGAGTTTGAATGAGGATTTGAGGGGTCAAATGGAGTCGGATTTTGATAAATCTTGTATGTATGGACTCGTGAGTGAAAGGGCTTTTTAGTTTTGTGACTTTTGTCGGATTTCGAGATGTGGGCCCGTGTAACAACCCGGCCGGTCGTTCATGAGTTACCATTACGTTTTTCCCACTTCTTCTTCTATTTGCTTTGTTTATTGGTTCAATAGGTGATCGGGTTGGTTGGCTCGGGCTCGGAAAGTTTTTGAGAAGATTTGAGATACTTAGTCTCTTTTAAGAAAGCTTAAGTTGGAAAAGTTAACCGGATGTTGACTTTTGTGTTAGAGGGCTCGGATGTGAGTTTCGATGGTTCGGATAGCTTCAAGAGATGATTCGGACTTAGGAGCGTGATCGGAATGTGTTTTGGAGGTCCGGAGTAGATTTAGGCTTGAATTGGCGAAAGTGAGTTTTTGGCATTTTCCGGTTGATAGGTGAGATTTTGATATAGGGGTCAGCATGGAATTTCGGAAGTTGCAGTAGCTTCGTTATGTCATTTGGGATGTTTGTGCAAAATTTCAGGTCATTCGGACGTGGTTTGGTTTACTTTTTGATCAAAAGCGGAATTTGGAAGATTTTAGAACCTTAGGCTTGATGTTGTTAGAGGTGCTTTGAAGGTTGGTATAAGTTTGAATAGTAGTATATGATGTGTTTGTGCTGTTAGTTGAGGTCCCGGGGGCCTCGGGGTGATTTTGGATGGTTGACGGGAAGTTTAGAAGTTGGTTTGGCAGCTGAAGTGTTGGAATTGCTGTCATAACCGCACCTGCGCCTAGGTGACTGCAGGGGCGGTCTCACAGAAGCGAAAATGGGGTCGCAGATGCGGCCAAAGGCTTCAACAGCTGGGACCGCAGAAGTGGTAAGGGGAGCGCACCCGCGACAGCGCAGGTGCGGGCAGCACATCGCAGATGCGGTTTTGGCCGCTTAAGTGGAAATCGCAGGTGCGGCGATTGGGACCGCAAAAGCGGTCATGCAGGTGCGACATCTGGACCGCAGGTGCGAAGAGCCTGGGTCAGAATGTTTATATTTCTCCCTTCACGATTTTCAGAGGTTTCACCATTTTAAACACGAATTTTGGAGCTTTGGGCGATTTTGGAGAGGGAATTCAAGGAGACTTCATTGAGTAAGGTCTTGGACTATGAAAAATCATTTCTATGGTATTAATTCACGGATTAGAGCTATAATTAAGGTTAGAATTTGAGAAACTAGAGCTTGGAAACTTAGGCCTTTGATTGAGTATTTGAAAGACCATTTGTGGTCGGATTTTGGAACTTTTGATACGTATGAACTCGTGGGGAGATAAGGAATCTAGTGACGTAAAATTTATCGAATTCCAAGAGGTGGGCCCTGGGGGTCAGGTTTGATTAACTTCGGGAATTTGTTGTTTTTCGATTATTTTTGAGTGGGCTTTGTCCCTTTAGCTTATTTTGATGATTACGTTCTGATTTTGGTAGATTCGGAGCATCCAGAGCCCGATTCGAGGGGCAAAGGCATTGCGAGCTAGATTTTGGGCCGGATTGAGGCGAGTAATGATTTTAAATGTTGTTTTGAGGGTACGAAACCCCGGATTACACAGCATTCGGCTATGTTGAGGTGACGCACATGCTAGATGACGAGCGTGGTGTCGTGCACCGTTGGGGATTGTGACTTAGTCCGTCTCGAATGACAGTTTTACTGCGTATTTGATAGCAAATTGTTTGAAATTGTCATGTTTTGGGCTAAATGCCATATTTGGGCTTCGTGCCAAATGTTTGGACCCTTAGGGGATTTTTACTGATATTTTCCTCACTGTTTGATTTCATCCTTGTGCTCAGTCATGCCATAATTTACTGTTTTCAAAACTCAGCTATGTTATTCTGTTTTAAATACCTTAAATCATATTTTTAAAGATATTTTTGAGCTGAGCTTCATGTTTACTGTTGCCCGAGGGGCTTATGAGATTCTGACTGAGTAAAGTCGAGGGCCTGTGTTGTGAACATACTTTTGGGTCAGGCTGCATGCCGTAGCAGTGATATACTGATTATGGTAATGAGGCCGAGGGCCTGAGATTGTACGCCACGAGGTGGCTTATGATTGATATGATGCCGAGAGCCTGTTTATGATGCCACGAGATGGCTTGATATTGCGCTTGGGCCATAAGGCCCCCCTCCCCGAGTCTGTACACCCCCAGTGAGTGCGGGTACCCATTGAGATATGAAGTATAGCCCGAGGTGCTGGTATTGTTCTTTGATATTGCCCGAGGGGCCGATTCTGTTTGTTACTTTGCCCGAGGGGCAGCTCTTATGTGTTTACCATTTCTAGTTGTTTTTCCTATATATTGTTGGACTGCTTAAAAAGGTGTTTTATGAGATTTCACAATTTAATTATGTTTACTGATTTTGTTCTGCCTCTTATAGCTTAATGTTGTGTTTATCGTGATTTTATATTGCTCAGTCTTAATTTATTGTTATTACTCACCGAGTTGGAGTACTCACTTTACTCCCTGCAACCCATGCGTGCAGATTCGGGCGCTACAGGTCCTGCTAGCGAGGGTTGAGAGCTGTCCAACAGACTTCCGGAGATTCACTAGATAGCTGCCCGGCGATTCGCAGCCCAATGCATTCTCCCTCTATCTTATTTCCTTTTGTTTCAGTTATGTAGTAGTGGAGTAGACTTTCAGACTTGTAGTATTATTTTAGATGCTCATGACTGGTGACACCCCGATGTTGGGCTGTGTTGGTTTTTAATTCCGCAAATCATACTATTCACTGATATTTGGGATTTTAATTCTGTTAAAGACTTAGTGTTTATTATTTTAATTGCTTAAAGTGAATTGGAAGTGTGTTATCTTGCCTTGTCTTCACGAGAGGCGCGACCGGGTCCGGGTTTGGGGGGCATGTAACGACCTGACCGGTCGTTTTGAGCATTTGCACTTCGCTCGGTTGTTTGAGGGCATGAGTAGCTCCATCTTATGTATTATGACTTATGTGAATCGTCGGTTTTGGTTTTTCAGGTTATCCGGAAGTGATTTGGGAGAATGGACTCAGCTTCAAGCTTTAAATTGGGAAGGTTTGACCAAGTTTTAACTTTTTAGTATTTGAACTCGGATTTGAATTTTGATGATTCCGTTAGCTCCATTAGGTGATTTTGGACTTGGGAGATGTAACGACCCGACCGGTCATTTTGAGTTCTAGCGCTCGGTTCAGAGTTGCTTTGGAAAGAGAATTCTCATTTTGGAAGCTTAAAGTTGGAAGAATGAACTAGGATGGGATTTTTGAGTAAAAAACCTCGGAATCGGGATCTGAAGGTTCCAACAGGTTCGTATGATGATTTCGAACTTGGGCGTATGCCCGGTTCGGGTTTTGGATAACACGGGAGCGTTTTGGCGCCTATTGTGGAAGTTAGCATTTTTGAAGAATCTCATAAGTTTGTCTTGAAGTGCATTTCAGTGTTATCGATGTCCATTTGGGATTTCGAGTCAGTGAATAGCTCCGTATGGTGATTCTGGAGTTGGGAGCGCAATCGGAGGTGAATTCGGAGGTCCGTAGGTCATTTTGGAGCCATTTGGCTAAAGATAGAAATTTGAAGGTTTTTGAGAAGTTTGACTGGAAGTGGACCTTTTGATATCGTGGTCGGAATCCAGTTCCAGAAGTTGCAGTAGGTCTGTAATGTGGAATATGACTTGTGTGCAAAATTTGAGGTCAATCGGACGTGATTTGATAGGTTTAAGCATCGAAAGTAGAAGTTGGAAGTTCTAAAGTTCATAAAGCTTGGGTTGGGGGTTGATTCATGATTTTAGCGTTGTTTGATGTGATTTGAGGCCTCGAGCAAGTACGTAATGTGTTTTGGGACTGGTTGGTATGATTGGTTGGGGTCCCGGGAGCCTCGGGTGGATTCCGGGTGGCTAACGGATCGAATTCGGAGTTTGAAGAAGGGCTGGAGCTGCTGCTTCTTGTATTTCCCCTTCTGCGGATTTGGGACCGCAGAAGCGGCCCCGTAGAAGCGAGGAAGAAGCCACAGAACCAGTAGGATGTGAAGCAGCCCAGGACCGCAGAAACGGCCCTAGATCTGCAAAAGCGGAACCGCAGAAGCGGTGGGCCATCCGCAGAAGCGAAAATTGGGCTGGAGCCCAGTGTCCACAGAAGCGGCATTTTGTCCGCAAAAGCGGGACCGCGGAAGCGGAAATATTTCCGCAGAAGCGAAACTAGCTGGGGCAGAATGGTTGTTTAGAAACGGAGTTGAGTTCATTTCCCTCATATTTTTCATGGCTTGGGGCGATTTTTTTGAGGGCTCCAAGAAGGGATTTCGTCATCTATGCTAAGGTAAGTTACTCCTACTCATTTCCAAGTTAAATACAAGATTATATCATGGGATTAGACAGGAAAATTTTGGGGGAGTTAAGATTTTTGGAAGAAAACCTAGAACACTTGATAAATCGGATTTCACCACGAATTTGAGCATGGAATTAGGAGTAAATTATATATTTGAGTTCCTAAGGTTATGGGTAATCTTTATCTTCAAAAATTTCGGATGCCGGGCACGTGGGCCCGAGGGCGTTTTGGGTCAACTTTTCGATCGGAGTTAGGAATTGCTATATATTAGATTTGTAATGAACAATTGTGCATATATTAATGGATTTGCGTAACCGTTGGCTAGTTTTGGAGCGTGGTGCATCAATTGGAGTCTTCGGAAGGGCGTGGAATGCCGGTTATGGATCTTCGGAGCGAGGTGAGTCGCCTTTCTAACCTTGTAAGAGGGAATTGTCCCCATAGGTAAAATAATTGGTTATGTGCTCCATGGTTATGTGCTCCTATTTGCGGGGGCTACGTACGCACGAGGTGACGAGAGTCCGTGCGTAGCTACTATTATGCTATTGTCCGGGTAGTTAGGACCCAAAAGCATGTTATACTTGGACTATTTATGAACCCATTGATAGCTTGAATTGCTTAAATCACATTGAATTAGTAAGTGAATTTCTAAAAAGGATTAAGCTTCATTTCTTAGAATTTGTTAAAGGAGAATTGGTTTTATTTGGATAAATATTCCTCGATAAGTTTTAATTGATTGATTGAGCATGTATCCCTATGTGTACCTGCGTCGCATGCATAATTCGCGAGCAAGGTATGTGTTTAGTTATGGAACGGGCCGAACGCCTCGGCAGATTAAATTGATGCATCTATAGGCGCGCCATCGACTCTCGGCAAGTGCACAGTTTAATTTTGTTGGATCGGGCCGTCGCCTCGGCATTATATGCGCATGCCTGTATTGCTGCCTTGAACTTGATTAAGTTATTATTGACTCTTCATGGCTTGAAAACATTTGGATAATTACGAAAAGGAATTTTGGAAATGGCATATAAAAGAATTAATTGTTTACTTGTTTCCTTCTATTGGATTAAAAATCATGTTTATAGAAATCCTTGATTTAATGTTTTATTGATATCAGATTATTGTACCCTTAGTATGTGTCGAAGTCGACCATCTTATCTCTACTTCTTCGAGATTAGGCGGGATACTCATTGTGTACACGTTGTTTACGTACTCATACTACACTTCTGTGCATTTTTGTTGCACAGGTATATGTTACTCTAGCGGCCTACTGGGCATAGCAGCACGGATGATTCGGGGACTAGGTGAGTTGCATTATTCGAGGCGGC